>NC_138050.1:106636783-107236783 GCF_964194185.1 Rhinolophus hipposideros
AACTAATACACCACATTTCTCTCCTAGTGGGTCAGACCTGGTCCACGGCAGCTCAGGCTTTCTAGAAGCTTCCATGCATCTTCCTTCTGCACTCAGTCACGAATCAGCCTCAGCCCCCAGCCTGCCCACAGTTTCCCATCTTGATGCTGCCCCTTCCCAAGCTGGGTCCTAAGAGGCTTTCTGGGAAACAGGCCCTGCCCTCGAAGTATTCCTGACGAGGGGCCTTGAGCTGAGGTGCAGCAGAAGCCCCCTTCTCTGACCGCCCAATACCTATGCCTGGGGCACAGGCTGCATTCAGTATGCACTGACCAGTTTAATGAACAAGCAGCAGAACTCTGTATGCTGACGGTACATGTTGTGAGATATCTTAGAAAGCAAGCATATCAATTTAGAGCAATATAAAATATTCCCACGTTTAATTTTTATATCTCTGCATAGACCTATGCCCCAGTTTGTAATCAATTTACACTTTAAAAAATAGGAACAGGACATATGGTTTTTAAGGAAATGCACGAAAAGAAACCCCTCTTTCCCTAGTGACACCCTTCTGAAACACTGCCAGTTATATATTTGAGTTGTTTTGGTCCTAGTCCTTACCAGAGAGGAGTTCTGACAAAACCATGTGAGTAATCATGCTGTAGGGAAATGAAAGAATAGTGGATCATAAAGTATTTGGGGGAAGAGAGAAGCAAAGGCAGAAAACTGAGGGGCTGGGTTTCCAAGGAAAAAACATCAGGGAATGGTGACATCAGTTGGTGGCAGGGGCCAGAGATCAATGCTACTACTGGTCATCACTGCCTGGCAACACATCTGGCCCTCCAAGCCATGTCTAAGGGTTTCAGAAACCGGAAACCCATCTCTCCACTTCCACACACATCAACTGTGCTCGTCGCAACCATCAGACAAGCTTAAAATTTCAGATCAATCAAAGTATCAGCTAAATAATGGTTTTCGTGCACATTAAAACTCTTGGGAATCTGTTGGTCATGTTGTTTTGTCTTTACTATATTGGTTACCAGGCAATAGTAGAATTTTTCAGTCCAATGTTTTACCTACTTACTTGTTTGTCCATTTGAATGACAACTGAGATAAAATCCAAGCAACACTCTGAGAAGTGCTTATGTCACTGTTTTAGCTTCTAACCCATATCCACAAAATATTTAAAGAAAACATGTGGTTACCATTTCTTTCCTTAGAAATAAATGGCGATGGGAGGAAGGGGTCCATGAATATTTAGAAACTGAAAGGAGTACAGAAGCATTATTTCTCTCCCTGATTGAAGTGGATTCAACATAGAACAGAATTTCCCCCAAGTGGCAGAGATATTTCCACAGAGTGTTAAGTACCTTGATCAGTTACAAAATAAAATTTCCAACTGAAGCATTAACAGTGTAAATTTCCTCTGGCTAGAAATACAATGTTCAAATCTCCTTGTATATAAATATAAATAGACATCTGATTTACTTTGTGATGTGTCATTCCTCTCAGGATGAAATGGTAAATTAGCCAATGGCTGTTTTAGAGAAGTTTTATTTTTGAGTTGTGCCATGACTTATAAGCCTTCTCTGCACTGGGCTTGGTGTTTTGGATTATGCAGTTATGAAAATTCCATTTTGGGCGTATTCATCACCAACAGATGAGGAACAAATGATTTGTTAAATGGCAAGCTGTGAGGAAGGGGCAGGTGTTCAGGGATGAGTGGTTTCCCTCGTTACTTCATCACCCAGTAGGTGTGTACATGCGTGCATTGGGAAGCTGGTTGTGCAAACCTGACTTTGCATTTGGTGGGTTGGCAAAATGAAGGATGGAAGAAAAATCAAAGTTATGCTAATCTCCTAACTCAGCGGGCAGTATTATTTTATTCCTAAGTGTACTTGGCAGCTCTTATAATGAATAGATGAGATCATTTGCATTAGTTTGTCAATTTTATCAAATATATGCTTATAGAATGCTAAGCTTATTTGAAAACTGTATTATTTCTAAATCAAAATATTTCTCCATGTGAATCTTAATGCATTCACATTATAATAGAATTAACTTTTGACAGGAGTACATGAGACAAATATAAAAATTGGAAACCTGGATCTTTCTGGATAAATGAGGCCCACTCTATTTCAACAGAATCTCTCTCCCTCCCTCCCTTCTTCTCCTTCCCTCCTTCCTTCCCTTGCTTCCTCCCTCCTTCTCTTCAATCATCTCATAATCTCTGCACTCTTTGAGCACAATTTACTTTTTGAGGTAATTTAGTATCATGATCAGAAATGGAATTTCTCTATTGTGAATGTAAGTTAAATTCGCTGTAAGAGATCGAGCCCTAGTTCATGCTGAATAACTTTCCAGGTACTGAAAACGAGATGACCGTGAGAGGCCACCGTACTTATTCTATAATATGCCGGGAAAGATGGAATACATGCAGTGGGTTTGGGTACCTATAAGCAGTGTGATTCCAAACCCTGGGCAAAGTGCTCACAGAGGACAGAGGGCGGCTGGGGGACCTGATGCTTCTGCAACTTAGTTGTGTGGAATCAGTTCTCTGCTGAGTCCAAGGCAGAGCCCGCAAGGAAGGCGCTAGTGACGTGGCCCGCAGAGCCCTGTCGTCATCTGCCAGCTGCATCATCAGGCTCCCTGAGCTGTGACACGAGAACAGTAAAGCTGGGACTGCATTCGTGAGATTGCAAGGAGCTTGTGTGGTCACATAACAAAATGTCATCGCTTGGCTCTTTCCGTAGTGCTGTTAATGACTGCTTGCAAGTTTGTACATTGAAGTGACAAAAACATGTCACATAGTGCCACAAAATTGACCTAAGAACTGTATTGCTACTACAAAAGTTTGCCTAGAAGGTATGCTTGTGTTTCTATAAGTGATAGTTTATTTCTCTGTGTAGAGTGCATTACTGCAGACGTTTATGAAGAGTCAAAATCGTAACCGTCTAGGTCCTCATTAATGGTCACTTGTCAAACTGGTATTGTGACAATAATGCGACAATCAGATTAGCACAAAAGAGCCTGGTGGTAGGAAAATCGCAGCATGGGAGAGAGTGTGCTGTTCTTTCCTTCCGCATTTTAATCAGTATACATGGATATCTGTGACCCTGCTGGTGCCCAAGGCATGTGAGTTGGAAGTGCTCAGCTCCCCATGTCTAATAATCCCAACAGATAAAATAAACTTGGAAGGTTGGGGGGAGGGGAGGCAGGGGACAATCGCCCTGACATCAGCCATCCCTTATTGCCAGGCTGGAGGCCCACATCCCCAGGGACGGGAGGATATATCTGTCTGCATGTCAGACCTGAAGAAAGGTTCCTCCACAGCCACAGGCTCTGAAGCAGCTCTTAAAGATGTTTCTGGAACTCTCACGCTGGCATGCAGGAAGGATGCGCCAATGAGCAGATTGTGAATAGACTCTGCAGGTGACACACGCCATCTTGGATGAAGTCTCATTGATTGTCAGTCACGATTAAAGAACAAGTATTGCCGGTCATAGTATGATGTGCCAGACATATGGAAATTCCCAGAATGTTGTGACTGAATATTGAAAAGAATCCTTTCTTTATCACCATGGAGAGCCACAGACAGGAAGGCAGGAAAGTTCTGGTAACAAGGGACTGACATCAGGACCCGAACACTCTCAGTTCTGCTTGACAGCCTACGATCTTAGGATCAATGCTGGCCTGGCTTTCATTACACATAAGCAGGTATAAAGCGAAGCCTTTCTAATGAGATCCAAGGCCCATGAATGAAAACCCGAGACAAAGCCACTGCCAAGGACCTTCAAGGCTTAGCTGTAGGAAGTGCCTTTATTTCTAAATAAAGTGAGTTCACACCCTTAGATTACAAACACATGCAACCCTTTATATCTGCTTATTCATATTTGTAACCTGTTTCTTGGCTTTGGTTTTGAGGTCAACAAAATATCTCAATTACAATTCAAGAAAATTTATTATCCTCTGGTAATATATTCGACTGTGGACAACAATTTCTGCACATGCAACACCGGAGCTGGTCTTTCTCAAAGTGATGTAATAATTACAACATCTGTGGTGTAGACCATTTTTCCAAATAACATTATTAGGATTAGGTATGCTACAATTGAAGGTGTCAGCACTTTGTGCGGTGGAAGATACCATAATTAACTGCTCGACTCATCTTCGCACCAGCTACATTACTGTTCTGTGTGCTTTCCACACTATCTCTCTGGAAAACACTGCGACTTGAGTCATTGTGAGTGAAACGCCCTTACCAGCCTAACGCTACCTGCAAATGAACGTAGGAAATCACTTCATACAAAGTAAAGCCTCTGGGGCCACGGGATATTCCGCAGGTTCTGGGGATTTCTTTCCACCTTTCACAACTTCCAGCCAAATGAAAAGCAGAGACAATGATAATGATTCATTGCTGAGCTTTGCCTCCTCGGCTGACATATAGAGCTGGATATCATTTACCTTAAATTAGGTAAAGAAATAGGACTTTTTATGTGAAATTATTTTAGAGACAGACTGTGCATTTTACATTTATCAGACCTCTAATACTCAGGTTTTAGTCAACCCAGCAGATCACACGCTACAGTGTTTGCTGGATTTGACGTCCAGACCATTTCCTGTTCCAATGTGTGGGTGCTTTGAGGTGGCCACGCCCACACGCCCCGCAGATGGGAGGAGCTCGGAGTGAGATGGCCCTGGTCTGCCTGGGCAGGTGGGGACTGCATCCTTCCCCCACAGGAAGCAGACCGGGGAGTGCTGGGAAGAGGAAGGGAGGAAGGGCAGACAGGTGCAGGGATGGCAGAGAGCGACTTGGCTGGCTGTCACTCTACTGAAGTGAGACTGCTGCCGAGTCCCGGGATAGACAGAAATGTCACCACCGCGACACCAAGCAGGGCCATGAACAGATGTGACTTGCGACGCATGAGCATTTGTCTTGGAAACTCACAATAGTAAATGGAAACCTCATGCAAATGAGTAAGGGAACAGGACAATAAAGAGACTCGCCCAAGTATTGATTAAATTGTGTTTTCTATACTGTTATCGCAAAATACCTTTAAAATGTTCTCTCCCTTTCTTTTCTGGTCCTTTCCCCTTTTTAAGCACATTTTCAAATTTAGAAATCATTATAGGTTTATAGGAAGTGGCAGAGAAACGGACAGGCCTGCCTGGTGCCCCAACGCTCACCATCTCCACCTAAGCTCTAACATCTCGCTTAGAACCCAAGAACCAGAGCAAAGCAGGAGACACAAGGTCTCAGCCCCAGAGCTTGCTACATTTCACCAGTTACACTCGCACTCATTCATATGTGTGTCTGTTGTGTGTGTGCATGTCTGTGTGTGTCTCTGTGTGTGTATGTGTCCATGTGTGTCTGTGGGTGTCTGTGCACGAGCGTGTGTGTGTGTCTGTCTGTCTGTCTTTGGGCTACACAAAATGCTGAGAGAGGACATCGTTGCCTTGTTCATACTTATGGGGGAGAACACATTCAGGCTTTCACCATTAAATGTGATGTTAGTTGTAGGGTGTTTCATAGATTCTCTTTATCAAGTTCAGAAAATCTCTCTCTATTCTTACTGTCTTGAGAGTTTTCATCATGAACAGGTGTTGAATTTTGAAAGTACCTTTTCGACTTCTAACGATAAGATCACAGGGTTTCCTTCTCGTGGATGGTTGACTTTCAAATACAGAAGCAGCCTGCTCACGGGGTGAATCCCATGATTAACGAGGTAACGTTACATCAAGTCCATTGCAGATTCTCCCATCTGACTTCAGTAATCCCTGGGCTGCCGCTCCTTTGGGCTTTGTATGGAATGGTCTTTACTTTTAGTCTCAGGGTCATACTGGCCTCTTAAGATGTATGGAGAATTGTCCATCCATCTCTACTATTTCTAGGAGAAACTGCAGAGTTACTGCAAATGCTACTTGTTTGAGGTTTGGGAACATTCTCCAGTGAAATGATCGGAGCCTGGACATCTCTGCCAGGCTCTGTGGCACCGTGCTGGCTCGCACACCCGATACCTCAGATGTAGCTTTGAATATAAAAATAGTAACGTATGGGAATTGTCCCCCTGGAAACAGCCTTAAGAATATTTTTAAAAGATAAACATGCAGATTTGGGTTTGATCCCATGTAATCAGTATTTACTAAAGATGTGAAACTCTAGTTAGAGAAAAATGAAACTTAGATTGTTAGACTGTAGCAAACAAATGTGCACAGTAGAGGTGTCTCTTAGAAATGTGAAGAGAGAAATAAAATTTATGAAATCTGAAATTTTCAAAGAAGTGCACTGTGAATTTGACAATACTGTAAAGATAAAACATTAGAAGTCATGTAAAGTAGCACTGTAGACAGAAATTAGCTTCTGATTAATCTCTGATTAAAGAGATTGATGACAAATCACTTACTATTTGTTCCTTCTATGGGAATATCTTTATTTTTCCATTTCAATAGCAAGTATGTTATTTGCACAGATAGCAACTGTTTTATTTATTGGGCTTAATTCCTTCATCATGAACTTTGGAAATGCAAAAAAAGGACTTATTTAGACCAAACAATGCATTCTGATTTTATATATTAGATATATAACATTGTGTTATTATATAATGTACACTTACATATTCCATAATGTAATTCTATATCATTTATCTTTATTGAATAAATACCATCTTTCGTGTTTAAGCAAACGCACAATATCTTCTAAACCTTCCTTCCACCCCTAATTCTGACGGCTCATAACAGCTTTTATGAGTTTGAACCAGTCACAGAACAGTGTCACTGACAGCAGCATCGACAAGCCGCTGCTACTTTAGAAGTCTCTTAGAACCACTTTTCTTGTTATGTTTTATCATGTTGGAAGGAGTTGGGTGAGTTATGTAGAAGGGTTACGTGGAGCGTGTTTACCCATATGTGTGAGTTAAACCTGTTACATGATAATTAGCAATGGCCACTGTTGGAAGAAATTGACAGGAAATTAAAACTCTCTACCAAAACTTAAAAATTTATCTCATCCCTGTTCTTCATTCTCTATTTAGATGTATTCCACAATTACTATCTTCCTTACTTCAAATTTTTATTTTTCCTCTACTTCTTTATTATCGGTATTTCCAATAACATAGAGGCAGCCTTCTCCACACACCTGATTTACCCCCTCCCCGTGCCTTAGCCATAACCTCCTGCAGTCCATGGTGTACACCAACAGTGCCTCGTTACACACTGGGTCCCATGGTGCCGTCGTGAGGTCTGGGCCCTTTAAGAAGAGGAAATTGGAACACGACAGAGAAATTTATGAAAGAATCAATAGTTTTTTGTATTAATTTAGTTAAGTGGTAAATTCTGAATGTGAGGGGATGAAGTACATAACACATAACACTTTTGTGTCTCAATATCAATTGTTTCCTGTTGAAATTTCTGTATTACGCTGAAGTGTTATTTTTACTTATAGATTTTAGAATGGATTATATGACTTGCTAAATCTTTCAAATTTATGTTTTTCCCTACTGTCATTAGAAAATTCTACCTTTTATTTAGTTATGAGTTTGACTTTCGATTTGGCACTTCCCATAGCATTATGGTACACTAAAACCTGTCGCAAATGCAGCGAAGGATAACCGGTAAGAATATTACATTTATTTCCACTGTCAATAGAGGTGCCCAAAGGCAGTTACAACTACTTGATATTTTAGGGGACGAGGTGCCACCTGGCCCTTTTGGAGGCTGACTTTCTAAAGTTTCCAACCCCAGAGCCCTTCCTTCCCCCAGAAAAGAAATAGAGAAATACGAAGGTACCATTTCATCGGCTCTCACATAGCCTAATGAAATCCTGCTTTATTGTTTGTTCTCTGAAATGCAGGAGAAGCCCAGTCAGCAGCCAAACCTAACTCATGGAGTTCATGTCCTCCGTCTGACCATTTGCTTGGTCAATTTCCTCTATGTTACAAAACCCGTTGTATGAGGGCTGGTGGAATGTCCTCTACCATCGGAAGTGCAAGGAAGCCACTCATTTAAATGCTCTCACCCAGAAATGTTGCCGACTGGAGCTTGCATGGTGACACAGAGCAGGGTGGCAGAGGTGGTGAGGGGGTGCACCTAGCAGCCATAGACGTGTGTGTGAGCCGCGTGTGCCCCATTGTGTGCCATAGACGTGTATGTGACCTGGTATGCATCATAGAAACGTGTGTGTGAGCTGTGTGTGCCCTGGTGTGCACCATAGACATGTATATGCCCTAGTGTACACCATAGACACGTGTGTGAGTCATGTGTGCCCTGGTGTGTACCATACAGGTGTGTGTGAGCCACATGTGCCCCGGTGTGTGCAATCGATGTATGTGTGAGCTGCGTGTACCCTGGTGTGTGCCATAGACATGTGTGTGAGCCATGTGTGCCCTGGCATGCCACCCCCAAGGCCAGGCACCTGAGCCGGCTTGCTAATGCTGCTGAACGTGGGCTTTGTCAGGGTCACTGGCGGAGGTCAGTATGGGCATGGCATTGTTACCAAGACTGAAGAGAACCCAGAAAGCATTCTGTGTGCCTCTTTGAGCCTTGTGTACATTTTTTTTCTTTTAAAGACACAGAGCTTTAATGATGTTTGTCATGCCGCGCTCAATCTCAGAAAATTTTGACCTCATAGCATGAGATTTACTTTAAGAGATAACAAATATAAAGCCAGTGTGAAAATATCAATGATGTGTGCTCTGATATATAAGAAATCAAGTATAATGTACTATTAACCAAGAAATGCAATATCGATGGCATACCTACCACTTAGTTAAATATCGCATGCTGCAGGCAACTCTCCCATGTATTTCTAAGGTAAGGTTCATATTTTAATGTTGTATCACAATTTATCTTTCAAGTCATAGGGATAAACTCAGAGGGACTTCGTATTACAAGTCTAAAAATATTCATATGAATCTACATATGTAGACTTTCCTTTAACCATATTTTTTTTTAATGAAACAAGCTATGTGCGCTGCTCTTTGGCTTCTGTAATTTTAGATAGCCGTCGTCAGTCTTGACCTTGACACTTGCACTCCGCCCCACTTTTCTGGAGCTACTCCTTTCACCTCCTCTTGATGACCCGTGTCACACACACAAAGTGCCTCTGATGAAATGCAAACTAGTCGCCTCAGACTCAGCCCTTGTGCTCGTCAGAACTTAACGAGAGAGGCCAAGCAAGCATGAGTCTGGATAATGGGGAGCAGAGCAAACTGTGGCTTCAGCTTTTGCATTCTTTTGTTTTTTTTTTCATTAGTTTCAGGTGTACAAAACAATGTAATAGTTAGATATTTACACCCCTCACAAAGTGATAACCCTCCTCCCCCAAGGTACTGCCTCTCTGACATCGTGTAGAGCTGTTACAATTCCATTGACTCTGTTCCCTGTGCTGTACCCCACATCCTGTGACTATATATATGTTGTCATTAATTATAATTGACATTCATTATTATTCAGCTTCAGGTTTACAGTGCAGTGGTCAGGCATCTACACCATCCATGAAGTGGACTCCCTAATAAGACAAGTACCCATCTGATACCTTACATAACCTTTACATTATTGATTATATTCCCCAAACTGTATTTCACATCTCCATGGCAGTATTGTGACTACTAATTTGTACTTTCTAATCCTTTTACCTTCTCCTCCATCCTTAGCCCTCTCTCAGCTAGCAACCATCAGTTTTTCTCTATATCTTTTGAGACTATTTCTGTTTAGCCTGCCCATTCTGTTCTTTAGATTCCACATATAAGTGGGATCATATGATGTTTGTCTTTCTCTGTCTGACTTATTTCACTTAGGATAATGTTCTTAACACTTAAGAGCCTTCAGTTGGTACAAGGAGAGTCCTAGTGACTTCTGGGATGGTCCCAGTGCACGTGGGAAGGGCCAGCATCCATGCTCAGGACCTGTCCCCCATTCCTACAAATCGCCATGAATTTTGTCAGGGAGCCAAACTTCATATGATACTCGCCAGCGGCATTTTCCCATTAGCCAGCACCTTTGGAGAAGTGTGATTTCTTGAAAAAGTATATGCAAAAATGTAAATTAACTAAGCATTTATTAGGCAGTATCATATTATTTATACAAACTACAAGCAGACAATTGCTCAAAAGAAAAACACCTAGAAGTTTCTCTCTCAGTTCAGCTCCCACAGCCTTTGCTGCGCTGGTATGTGCCCGCCCGCGTGTGTCCTGATCCCTGAATTAGGGCCCGCCTCTCCGGTCCTGTCTTCCCATCATCCACCCCCACATTCTGTTGCACAGAGGCCCATTCTCTTGCTTCCTCTGATCAGGAAGGCAGGCCCCTGTTTGTTTCCATTGCCCTCGAGACCTGTCATCATACAGACCTCCCCTTGGTGCCCTGACACAGGAGAAAAAACGAACAAGAAGGAAAACCAACCAACAGCTCACTCACCTCCCTGTGGGTTAGTCTCCCAAGCTACTTGCTTTTTTTTTTCATTTTGTTTTTGTTTTGTTTTGCTTTGACCTCTTCAGAGTACAAAGGTTGTTGCTTTTTGTACTTTTAGTTGGAATCACCCAGAGTAGGGCTGGAAGGGCTCATGGTGCACGTTGCAGGCCCCTCCTACCCTCACCTCCCTCAAGTTGTTCCAGCTGAGATAGATACCCAGCGGGCCCTGGGGAAATACGGTCCATTCAGCGGCGCATGTCAAAGGCTCGGAGTTTATCTCCACTTCACTCTTGTTTGCATAGACGCCGTCGGGTTCATCAACAGCACTGGACGAAATCTTCTAGAGGCAGCGCGCCCACGGAGACACCCAGCTCTGCACAGCACCTGCCACTTTTGCCTGGTCCAGAGCCCCAGACGGGTCCCTCCCAGGGACCTCGGCGTCACACCCCCTCACCCTTCTCATCACCAGCCCGGGCTGTGTGTAGGGCACCTCTGTCAGCGCGTCCAGCCTCAGTGAGCACATGGCCAACCATGAGTGTGGGCGCTGCCTCCTGAGGGTGCTGCTGGGGCCACTGGGAGCTGGAAGACCCCGTCACCTGGCTCCCGTGACCTTCACTCTGTCAGGGGACCACCCTGGCCATCCTGCGGTCCCAGGCCACACGAATTCTGCCCACCTTCTGTTTCTGCTTGGTCTCTGCTCTCCCTAGGGCCTCTGCCCAAATCTCACCGCATCTGAAATATGGGCCCCGCCAGCCTCACAGCGTCACACCCTCCGGGCTTGCTGTATGCTCTCAGTATCTGTCACCGTTTCCCTCCGCACGTGTGTTTATCTGATGTCCCTGTCACTCCTGGAGCTGGCTCCACGAGGACTGGACTTTGTCTGTTCACTGTCCCCACCCTCCCATCAGGCCCAACGAAGAGCAGCACACAGGAGGTTCTCAGGAAGGGTTTGCTCAAAGACTGGGCATCTGAAGGGAAGACACCTGTGTGGCCTCGTAGTGACAGCGACATTGAAAAACTGCATGCACCGCTGACATTGAAAACCGCTCGGCGAGTCTACATTCAGCGTTTTCAGGTTCCACTGCCTTTCACTTGATCTTAAAATTTCCCAAGAGGACTGGACTTTTATTCTTAATTCGGCTTCAGGGTCCTCCTTTTTGGTGACCTCTCACCTCAGATACCCCGTTCCTCATCACTTATGCTAACACCACTGCATGTGAAACAGTTGTTGCCTTTCCAGCTAACACTCCCTTCAAGACACATGCACGCTCCCCACCTCCAGGGCCCAAGTGGGAGAGCGTATCACTGACGCTGACCCACTGCACACACCATCTCCGTTTTCCCTTCATCCCTTGCATTGAACCCAACTGTTTCCTTCTTTTTCCATGGGGACCTAAGAGGCACCTCTACCTTTCTGTTCTCCAGCAAACTCTTGTATGACAGGCTTGAGAAATGTGTCAGTGGTACCAATTGCAATACTTAAGATGATCTGTACTCGTACGATAACGAACTCTCATACTTGTGCGTTCTGTACAAACTCCTAGATCATGCTTATGTCAGATCCTGAGTACTAGCTATGATTCAAATATTTATGCACGTCTTATACGCTGAGTTTTTACTGTAATAGGAAATCCTGATTTATATCCTAGTTTTAGGGTATGATTCTATTAATAATTGGGTTAAGCTTCGAAGTGTGGAATGATATAATTAGTTACACGAAGTTTCAGTTAGAAATCTTTATTCATTCTAGCCCACTGGCATTATGCCTACCCTATCGTGATAGTGTTACAATGGAGTAGCTGGCAGGTGGTCAGGCCAGACTTATTTAAACCGCTTTATTTTAGCTAACTAGGGAAAGGGCAGATTGGGGTGGGAGGGAAATCTATAGGTTGATCCTTGAATCTGGAAGAAAGTATTGGGTTCACAGTCTCCTATTAGATTGCAACTACATTCAAAACCCATCACTTTACAGTTGAGGGCCTCTCGCTCTGATGTCCACAAGTACACGGTGAGTGAGAGACAGGAATAAGAGTCGTTGTGCCCACAGCTCACACCACAGTGCATAGCCCGGACAACCTGTCACATGGGCTCACAGCAGAAACACAAACAGAGGTGTGTCTCACTGCGACAGGGATCAGGAATCCTTGGTGTGCTCACCTCGTCCGTGTGCCTCTGTCACCGTGGAGGAAAGAAGACATGAACAGCTGTCCTTGAACTTGATCAGCACAGATGGCCTCAAAGACGATTGAATCCATGCAAGGCTCTGTGTTCAGACCCTAAGACAGAAGGGTTTCGGTTGTGCTCTTCCCAAGGCCACTATGAGGTGTATTCATCCGACACATTGCGAACCACTTCCGCAGCTCCACTGGAAGAGAAATCAGGAGTGAGTCTCCACGGAAGAGCAAGCCCTTTCTAGCCTCCGAAGGTCCCTAGGTTGTTCCCAGTTCCCGTCAGGGTGACTAACTGACACAAGTCCACATTTTCAAGTAGAATAATATTGAATGTCAACTATAATTTTATATATATGTGTATAGTCACGGGATGTAAGTACAGCACAGGGAATAGAGTAGGTGGTATTGTACCAGCTTCATATGATGTCAAAGGGGTAGCAGACTTGAGGGGGTTGTCACTTTGTGAGGGATAAGTTTCTAATCATTACGTGGTTTTGTACACCTGAAACTAACATAAAAATAAAGTCTGCTTACCACAAAAAAAAAAAAAAAAGTCAAACAGCATCACAGACTTGTAAGAATGCCTGCTGTGTGCTGCTCCACTTCTCCAACCCAACTCCCCTTCCATGGAGGCAAGTGGTCTCCATTATTTCAGCTGTTTCTCTTCTATTTTTTAAACTTTCAACATAGCACTTGGACCCTGGTCGTTCTTTACAGTTCAAAGACGTGTCACTGATTTCCACTATGGAAGTGGGAGGTGCTGCTCATGCGCACACACCCACCAGCGCCTCCTAGGGATTCGAAGACAGCATTTCCATTAGGTGACTACACTACGGTGATGATGGCAGGGATATTCCCAAACAGGAGTTATTCAGGGGAGACAATCACACTTAATGTTCTGTGCATTACTTATTTTCTTCACTCAAAGCTAATGGCCTCATTTTAACATCATTCATTCAGGCAAAAACTGCAGGAAAAAAACTCATAAAATCTCTCTTGACTTGGTCACAGGCACGTATCAGGAAATCAATCATTGTTTGCTCCCCCATGTGGATATATTTCTTGTAGCTTTCCGCTACAACTACCCTGGCCACAATCTGGTTCTGACACAGAGGTTGGGTTGTAGCAATTGCCTTTTAAATTACCCTGGGAGGCCTCCCACATGGATTCCTCAAAACTCATCTTTCCAAGATGCCATATCATCCTCTTTCTTTATTCCTGCATTGTAACAGAATTGTCCTACAGTAGCTTCCTGCAGAAAGGTACAAGGAAGGTATAACTTTTAAGTCCCAAAATATGTGAAAATGTCTTCATTTTATCCTCTTACCAATGGCATTTTAGAATCGTGTTTCCTTAGAAGCGTGATGACATTTCTCCATTATGTTCCAGCTTCTCACGATGCAGCTGACATACAAGATGTGATCAGAAAATAAAGTGAATGTTTAAATAAAATTATTATAAAGACACATTGCCATTAATCCCCCTCAAAATGCTCCCCTTTACTTAAAACACACTTATCCCATCGTTCTTGCCACTTTCTGAAGCAGTTCTGGAAGTCCTCTTTCGTAAGTGTCTTTACTTCATCCTCCATCATGACAACACTTCATGTCACACATCGCTTCTGGTACAGCAATTTCTGTCAAATACAAACATTACGGTGTGGCCTCATCCACCTTATTCACTGGATCTGGCACCATGAGACTTCTCGCTCTTCCCCAAAATCAAAATGACCATAAAGGTAAACATTTTGAATCAATTCAGGATATTGAGGCAGCCAGGACAGTGCAACTAAAGACACTCATGAAAGAGGACTTCCAGAACTGCTTCAGAAAGTGGCAACAATGAAGGGATAAATGTGTTCAAAACAAGGAGAGTATTTTGAGGGGGATTAATGGCAATGTGCCTTTCACTGTAATACAACTTTTTTAATTTAAACATTCACCATATTTGTTAATCACAACTTGTACCTGATGCCATTTGGGTTGGTAATATTTTTGTACATCATATTTTTCTCCTCTCTAGGAGTCAGACTCCAGTCCAAAATAGAAAAGAGAGTTCTGGATGTGTCCGTCAGAGCACAGCAAGCTGGTTAGAAGGGTTGAAATGAAGGAAGAGGATAAAAAGAAGAGCGGAGACCAAGAGGGAGTGATGTCAGAAGGAGCACCACCCGTTGCATTCCCTGGCGCCCTGGGGCTATGACTGCCCCCACTGCTGGTTCTGGAGCAGCTGGGAGTGAGAATGGTACAGTTTGTGCTGTCCCAGCCCTGTGACACATGGCACAACCTAGAGGAGTGAGCTGGCTGAGAGCCAATGGCCAGTGGTCAGCGGAACCCACTCCTTCAGGGAAGCCCATATTTAAATGCCACGTAATGTCACCAACATCAGTATTATTTCCATGTGATACTATGCAATGGTCTCTTGCATGCCCTTCCCTCCAGAAGAACAGAAATAACTATAGTCACTACATCTGCCTTTGGTTGGGGTTAACTCCTAATCTACTTTGATCAGTCTCTGCTGGATATTTTAAGTTATTGGCTAATTCACTATATTTGTGTCTTCTACAAACTAAAGAGGTAATTGGAGTGAGTCAAACAAAAGTCGCTCTGCTTGGTGTACTGGGCCAGGTCACCTCGGTCTGTAAACATTTTGTTACCTACCGTTTAGCGGCCCGAGAGGCACGTCTCGGTGGTCCTCTCAACTAGAAGTTCAGTGGGAAGCATTATTGTGACTTCCTGCCGGAGTGTTTTTCCTTTGAAAATCAAGACTTCCAGAGAAACAGCCCAGATAGTGGGGGTCTGAAGGATAAAAGATGTACGTGGATTCTTAGGTTTCTAGTATGAGGATCCATTCCCATTGTTACATCCTGATCACTGGACCTTCATATTTTGGTTGTGAGAGGAAGTACCCACAAATGGTTTGGGGTTTACAGTGGATGCTACAGCCCGTAGGACAGCAACCCGGCTTCTTATTAGCCAGCTGGTCCCACTGAATTCTCATGGGCCGCTCCCTCATTCTCTGGATTCGGCTGCTTCTGGGTTAGGAATGCTGGAGAAGAAAAATGAATTCCATGGGTGTGAGATCATTGTCCAACTCCTTTGTCTCTGAGTGAGTTCCAGGTCGGAGAGCACTGTGTGTGAGATTGACTTTAAAATTAACGGTGACTGTTTTAATCACGCGCCTAGCCATGCCCTTTTAATGTCTCCATTTACAAGATGTAAATACACCCCACCTTCATAACATTTGGCTGTTCTTACTAACCATTATGGAGTTTGGCTGAATTTATATACTTTGAAACTATTCAACAGCATAAAGCCAGATTAATGAGTGTATTATATGCCAATGGCTGTAAGAACACAGAGATGGTTAAATGGTGTCTACAGTGGAAATTTCAGTTTGTCTGCATGTGACAATGATAACCATATGGGATCGGTCTGTTGGGAACCACTGGGCAGGACAAGCAGGGACATAGATGGTGTTCGGTAGACCTGAAACTGAACCCAAGTAAGTGAAGTAGCACGTGTAGTGTTTTCTGTGGTGCCTGGCGTACAGCAAGTGCCTGATTCATAGGAGGTCATGTTTCGTCTTGTTATACTGTGACTGAAGTTAGAACTATTAAAAGAAAATTGTGCAAGACATAAAGCACAGCACCTGATGTCTAGGAAATGATCAATAAAATATAACCAGATGACACAAATATCAGATCTTTCATTATAGTTCCATGGGTCTTGAGTCTCTATTAACCTTTTTGTCAGTGTCTGTTGTTCATATTGGATATTTTCTATTGGTTTCTGCCCAAATTCACCAATCATTTCCTCTGTCCCTCCATTCTTCTGTTGACCCATCCACTGAATTTTTTTTTTAATTTTTCAGGTCTAAAATTTCCATTTGGTTCTTTTTTATATCTGAGACATTCTATTTTTTTTTCTTTTGTTTCAATTTGTTTGTAGTTGCCTATTAAGGCATTTTGAGGATGGGTGCTCTAAAGTGTCAGTTAATTCTAACATGTGTCATCTCACTGTTGGCATCTATTGACTGTCCTCTTCCATTCAGTTTAAGGTCTTTCTCTTTCTTGTATGACGTGATTTTTCAACTGAAATCTGGACAATTTCATGTTATATTATGAGACTTTGGATCTTCTTTAAACCCTCCATCTTGCTGGCTTTCTCAGTACACGGCCTCATCACTGACAGGTGGGGACAGAAGTCTGAGTTCCCCATCAGCCTCCGTTGATGACACAGGTGTATGTGTGATGGGGGCACACCTACACCGCAGGTGGCAGAGGAATCTCTGGCTGGTAGTTCAGGAGTGCCTCCCAACTGTGCCCAGGTGCCCTACTGTGACCCTATGGGGCCTTTGGCCACCTCTTTAGTCCCTTAGGGGCTGGCTTGGCCTTTCGTGTATGGAGAATTGTGGGCACCACCTTTCTGTGGTGTTTTGCTGGACCGTAGAGGTTATAGCCCCAGAGTTCTCTGTCCTGCTAGCCTGTCCACTCCCATTTCTCAGGACACAGAGAGTGGCCTTTTGTTGAGGCTGCTTTTGTTCTCTGCTATTGGTGTTTCCAGGTTGTTGACTTCTGCTCCAATCCAGGACTAAATGAGGAAAGAAGGCCCCAGAAACTCACCACCATGTCAGTAGTCCTCATGTGCTAGGACCTGCCCAGTGTGACTTCTCTTCTCTCCACGTTTCAGGGTCTTCTGATATTTGCTTCTTATTTAATAGCTATGGTTGTACTTAGAAGGAAGAATAGGGAGAAGTGTTTCTACTCAACCTTCCTTGATGTAAAAGTCTAGAGAGAGAGAGAATTAAAAGGCACAAAAAACTAAATTTAACTCAGGTTAATGCAGGAGCTTTGCTATTTCATCATTTCCAAGAGTTTTAAATTGCTGATCAGATGCACAGAGCTCAACCCAGAATTAATTAGTGTGTGCCTAAGGAATGCAAACCAATGTAAATATTAGCGTTGATAAAAGGTAATTTGTAAGGCAACTTTGCAGCTCAACAACATGGACTCATTTCAAATTCAAATAGTGGTGATTTAGGGGTTATCAACTCTTTGGGATCAGATGAATCATCAGAAACTGAAAGTTGTCTCTAACATTCACAGTTGTCATTATTTTTCAAGACTTAATCCAGTAGATGTGGTTAAAGGTAGGGGGAAATTACAATAGAGTTAATAACCTAAAAAGTCACCAACGGAAATAAGTAAACAAAGAAATACAAATGTTAGTTCTAGCGAGGACAAGGATGCCAATCGCTGAGGACAGGTTGTACACAAGTGGGGTAGATTCAGAGCGGACCCTGTGGGGAATGTCATCAGCAAGGATGGAAACAGCTTCCAGCTCACCTGTGACTCCAAACAGCTGGTGGTGTCTGTGTACACTCTGTGTTGGTAAATATTGTGAGAATATGTCAGGACTCATAAGCAATAAAATTCTCCTCAATTAGCTGGTTTTCCATGGAGGCAAGAAAAAGACAAAGCAAGCACAACCAATCACTTTCTACTCCAACATAAAAGAATGCACAGAAAAATGAACACAATGGTTACTGGAAAAAGTGAAGAATCTGCCCAAATTGATGAATGATCCATGTTTAAAAAATCATTTCTTACATTAGGCTCTGGATTTTTTTTTCCCCAGTGAATTATATAATTGCAGTCTGTAAGCAATACTTTATAATTTAGGGTCATGTGTAAAAGTGACAATTGAAGTTTCTTCCTATACTTTAACAAGACACTGCTGGATACCAACATCTTGTCTCCTTTCAGCATTCCAAGGTGCTTAACCCTGGACTGCACATGGCTGTCCTGGTTTATCAATCAATGCAATGGATTAAAACTCATGACATGGCCAGTCTCAGGTCACAAGTGTTACTAATTCAGTGCTGCCATTTACCAGGGTTCTGAAACCTTCTCAACTGAGAAAGGTAGAGACATTCAAGAGAGACAGAAAGGAAGAGATGGAAAAGGAGAGGGAAGGAGAGAGGAGGCGGGAGGAGGAGCAGGGGGTGACAGAGAGGGTGGTAAGAACCAGGAGGAGAGAATTAATAGCAGTAGAACAGAGGTTAGAACTTGTGGAAAACAGCAGAGATGAGCTTTCAGAACCAACCAGAAATGGCATGGGATGTAGGAGTACGCTATATCTCAGGTGAGTGTAGCTTATAGAGGGGACCTGAACTCTGTAGTGCAAAATAACAGGTCCCACTAAAATCCCAAACATGTCACATATAATAGTTCCCACTGAAATCCGAAACAAGTCATGTGTAACAGAATTCCATTCACAAAACCTGAGCAAGTTAACATAATATCCTTTAAAGTGTTCAAAATACTCGTGCAATATTTAGATGATATCAGACAACTATCAAAATTACCCCTGAAAAGAATGAACATTTTGTTTTGCATGGGAGACATCATTTTCAAGCTTGGTGCAAATTCAAGAGGGTATTGCCAGTAATGTCAGCTTTACACGAATTATTTATCGAAAGGTATAATTTTACTGACACCTTAAGGTCAGACCCAATGCAGTGGAGAACTACTATACCACAAATTGGCTGACAGGAAGCACTCAATTCATGTTTAAAAATTGATCAATAAGGGTTAAATATTGTACTCATAGACAGCAGTGTAAGTGTACGTGTGATGAATGTCCGGCCCCACATCGGAATGTGTGGCGCGCATCGCTGTGGCAGCATCTGCGTAGAAATCATAGCAGATGTCCAGCTATCTCCGTAGGAAACATGAGATTATTAATAGGATGCAATGTTTGCCACAGAGGTTCGTTTTGTCAGTTCCTTCCAAAGACAGGCTTTGCCTTTTCACACAAGAAAAAGAAAACATACAAGTTTTTGAATGACAGCTTTTTAAAAGAAATGGTGTCCAGCGAGGTGAGTGGGTCTTCATTATATGTTGCATCATGATACATTCTCTCAGCCCATGGTTTCAGGTAACTTAATGGTTGCAAAACATTTGCAGAATAAAGGAATAAATGAATGTAAGTGTAAGGAATAGAATATATGAAGTTCTGCCTGGGAACATTTGGGGATGTAGACTCTCACAGTGGCTGGGGTACGTGGCCTTGGAAGGATTGGCTACCCTCACAAGGACCAAGAAAACATTTACAGGATGTGAAGCCTGGCCTTCGCCTTGGTGCAGCTGGGCCGAGCTCCCATACATCTAATCTCGTACCAAGGACTGGCCCCGGCTCCTAGCCAGATCCGAGACCAGTTCCTTGTTTTGTTAACACGTATGCTTATTGGCTCCTTGCCGCTGTTGTTAGTGAAGTCCTCAAAACCCCAGAAAACCAAGGCAGGCAGCAATAGTTGTTCTTCCCCGGCCCGCCTCGGCTGCGGCAAGATGTTTTGCCCATGCTGATGAACGGCCGGTGCTGTTTCTGCTCATGATGTTTCGCCAGTGCTGATGACTTTACTTGACTGGGATTTTGTCCATGCTGATGAAAGGCCGTTGCTGTTTCTATGACTCTAATTGACTGGGCCCTGGTGGTATGATGAATCGCCTCCTTGCTTGTTAGTGGTATGATCATATATTCCCCTAATCTCGGTCTTGTCTTACTTACTTTCACTCTGTAATAAAACTCTTTAACCCCTTCATCCCGGCTTGTGGTGGTGTGTCTTGAGTATCAGGCCTTGAAAATAAGTCTGTGCACAGCAATCGATAATACTTTTCGATATAGTAAGACAACTAAAGTATTGTTTTCTCATTTGCCCCCTGAGTGAGCCTGATGTAAACTGCTAAGGATTCTACTCAGTCTTGAAAATTGTCAGTATCGTATACCTGAAGTTCTCTAGTAAAGTTCTCGAACTAGAGAGAAAATGGAGGACTGGTCCCCATTCTCACATAATTCATTATCATCAGAAAAGTATGATTGTGTATGACCTACATATGTGAGGGAACTCAAATAACTATAAAAAAATACTAAAATTAAAAATAAGTCAATGGTACTCTGGTACTCTTCAAATAGGATAAATCTTTCGCCTTTTACTAACGATTTCCGTGGAAAAATAAGTTAATGAAAGGAATGCCCCTACGTTTAGAATATATAAATGTATACATTGTAGGTTTTACCTTAATGTGTAACATCTGGCCTCCTCCTCAAACTGGCTTTGAGTCTATGTTAGCACAGCTCTGACTTGACTGTAGATCGGTTCCTTCTGTGTGGAAAAAGCTCACACCCTCCCCTCATACTCACACCCCCGCAACCACACTCACATGCCCTCACCTACTAACTCGCTGCCTTAGGAAGTGCGGATACACACACACACACACATCACATCGTGACAGATCGGAGCCTTTCCCTTCCCTGAACACCAACAGCATTCGTTTCCCATCACAGGGCTCCAGGCGCCAGGCAGCCTGAGATGAGGACAGGTCCTTAAGGTGCCACCTCACCAAGGTCGCCTTGTCCTAAGCAATGTGTCTATGGTTTAACTCTGTCCATGCTGTCAGCCATGTTGATGCCGTGCGTCACTGCTGTGCTCTGTGCCGTCAGCCATGTTGACGTCGTGCGTCACTGCTGTGCTCTGTGCCGTCAGCCATGTTGACGACGTGCGTCCCTGCTGTGCCGTCAGCCATGTTGACGCCGTGCGTCTCTGCTGTGCTCTGTGCCGTCAGCCATGTTGACGACGTGCGTCCCTGCTGTGCCGTCAGCCATGTTGACGCCGTGCGTCTCTGCTGTGCTCTGTGCCGTCAGCCATGTTGACGACGTGCGTCTCTGCTGTGCTCTGTGCCGTCAGCCATGTTGACGCCGTGCGTCCCTGCTGTGCCGTCAGCCATGTTGACGCCGTGCGTCTCTGCTGTGCTCTGTGCCGTCACCCATGTTGACGCCGTGCGTCACTGCTGTGCTCCTCGCCTCTCACACGTCTAGCACGAATGCCGGCTTCTGGCATCCAGACCTAGATTAACTTCAGCTCTGCTTTTCAAATAATAGCTGGTGTTTACCTTTCCAGCTCTGCCAAGAACACTATATGGAAGATTAATGCGATTTTATTTTGAAAGATACCACAGAAGAGATTTGGTAAAAATCTCTTAACTAATTCACTTACTGGCAATGAAATATCCTGAGAAGCAAGGGTGTCAGAATATGACAACTGCTCACTTTGTGCTCGATATGCAGGGCCACCACTCTGAACCCAGAGCTTGCTTCGTCTTAATTCAAGGTCACCGAGAGTTGTCTGCCTTTACAGAGCAGTATGGAGCAAGTCTTAGAACCACGGAATTTTATAACTGGAAAGGAATTACATAAGTTTGTTCAAACCTGTCATTTTTAAAGAGGATGAACCCTGAGGACAGAACCAAAATACTTGCCCTCACTGGGACAGCAGGTGGAGAGGCCAGAGCTGTTATCTGCACCCTCTGAGTCCCAGAAGCTGTGACGTGACAGATGCATCATTCTCCTGGTCCCCACAGGTGCTTTGGCCCCTGGCCTTGCCCAGGCCCACAGCTGCCCCAAGGCCCTGGATTCCAAATCTGCCTTTCTCACTAACTAGCTGTGTAACCGTGATCTGGTCACATCCCTGTCCTAAGTCACACTTTTTCCTGTTCCAAGAAAGAAATGGATGACCTAACTTCTAATTCCCCCAATGCATCATTTTATGATTTTATAAGCAATTCCACACTCAAACATTGGGATGCCTGAACTAAATATCTAAATGCAGATAAATAAATCCTCCTATATCCTGAATACTTGGAAACACCTAATCTGTGACACATGTTCCTACAGGTACAGAGATTAAGCACACACACAAATTCTCTGCTTTCAAAAAACATATGTTCTTATAGAAAAACTCGTAAGTGAAGCTTTCAAAACTATACAATAAATGTTATAATAGCAATACACCCTTATTTTTAGTGGAAATAACATTCTAATTATTCTCTAAAGCCTGATGCATCTAATTTTAGATAAGCCAAGATTGGTTATCAATAAAGACTAGATAAATATGTCATAATATATGGGAAATACCTATAAATATGTATTTCATATTTTAAATATAACACTGCTTTTTCAATTACTTTCCTACTTAATGTCTATCATAGGAAATAACATATATGTATGCATACATGTGTATGTGTGTGTCTATACATATGTTTGGTATGTACTGGTATTTGGAATGATAACTGTTTGAATTAGTTATACATTAAACTTTATACCTCACTGATGAGCCTGAAGTTGGAGAACGTCACCCTGGACCCTAAGCATGGCAGTAACTGACTCATTATCTTCAATGAAAGGCCAATGCATGTGGCCATGACACTGAGTCATGTTTACTTTGGGTATTTTTTTCTATTGGCATATGCTTTTATGAAAATCAGTGCACTTACTGCTAAAATGACACAATAGAATAATGGAATAATTAGGCCACTGTTCAGTCTAATCTGTCCCAGCTCACCTGGGCGTCATCCCACTTAAAGATAATTGCCATCATTTTAAATGAAGAGCGTCACCTACATTCATTCATATTTCAAAAGGCAGTCTGATTGTCTTTGGAGGCACAGGGCAAGAAAATTTGTTCCAGAAAGAGAGGAGGAGGCACAAACAAGATTTATGACCCATTTGGATCACAGTAAATATAAATTCCAGCAGCACAATTCCCAACTGCCCCCAACTTGGCAGAGTTTCAGCAACACCCATGATGTCCATGCACAAAAGTGGCTCAGCACAGACCATGACTCGCTGAGACCCATTCATTCAGTCCTGGCTGATGAGTGGGAGAAAACAGCCCACCGTCCATGCAGGTGAAGTGACATGCAGCTGAGGATCTTTAGCCAGGGAATTGAATGGCATTAGGCAGATATTTCCAATAATAACAGATTTTCCCTTGCTTACATTGTGAACAACATTAGAGTTGAAGATAGAAGTAATCATCCAATAATAAAAACCAGAGCCAGTGAAGGGTACAGATAGCAGATCACAGAAATAACTTTGATCCTGTGTTGCCATCACAACTCTTCAAAAAGAGAGTGAGAGTCCAGGCACAGGCGAATGTTCCCACCAAGCTCTTTGGCTCCTGTCCTCTGGCTTAATGAAAAGGCCAGTTCTTCATTTGCCAGTAAGAACAAGAAAGTAGCAATAGAGAGTCAGATATAAGCATCTCCACAGTTCCAGGACGGTAGATTTTCTAAATAAGCCCAAACAGAAAGAGAGTCTGTTCTTCAAACAGGGTGAAGTTCCTAAATGCCTTCAGCTAGCATCCATAGCATCATATTACCTTGATGAAGGACATGGTGCGGTAGCTCTACAGCAAAGCCCAGACAAGAGGATCGCACTGGTGTCTTTGGAACTCACCTGGCTTCTACAACAGCTTCGAGATGTAAATTGAGGTTGTGTTATATCAAGAAAAATTTGAAATCATTTGGAAGATTTGGCATGAAAATCTGTAAATATCACTTCATGTGGTGTGCATGCCATAGCTTGCTATGATATGTGTATGAAAAAGTCACTAGAGAAGATAAAATGGAACAAAATATGCTCAACTCACATAAAAGAACAGGAGAGAAAACAAAGTTTGATAAACAGAAAACAGCTGCCGTGGTAATGGTAGGTTTAACCTACACATACCAATAATGACATTAAATTTCAAATATCTAAACTCACCAGTTTTTTAAAAAGAGAGGGATTATAAGATTAGATGAGGAAGCCAAACCCAGGTCTATGCTATCTGCAGGAAACCCACTGAATCTAAAGCCATATGTAGGTTAGAAATTAAAAGGTAAGCAAACGCATACCATGCAAACACAACCTAAAAGAAAGCCGTCATAGCTACGTAAAGATCAGAACAAGGAACATTCACAGGAAAGGAGGGGCAAGATCTAATTATAAGGGCACATCCTCCAACACAGCAATGGTTCTAACTACTAATGTTCCCGACAGCAGAGTTTAAAATCCAGGAATAGGAAAAGGAACTGAAAGGAAAAACTACAAGCAAAACAGTAAATTGTCTTTAACCTCTCACCTTATATAAACTGAAAGTGTTTTCATATGGTAATTATTTTATTATTTCACATATTCAATAGTAAGAATAAAACATGGGCTATTTGAAGCTTTCTGTCAATCATTCCCAGGGCACATGAATATTCATCACAGGCTGAAGTTTGAGAGAAGAATTTGGAGAGTACTGCATTTCCGCATAGTGCATTTTTGCATTTTGTGTTGCACAACCAGATAACCAGATAAAAAACACTTTCAGTGATGATACATGTAGGCAGTCCAGATATGACTGAGTTTCCAAGTTTTATCTGTATTATACATCAGAGGATTCTTTCTGATAAGAGGAACAAATGCTACAAATGTACAAAAGATTCCCAAACTAGTCAAAATTCTGTTATGGAATTTGTAATACCACTGGTGAGTGCCACTAATAATAGGAACACAATTTTGTTTTTTCAAAGTAAAAGACATTTAAAGTCTATTTGCCTTGATGGACATCTTTCTAGTATTATAAGCATTTCACATTGTTCTTTGTTACACATTGTGCCCTATTGTGTCTTAGAATGTATCACCTCGGGCGACCAGATGCCTCACTCCTGCTGCACTGAAACCTGCCTGGTGTTTACAACATGAGCCCTATCCTCACTTATGACCTCCTTTTTGTCCAATCAAACTCGTTTCTAGTGCAGAACTCATCTCATTTTTTCAAGTAGCGATAATGCATAACATAAAATTACCATCTTAACCATTTTTAAGTGTAGAGTTCAGTAGTGTGAAGCATATTCCTATTGCTGTGAAACAGATATCCAGAATTTTTCATCATGCAAATCTGGAACTGTTCCCATTCAATGATAACTCCCCTCTCCCCCACCCCCAGCCCCCAGCAGCCTCCATTCTACTTCCTGTCTCAGTGTATCTGACTTCTCTAAGGACCTCATACAGGTGGGATCACACAGTGTTTGTCCTTCTGTAACTGACCTATTTCACTCAGCGTGATGTCCTCAAAGTTCATCCATGTTGTAGCATGTGTGAGGATTTCCTTCCTTTTTGAGTCTGAATAATGTTCTGTTGAATGAATAGACCATGTTTGTTTGCCCATTTATCTGTAGATGGACACTTAGCTCTTGACTGCTGTGAATAATGCTGCTATGAACGTGAGTGTGTCACCTCCTTTTTAAAAGGGAACAATCTGATCATTTGGCTGATTCATAAACAAAGAGTGGTAATGTGCTATTCTCGGAACAATTCTTAATAATAGGACAAGAATTAATTGATATGTACTTTCTTATTAATGGACTTTTCTTCCATGGTAAGGATCAAAGTTTAAAAAAAAAAATCAGAGCCCATGGGAACTAACTCGGGCAATTTGCTCCCTAGTAATTTTCTGTTAGCTCTCCCTCCTAATGAGAACCTATGTGCTTTTCTGATTCATAACTCATGTAACACATCAGCTATCACCTCACTGAAGACTTTCAGATGTTTTTAGCCACAAGCCATGCCTGTGTGTGCTCCCATAGCCTGCCCAGTGCCTGAGCCTAAATGTTTGTGACCCTCATTTTGTGTTCTGCCCAATTGCTTTGGTGACGGGAACCAATCCTGGTAGAACAGAAGTTCGTCCCTGCCCCGTACCTTAGTTCTGGAAATAGGCAGTGTCTCTAAAGTCAGAATCTAAGGAAATGGACCAGGCCCCATGCATGAAGCCAACCAAAGCAAGCTTTTCCTCCCATGCACTGCAGAGCTTACTAAGTCTCCTCTCTGTTTCCTGGCTTGAAATGCATTTTGTAGCCAAGAATAGTCTGGCTCACAGCAGCAGGGACAGACTGTGGTGGCTGCTGTCTCAGATTCCACATTCAGACATACCTGTATTTAAATCACCTCCTGAGCCGTATGGTGCTGGGCAAATGGCCTCCACTCTATAACCTTCAGTTTTCTCATCTGAAAAATGCTGAAACTAGTAAGACCTAAACTGAATCATGTATGTACAGTGTTTAAAGCAGCATCTGACATCTGAGACCCTGATGTGAGCTCAGTGACAACAGCAGAAGTTAGAGAATACAGCTGCTATTACTACTGCGACTTCCAGTGAGCTCCCCACCTGCCAGTGTCTGACTTCTGAGGTCCTGCTTCCCCATAGACTGACTGCACTGGAGAAAGACAAAGGGCCACCCCAGACCGATGGCCACTGTCCTGAGGGCTTGTGCTCACCAATCCTCGGACACCAGTACTGACCTGGGGGAGGGGGCTGAAGACTTCCAAGGCCCCTGTGTATTTTTGGTCACAGTGCCATGGCCCATGTTAGATGATGCTCCATCTCCAAATATAGACCCTTCTTCATATCCCATGCAGAATGACATGCTTCTCATGGCACTCCCGCTCCCACCGTGGTGTGAGGCTGGGTCATGGCAGTAGCTTCCCGACAGTCTCTTCTAGACATGGCCCCACCGTGGTCATTTCAAAACTGGATCTAATCATGCAGCTCCTTCACTTAGAACCTTCCAGAAGCTTCCCACTTCACAGAGTATAAAGGGCAAGCAAGCCTCCCATGATCAGCCCGCCACCCATCAATCCCTGATGTCCTTGTGGTCACCCTATTTCCTCTAGCTCCTTTGGCTCCAGCTACACGGGCTTCCTGAATGGCCTGGGATACACCAGCGAGCTCCCAACTCCAGGTCTTTGTGGTGAGTGGCCCTGTCGGGGCCATTTCTCCCCCATGTCTTCAGGGCAGAGCCACTCACTGACTGGGCTGTGCTGCTGGGCACCTCATGGCACCTGATGCCACCCCATTTAAATGATGTCTTCCTGTGTTCCCTCCCTCACCTGCAGATCCCCAGAGTTGGCTGTCACTTCTCTTGTTTTTGTAGGACATCAGCTCTGACACCCATGTGTACTTTGGCAAACATGTACGGTCATTATCCACCCCACCAACATACATGTCCGTGGTGGCAGCGTCTTTGTCAGGCTTATTTATGTACCTATCCCAAATTCTAGGACCGCTCCTCATCCATGGAAGCATTCAGTAAATATTTTCCAGATGAGGGAATTAGTTAAATAAATGAACTTCCAAACGTGTATCCTTTTCCTTAGGATTCCTCCACAACCTTCCCAAACAAGGTTGTGACGTAGTGTGGTGGTGAGGACACCAGGAACCCATGAAGGGACAGACAGCCAGGTGGCCCCACCACCTGCCTCAGCGGAGTTTTGCATCTAGAGGAAACACCAGTCTGACACTTCACATCCTCACTGCACACTCTTGCAAATTTGCAGAGAGGCGTTCCCTTCATAAATCACAGTGAGATTTTCAAAATACTCTTTACTGTCTCTCTTTCTGTGAGTGACATAGCTTGGCAGTTGCCCGAAGCACAATCTTTCTCTTTCCCTGAAAACTCTCTCTAAGACAAGGCATGCTTGTGGGGCCATTTTCCCTCCTTCTGTCACTTTTTCATGAATAATTCTTCAATGTTTCCAATAAAATGCAGACACATCTGATTCAAATGATTGCAGTATTTCACTTTATTTTCTCCCTTATTCATCACCGGGATCAACATAGCCGCCCAGGAAATGAGTAAGCAAGGATAAATGGTTCCCAAAGAGATGTGACGAAGGCCGACATGTTACATAATATCTCTCTCTCTCTCTCTCTCTCTCTCTCTCTCTCTCTCTCTCTCTCTCTCCTCTCTCTCTGCCCCTCCCTTGTTTTTCTCCCCACTCTCTCCCCACCACACATACTCAATTTGAAGTCTCAGTTGAAGACTTACTGTCTTCCCTTGATGTGTCCATTTCCCAATATACTTCAGTGAGGATGTATTAAAAACAAGGTAAATATTTAATGCATTAGTGCATTGATTATCATCAAATACACAATCAACCAGTAGTGCTGGGAGCTATTAACTGATAAGCGTTTGGGCTGGATGATCTTTGGTGTGAGGTCTGAGCCACACAAGGTGGGATGTAAAGACCAAGCAGGTTGTAGGTAACATGTTTACAAAGGGAACTGTTTGGTCTGGCAGGTCTCCCCGACAGGGGCCGTGTCTTACATGGCCGCACTCAGAAGCGAACATTGGGTTGTCAGCAGCGGCTCTGAGCCGTGTAAGTGGGGCGGTCAGGAGCAGAGCGGGAGGGTCCCAGGGACTTCACGGCAGGCCAGGGCCTCCCGCCAGAGAAGGAGTGAGAAGGTGTGTGCACTGGGCCTCGGGCCCAGGAGGTCTGGCTCTGACAGCGCCCTTTCCTTTCTGCTGCTTCGCCACCTGTTCAGGGTCGGGGGGGGGGGGGGTGTCAGTGGCAGCCGGGCTTTACTGCCTGTGCGCTGCTCCAGTGGCAGAGCTCACCCATTTGTGTTTTATCACCTGCCATCCAAAGGAGGTATTTAGGCAGCGTTCTCAGCCAATTGTAGAGGACGATGGGGTCTGCACGCTATAGAAAACCACACTGGTGGCGTTTGACTGCAGGCTGCTGCGGTCCTGCTTCTGGACGCTGTGACTCTCAAGGACAGTGGACCCTGTGAATGTGTCTCCTTGTCTGTAAACATGGGCTTCTTAGTCTCAGGTGAAACTCACATGTGGCCTTTCAAGTTCTCATCCATACACTTCTCATTGTTGCCTATGTCTATGAGACGCTCAGTGTCAACTGGCCCTCTCTGCTTGGCCCGTGGTACTCAGAAGTCGCCAATCGGTGTTCAGAAGAGGCCATTTCCCACTAGTTCTGTTCACTTTCAATTCATTCAAGCCCATTAATTATGTCAGGAGCACAGCTCACTTTAAATCTGGGCATACAAAAGCCTCCATGCTCTATCCCAGTCAGCTTTGTGATGGGGAGTTATTTGACAACATAGTTCCAGGTAAAATATTATAAATCTAAACACATACACACACACACTCACATGCACACACACACACACACACACACACACACACACACTTGCACACCTCTATATTGGGAGACTTTTAACAACTTTATTGAGTTACAACTTATATACCATAAAATGTATCCAATGTAAAAATACAATTAAATTTCAGTAAATGTAGCGTTCTGTAGAGGTAAGCAAAGCCCATTACTCCCAGAAGGCCCTTTCTCTCTTAGGTGCAGGACACAAAGTAGTGGACGAGGCATTTACCTGATGTCTTTAAATTTTGTTGCAGTTATTATGAGTAACTCAACTCTCTGGTTTACACACTGTGATGGGTCGTTTAGGTGCCAGCGTGACTAGGCCACAGTACTGAGATTTCGGTCAAACACCAGTGGGGTGCTGCAATGGAGGTATTTTCTCAGATATGACGAACACTTAAATCAGCAGACACTGAGCGGAGGGCCTCGTCCAAGCAGCTGAGGCCTTTAGGAGCAAAGAGTGAGGCCCAGAGGAGGAAGGAATTCTTTCTTCAGACCCAGGACTCATCAGCTCTGACAGGAAGTGCAATCGCCAGCCTGCCCTGTGAATTTCAGACTTGTCAGCCCATAATCACATGAACCATGTTCTTAAATCTAGATAGATAGATAGACAGACAGACAGACAGACAGACAGACAGACAGATAGATAGATAGATGATAGACAGATAGACAGGTAGAATATATATATATGTTTATATATATATATGTATCGATAGATGAGTAGATAGATACATTGATACAAAGACAGATATAGACCAAGGTTGATTAATAAAAATACCTAAAATGGCCTTTTTATCTCTGACATAAGTATCACAAAACTTTGGTCCTCTTTTGTGTTGCATGGTTGAATCTTTGAATTTGGTATATTAAAATACTATTTTCACCAAACCTGTAGGAATTCAACTGTTCAATAGTATGCAGCTAAGACAATATACATTTAGGATAATTTTTTCTTTTAGATAGTGGAAATAAGGATGTTACAGTGGCAAATGAAGGTTGTGTAAGCACTTTAATTTTTCAGCATTCACAAAGTTATTCTGTTTTCTCTTTTTTTAGTTTCCATAACATTTATTTTACTAATTTTTTTAAAAAATTTCTTTTTCTTTTATTTTTTTTAAATTAAAGTTTATTGGGGTGACAATTGTTAGTCAAGTTACATAGATTTCAGGTGTACAATTCTGTAATGCATAATCTATATCTCACATTGTGTGTTCATCACCCAGAGTCAGTTCTCTTTCCATCACCATGTATTAGACCTATTTACCCTCTTCTAGAGCTCCCTGCCCCTGTCTGATAACCCCTAAACTATTGTCTCTGTCTATGAGTTTTTGTTCCTTCATTTGTCTTGTTCTTTTGTTGTTTTCAGTTTTATATACCACATATCAGTGAAATCATAGGGTTCTCTGCTCTTTCTGTCTGACTTATTTTGCTTAGCATTATAATCTCAAGATCCAACCATGTTGTCACAAATGGTATTACTTCATCTTTTCTTATCAACGAATAATATTCCATTGTGTATATATACCACAACTTCTTTATCCATTCATCTGTTGAAGGACATTTTGGTTGTTTCCATGTCTTGGCCACCATAAACAAAGCTGCAATGAACATTGGAGCACACATGTCTTTATGGATAAATGTTTTCAAATTTTTGGGATAGATACCCAGGAGAAGGATTGCTGGGTCGTATGATAAGTCTATTCTTAATTTTTTGAGGAACCTCCACACTGCCTTCCATAGTGGCTGCACCAATCTGCATTCCTACCACCAGAGTATGAGGGTTCCTTTTTCTCCACAACCTCTACAACACTTGTTACTATTTGTCTTGTTGATGACAGCCATTCTGACTGGGGTGAGGTGATATCTCATTGTGGTTTTTATTTGCTTTGCTCTGATGATTAGTGATGTTGAACATTTTTTCATATGTCTGATGAATACAGATGCAAAAATTCTAAACAAAATTCTAGCAAATCACATGCAACCATGCATTAAAACGATTATTCATATGACCAAGTGAGATTTATCCCAGGGTCACAAGGATGGTTCAATATACACAAATCCACCAATGTGATACATCACATAAACAAAATAAAGGACAAAAATCATATTATATCAATTGATGCAGAAAAAGCATTTGACAAGATACAACATCCATTTATGATTAAAACACCTAATAAAATAGATACAGAAGGAAAATACCTTAACATAATAAAGGCCATATATGACAAACCCTCAGCTAATATACTTAATGGTGAAAAACTGAAGCCCTTTGCTCTACATTCAGGAACATGACAGGACTGTCCCCTATCACCTCTGCTTTTCAATATAGTGTTGGAAATCCTTGCCAGAGCAATCAGGCAAGAGAAAGAAATAAAAGGCATCCAAACTGGGAATAAAGAAGTTAAATTGTCAGTCTTTGCAGATGACATGATGCTATATATAGAAAACCCTAATGATTCCACCAAAAGCTATTAGAAATAATAAACGACAATTTAACTTCTTTATTCCCAGCTACAAAATCAACACACAAAAGTCCATTGCATTCCTATATACTAACAATGAAATCTCAGAAAAAGAAATAAAACAAACAATTCCTTTTGCAATTGCAACAAAAAGAATAAAATACCTAGGAATATACTTAACCAAGGATGTGAAAGACCTATATGCTGAAAACTATATGCTGAAGATATTTTTTTAAAAAATTGAAGAAGATACAAAGAAATGGAAAGACATTCCGTGCTCATGGATTGGAAGAATCAACATAGTTAAAATGGCCATATTACCCAAAGCAATATACAGATTTAATGCAATCCCATTCAAAATCCCAATGGCATTTTTTAAAGAAATAGAACAAAAATCATCAGATTTGTATGGAACCACAAAAGATCTCGAATAGCCAAAGCAATCTTAAGAAAAAAGAACAATACTGGAGGTATCACACTCCCTGACTTTAGCCTGTACTACAGGGATACAATAATCAAAACAGCATGGTATTGGCAGAAAAACAGACACAGAGACCAATGGAATAGAATTGAGAACACAGAAATAAAACCACATAAATATGGACAGATAATTTTTTGACAAATAAGCAAAAAACATACAACGGAGGAAAGACAGCCTCTTCAATAAATGGTGCTGGGAGAATTGGATAGCCACGTGCAAAAGAATGAAACTGGACTGCTATCTGTCACCATGTACCAAAATTAATTCAAAGTGGATCAAAGACTTAAGCATAAGACCTGAAACAATAAACTGCGTAGAAGAAAACATAGGTACTAAACTCATGGACCTTGGGTTCAAAGAGTATTTTATGAATTTGACTCCAAAGGCAAGGGAAGTAAAAGCTAAAATAAATGAACGGGACTATGTGAAACTTAAAAGCTTCTGCACAGCAAAAGAAACCATCAACAAAATAAAGAGGCAACCAACTGAATGGGAGAAGATTTTTGCAAACAATGCCTCCGATGAGGGGCTAATATCCAAAACATACAAGGAATCATACAAGTCAACAACAACAACAACAACAACAAAAACCCAATTGAAAAATGGGCAGACGACCTGAAGAGACATTTCTCCAAAGAGGACATACAAATGGCAATTTTTTTCATTTTTCAATTACAGTTGACATACATTATATTAGTAAAAAAAAAAAAAAAAAAAAAAAAAAAAAAAAAAAAGGTATATTGTGAAAAGCGACACCTTAGATTCCATGGATTCTGTTAACTTAGCAATAACTCATTATCAATTATATTCACTTTTTAAAGGATGATGTAGTCAAATCCGAATGCTTTTTGGAACAACTAGGTTGGTAAATGTGATAAATTGTTCACAACTGTGTATCAAATAACTCAGAACTGTGGATGAATTCTTCCTACGAGAGGAATTATTCAAGTCCCTTTCATGCTCCTTCAATCTTTGTTAGAACAGTGAGGCTCTGAGGCCGCCCCCCGTTAGTGCTGGGCAGGGTCCTCCTGGGGCCCCTGTGATTTCTGGAGGTCTTTTCTTCTTCAGGGTGTTTGGTCACTTGTGCGATCTCACTGAGCCTTGGTGTGTCTTATTGCCTCTGGAACCTGAAATTGAAACGATAAGAATCACCTGAGCTGCAGGAAAATCTCTCATGGTAATAAAAATAGACTTAACACCAAATTTTATTAAAGCTGCTTGAAAGAACGGGCTCAAATAAAAACCAGTTTTTATATTTAAATTTCAGCAAGAAGAAGCACTGACTTTATCTAAGGGGCAGATATAGGTCTATATTCTCAGGACATTACAAGATTCACTAGTGTGTAGGGGCAAGGTTAATATTGAGATGTGATATATAAAAAATTCAATTTGGAAAAGCTCCTCCATTATCTGATTTCTTTAAAATTCCTGAAGAAAAATGATAAATTCCTATGAATTTCTTATTCTAATAATTAACAAATGTCACCCCAATCATTATTTCTGACAATGTTCCCAGGACCTGTAGCTAATCCAGAATTATTCAGTAATTGGCCTTTCTCTTTCTTGGGTCATTCTATTTAATTAAAGATATCAAATACAGCACTAAATGCCCGAGTGAAGAACAGGACAGATAGTTAAAGGATTAAAGTGTTCCACTTTCTCTCAGATCTGTAGAAAGTAGACTAAACTCTAATTGGGGGAAGTTTTAACTTTCTTAAAGGAAAAAGAACCATTTAATGAGATAAGTGAATAAAGGGGAAGTTGATAGTAGGAGTTTCCTTGTAATTTTTTAAATTGTGCTGTGCTTGTTTTATGACTATTGGTTAATCTTGCTCTTTTCTTGAATACTACCAATTTTTAATATAATGATAAATTATGACATAGTTGAGTAGAACTGTATAGAGTTTACAAGTTTTTTTCTTTGATGTACAAGGTACTCACAAGTATTTGTAAATACGAATTTTCATTGACTTTTTGATACGAGTGCGAATTGGTTAACTTGTATTTTAGTGTTAAAGGCGTCTTGGATGACATGTACTCTAAGACCCACATTTATGGACAGAAACCCTGAGTGGACAGGACATTCTGAGTGGCCAACCTGGATTTTTAAGTGACAGCCAAGACCCAGGTCTGTTAGGGCCGTATTCCCAGTGTCTCTGCCGGCTCACTGGATAGACTGGGTTTTATTTTACTAGGTTCAAGCATTGCTGATTTTTAAAAATTCCAAACTTTTTTTTTGCAATATGCAGAATTAAATGGTACATCATTCTAGCTAAACACACACACACACACACACACACACACACACACACACACACACACAGTATTATTTCTTCAATTTATCTAGGATATTGAGTACCTTAAATTACAGATTCCCACACAGATGTCACATTCAATTATTTATCAATTATAACAAAAGGAATGTCGGTTTTAAAACTGAAATTACACTGGTGAGGAAATAATTTCTAGAGCCTAAAACCCGTGGATAATATCCATGCATTTCCCCGCAGAAGGCACTCAGAGTGAACCTGCCAACCTCGAGTATGTGTCTCAGACGGACTGCCAAGTAGTTTCTGGATCATGTGGCCTCATATTACACGTTCTCTGCTCTTTCTGGCTCCGTCACATCAGGTGCGATTTCTGCCTTGCCTTCCTCATTTGTCAAGTCACTGCTGAAACAAAAAAAGAAGCTGAGAAAATGAAATGTCTGTGAAATGCTACAATTTAGTGTGCCGTGTATTGCTCGATGATAACATTAAAAGTGATTTTCTGTTCAGTATAGATGAACTCCAACGTCAATGGGCTGCATTACTGGCTTTTCGTGATTTATACCGGGTAACATTCTAGCTCATTCCATGATTGAATTTCTATTATTTTGCTAAGCACCAGGGTTCTGTGCACAGCTCTGTGTACTCATTACATCCTGCAGAGGGGGCCTGGGTGGGCTAGCTGTACGCAAAACTGACAGAAGCCAGCTTGTCACTTTGGTCCTATCAGCCTGGAGACCGCAGATGGCCTTGGTGCTAGTTATTCAGAAGGAAGGGTTCAGAGAGCAGCAGACGGCCTTTGGCTGGTGGAGAAGACACCTTTCAACTGCCTTTGAGCTGAAACATACAAACTGCTTTAAAGCCAAGTGTTTCATAACCTGGAGAAGGTAATGTTTGTTCTCCTGGTTTAGAAGGAGCTTGTAAACCACAACTTGGTAACTACATCCTTACAGTTGTGCATCGGTGTAACATTGCAAATTCATGAGAAAGCTTGTGAAGTAGGCAAATTTACTGGACTTAATTTCTTCAGAAAATATAAACCTAATCACAAACATCATGGAATCTTTTTCAAGTCTCCCACCTGTCTTCAGAAACAGGTTCTCCCCTTCCTCATGAGAATGCTTGGAATTGGGAAGCGAAGGAAATTCACCCAAGATGGGCCTGTCCCAAATGGTGTGCCCATTCCTCCACTGGGTTTCTTTATTTTTGTGTCTTCAGAATAAGTAAATGAGGAGAGTGTGCCTGGGAGGGTGGCCTGAAACTATGCAGAACAGAAACCTTACACATACGATTAATCATAAAGTGAATTATGGAGACAACACTGCTAAGGGCTGGCCTTCCAGACGTCGTGCACGCTCACCCATGTGCACCTGCCCTTGCTCACCTGCTTTCCCAAGGGAGGTGACATTTGTCTGTAAGGACGGGGTGACCATACAGCCTGGTTCGTCTGGCATGGTTTTAGTTTATGGAGAGTGTCCCAGAGTTCTGTCCAATTCATCACGTTGGAAATCTTCAAAAGGCCCCGACATGCTGTGTTCACCTGTCCCACCACGTTTGCAGGCACTGCTAAGTAGAGCAGAGCCTGGGCGCTGCTGGGAAGCCTCGCCTGTGGCTTTAAGAGAAGGACTGAAACTTGTTCACACTCAGTCTGGCCTCAGCATTCAGGAGAATTCTCACCCAAGAATAAAGTTTGTCATTGCCTGAGGCGTGTCACTTATGGCACTCCCATGAAATCCTGTCCCCAGGTGCCTCTCTCACAGAGGTTGACAGTTATGACCCATCCATTTGTCCCTTCCTGCCAGGCAGTCCTTCCCAGGGCACCTCTCGTAATTTGAGTCAGTGGACACTTAGGAGACTTCTGAAGTGTCTTGCTGGTTCTAACACTGCAGACACCAAATTCGGGGGTCCCTGTTCTCAGAGCCCAGCAACATACACGTATGGTACAAATATAAACCGGTAACAACTTGGAGCATTTGCAAATACAACTCACCTTCCTGGATTCAAACCACCGAAATCCTGAGGTGTCACGTCTGTTTTCAAGCCGAGCACTTTCCATCTCTCACAAGTAACCAGCATCACACCGGGGCTGATGGCACCAGGACCAGTGGGAGGGCCCCGCGCTGGGTGGTGGAGGGTGAGCAGAGTCCTGGGCTATGACGGGTGGCAAAGTGCCTGTGACCCTAAGACTTCACGCACAGGTCCTGTCCCCTCCCTCTCCTGTGCAAGGGCAGCGGATTTAGTGAAGGCAAACAGAGCAGTGGTGACCAGCAGGCAGAGGTGGAGAGCGCTCGCTCGCAGGTGGAACAGGGAGCCACCCTCCCACACGGCACATGCTGGGATGCTATGCCGCTCACTGACGCTTTGTCTCCTCCATTTCTGGGCACACAGAGGACTGCTGTCCCCCGTGGGACCTGGACATCAGGCACTTGCAGCTGAGCGGTTTGGACTAAGGACATGTCATAGAATTCATTGCAAAGCTGTGCTTGTTGCTGCTGGATCCTTTGGCTCTTTGTTTGGGGACCTCAAAAGCAGCATATACTTGGCGGTGCACAGGACAGATGGCAGGGCCAGGTCACACTTGGCTGCCACTGATTCCCACCACCAGCCTGACTCTCAGAGTTTCTTCTTCCGTAGTTCTGTGCACTGCTTTCCAAATCAGCATGAATTCCATAAAAACCCTGAAGACATCCCTTCACCTTCAATTAGATCATGTGACCCTAGAGAGTGACAATCACATCATGAAATTAGCACACTTCATAAATACAGAGAGATGACGCTCATGGAGGGTGTTTATAACTCAAGCCTCTGTTTGCAGACTTTGCAGGAGCAGTTCCTTTCCACCTTCATCTAAATGATATTTGACCATTGAGTTAAAGAGGCAAACAAGACAGCGCCTCACACGCCAATCTTCTGAGACATGTCAGCCAAACTCCCCCAGGGGCGTAGGGCCTGCGAATACCAAGTGGCTTTTCATCGTGTGTTGGACATTTCTCTGGCTCCCACATTTCAAGGCCATCCTGGATAATTTAGAATGCCGTTTATGGGAAGGCATATAAATTTTGCTACTGGATGTCAGCTAAAAATAAACAAAAGGAAAACTTTACTGGTATGTGAGGTGCACTTTAAGTATCAAAACCTTAACTATAAGATACAAAATGATGGTGTTCAAACTGATGTAGGAAATACACATTTTTCTAAGGATTCCTTTAAGCCTGCTGGGAACAAGTCTGAGATATGTTTTGGGTTTTTCTTTATTCCACGTTTGAGAATCTTTCCTCTAAACTTTCCTCCACATCAAAATCAGCACAGCCTCTCCCTGAAGCTACGTATGAGTATATGCTTAGCAAGAAGAGGTCTTTGGGGGATTGTGTGTGTGTTTCCAGAACTATCCAGATGGGAGAGGTTGCATGTAGGTGGCTAGGCAAGGATGGCGGAGATGTTTTTCTTTAATTTCTTTCATTTTCCTTGGGCCTTTCTGTCATCATTCTTGCTCACTGCAGTTCCTCCTTTTGAGCATGTTTCACAGTGTGAAATTATCCAGTAATAAGGACTCGCTGAGCTTTTAAATGATTGAATGTTGTAGGCTGAAGTTTACTTCACATGCTATGTTGGTCTGGACATTATATGCTGAGTGAATTAAATTAGAATAATAGTCAGTATCTCCCTTATTATAAATGTTCATGACTCACAATTCACTATCCTACTTACTTTTTATTTTGTTTGCTGTTTGCATTCTGCTCCATGTATTCATACTTTCAATTATGAATTCTATGGAAGACACTACTTAACAGCACAGGTGTGTAAGCTGATCTGCATTGTATTATAGCACATACCTGAAATGCTGTTTACCTGGCATTATTTTAAATGGCTGCATCTATGTCAGTGTGCACATATTATTAAAAAGTGAAAAGTATGAAACTATCAATGTGGACTAATTTGGAAACCAGGCCTTTGAGTTATATAATTGTACTACTTTATTTTACACATTTCCAATTTTCCTCACATGTTCAGTACAAATAAGAATGCTTATAATCGAAGTCGTCTTTATATGTAGGTATTGGGTACAGACACAGCATAATTCACCTTCTGATCCCAAATGTCCTTAATAATTTCCTGAAGGCTCAGGACCAATGTCCAGGTTGCGATCATTCTGTCCCTCAGAGTAGACACTGGCCTAGCCACCGTGTGACAGGCTGGGCTGCTTCACGTGCTGGCTGCACAGGTCTCCAGGTGTCCAGGAGGAGCAGGACAGGTGGACACACCACAATTCCACACATGGTATTGGTGACGGTCTCCTGACTTGTCTCCTGGAATCAGGCTTTGTGCACCCCCTACCTTTACTTTTGCACAGTAAGTGAAGCGCTTTAGCACCAGGCAGATTCCGCCCGCATCCCTCAGGGGCTCCCTTGCCCTTGCCCTCCAACACCCCTGTAGCCCTGCCCTCCTGCTCCCATCTCACCTCCTGTGGTTATGAGGTGTGTGTGCTGGGGGTGCAGGCTGGGAAAGGAGAGGGCGAAGGTCCTAACAGATGCAGCAGGCATGAGAACGGACAGTACCCCCGAGCCGGCTGTGGACTGAGAGTTTTCAAATTGAGTGATGGTTAGTTGGACATCTATTATGTTATTCTCCTTCCTTGTGTTTGGATCCACAGTATTTCGTGATTAAATTGTGTCCTTAACATGTGAGTCACAGATTGAAGAAGGCGCAGTACAGACACCCAGAGAGACACAACCTGCGGTCTTATGTTTCATACAGACAGATTGCAGTCAGCTCTCGGTTCCGTCCGTGCTCTGGAGATGAAGATGAGAAGGGGGAAAGATAAGGCCAGATGGGCTCTCTTGTTTTCTCCAGCTACAGTGAATAAGGTGTGATTCAGCAGCTGCACCTGAAGTCCAGCACGTGGAGAAACCCATCTGCAGGGAACTTGTACATGAAAAAAGCCAGAAGTATCAATTTCTACTAATAGAATGAGGTATGAAGACAATATACAATTAATTAAAGACTTTGGCAGAGACAATTAACAATAGTGCCTTGCTCATTTGCCAAGAGTGTTGTTTAATAATATTCTGTTTTGAAATTTGGCTTTACTTTCACCATTATAGAAATGAGTAGGGCACTGTTTTTCCATCAAGCAGTCTGCGCAGGAGACGTACACCAAACCTTTGTGCATTCCTGCAGGTACCGGAGCTGGCCGAGTGTCTACGTGCACTGCACTCTGAGGGTGAGTGGGTCGTCTTCCTTTTTGCAAGGTCAGTCACCTCTGCATTGAATCTACAAATCGCACTGACAGTGCACTCTGATGCCGAAGTGTCTCATGGCATGCTCATGAAATCCGTCTCTCATCAGAAATGGGACGCACGGCGCTAGTCCCTTAACACCCTTGCGATTCATGAACATTTGCACCTGCTCATCCCTCAGTTTCTGACCATCCGTGGGGCCCCTTCTTCTGCCGTGAAGTCAGGCCCTCTAGGAGATTCCTCTTTCATACATCCTCTGGCTGCTCCTTTCAAAAGTCCCCCGAGAAACAACAAATTTTTGGCATTTCCCCATAAATTTCGGATAAAACTAAAACAATGACTTCAAGAAAGGCTCCTACGTGTCACCAAATTCACATTTCCTGCAGCTGAAATCAGAAATGGTGAAGATTTCAATGTTCACCTCCTAAATTTGTGTATTCTCACAAGTCTAATGAGACATCAAAGATAAACAGTGGGGACAGTCACAAGTGTGGCTGAGTGGGAAGCGACTTCATACAAAGAACCCGAACCCCTGAGGCGGGTGTGTTTGGTTGGCTGGGCTGGAGCCCTGGAAAGCATTTGTTTGGCAGCCACTAAAGGTCCTCTTCCCCGGTGACTCCCGTCCATTGGTGTCTCTGGTAGCTTTTTGTTCTACTTACGCTAAGACAGAGAAGTTTTTGCAAGGTCAGCCAAGGAAAAAAACCTAGCAGAGAAGCGAGTAGGTTGTTGGGTGGTCCTCAGTACAGGGGGTGTGGCCCTACAGTTGTTGGGGTGATGAGCAGAGGGCCGGATGTCATGGCCAACAGCTTGGGTCTATGGCTCTGGGCTCTTTGTTTGTTGGTCTCGGGAGCTATGCTGTGGATCTCAGAAGGAACAGGGGCTCCCGGGCCCAGGGCAGCATGGGGTGAGAGAAGAGCTCTGTTGCCTGCCCCTCCTGCTGTCATCCCCATGGGAGGGAAAATGGGGCTCCAGGAGTCTGCCCTCTCTGGAGATCTCATTTGTGAATCCATGGCTCTCTGAAGCCTTCATGTGCTGGTTTGTGGGTTGATGTGAAGCCAACTTTTGTAGGAAAACGGAAGGTGTGTGGGTCTAATTTCTGGAAAGATGCTCTTATAATAACTTGAGTAGAATAAAAAGAAGGCTTTTCTGAATTCATAGTAACTATGAGGAAAGTAGCTCTCAGCATTGTTTTCTTCGCTAATACAACAGGGACTATGTTCTAGAACAAATGTTAGCAGGATATATCCTCTGTTACCATCATGTCTAATTAACATTGGCGCCGTCCGTCAGTGCCCCTCCATGGGAAGCTGTGTCCGCTGAGGTGGGAAGGCAGTGGAGTCCAAGGATGCAGGAGGGGTGAGGGCAGCTCTCAAAGGTCTCACAGGTGAGTCTGAGGCACCTGAAGGGGACTGCTTCAACTCCACTGAAAATCGTTGGTTTACACGTCTCCTCTTATGTGGAATCTGAAGGGTCAGACTTGTAGAAACAGAGTAGAGCAGTGGTTACCAGGGGCTTGGTGGGGAGAGGACAGAGGCTGGTCACAGGGCATAAACTCTGTTATTAGATGAGTGAGGTCTGAGGGTCTCGGGCACCACGTGGCAACTGCAGTTGCTAACACCATATTGTATTCAGTAATTGCAACCTGATAAGAGGCTAGAACTTAAGTGTTCTCTCCAAAAGAAAAAAGAGGAAAAGATAAACGTGTGAGGTGATAGACTCGTTAATTAACTGCATGGGGAATCCTTTTACAATGTATCAAAGTACCATAATGTACACTTTAAATATCTTATAATTTTATATTCCTATGCCTCAATAAAATTGAAACAAAATTTAATTTAAAAAATCAAATCACTGATGTATAGATTTACTTATAGTCCCCAGGGGCCTGTTTTTTAAACCCTGTAGGTGCTTGTGGACAATAGGTCCTGAAACAATAAAGACATTTCAAACACCTGAATCCCACCAGGATCATACAGTCAGCACACTCGTAACATCTGTCAAAGATGGTCATAACCATCAATTCAGCACCAACAGGAATCCCCTGGTGGGGTGCCATGAGGAAGGAAACGATTCAATGCATGGAGCTCAATTGTGATACAACACGGCTGGCGACAGCAGAGCTGTGAGGTGGCCCCAGGGCCAGGCCGGTCCTCCGGCAAAGCAGCCCTGGGGGAGATGCCTCTATGGCTGGTCAGCTCTGCCCTGCTCCGTTCTGCTCTGGCAACACATCTTTGGTATTTCAACTTCAGCGGAGGGGAACAGCGTCCAGGGTTCAGTGAGAAGGGAAAGTGGGCTCTCGGAGCCAGAGAGAAGTCCCCGCCTCTGGTCCCTGATTGGTCAGTCCTCGTGCAAATGAGGACTTCAAATCCTTGCAGTTTGATTGGTCCAAAAGGCACCCCTGATGGGTCAGAATGGAGCTGCTCTGATTGGTCAGTGAAGATGCTAATGGGGCTATAACTGCAAGGCTTCAATTGGACAGAAAAAGCTTCAGTCCTATTGGTTGAAATACTATTCCACAAACTCCTTTATTAAGGCTGGCTCAGACTGCAGGAACAGGCCCTGTTTAAATTTGAGCTCAGTGAGCCACCAGGAGTCCTTGGTGTACCTTCTTTCTCAGGGTACACAGATCTGTATATAAATCAAGTGCATTACCTCACTCTGGAACACAACCTTCTCTGTTGTTTGCTTTCATCATCTCTAAAATGAAGAACATATAGTAATTATCTTACAGAGTTCGTAGTTTCCGTGAATCTCACATTTTGCAGGAGATACAGCTGTTCCTTATGATTGTTGTAATTTTTATTTAAAGAAAATACAAATTTTCTGAAATCCATCCTCAGTGCTATTTTCTTCACTGAGAGCTTAGAATTCATAGTTTTCAAGTCTTTATTTCTCTGTGAATCCCACTGTGGGCAGAACAAGGGATGCCTTCCTCTGGAGAGGGTTTAAACAATGGGATGTTTTTGGTGTTTATTAAGAAGCCCTAAGTGAGAGCCGGAGGTCACGGTACAAATTTACAAAGCTCATTTGCCCTGGCGGAACTCTTCAGTCTAAACTTAAACTTCAGCTATTTTTATTTGCTTTCATGAAAATTTACACATTAATATTATTTGCCCATGCAGACGTTACATAGAGCAACAAAATATCATACTTGTATGTCCACGTTAGGCTATAGGCTATAAAAATGAGAATACTACTTGTCTCTGTTCACAAATATCTAAAGTACCCTTTGGGGAGCAGAACACATGAAAACATAGCTTCCATTTAGTGAGTGCTCACCTTGTGCCACATAATACTAAAAATTAACATTTTTAAAGTTTGTTAAGAGCTTTGTATTCATTATCTGATTCAAAACTTTTACCAAACCATGAGAAAAGGATTATTATATCCCCTTTACAGATGAGTAAGCTGATTGTTAGATCACTAACCTTTGCCCAGAACTAGTGCTTGGATACAGATACGTTCATGGCTGTTGACCCACCACCACTTCTCTATATCATCTATAATTTATCTTCAGTTACACCAGGTAACCCAGAAGCTGCTTAATTGGACCATAATAGTCGAGACTCCTCTAAAGTTAACTGTGCTTTGACATTTCAAAAATTGATAGTGATGGGCACTTAAAATAACCACAGTGAAACACATTATTGTGTCTCATTGGGACATTGTTGAGAATATAATGTACAGATATTTAAAAAGCCAAATGATACCTGAGCAATTTGAGCCACGAGTCATTTAAATTGTACAGAAATTGGGAAAAGTCATTATATATCTTTACTTTGCATAGTTATGAATATAGTTTACCAAAAAAAACAATATATGTATTCTATTATTTACATTTTGACTATTTTATATCAATCTACATAGAGCTTAGTCATTCAAATCACATGAAATTTCTGATTGGTAAGCTGGAAAAAAAAAAGATTTCACATGAAATTGGTTCAGGCCAATGGCAAAATGGCACTCACAATAAGTAAAGTTGATGATAAGTGATTCTCAAATTGCTAGTGAAATAAACAATAAAATGATTTGGAAATAGAGAGAAAGCATCATGTTACAGTACTCTGTGAGACATGGGAAGTTGTAAAATTGACAGGTTCTTATGATGTGATCAAAAAAAACTCTAGATTTCACCTTGAACAGAGCTTCCATGTTCCCAACTTTGCTCCCAAAACCCTCACCCAAAACAAACCCTGTCCTGACCACATAAATCATGTTGCCTCTTTGGCACGTCATATGGTTGTGATTATATAACATGAACAATTCTCTGTCCATTTCCCCACAGCATCATGTTTGTGAATTTTGCTGACAATTTAGACTTGGATTTGTGTTCCCATTCTCCTGTTAAGGGACACTTGGGTAGCTTACATGTAAGGCTACTATGAATAATGGAGGCTGAGCATACATTTGGTAAACACATCTCTGGATACGTTTCAGGAGCAGAATTGCTGGATCACACAATATGTGTGTGCTCAACTCTACCACAGAGGCCAAGCAGTTATCCAAAATGTGTCTCTCAGGTTACACCCCCACAAGCAATATGACAATCTTTGCCTTTTGAACAATTTGAACAATTTATATTTAATGTAATTATTGACATAATGGTATCTTTACATCCATTTTCTATTTTATCCACCTGCTTTATGCTTCATTAATTTTCTTTATTGATATTTTTATATTTAATCACATTTTTAATTTTTCCATTTTTCCTTCTACTACTTTTAATTATACATCCCTTGAATATTCTTTTGGTGATTGTACCATGCAAGCTTAACACATCGCATTCTAGTTCATATTAATACTTTATCACTTTGTCAATACTTTTAGAACCTTACATCAGTGTAATAATATTTTCTTCCCTGGTTTTTATGTTGTTTTTGTTATGCATATTAGTTCAATAAATATTTCAATTTTCATCATAAAATGGAATCATTTTATAGTCAACAGTAATTTATATTTATCCCACCTATATAAACTTCTTGTATATTTAAGCCCTCTTGCATTGGTATATCTCTCTTTTCCTGTAAGAACTTGCTTTAATACTTTTACTAGTGGATGTTGGTTGGCAAAATAATAATAAAAAATAAAATAATAATTGTTTATATTGAAACCCTTCATTTTAGAAGAATATTTTTATTTCAAGGAGAATTCTAGATTGGTAGCTTTCTTCATTAGTTCTTTAAACAGATACTTCTAAGCTGTGTGGTGTCCATTATTTCTGCTGAGAATTAGCTGATAAAATTCTCTTTATTTTTATATGTTTTCTGGAACATTTAATCACATTAATTTTAAAGTACTTTCTACCTGTGCATTTCTTCTTCTCTGTCATATTGTCTTGACAATTCACACGTCTAGTATTCTTAGTATATGCTGGACATTGTTACAAGGATCATGGACATTATGAATGATATTAGCAGCTATTGTACAATTTCCCCCATTCCTTAGAATGGGTAAAAAGATAGGATGGGACTGACCAATACAACACATTTGTGACTTGAATTTAGTAGTGTGTTTTGATCTTGGTAAAAGCAAGTCTACTTCTGGTACAGTAGGGCATGACTCTCCATAATTTCTGAATGAGGGCTTGGTCACCTACAAAACTGAGGCACATATAATTCTTTCTCTTACCAGTTTTAAGCTTATCTCTTTAGTCTTTCATTTCATGTAACTTTAGTATTTGTCAAATGTCCTGAGCAGGGAACAGCCACGTGCCACCTCCACTCAAGGCTTCCATGCGTACATGCCATCCCTCAGCAACCTCAGATGGCCTCTGTTTGGTGTGGTGTTTTGATTGTTGGCTTCTTTGGTTTTTCTCAACTAGCAGCTGGTTGTTGGTTGGGTTGTTTGTTTTGCTTTTCTTACCTGAAACCACACAAGGTCCTCAGTCACCAGGTGTTCGCCAGGTGAGAAGGTTTTAAATCCTGTTCCTACAGCTTTGATCTCTAGTGGCTTGGAGCCCACGGGCCTCTCGCAGGAGGTCTTTCAATCAAAGTGAGCCCACCAGCATTTTTGCTGTGGCTCACGCAAGTTGTGTTCAGCTCAGCCTCCTGCACAAAGTCAGAATTCAAATATAGCGTGGGGAAAATGATCCCGTGCCTTTGAGACCCTTCAAATCACATCTTATGTTCTTCCAGTCCTTCAGGACCACTAAGAAGCCTTTTAATCTTCCACTTTGGTCACATCAACCCCACACACGTATAAATGTGATCCTGGTTTCTTTTTCTCCTAGCTGTAGTCCCTATGGTGACACTGGCCCAGACTCTCTGTCCAGAATTGAGAAAAACTCCCAGAAAAATCTAGGTGCTAATCACCCACTTACCTTCACTGAAGATTTGTCAGAAACATTGTATCGGGACGGAGATCAAAGCCTAGCTAAAAGGACAGTGTATTTTGGGTCTCAGTAAACAAAGTGAATAATTGAGCTCTATGGAACTCAAATGAACTGCAATAATATGTTATTTACTGTTTATATGTTACCTTAGAAGTGAAGTCCCTTGACTCCCATGATGGTATGTTACATATGCATACATACGAATATAAACATATGTACAAACACAGATATTCATATGTACTGCATATATATATTTACATTATGTATAAATACGATCACGCTTGAGCCTTGCCATCGGCCTGGGTGCTATGTGTCACCTTAACCTGCACAACAAATCAATGTGCTAGACACTATTTTCTTCTCAGTTTATATATTAGGTAGCTACAGTTTAGTAAACCTAAGTACCTTCCTCATCACCCTGCTAGCAAGTGATGTTATGGAAGGTTACTTATCCACAATCTTGCAAATGCAGAGAATTTTTTCCATTTTTTTTTAAGAAGGAGAGGGTATTTTTTTTTTAACAACAACAAAAAAGGGACAGTATTAGAATCCCAGTAAAAGATGAAACAGTTGAAAACACTACATATACAACAGGGCATTCCATCTTTCATAATGAAATGATCCTAAATTTTCCCCCAATTGATGTACACTAATAAAATCAATCATTTTAGGTAGGTGTTCTGAGGTATTTTATATTAATGATATTCTATTTCATATAGTTCCCATTTCTTTCTCTGACATGAAAAAGATAGATTGTAGGTTAATTAATTAATGATAAAAGGTAGTCTGACATAATTTTCCAACAAAATGAGGGCTAATTACAAATTTAAGATTTAGAAATGAGAGTTTCCTATTTTACTGCTCTCCAAGCAATGCCAGAGGATATTCACAGCCAACCATTTGAACTGAATTTATTTTCTGGAAATTTTTGAGGTTAAGATGTTAGTTATTTTTATGTTGTGGAAAATTTTGACATAAACTTGGGGTTTTCGCAAAAGTATGGTCAGTATACTAGTGGCTACAAAGAATCTATTCTCATCTACCTTGAACAAAGTTGCATTTACTAAAAACATTTATTTTCCTCCCCAATCAGTATCTTATTTGAGATGACATTAAGACGTTAAAGTTGGTGTGGTGACACAGCTCATTCTCACCCTCTGTTCTTCCCACAAGAAAAGAAAGAAAAGCACATTATATTCCTAAGTTTAGTTCTAATTTGGCATTATACTTTGTTTTATGAAATTGTGGAATGAAAGATTTCTACAGTGCAGTAAATACTGGGTTTTAAATTATTTCTTCTAGAAAAGCAAATGACAACAAATTTTCACTGCATTTGTGTTTTCTGCAAAACACAAAGGCAGGATGAAGTCTGACTGTGCATTGTCTTGACCCCTGCTTTTTCCTCCTTCCGTATAAAAGCATCCTGATGTTCCTTGGGACTGCCAAACCTTATGGCAACACCGAAAGGCCATGAAGCCCCAAAAAGGGCTGAATCCTAAATATGAAAATCTGTGTTTTAAGGGTTTGGGAAGCCAAAGTCATTTCCACATTGGGATCATTGTTGGAAAGTGGGTGTGTTCTCCCCCCCCACACACACCCTGGTCAGAAACAGTATGCAGTCCCACCCATGGGCCTCCTTCCTGCCCATAAGCACTGGGTGGTCCAGACACCCTCACCGCCAATAAACACAGACTCTGCTCATTGATGGGAGCCATCAGTTTCCTCCAAAACAGCGTGGGCCACGTCTGCATTATAAACACTGTTGTCATGGGAGTATCTATTATAAGCAGGCAGTTATGACACACACGTCTCATAATATCCAGCCAATTCTCAGAGACGATGAAAGCACTCCCTTCTCCAAAGGTCAGTGTCTAACACACACACACACACACACACACACACACACACACACAGTTGTATGGCACTGTCATTTCATGTGTTCACTAAATAAGCACTTTCAGTGGCTATCACTTTCTGGGACCCCTGCTGGGTACCGGAACATTGAGGTGATAAAGCAAACAAAGGCTTTCTCTCAGATCAAGTGCTTTTAGGGATAGAAACAACTAAGAGGAAGCTGTGTTTCCAAAGCAAAAAAGTGCCTGAGGTACAGCAGGGAGGAGCTGGGGGTGGGGGTGGGCACATGTTTCCTCTTGGGGGCACTGGGGGCCTGTCTGGCCACTCAAGACACCCACTCAGGCCACCTCACATACAGAGCAGGGAGATACACATCTTGGAGGAAATACACATTAAACATGAGGCTTACTTCTCCCCTCTTCCTCCTCTCGGAGCACTCACTTTAGATAACTTGTAAATACTTCACGTCTTTTGAAAAGCATGTCAATCTTTTTAAATCTAAATAAGTCCATTGCCAGCTTTAGACCCAGGACTGCCTTTTTCCAGGACCTGGGGACCATCCCTTTGAAATGTGATCATCAAGGAAGATGGTGCCCCTCCCCACCTTGTGGGAGGCCAGGGGCCCAGGTTTGCCTGTGACCTCTGCTCTAAGTGGGAAAAATGTCAGGGTCATAAAAACGTGAGTTTATTTTTCCTTTGGATTCAGGAATTAGTTCCCGGATTGTAGCCCCCCCCCTCCCGTTACCAGGGGATTTAGGATTAACCACGGTGACAAGGGGTGGGGTGTGTAGAGTCCTCCGCCCAGGACTGCTTGCTGTTTGTCTTAAGAAGATGCCAGAGTAACATGGTGTGTGCCTGGCTCAGTGAAGTGAGGCTTCCTTCTGGCTTTGCAGTCACTTCCTTCCGCAGTTGGCCTGTGATGTGTATCTTTGTGGATTAGTGCCTATCCGATAATAAAACCATGTTCTTTCCATTTTTCCTTTGTGTAGAAGTTTTCTGGGTTAGGAGGAAATTTCATTTTTAATTGTATTTCCCTGACAACATCTATGGGTTTGAGTTTGTTCTTATATAATACAAACCAGCGTCCTTGGAAATGCCCTTCAACCTCTGTGTGATGGGAAACCCTTGTTCGGAAAGCGAGGTTAGTCTCTGTGCCTCTCATTATGTGGAAATGTTGTGTTCAGCTTGATACAGATAGAAAACAGTGCTCAAAAGTCAGTACAACGTTCAGGAAATAACCTTCAAACGTAATTGCTTTGTGAGTGGGGTAAGGAAGTTCTGAGTTATACAGAATTAGCTTGTGCTCTCAAAAGCCTTATATTTTATATATTTTATATTTATATATTTATATATTTTATATATAAATATAAATTATATAATATTTATAAAATATTTTATATAATATGATGAACGTGTTTGAGGTATAATAGTTAATATATTGATAAAATGTCTGATATTTTCAATTTAAAGAATTAACTATTTAACAGGAAATTAAGGATGTCCCATGCATGCCTCTTAGCAGTTTCCATACACAATTCTATACGGTAAGTAGTTAACCTTTCTTATTACAGTTTTGTCTTTGAAACAGTTTTGTCAATTCCTGACCTCAGGTGAAGACTCAATAATTATTTGTTAAATAATTGACTGAAAATTTACCGTGTGCCTCTTCAGTTTAAATAATTGACTGAAAATTTACTATGCGCCTCTTCAGTTTTTGTAATTGTATACCAAAAAAACGTAATTTGGGGTTATTCAACAGATTTCTTCTCTCTATTACAGGATCATTGCAGAAATCCTTCATTTCCTTTATTACTATACCTACAAAAAAATTCTTCCAAAGTAATTTAGAAATTATTGGGTTTGGCTCTATAACTTTTAGCTGAAAATATCCATAACCCTCCTTCTCCTCCGCTGAATATCTCCCTCAAAGTTGTCTTCCCTCTGCCCCTGTGTAACTCTGTTCTCCAAAGAAAACTGTGTCTGTTTTGTTGTATCCATTTTCTATAGGTGCAAAGGAGACAATGTCTACTCTCCTTGCACTTGTAACTGAGGTTGTCAGCTGAGGGAGCAGTTTGCGCCTGTTTTTCCCTTAATATGACTGAGGACGGACCTCGCAGGTCAGTCTGCCTCCTCCAACTGGAGGGGAAGGGCTGTGCCAGGCCCAGGGCTCGTTTCATCCCTCTAGTGGCATCTAGACTCCACTCTGCATAATGAGAGTGACAGGAAGACAGTAGGTGGGACACATGGTCCATGGTGCCTGAGACACACACAGAGAGACCACCGCAAATGTCCCCTCCTGGCCAACATTCCCAGCTCAGCCTGTCCTGCCTCCCGCCTGACGGGCCTGATGTAAGGGAGCTGTCTCCACCCTGCAGGGCCGTGCATTCTGGAAACAAGCTCACCTTAAGTTCAAGTAGGGTGGCTGTGAAAATCAGGAACAAGTGGGAGCACCTGTTTTCCAGGCGCAGTTACTTAAAAGGAGTTTGGAGTGACATGTCTAGGGGCAGGGTACGGGGTCTGCAGCTGGTCTCAGAAATCTGAACGCTAAAGTGCTTTGCATGGGGACACTCGTCCTGGAGGCCATGGCTGAGTTGTGCATTCCCACAGTAATGTGACAAGTCTCGTCTGGCACCCCCAGGACTGGCTCAGCCCTCTGCTGCCCAGTGTCATCTCAGGCTGCTCAGTGATGTCAGAGACCGACAGAGCCAACACCAGGCAAAGGGACAGGACAGGTCGAATCCGTGGTGACTACTGCAACACAGAAGGTCCAGTGTCACCTGCCCAACTGTGAGTCCTGCAGAGGTGACCGTGGGTGTTACAGGCAGCATGGGTGGGAGACACGGGGCTTCTACAGCGTCAGGGAGTAGAAAGCGCAAAAGTGAGGACAGGCTGCACCCTGGGGATCGGTCTGGGTTTGCAGGTTGTCCCCATGGCCCACTGAGGCCGGGGCCTGGCCTGGGTGTCAGATATCGCTGCAATGCACCGTGAGTCTCCTCGCAGCCTTGAGTGTTCTCTGCAGGCACTTTGGGGTCCCAGGGTGTCTCAGGGACATGGCCTGGAGCTGCTAGGAAATGTGTTAGTGTTTTCACGTCCCTCAAGGCCGGGCTCAGGCCTGGTCGGGCAGAGGGCACAGGGAGCCTGGCTGGGTCTGGTAAGGACACTCGTGGCTGACCACTGTCCATGGATATGGACTCACACTGTTTTTCAGGGCACAGTGAACCCCATTCTCCTGTGTAGCCATGTTTAGGGGTATCTGTGTTTGAAAGAGATTGTAGCTCTGGCTCTTTCAACTGGAACTGTACGTATTAACATCAAAACAGGTAAAAAAATGGGTTGGGTGCACACATAGTACATACTTAAAAAAATAACACCGATTTCTGTAGAAAATTCTGTGTAAAATGTTATTTTTTTTCTTTAGCTGTCACTCAAGACACACAGAATTAAGGCAGTCATATTTAGTGTAGACTGAAGTTCTAAGAACATGATAAACATAATAGCCAAATTGGTTCTACTTCCTTCCTTCTTCCCACACAAACCTTTTTCCAGATCCCAAATTCTGTGCCTGCGATGTGCCTTGTCACTGATGTGTCTCCGGTTTCCCTCTTCATAGAAGCCGGCAGAAGCTAACGATGCGCCTCGTAATACATCACACCTCGGAATTACAGTCATATTATCCTTCAGTGTTGGCCATGGAGAATCTTTGTAAAACAGCCACAAGTAAAGAAACAGCACCTTCACACCATTAAATCCAAACTCTTTTACCTACAAAATAAAATGAACCAGATAGCAACGCTCAGGCTGGAAAACATAATAGGAAACAAGTATGATTTCCAACCTGTGATATAAACATAAAGAAAAGAGAAAACATTGATTTCACGCAGCCTAGCTCAGGTTTGGGCTGTTTTCAGAGCCCACAGAACTCTGGCACACACCGGAGGCCCGGAGACTCTTGTGTATAACTTGGCCTGAATCATTGTGTCAGGAAGTGAGTCTGAGCTTGGTCTGCAAGGAGCAGTGGTCGCCCTGACCTGGGCTTGAGCTTCATGGAGATGCCGGACAGGAAGCTGTTGGCCTTGATGCAGGTCTGTGGATAATGTCGGTGTCTTTAGCGGCACGGCCCCTCACTGTGGTCATTATCTTCTGTCTTCAGCAAGTTTTTTCTTGTTGAAATTCATAGACTGGAATAGCTCTTGCAAATTTTTTCACTTAAATTTTGCAAATGTTGGGAGAATTACATTCTGCAGGCTCTAAAGTAAATGATTGTTTCATGAGTACTTAATACTATTTTCAAAAATAGCAAATGAGGGTCTTTTGTGAGTCACTCAAAGTTCCAAAACTACAGTATAGAACTATAATAAAAATTAACTAAAATTAACAATTGTGTAATTGTTTTAGCCATTTTTTGTTATTTTTGGCATGTAGTTTCCTATAATTTTCTTTGGTATTCTTAGCAAATTAATAATAAGGATTTTGCTCCTAGGGTATTTAACTGGATCAGCTCAATTCTTTCACTATCATCCTCATTTTAATTCATAATCGAGTAATTGAATAATAAAAGTTTCTCTAGTGAGATAATCACTGCTTTATTTTTTATTCATAATCCTTTTAATTCAACAATATGTGATTTTCATGTACTACCTTACTTATTCAAATTAAATGGAATTTCTAGACTTAAAGAGTGCATATATTTGCATAGCTAAATTGCTCTTAGCAAAATATTGCCATGGAAATAAAATAACAATAAATAGTCAATTGATTACAGTTTTGAATTTTTAAATTCTTAAAGATAAATAATGGTTGAATTATTCAAAAGTAAGGAGTTGCATGTAAATTCGAGCACTAGACAAATTGGCAAAGTGACTATATATGTAGAATGTGTACTGTTAGAGTGAAATTAAAACAAGGATGTGTGTGTGTACTGAGTGTATATATATATACATATATACACATATACATATAAATAAATGCACACACAGTTGACACTTGAACAATAAAGGGTTGTAGTGCTGACCTCACACAATTGAAATCAATGTATAAGTATGACTCCCCAAAATCTTAACTACTTGTAGCCTACTGTTTACTGGAAGCCTTACTGATAAAACATATTTTCTATGTTCTATATTTTATATACTATATTCTTACAATAAAGTAAACTAATGGGGAAAAAATGTTAAAATCATAAGGAGGAGAGAATACATTTACAATATTTATTGAAAAAAATCTGCATATAAAGTGGTCCCACAAAGTTCAAACCACGTTGTTCAAGGGTCAAGTGTATGCAAGTGTGTGAGTGTGTGTATGTGTGTATATTCAGCAGTCTATATATATGTATATGTGTATGAAACGTGTTTATAATAATTAAACATACTAATATAGAAGACAGAAGATTGATAGCTATAGATACATAGATACATGGACAGAAGGAGACTTATTATGCTATGAGAAATAGGCTCACTTCACAATGGAGACTGAGAAGTCCTGAGCTCTGCCATCTGCCAGCTGGAGACCTAGGAGGGCGAGTAGTGTAATTCAGTCCAAGTCCGAGGGCCTGAGAAGCAGGGAGCTAATGGTGTAAACGCCAGGCCAAGGGCACTAGATGAGATGTCCCAGCTCAGGCAATGAGGCAGGAGAAAAGGGGCCAATTCCTCCTTCCCCCACCTTTTGTTCTATTTGTGTCCTCAAGGGATTGAATGATGCCCACTGACATTGGGGGGAGGTCCTCTGCTTTCCTGAGCCCACTGATTCAAATGCTAAACTCATGCAGAAACACCTTCAGACACCCCCAGAAATCATGTTTAATCTGGGCTCCCCATGGCCAGTCAAGTTGACACAAAATTAGCCATAAATTAGGCACTGTGCTCCTTCCACCAAATGGCCAGGCTATCTTCATGCCATCCTGTGAGAATATATATGATGAAAATATATATGATGTGTGTGTGTGTGTGTGTGTGTGTGTGTACACATATTTCTTTTTTGGGTGAAAGAAAGTAATAGTAATTAGATGCTCTCATTTTAATTAAATGTAAATACATATTTAACAGTCTTTTCCTCCCTCCTTCTCTCCCCCTTCCCTTCCTTCTCCCTCCCCCTCCTTCTCCCTCTCCTCTCTTCCCCTCTCCTCTCTCTCTCAAAGTGAAGACAGCTGTGTTAGGATGTGATCCTGGCTGGCAGAAGCCAGGGGCTGGGGGTGACATGCCAAGGCAGGCAGAGAGAGGCCGAAACCTCCATCGGCCTTCAGGGCCTCTCAGCAACCCTCCAGGACTGAGCTTGGCCCATCCGCCCCCCACCCCTGCCCTTTGCCTGAGGGCCCCAGGCCACCCTGAGCTCCAGCAGAGCTGGTGCACCCAGCGCACCGCAGGCCGCTGGGGCGGAAGGGGCGCTGGGGAGCCAAGGTGAAGAAGCCTGGTGGGCACCTGTGGGGAAGATGTCGGTGGTTTGCTTTCCACGGACTCTCCAGGCTCAGCCAGAACTCAGAGCCTCCTGGGAGGAAATTAACATAGACAACAACTAGGCTGCACTAGAGATCAAAATACTGAAGACAAGCAGGAGAGAAAAACACACCCAATGTTGAACCAAAGTGAGATTTCCAGTTTCAGCCACCTCTCGATGTGATGGCTTTCATCCCCCACACAGTGCAGAGCTCAGAGCTAGGATTTTATTTGTAATCCCTTAATAATGCTTTCCTTAATAGACTCAGAACTAAAACAGGAAGATTAGGGGGAGGGAGGGAGGTCAGAGACGTTTATGGAAACGCGGTGCGGCCTTTCTGGCCAGTCCCCAGTCTCCTGAACCACCGTGGGCATCTCTGGAACAGGTGATTCTCGCGCTGCGAATCGTCCCGAAAGGCTGCTGTGAGGATCACGTCCCATGCAGTGTGCCTTGGTGCCCTAGACTTACCGTTCCCAGGGTGTAGACAGCGCCTCTCGGGGCAGGACAGACTCGGCCCCGCAAGCCAGTCACAGGGCTCATTCATTCAGCAGCTGATGTACAGAGAGAACACTTTAAAGTATGACTACATATGAATAAGTGTCAGGGTGATTGTTTTTCCACGTTGCTGTCACATACACCAGGTGTTGTTGTCAACTCTATATGGTAAGTTTGGGGGGTCTCGCCACTGGCACCCCGCCCAGGCTTTCTGCAGCCCCACGGTCCTGGGCCCCTTCCCCACACCTGGTGCGAGATATTTTAGGTCCTGAGCAACTGTTTATTCATCTTTGAGGGATGGAAAAGATGGGAAGGAGGGAGGGAAAGACTGCTTATTCTCTCACCCCAACATGAGCTAAAAACACAGCAGAAACTCCATACAGGTTTATGAAACAGAAATAAACTAAAATTTTAATTCATGGACTCAAAACACAAGTTATTTGATGTTATATTAAATCATTCAAATTTTTGATGCTGTATTAACAGTTTACAGTGAAAATGTTCTCTATAGGTCTAATTAAACCACTCCTAAGAAAACAGGCTAGAAAAATAAGCTTTTTTCCCCTGATTTCCAAATTTTATATGCCTATAACTTAAACCAAAATCTATTTTCAATGCCTGTTTATTAACCATAATAATGTAAATACTGTCCTTCACATAATAATTTAAAATTACCCTACCCTTCCTATTAGGCACAAACTATATTTCAAAGCTGGTTTCATGAAAATAACATTTTTTTCTTTTTTTCATTGTATTTATTTGGGGTGACATTGGTTAAGAAAATTATATAGATTTCAGGGATACATTTCTATAATACACAGCGTATATTAGACCCCAATTACCCTCTTCTACCTCCTCCCTCCCCCTTACCCTCTGTTAACCACAAAACTCGTGTCTGTGTCTATGAGTTTTTCTTTATTTGTTTGTCTTGTTCTTTTGTTTTCAGTTTTACATCCCACATATGAGAGAAGTCATATGGCTGTCCACTTTTTCTGTCTGACTTATTTCACTTAGCATAATAATCTCAAGATCCACCCATGTTGTCGCAAATGGCAGTATTTCATCTTTTGGCAGAATAGTATTCCATTGTGTATATATACCACAACTTCTTTATCCATTCATCAATCGAAGGACATTTTGGTTGTTTCCATGTCTTGGCCATTGTAAATAAAGCTGCAGTGAACATCACAGCACATCAGAGCACAAAACTTTACAGATAAAGGTTTTCAGATTTTTGGTGGGAGATTGCTGGTAGAGGGATTGCTGGGTCATATGGTAACTCGAGTCTTAATTTTCTGAGGAACCTCCACACTGCCTTCCATAGCAGCTGCACCAGTCTGCATTCCCACCAAAAGGATATGAGGGTTCCTTTTTCTCCACAGCCTCTCCAACACTTGTTGTTATTTATCCTGTTGATGATAGCCATTCTAACTGGTGTCAGGTGGTATCTCATTGTGGTTTTTATTTGCATTTCCCTAATAGTGAAGTTGAACATCTTTTCATATATCTGTAGACCCTTTGTATGTTTTCTTGGGAGAAGTTTCACATCCTTTGCCACTTTTTAATTAGATTGTTTGTTTCTTTGTTGTTGAGTTGTATGAGCTCCGTATATATTTTGAATATTAGCTCTTTATTGGAGGCATTGCTATCGAATATCTTCTCCCATTTGGTTGGTTGCCTCTTTATTTTGTTGATGGTTTCTTTTGCTGTGCAGAAGTTTTTACTTTGATATATTCCCATTCATTCATTTTTGCTTTTACTTCCCTTGTCTTTGAGATCAAATTCATAAAATTCTCTCTGAACCCAAGATACATAAGTTTCATACCTGTGCTTTCTTCTATGCAGTTTATTATTTCAGGTCTTATGTTTATGTCTTTCATCCATTTTGAGTTAGTTTTGGTACAAAGTGACAGATAACAGTCTAGTTTCATCTTTTGCACGTGGCTTTCCAATTTTCCCAGCACTGTTTATTAAAGAGGCTGTCTTTTCTCCATTGTATGTTTTTGGCTCCTTCGTCAAAAATTATCTGCCCATATATGTGTGGATTTATTTCTGGGGTCTCAGTGGTGTTCCATTGTGTGTTCCATTGTGTGTCTGTTTTTATGCCAATACTATGTGTTTTGATTATAGTCACTTTGTAGTACAAATTGAAGTCAGGGAGTGTGATATTGTGATACCTCCAGCCTTGGTTTTTGTTTTGGTTTTTTTTGTTTTTTCCTTAGGATTTCTTTGGCTATTCAGGGTCTTTGTGATTCCACACAAATCTGATGATTATTTGTTCTATTTTGAAATGCCATTGGGATTTTGATGGAGATTGCATTAAATCTGTATATTGCTTTGGGTGAAATAACTTTTAACTATGTTGATTCTTCCAATCCATAAACATGGAATATCTTTCCTTTTCTTTGTGTTTTCTTCAATTTCTTTTAACAATGTGTTAAAATATACCAATTTTCAATGTACAGGTCCTTCACATCCTTTGTTAACTTTATTCCTAAATATTTTATTCTTTTTGTTGCAATTGCAAAAGAATTTATTTTTCTTTTTCTGAGATTTCATTGTTAGTATATAGGAATGCAATGGACTTTTGTACGTTGATGTTGTAGCCAGCAACTCTACTGTATTCATTTATTGTTTCTAATAGCTTTTTGGTGGAGTCTTTAGGGTTTTCTAAATAAAGAATCATATCATCTGCAAAAAATATCAATTTAACTTCTTCATTCCCAATTCAGATGCCTTTTATTTCTTTCTCTTAACTGTTTGCTCTGACGAGGACTTCCAATACTATGTTGAAAAGCAGAGGTGATATGGGATAGTCCTGTCATGTTCCTGAACGTAGAACAAAGGGCTTCAATGTTTCACTGTTAATTATGAGATTAGCTGAGGGCTTGTCATAGATGGCCTTTATTATGTTAAGGTATTTTCCTTCTATACCAATTTTAGTAAGTGTTTTAATCATAAATGAATGTTGTATCTTGTCAAGTGCTTTTTTCTGCATCTGTTGATATAATCATATGATTTTTGTCCTTTATTTTGTTTATGTTTTGTATCACATTCATGGATTTGCATATGTTGAACCATCCTTGTGTCCCTGGGATGAACCCCACTTGGTCGTGATATATAATCTTTTTAATGCATTGTTGTATTCGATTTGCTAGAATTTTGTTTAAAATTTTTAAAATCATTATTTTTCAGAGATATTGGTCTGTAGTTTTCTTTTTTTGTGTTATTATTACCAGGTTTTGGTATCAGGATAATGTTGGCCTCATAAAATGAATTAGAAGTATTGCCTCTTCTTCAATTTTTTGGAAGAATTTCAGGAGGACAGGTATTAAATCCTCTTTGAATGTTTGGTAGAATTCACTAGTGAAGCCATCTGGTCCTGGACTTTTTGCTTTTGGGAAGGTTTTGGATGATTGTTTTAATTTCCTTACTGTTGAGAGGTCTATTTAGATGTTCCAGTTCTTTATGATTCAGTTTAAGAAGGTTACATGTTGCTAAAAACGTGTCCATTTCTTCTAGGTTATTGAATTTGGTGACATATAGTCCTTTATAGTATTCTCGTATAAGCCTTTGCATTTCTGTGATATCCGTGGCAACCTGTCCTCTTTCATTTCTGATTTTGTTTATTTGTGTCTTTTATCTTTTTACTTTAGTGAGTCTAGCCATGGGTTTGTCAATTTTATTAATCTTTTCAACGAACCAGCTCTTGATTGCATTAATTTTTTGTATCATTTTGTTCTCTATTTCATTTAGTTCTGCTCTAATTTTTATTTCCTTTTTCCTGGTGACTTTGGGTTGCACTTGTTCTTCTTTTCTAGTTCTTTAAGATATAATGTTAGGTTGTTTATTTGGGATTTTTCTTGTTTCTTGAGATAGGCCTGTATTGATATAAATTTCCCTCTTAATACTGCTTTCACTGCATCCCAATAATTTTGATATAATTTGTTTTCATTCTCATTTATTTCTATGTATCTTTTGATGTCTCCTTTTATTTCTTCATTGACCCAGTCATTATTTAATAGCATGTTGCGTAATCTCCACATATTTGTGATTTTTCCTTCTTTCTTTTGGCAGTTGATATCCAATTTCAAAGCCTTGTGATCAGAGAATATGGTTGGTATGATTTCAATCTTCTTACATTTTCTGAGACTAGTTTTGTGTCCCAACATATGGTCTATCTTTGAGAATATTTCATGTGCACTACAAAATGTATAGTCTGGTGTTCTAGGATAAAGTGCTCTGTAAATGTCATTTGTAAATTATGTCCATTTGGTCTAGTGTGTTATTTGAGGCTGATATTTCCTGATGATCTATCCGTAGCTGTCAATGGTGTATTTAGGTCCCCTACTATAATTGTGTTTTTGTGAGTTTCTCCCTTTAATTCTGTTTATAGTTGCTTTGTATATTTTGGTGCTCCCTAATTGGAGGCATATGAAGGTCAGACAATTAAGTTCGTGAGCTTGTTGCAACGATGTTGCTAACTTTTTTTGACATCAGAGAGATTATTCATTACGAATTTGTACCAACTGGACAAACAGTTAACCAAGTTTACTATTTGGACGTGCTAAAAAGGTTGAGTGAAAAAGTTAGACGACTTGAACTTTTTGCCAACAATTCACGGCTCTTGCATCATGACAATGCACCAGCTCACACAGCAGTGTCTATGAGGGAGTTTTTAGCCAGTAAACAAATAACTATTGGAACACCCTCCCTACTCACCTGCTCTGGACACCAATGACTTCTTTCTTTACCTGAAGATAAAGGAAATATTGAAAGGAAGACATTTTGATGACATTCAGGACATCAAGGGTAATATGACAGCTCTGATGGCCATTCCAGAAAAAGAGTTCCAAAATTGCTTTGAAGGGGGGACTAGGCACTAGCATTGGTATATAGCTTCCCAAGGGGAGTACTTCGAAGGTGACCGTCGTGATATTCAGCAGTGAGAGATGCAGCACTTTTTCTAGGATGAGTTCGCGAACTTAATTGTCCGAACTCAAATATATTGATGTGTTATGTCTTCTTATTGTATTGTCCCCTTTATCACTGTGAAATGTGCATCTTTGTCTCTTTTTTATCCTGAAGTCTGTTTTGTCAGATACAAGTATGGCTACACCCACTTTTCTCCGAATTCCATTTGCTTGGAGTATCATTTTCTACCCTTTCACTTTGAGTCTATATTTGTCCTTGTAGCTGAGATGTGTCTCGTGGAGACAGCATGTGGTTGGGTTTTGTTTTTTGATCCACTCTGCTACTCTGTGCCTTTTTATTGGTGAGTTCAGTCCATTTACATTTAGGGTGATTGTTGATAGATGAGGATTTCCTGTAGCCATTTTACCTTTTGTCTTCTGTTAGCTTGGTGTCTCCATTGTTTCTTTGCCTTTCTGTTTCTCTTATTTTAGGTTGGTGGTATTGTACAATTCTTCCCTCTGTTTGCTCTTTTTTTATGTTATGTGTCTGAGTTTTGGATTTTTTTTGAGTGGTTACCATCAAGTTTATGTAAAAGAAAGTTTCATATGCACAGTAATCCTTCTTTAGCATGCTTCTTATGTTCAGCCTGCTTTGCCAATTCAGACCTTTCCTTCCGCCCCTTTTATGCTTTTGTCGTCACAAAATATACCTATTTATCCTGTGAGCTGATTTCTGAGTTGCAGTAGCAAGTTGTCTTTTTCTTCTCTTTACCTTTTTCTTATGTTTTTATCTTCTTTACCCTTTATGTTATGTTTGAATATATAGTGCCCTATTCTGTGTATGGGTTGCCATTTACTGCTTCTGTCTGTTGCAATCTTGCTCATGGTTTTGTATTCTTTTGACATTTTGTTTTAGGTCAAATAGCCTCATTCAATATTTCCTGTAATGCAGGCCATGTGGTGGAAATTTTCCTCAGCTTCTATATATCTGGAAAGGTCTTTATTCCTCCTTCATATCTAAAGGATAACTTTGCTGGATATATTATTTTTGGCTGGTAATGTCTCTTTAAATAATTTGAATACTTGATTCCACTCCCTCCTGACTTGCAAAGTTTTGCTGAAAAATTGGATGATAATCTAATGGAATTTCCTTTATAGGTTACTGTCTTCTTTTCCCTGGCTGCCTTGAGAATTCTTTCATTGTCATTGATTTTTGACAGCTTCAATATAATGTGCCTTGGAGAAGGCCTGTTAAGATTGAGGTAATTAGGTGTTCTGTTGGCTTCTTGGATTCAAGGATCCAGTTCTTTCCATACGTTTGGGAACTTCTCATCAACTGTTTGTTTGATTATATTCTCTGTTCCCTTCTTCCTCTCTTCTCCTTCTGGTATACCCATTATTCTTATATTGCTTTTTCTCATGGAGTCAGATAGTTCCTGTAAAGTGGTTTCATTTCTTGTAACTCTCAAGTCTCTCTCTTCTTCCATCTATGTCATTTCCAGATTTCAGTATTCAATATCACTAATTCTTTACTCATCTGGTCAGCTCTATTTCCTAAGCTCACTATTCATTCTTTATCTCTAATATTGGGTTCTTCATCTCCAGAATTTCTTTTTGGTTCTTATTTATTTATTTATTTATTTTTAGTCTTTTTCCTAAATATTCATTTTTCTTGTTTGATTGATTTTATTTCTGATTCATTATACTGCCTGAGTTTTCTTGCATATCATTGATTTTTTTCAGAACTGCATTCTTGAATTCTGTCATTTAAGTCACATATTTTCATGTCTTTAAGTTCATTTTCTGGAGATTTTTCACTTTCTTTCTGAGCTGCCTTGTTATCTTGGTTATTCATGGCAATTAATGAATTTCTCTTCCTGGGCATCTCCAAGAGTGACTTCTGCAAGTTGTTATGAAGAGGTCTTTACTTTGCTTTCCAGTACGTTTTGCTGCAATCTTTTATTTTCTCTCCTGCTGCAGCCTTTGATTTTCTCTCACGTGGTAGTGTTATATCTTTTGTTATGCTGTTTCAGCTTCTCACACAATAGAAGGTGGGCTTCTCTCCGTAAGCAGATTTCCTGGGTCTCAGGGCATTGCCCCTGTGGGAGGATCTGGTGGGTGATAGGGTTCTGAGCCTCTGAAACCCCAATGCTGCCTCTGTAGCCCAATGCAGAGCCTGTGTGTCTCAGTGGCTCTGTTTGCACACCCCCCAGGGATCTGCCCACAGCTGTCTTGCCCCTACAGCTCCTTCCCTAGCACTGGAATTAGTCACACTGTGCATCTGGTCTCTCCAGGTCTCAGGGCTGTAGATAATCTGTTCTTTTATCTGATACTGCTACTGTTTCTTCTAGAGCCCACTCCTAATACTGGGAAGGTCGGGGTGGGGCGAGCTCTGGGGGTGGGGGGAGTTGGCCAGGCCCCATGTCTTTGTTTTCTATTTTCTGCCTGGCAGTGAGGCCTTAAACCACATTCTCACCTTCCTGTGTTCGGTCTTTGCTCAAGGTCTCTGCCCCAAACACTGGGTTAAGACATATTATATGCAGATCCCTCAGGCAGGACTGTGGGCCACAGGAAGTGTGTGTGCCGCCTGAATTCTTCCCTTTCCTGAGACTGCAGTGGGCTTTGGGCTGTGTCCTGGGGCCCACGTCTCTGCACTTCTCCCTGCCCTCCTCCCCTGCTCACCTGATTTGCCCACCTTCAGGTGATTCAATGTGTGGGTCTCTCAGACGTGCTTGTGTGTTGCATAGATTATCCTTTGTTGACTTACAGCTGTTCAATTCGTTGTCACTTCCAGAGAACATTTCAAGAGTCACTCCTCATGCCACCGTGTTTCTGACTTCAAACAATTTCTCAGTCAGTAACAATTGAGTTTAAATGGTCAAATTTAATTATTAGAGATAATTCTTCAATATTTGGTCAGGTTTTGGCAATGGCACATCTTACAACCTAATCATAAAATGTGGGCATAGACTATAACCTGCTGTCAAATACGTCACCATCCTTAGGTTTCATTAAAATATTAATTGATTTTCTCTATTGGGGAATTTCCAACGTTCTGGTTAAAGGCTTCTTCTTATTAACAATGACGGTGGCCATGAAGTTTGCCTTTTATGTTGCAGTTCCCCTGCAGACCCCAACATTACTACAAATATGCTTAGTAGCAGATCAGTATAAGGTAGCAACTCCAAGTGCAGAATCACAAATACGATTCCTCTTTGTGCTTTGGGGACCAACGCCTGCCTCAAATATTTATGTGTCAAGAATAATTTCCCTTTTGTTTTATCTTAACTGAGTTCATTTTAGCACTCCCAGGAAGCCAGTGATGGCTTTGCTGCTGATTTGGTGGCACCGTGGCACAGAAGTGGTACTGCCCAGTGGTACTGAATATACAGCAAATGGAAAGTGTCATCCGATAGGAGTGCAAATGCATTTTAAAGACCTGGAGACAGTGGAGTTCCATGGAGGTGGACACCTGTGTCCAATCTGAGCCAAGGCCATGTATCTCCATTGCCGCCCCTCGTACTTCATCTTAAGCCAAGCGGGAGTGACAGTGGGCCTTAGACCCATCCTGTGATTGTCCCTTACAATACACAGTGTACTGCATTGTCTCAACCATTTCAGGCTCCTTTTCTTGACATTGCACAGTAATTATAGCTTCATTTTTAATTTTCACCAAGTGACATTTTAAAGAATTACTGCAGATGGCACCGCGAAACCCCTTAGCTGTTTATAACTGACAACCAGAATCCATGTGTGTCTCCCTCGTCACGGTGCAGAGCTATTTCTGGAATCAGTACGGCCATCAGAACAGGTAGAAAACAGGAATTCTATTGCAGCTGGATTGCTTTTCTCCTTTAAAATTAAGTCTGATAGCTGGATGGTGAGTAAGACAATCACCACCCATTTTTAAATAATGAAGACATATAAATAATGGCTTAAATGGTTGATTATCATATAATAAAAATGAATAATGGAAAATTAACCAACTTATGTCTTTTAACATATTCCTCCAAATACTAGTTTTGGTATGAATAGGTTTCGCGTCTGTTCAACTAAATAGGATCATATAAATGTAACTTCAGGTTCTGGCACACAGTAGGAGATCAAAAGACGGTGTCTTGTACATATACTTGTCTGTGTAATGGTATGTGAATTTTATATTTACCCGAATATTTATGGGGGAATGCTGAGGAGCACTTTTGTGCAGCATAAAAACAATTTACTTCTGAAATATAATAAAATCCTATTATTCTAAAAACATTTTTCTAAATTAAAGTCAAATATATGGTTTCTGTAATAAAAGTGTTTTCCTTAGTTACAGAAATTCCATAAAAGGGCAAAAAAAAACAACAATGTGCTGCATGGTTAGGTCCCTCCAGGTGGTCTTACAAGGTTTGTCTAAAGTAATACAAGTGTCTGTGCAATTTGCAAATTTTAGTGCAGATGGAGTGAGGAGGCATTTTCACGCTCAAGGAGCCTTCCGAACCCCTCAGTTTTTATCAGTTTTTCCCACCATCACTGACATTGCACCCATTCATTCAGATTGGGGATGAGAAAAGCTCTTAAATACACCTTCTTAAAGTTATGCAGCACCGAGAAATGCTTCTAAGAGAACATCATCTAAAATATAGCAGGGTGCCACTTGGTTTGTAAACTATAATTGTAACTGTCACAAACTTTCTAAAGCTGTGAAAAAAAAAGCTGAAGAGAAAAAGGCAAAAATAGGCCATCGATCATTGAGTTACGATGACAGTGTTATCAATTTCTAAATGTACAACATTTCTGAAAGGTTATTTTCATTTAACAGTTAACAAGCAAATCTGTGACTGGAACACCCAAGCAAGAACCAGAAGTTTTTGCCACGCCTGCTCAGAGGAGTAGGCAAGACCCTCCTGCCCACAGCTCTTATGCTGAGACCAGGCTTGCCCTCAGCTGTTCCTGAGACAGCACCCCCTGCATGCACTCACCAGCATCGGGGGCCCTCAAGTTGGGCACAGAAATAGGACTTATCAGAGCACAGAGTCCTTAGAACTGTCACTCTCTTGAAGAAAGAGTACAGTATGCTGCCAAGAGGAGTATTGTGGCATTGAATTAAAAGTCTCCATTTCCATAAGAAAAACGTGCCTTTCTATATAGGAATATATATATATTATTAATTGGCTAACTGCTTCCACTAGATAATTTGAAAATGTAATGATAATGGTAAGGTAGCTAGCCAAGAACACACTAGACAAATGGAGGGAGAGAAGGGAGATGCGAATTGCTGATATCCAAGGTCATGTTTGGAAGAGATTTAAGGATAATATATTCAACCCTCTGAAATTACAAGGAGAATATTGAGGCCATATGTTTAAACTCATTTGCCTAAATCACCCATGTTATTAATGGCACTGTGGGGCTACGACCCAGATTCTGTAATTTATAGTTCAGTGCTCTTTTTCATAAGCCATGAATCTCTTCTATCAACCATTCAACAAAACCAGTTAATAAAAAAAAAAGTACGAATTAATTCAGGCTAGGAATGCAAATTACGGTCTAGGTAGTCAATTTCTTTTTGTTGCTCTTCAAGAGCTCTCTTACTTGAAAGCACTTTACAAAACCAGCTCACAGATACAATACCATTTTTTTCTCATCACACTGACCTGGGTCCCATGAATCCTAGAGAGTAATTTTAATGAAGCTACGAGGCTACATTGACAAGCATTTGCATTGCCTTTCAAATTTCATTTTTCAAGAAACTCGGTTCCTCTTGCCCTGCCTTCAGACTGCCAACCTGATCCAAGTAAGGAATCCTTTACACTTGCTGTCACAGGGAATTGCTCCAGGCACTCTGAGATGGAGCCTGAGCCAGCTCACCCCACCCTTGACAGATGCAGTATAAAGATCTGGACACAACCTACCACAAAATGACAAAAAAAAAACCTTCTTGAAATCCACAATTAGGTGAAAAGATAGGCACAAGGAAAAAGAATAAAATAGAACAATCAAAACTAATAACCTCCTTTTTGATTAATCAATTGGGCTTTTTAAAAAAGTGTTAGATACTTGGATGGATAAGGAACTTTCACCACCACAACTCCTATTTTTTTAAATTTCTCTTTTTCTCTTTAAATTCTAAATGAAATTGAAGATAAAACTGTTATGGTTAAAGATACAAATGTTATGGTAATCATCAGATTAATAAAATTTGTATTACAATCATAATATATTCAATTAATATATGCCACTAACAACCCTTAAAAGACTGCACACAAGCCATTAAAATTAGTCAAAATATACAGGTCAGGTTAGGTGTTTGCAGCAAGTCCTATATTATGCACTGTGTTTGAATTACTTAAGGCCTCCAGCTGACTTCACATGCAATTTAATTTGTTTCTATCACCATGTTAGAAGACGATATCAAGGTAACCTTATGGTATGCAAACTTAGAAATACTGTAATTAATACAAAAAGTAAAAATCATAATCAAATCTTTTAAAAATGTGTCAAGTTGCTATGAAAAGTACCAGAAACAATTGGAGGAAAAGCACAAGGGGAATACTAGAACTCAGGGTCAAGCAACCCAGAAAGAGGTGTTCACCTAGCGGAGGTGTTCACCTACAGGAGCACATGTTCACCTGGAGTAGGACGTGTTCACCTGTGGAAGGACGTGGTAACATGGAAGAGGACGTGTTGCCGTATCTAAGGACGTGTTCACCAGGAGGAGGAGTGTTCACCTGTGGAAGGACGTGGCTACCTTAAGCATCTCTGAGATGCTGTCTTTAGACTTGTGATGTAATGGACTCTCATGCACTGGGGCATGGAGTGGAAAATCGGAACTCTGGGTGAAGGCTAATAGATTGGAATCAGGACCCCCATATAAATCCTGCTTCCCAGATGTTGACATTGTTGGTGTATGAACTACGAGAATTAAATAACATCTGTCAGTAGCATAGGCAGGGGAATGCTTTCCAACTCAGCCTTGCCTCTGGCTGAAGCAACAGCATAAATGAAATAATGAGTTGTGCATTATCCAGATATGTCCCGTCCTGAAGAGTTTAATTTTAGACTTTTTTTTGGTTTTATTTAAGTTCACAGCATCACTGGACATTAGGTACAAAGTTCCTAGGGATTTTGTGACACCCACCCACATTGGTAATGGCAGCACTGAGTCAATTGGTTCAAATGCTGATCTGTTCCCCAAAAGCCCTCAGAGACACCTGCAGCAATAAGGTTTCATCAGCTTTCCGGGCATCACTTTGCCCAGTCAAGTTGACACATAAAATTAACCATCATATACTTGAAGAGTGAAATTAATACATGCAATGACAGATTCCAGATTCAATAAGAACTGAAAATGTCGTATCAGTGAGCCCACCATTAGAGAAATGCATCTAGGGACACAGCATCAAGTTCTGTGCTCACATCCTCAAACAGACGGTACAGAATTCTGACATAGAAGCATAGGAACCAGCAGCTATGGAGAAAGGCTCTGAAGTGTATTTTGAGTCATTTCAACCTCACCATGAATAAATGATGCGAAGTGGCTTCTAAGAATGTTTCCGACTCCAGCCAAGTCAAGAGAAGTATGGAGATGACATCTGCTGTTGAATATTGATTTCAGTCTTGGCCGCTGCTCATGGGCAGTGTTCACCACGCTCCGTCCTCCCAGAGACTCTGGCTGTCTCCAGCACTTTCCACTGACATCGCCCAAGAGATGGTTCTGAGGATGAAGGATGACTAGACATGACGTTGCTGGTCCAGAGACCCCACTTTGAGGCCTATTGCTGCTCTCTAAATGAAGGTGCACAACCCAGGGGTGGAGGAAAGTATTATCATTTTAGTGTTGTTTTTTAAAATATTAGCTCATCTTAAAATATTAGCTCATCGTAAAATGTGTATGTCTTTTTCAATGTTTGGTATATTTATAGCATAGTTTCAAATATATATTTACAAATAAGATGCTATGGTTTGATTCCTCAAAGTATTAACTGATATGACACCAGATTTTACCCATTCCCATAAATTTCCTCTGTGAGCAGAAAAGGCCTTATATGACCCAGGAAAAACTTTAGTGTTCTGAGAGATTGAGCAGATAGATGGAGAAGTAGCAGTTGTGAAAACGCACTGTGGTCGAGGTGATATATGCTGCCCAGTGTGTCCACTGACACCTGGAAAGGCTCAGCACAAATCTCCAGAGACTGGACATTTATTCTAAATAATGGGAAGTTGTCTTCAGGCACTGTTTTAAGTATAAACGGTTTTTGATGAAAAAGTGGTCAGCGCAGCTCCCTAACCCACAATCACATAAGTGCTTTTCTTCCAGACACGCACCGTATTTTGTTATGCGTCAAGAGTGCTTTCTAAGTTCTTCACATTTCATTATGTAGAAGATTTAGAAGGCATTTATTCAGCAAGGATATTTTGAAGTGAACCAACCATCTATTAAAATTTTAGTACAAAGTGTGGTGGTGACAACCAGATGGCTCCTCGGACAGCTGGGCACAGCCACCCTGATACGTCCTGACACCAGCTTTGCTTTGGGATAATTGGAGCAATTGTCAACACAGTGAGAAAGACAAACATCCAACTACTATTATAAAAATAGTTTTCACCATGTGTAGGTCTTGGATACGAACAGGGATCTATGGACCATACTTTCAAACCTCTGAAACACACTGTTATCTAAATATCACAACCAGACTTTATTATGGAGGGTGTGGGTTTATGAGGACACTTCCTTGAAGAAGGGAAGCATATTGTTGAGTCACTGCTGTAATTTACTGCAAACCACTTAAATCTTCTGGGAAGTCTTCCGATTTGGTTCCAACATCAGTAATTCTCCCATATTGTGCATTCTTGTTAAGAGATGGAACGTACTAACTGAAAACTAACGGCGCGTCCACAGTAAGTGATACTAACCCTTGTCCCTTTCAATTCTTGGACTAAAATCGGCCCATCCTACAACACGGTTATTTGTTTTGACAGAAGGTTGACGTTTTGGTAATACGTTAACTTTCTTGTCAGACTATGACTGTTTCTGAGTAGTGGTTAGCAATGTCTAAAGCTCTGGCTTATTAGTGTTAGTTGTGTTGATCGTGTCCCTCACAGAGTAACAGGGTCGGAGGCGAAGTCTCTGTCTGAATGGTTACTGACCAGACCCCCAAGATAGCATGTACCATGATTTGGGTGAATACAGGCTGTAAGGTCATTGTCAAATTTTATATATTTGCCTTTTTAGTTCCACAGTGGTGGTGCTTTTTCTGCTACTGAATTCAGTTAAGGAAAGTCATTATGCAACAGCACGAAAAATGAGTCAGGCACAATTTCAATAATCCATAGGCAGCATTTCAATAATAATAAAATCTGCCACCAGGTGACTGATTGTGTAAGCATCATCCATCAACTTACTTGGAAACGAAAAACAAAAGAGAGATAAATCCACAGGGGTGGGATACAAATAGCCCCTGTATATATTATATTTATGACAATATATAAAATCAGCAGATGATTTTAAATATGGTCTTCACCCCATGAGCTGAATAATTCATGCACTTAAAGGTTTATGTTAGCTTCCCTGGATCCTAGCAGACATATTTCAAACTATTTTGGTTCTCCTGTAAAGACACAAACAGAGCACCGCAAAAGGGCAAGCTGCATGGTGGTCCTACCCAAAGGGTCCAGCCAGACCTCCCATTACTGGGGCTTCTCCAGCTGTTTCCGAATGTTCTTCCCTTGTGCCATTTGTCCTCAGATTTTCTACACTGCCTCGTCCGGCCTGGGCCACTCATGCCCCATGAGCCCTGAGCTAAGTCTTCTGAACTCATCTTAAACCCACTATTGCCACAGTTCTCCATAAATTTAGTACATAACAACCTTTTCCTGCCAAATGATGACTCTATAGTCCAAACCCAAAATGATCTTGTGGAATTTTTAATAGAGCCCTTTTCGCTGGCACCCTCAGTCTCTATTCCAACAATCCATCAGTCGTCTGGGAGGGCACAGCGCTGATCAGAGAAATCCTTACATCCGTGCTGCAGGGCTGCTTTGCATGCAGAGTTCACAACAAAACCTTTCAGGCATGACTAACCCAAATCTCACAGTGACAACAACCTAATAAAAACATATTGTCCATTAAGAATGCATTCCTTTATGCCACACATCAAAACTGTGCCCTGACCCACACAGTGTGCTGCCAGCACATCTTGTGAAGGTGGGTCTCTCTGACAACGAATCGGGATCTTTTCAGCCCTCTGTGGAGCCAGGTCAGAAATTTGGGTCATTTTGACCTTGGGTTTGCACAAAACCCCTATGTGGTATTTCCCTGTCGCCATGCTTCATTTTCCCTTATAAATGTATTCTGTTTTGTTTTCAAGTAAGTGAAGAGTTCAGGTGTAACCCTCTATCATATCTCTGCATTCTAAGTCACAGATTCCATCCCATCTTTAAACACATCCCTATATCATGCTGTCATTGCCGTGAACTGTTTGGAACCATGGAGGTGAGCGACCAGTCCTTACATCGCAGTTACGCATAGATAGTGTCCGCTGGACATGACCGAGAAACTAGCTCCATGGACGTTCCTATACGCTCACCTGCTCGGTAAATACGTACCATCAGCATGTGTTCTTCCATCAATATACCCAGTGGGACGCTGGCCAGCACCCTGTCAACTCTATAGCAGCAAGGAGAACTGGTTGGGGAAACGGGAAAGCAAAGTCGGGCTCACTTTCTAATTCCCTTTTCCTTTAGCTGACAGTTCCTGGAGAGTTACCTGCTGCCAACGTGGGCCTGGATCAACTTTGAGCTCCTTATTTTGCAGTGGCCGATTCAGAACGTGTCCTTGGCTCCAGTTCAGGGTCATGACACGGCTTCCGGGTCCAATGGCGCAGTGCTGGCCTTGATTCCGCGAAGCACAGCGGCTGCTATGAACCCGCAGGCCCCGGGTAATTGTTTGTCCGGGTGCCAAATGAACCAACACCTGTGAAATTTGGCTGCGTGCTCGTTGCAAACAACACATGTCCTCTCCATAAATGCTTTATGGATACTTGATGCCAAAGTCACAGTCTGCTAAGGCTCACATCTGCAGCCGAAATCCGGCTCCCAGAAGCATCCCTCCACTGAATGGTGCTTGTCACGTCCCAGTATCTCCCCTGTTCATCACTGAGGTCCCCAGCAAACCCTCACTGTGGTCATAACAGATACTCGTTTTGTCTGACCATGGTGGACTCACTTCCTGTCCCCCAAAGATGTAGTGCGTGGGACCATCAACAGGGCATGTCCACTGAATCCCTAAATGTTTTGTTTCTTTTATGTTTGGTTTTATTTCACCACATTAAAATGCTATTTTCTTCTTTATGATCTGACATTAAGCATTTCTCGAAGCCTAATAAATTATTTCATCTTGTTATCAATGCACAGTTCACTACAGGATATTTTACGAGAATTTTAAAAATCCGTTCTTCTGTCTTTTGTCTTTTATAACCATCTGAACTTAAGGAAGATTAAATTAAAAACCATGAAGCGAAACCAAGGTGAAGGCTGTAACTCCTTGATGTCCACATTTCTCAGATTCTTTTCAACTTCAGAAGGTTGTATTCAGTAAATACACAGTGACACCCCCCTCCCTAACCTGCTACCCGGGTTATGGACATGGATGAGTGACGTGGATTCCCAGCTGGACGAGAAAAATCAGCGTGACTCAGGACTTCAATTCTTATGATTAGAAGCAGTTAATGCCATCCATTCTCCCTGCTGAGGGAGCTAGGAGAGCTGGGCTTGCTCCTTTCTGACACAGTCTAGACAGCATCAGAAGTGACAACACAGGAAGAATTCCAGATCCAGAACCCAGGGACACTGGCGGCCCAGAGCCCTGAGCCCCCCAGCTGTGACCACTTGACTAGACTTTTGTGTCAGCTCCAGACAGGAGAATTGGAAAGCTGAGTCCCACTTTTGAAAACATGCAGGACAGGGGACATAGGTGGCAAAGGCTTGGGGTCAAAGGTGATCTCCTCTGCAAGCATATTGCGGACCAAAAGTTTCATGCTCTCCTCTCAGAGCAAAAGAGAACTGGAAAGAGACAGGGGTTTGCAGAGATCAAAGTTCAGTTTTTAAATGTAAGGAGTGACAGGAGACTGCTAACACCTTAACCACCATCCTGTGGCACCCAATGACCCATACGTGCAGGTCTCATGTGTAAGACTCGTGGCCGTAGACACCCATCAAATGGCCTTCAGAATTTATGAGTCAGAGGTGCTGTGCTGTCACAGCACCCGTGTCTAGGGGCACAAAACCTCAGCAATATCAACATGGTCCGGGGAGAGAGAGAAACGTGCCACCTGATATGACAGCCCCAATGAAGGCTGTGGTGGGACACACAAACACTAGGAGGAGCTGCTGGAGACAGCCGCTGTTTTTGGAGGACTACTTTTTCAGAACAAAGCCTAAAAATCTCAAAGTAGAAGTCAAGAGAGTATCGTGAAGGAATAGCGGTAGGCAAACTGGGTAAAGTACAGAAATGTGGCGTAAGTAGAGGGAGCGGTGCTGGGTTAGTGTGTGTGACCTTAGGGCCGTCCCTCTGTGCCCACGCCAGTGTTCACCTCAATCCAGGCCATCGTGGCCTCCATGCTCACAGGTCTCAGGTCACTTGGCTTCCCGGTGCCTTGTCTAACCTGAGCTGATCTAGGTGGATTTTAAAGCCCAGACTCAGAGACAGAGGTTTTTGCTAAAAACACACTGTAGTCACTGTTTCCAAGAATGACCCCTCAGCTCTCTGGCCTCCAAAACAGACCAGGCACATCACCCCACCCACACAGGCCAGGCAGTGAGGACTGCACTGTACAGGCCCAAGGGCTCCCTTGCTGGACCTGTCACTGCCCGGGGAGGATGCCGGACAGCTGCGTGTAGTACCTCTGTGTCACCCCTGTCCTCGTCCCTTCACCCATCAGAAATGTGGATGTCCTGCTTTGTGTCCTGCTTTTGCTGCAGTGACACTTCTGGCTTATTCTGGTGGCAAGAGGAGCTGAGAGTCAAACCCTGTAAAATATATTCAACCCAGAGTCTAGAGGCCCGGGCTGCGTTGGCTGTGTTGGGAGCGGGAGGAGAGGCGGGGTATCAGGGAGCCCCACAAACTAGATACGTGCTGATCAGCTGTGACATTCTTGGACTTATCACTGTCAAGGATATTAGCGTTTAGCATTTCCCTTGCGAACCCATAGGAAAACATTGCCCGTAGAGAACTAATTACAAGAATTTGTAACCATAACTCTACAATCACACTCATGCAAAAAAATAAATAAATAAAAGATCCTGAAATAGGGATTTAAAAAATCAGCACAGGTTATCTTCACCTTGTGTGATCATCAAAATAGAAGCGTCCAGGTACATTTTTAAAAACACAATTAACTAGTTATGCAAGATAGAAAGTTCTGGAAATATGCTGCTGATTCAATGTAGTGCCCATAGTTAACAATACAATACTGCACATTTAGATATTTGTTAGAGGAGTAGCTCTCATGTTACACGTTTTTATTACAGAAAAAAAAAAAAACTAGCTAACTAAGAGACCACCTCAGTATCAGCACATAGAGCTTTGTTATCCATTCACTCAATAGTATTTATTGACGATCTTATTTAACACTACTAACTAGGGCTTTGGGTTTTGCTTGTTTTTCGTTCTTATTTTGAGTTGTCAGAAAACACTGATTTATTCATCCAGCAAATATTTATTAAATAATCCTCGCTGCATGCAATTAACCAAGTTGGCTGTACTTTCCTGTGTTTTCTCATTTTAAACGCACTCACCCAACACAATGTGTGAGCACGTACTCCATGACACGTGTGCTAGAGGATGGAAAAGCAGATTGTAGGGAAGATATTGAAGAAAATTTACCTTCATTGGTTGAAGTGAGCTTTTGTCTATTAGCTGTTATCTGTTCCTGTGTGTGAGGTGATTTCTATGCTGTGATCAGGGGTTGAATAAATTCCCCCTTTGGTCTCATTCTCCCAAGTAGGGGGAACATGAGCTGGGGTTTTCTGTTTGGTCTCATTCTCTCGAGTAGGGGAGACATGAGATGATGTTTGTTGTTCTGTCCGTGTTGTGAGGTGATGGTTAGCTTAGGGTTAAAGAAATTCTTGATCAGGGGTTGAGAGACTTTCCTCTTTGTTCTGTCTGTTTTGCCCACATCAGCAGATGAAGTGAAGAAGTAGCTAAGTTATATCAGGACGACGTGACAGGCACATTTCCAGGCTTTGGGAGACCTTGGCCTGATGGTTCCGAGCAAGAACAGTAGATATTGCTTATCAGGATGAATTGGCCCTTCAGTGGAATGGGCAGCATTAATATCAGTAACTGCCAGACCCTCCGGGAACTTGCCATTCCCAGAGGAGGAGGCAGGAACACCAAACTTGGCTCTGGGGTGCATCTAAAGAGATATGTAAGATAGACCTCAGGTGGATTGATTGATTGATTGATTGCTGTTTTAAGAAATTGCTATTCAGAAGATTTGCTGTTTCAGGACTGCTTTTCTGGATTGGATTGTTTCAGCGTAAGAGATCAGAACTTGCCTCAATGGACAGTAGAGACTTTTTTTAACTTATTGGGGTGACAATTGTTATTAAAATTACACAGATTTCAGGTGTACAATTCTGTATTACATCATCTATAAATCCCATTGTGTGTTCACCACCAAGAGTCAGTTCTCCTTCCATCACCATATATTTGATCCCCCTTACCCTCATCTCCCACCCCCTCCCTCATTTGTTTGTCTTGTTGTTTTGTTGTTTTTGGTTTATATACCACATATCAGTGAAATCATAGGGTTCTCTGCTTTTTCTGTCTGACTTATTTCACTTAGCATCATACTCTCACGATCCATCCATGTTGTCACAAATGTTCCTGTATCACCTTTTCTTACTACTGAATAGTATTCCCTTGTGTATATATACCACAACTTCTTTATCCATTCATCTATCGAAGGACATTTTGATTGTTTCCATGTCTTGGCCACCGTAAACAAAGCTGCAATGAACATTGAAGCACACGTATCTTTATGGATAAATGTTTTCAGAATTTTGGGGTAGATACTCAGGAGAGGGTTTGCTGAATTGTATGGTAATTCTATTTGTAATTTTTTGAGGAACCTCCACACTGCCTTCCATAATGGCTGCACCAGTCTGCATTCCCACCAACGGTGTATGAGAGTTCCTTTTCCTCCACAGCCTCTCCAACACTTGTTACTATTTGTCTTATTGATGAAAGCCATTTTGACTGGGGTGAGGTGATATCTCATTGTGGTTTTTATTTGCATTTCTCTGATGATTAGCGATGTTGAGCATTATTTCATATGTCTTTTTGCCATTTGTATGTCCTCTTTGGAGAAATGTCTCTTCAGGTCCTCTGCCCGTTTTTCAATTGGGTTGTTTGTTTTTTTGTTGTTGAGTTTCATGAGTTCCTTGTATATTTTGGATATTAGCCCCTAATCGGAGGCACTGTTTGCAAAAATCTTCTCCCATTCAGTTGGTTGCCTCTTTATTTTGTCGATGGTTTCTTTTGCTGTGCAGAAGCTTTTAAGTTTGATATAGTCCCATTCGTTTATTTTAGCTTTTACTTCCCTTGCCTTTGGAGTCAAATTCATAAATGCTCTTTGAACCCAAGGTCCATAAGTTTAGTACCTATGTCAAACTACACTTTAAAGTAACTAGACTGAAGAAAAATCTATAGACATCATCAAAATGGCAGCCTGAGATGAGCCTCTGGAAATCCCCCCAGAATTTACAACAAATTGAACAACTATAATTGCACAAAGGACTCCCCGCACAGCAGACAGGCAAGACAAAGAGTCTCACAGCAGAGTCTGACAGAGAAATGGATGGCAGGTGTCAGGGTAGGAGCTGCGTCTGATACCAGGCAGGCTGCACCCAGGCCAGCGGCCCAGACACAGATCCCTCAGGGTCCTGGGACCAAAGGGGCCCAGCGAAGGAGGCATGACAATGACCCAAACACCAGAAACCCCCTTTTCGGGTTGACCTTGTGACGGTGAAGAGGAAAGGTGCTCCTATTTCCACTTTCAGATGAGTGAGATCACATGTCCCACCCATTTGTCTACCAGGGGCCAGAGTTGTAAAAGATCCACATTCATGAGGAACATAAGTAATGTTCATCAAATGCCTGAATCTCTGGGGCAAATGCACACCTTCTGTGCGTTGCCATTATTTCTAATGCCTGATTCTCCCTTCCATTGTCCTTCGGAACCAAACAAGGATGTAGATGGACCACTGTGGTTGGTCGGCCCAAGCACTACTCCACTTACGAACCAGGTGCCAATTTTCACATTCAAGGTGCCTGAGTGTTGTCAGTGCCTCGCCCAAAGCTGGGCCAACATAGTCACGAATCTGCGTCTTCTCCACAGTCTTAAGATAGCACTTGTCCAATCTGAAGAGTCCAATATGCAGCAAATAATTGAAACAAACCTAAATATGAGAAAAATACTTTTAAGATAAGTAAGAATTCAGATAAGACCAAAAAAAAAATTGGTACAAATAAATTTCCTTTTGTAAAAAAAAGAACAAAAACTGTTTGAAAAGCCCTGGCCCCTGACGAAGGAATTGGATCTCTTCTCAGCAAGAATTCCTGAACATAACCATGGTTTATGCCTCAAAAAGGGAAGGCCACCTGCCACTGGGAAAACCAACTGTCCCCTGTGCACAGGTCATGGGCGCCACAGCTCAGATACCGTGTTTCCCTGAAAATAAGTCCCAGTTAAGATCATCAGCCAGACGGATGCATTTAGCACATTATGATGATGTTCCAGAAGAAGATGCCATGATGTATTTGAATAAATGTAGATTGTTGTACATGAAAAAATAAGACATCCCTTGAAAATATGCCCTAGTGTGTCTTTTGGAGCAAAAATTCATATAAGACCCGGTCTTATTTTGGGGGAAACACGGTATATATTTGGGATTATAATTGTGCATTACTGTGGCCCATATTTTCCTATTTTGATGGGCACATGGCTACTGCATGAGAGGTATCTCTGACACAGGGCTTTCTGCGAGGGGGTCAGAGAGAAGACCACCAGGTCAGAGGCAGAGAATGGCTGACATTAAATCAGTAAGAGAAAACAGGAGCGTAGGCTCACTGGGGTCCCATGGATGGAAGAGTGGCTGGGCAAGCGGCTGGTAACTAAAAAAGGTGAAAGAGAAGGATTTACAGAATGAATGCAGGACATGACGCTCAAGACTTGGCGAGATGGACTATACACCAGCACTGGCTTTCGAAGCTGTCTCCATGTTGGCGTCCACATTGGCGCAGTCTGATGAATCAGGCCAGAGGGGGTCTGGCATTCCACGGCACACACATAACCTTCCCAAAGGAGGTGCTCTCCTAGGTTTCTCCAAATTGAAATTCCTCATTGATTTCATCTTATCAGTTTCTGGAAGGGGGGTGTTGATCACATGACCATTCCTCGTGGTTTATCTCTACTTGTGGACCAGGAATGGGGGTGCCCAGCAACAGCAGGGTTTTTGTAAGTTAAGTCTACTGGGGTGACATTGGTTAGTAAAGTTACATAGGTTTCAAGTGTACAGTTCTGTGACATATCATCTATATATCACATGTGTGCTCACCCAAAGTCAGTTCTCTTTCCATCACCATATATTTGATCCCCTTTACCCTCATCTACTACCCCTCCTCCCCCTTACCCTCTGGTAACCACTAAACTATTGTCTGTGTCTATGAGTTTTTGCAGAAACAGCAGTTCTAACAACCCTTTGTATTTTTTCTCACGAGATAATGTCTCTCACTGAGAAAGACTTCAGTGGAATGGACAATACTCAGAACATGCATGCACGATTGGATGAACTGGGAGGAAGAAACAGGATCAGGGTCCTAAGAGTTAATGGCTTCTCTGTGTTCCTAAGGCCCAGCCCTCTAGTTCTGAGCGAGGAACTGGTCCAGGGACATCAAAAGGGTGGATTCACACAGGCAGGCAGCAAAGAGCTTCAGCTAGCCGGTGTCTTTTCCATAGAGGATATTTATCATGTTGGTCATACTCTCGTCTTTTCTGAGTTTTTCAGTCTGCTGTTGAACACTGAAATTATTGTCAAGATTTTCCTGTAGCAGTTCTTCCTGGGTTCAAGTGCCAATGTCAATGGATTCATCTGAGGTTCTATGGCCTTTTGTAAAATACACACAAATATGCATTGTAACATACAATTTGTATAATGAGGTGAGCTGCTGATCACTTAGCTTCTTTCACCTCTATAATCTGTGATTTGAGTATTAGAATTTGGGATGAGGGAATCTAATAAAAAGGACCAGGACACAACAAACAGAGACATTTCACAGGCTTCCTGTTCTTTTCCACATCATATAGTTATTTATATGCTGTCAGACTAGCTATATGCAAAGAATCTTCTGTGTCTCTGCCATAAATCACCTTTTGGAGATATTTATACCCCCATCATAAATCTCTGAAAACTACCTTAATTGACAGCTGTTAAAGATGTATTATTCATGGAAACCATGAGACCAAAGGCGCAAGTTTTATTTTACTAAATTATAGTTAAATTGACTTGACCAATTTTGATTTAGAGCTACTAAAACCATTCCATCAAAAACTACCATTCCATCAAATTTTAAGATGTGAAGTAAAATTGCTTAATTTTAACACATGAAATGTATCATCACCATTAAATTTTAATATTTGAAAAGAACAAAGATATAACATGATGTGTTTTGCAAGTAGTGGTATTGCAAGAACAAAAGAAGTGCTCTCCACAAACCCGTTCCCACTTCACTGACTGAGTCTTGTCCTTTCTTGGAATTAGAGGGAGGAAGGGCAACCCCCTTGTGTCTTCAGGTATCGCTACCTGTGAAAACAGCACCTCCATTAGCTCTGAAATTCGGTAGCAAATCTCAGAAAGAAAATCACCTTGGTATATTCTGGATGGGTTACCTTCTGTTTTAAATTTTTCCTTCAGCTCAGAGGAACCTTTTATAGACTCTCACCTCCCTGCTCAACTTGACTCCTCAGCAAAATGAAGGCCTCGTAAATCCTGTTGCAATCACCACATGTGCAAGTGTTTCTCAGCCATGAGTAAGACACAATCGTTGTCAAAAACAATAAAACCACTGAGAATCTCTGGCTAGAGATATGCTGACTGCAGAAACTAAGATTTGGTTCTTCAATTGTGAATTATCACCAGAAAAGTTTTTTTTTTTATTTTAATTTTTGATTATCATGCTAGTATTTCTTGTGAAACTCTCAGACTCTCAAAATAAATTTGAATACCCACCCAGCAATCCATATCCATGGTTTGAGTATGAGGACCTATCTTTAATGTCAAAATTAGATCTTCCTAAATGGGGAAAAAAATATGTTCTTTTTTTCAAAAAAAAAAAAATGGGATTCAGTGATCTATACCAAGAAATATGAATCATTAGATGCCACCTATTCTGTTACTTCTGTTTTTACCCACACATCCTATCTTGCCATCATGAAAATGAGAACCTTCTTACATTTCTCCTCTCTATCCAATGCCTCAAATAAAGGCTTCCTTTCATCACTGGAATTCACCTGTATGACATGTTTCTGAACGGTGTCTGGAGCTTCCAGTGGGACGCACACCAGTTTCTCCCTGAACTGCTTCAAACACTGAAGTGTGAATACATGGCTGAAAAGTCTCTGACATTCCCCCAGTAAGAGTCCTCGTCTAGCCAACCTCCCACACTACTCAAATCAGAGTGGGCTTGTGGATGAGTCAACAGGATGAGGAGGAAGTGACACTGAGGCTAGGTCATTGTTATGGGATGAATTGTGTCAGGTCTATAGAAAGGTAATTACGTTTAAATGAGGCTGTTAGGGTGGGACCCTCATCTCATGGACTGATGGCCTTCTAAGAAGAGGACAAATCACAGGGATGCGTCTACTATGAGCCAGGAACTGGGGCTGGAAAGATAGCCCTTCCCTCAATGAGGTGACAGGTGACTTCCCAAGTAACTAAAGGCAAAATGTACATCTTTTGCAGACACAAAGTTCATTTTGTCATGATCTCGTTAACCTTATGTAGACACTCAAATTTCATCTGAAAAGACAAATGAGACAGCAGAGCCCTTTGCCCCACCCCACATCCTGTCTCAGTCTTCAGTCTGTGTGCGGCTGGTCATTCTCTTTGTTACTGTGACTTTTCATGCACTAGCACCTGTGCCTGTTAAGTTCAGTCTTTAAAGTATTATTCAACTGAAAATTCTATGTCTCTTGGTCTCCCAAAGCTCCAGACCAAGTCGCTTATAATTATCTGAGGAGATATGGAAAAGGATAGGTTCTCAGACGCACCATCAAAAATCTGATTCATTGTCTGGCGTGCAGCCATCTCAAGAACCAGTTTCACGTACAAGCAATACTCTACGTAGTGTTTGTTAATTTTTGCCATTTCAGAAGCTCATGAAAATACTAAAATTAATGGAGATTTGTGTTAATTGATATTGCATATGGCTACTTATGTGAGAAAACCCAAATGTTCACGGAAGGGTTTGTTTTTCTCACATATCGAGGAGTCTAGTGGAGGGCATTTAGGACTGCGACAGCCGTTGCTTAACATAATTGATTCTTCAGATTTTCTTTTTCCTATCTGCACTGCCTCTTTAACATAAGGATTTCATTCTCATGTACCAAAATGGCCTCTACCCTTCCTGGTATCATATCTGTGTTCTAGGCAGGAAAAAGAGATGAACTAAGGGGAAGAATAAGTAGATCATCTACATTTGGTCTTTTTAAAAATATTTCCCGGAAAACTCATACAGTGGTTTATACTTACGTATCATTGGTCAGTACTATGTCAAATTGTTACTTCTTAATATGAAAGTGGCAAGAAAATACGGTGTTTTAACTGGGGACACTATAAACTGAACAAAAATGGAGTTCCCATAGTTTAGATACAAAGGGAGAAATGATTGTTGGATGGGCAAATAATAATTCTTCCCTAAAGGGACACAATTTCTGAATGTGCCCAGGGTTAATTCTATGTTGGACCAAAAATGTCCGCCTACCATGCAGGGGGTGGGATTGACTGGCCATCTATGGCTATGGGGAGCAAAAAAAACGCATTTTATGGTCAGGATAGTGCCTCGAGGTCTTTCCAAAATAGATAGAAGACCTCCCCTTGTAGTTATTTCCTCTCTCCCACTATCAAATATGCCTTGAGGCCCGTGGAGGTAAAATTGTGCCATGATGAGAGCCAGGCTGGGAGGGAGCTGATAGGTGACTACCAACTTGCTCAGAGGTTGGAGTTGTATCAGTTAAAAAGCTCCTTCCTGCCAAATAGTGTCATTCTACTGCTCATGTGATATCAAATCAGAAGAGAAGATTATGAAAAGTGAGCCGAATCCATGGTACAGAGGAATAAATACACTGGATTATAGAAATTGTTACTAAAAATTCCCCATGCACCTTCAGTCATATTCGCAGTAATTAAATTCACACTGGGGTTGATGGGACTCAGCTGTTATAAAATGACAGTTGACATCAGCCATGTTCAGACTGATGGTTATTCTGCAAATTGGCTCACCTATTGTTGTAGCGTTAACCTCATAACCCTTAAATAGTCCATAATTATGTGCCAGTGCCCTTTTCCATTTCTAGCTTCTCTTTTGAAATCATAGGTGTTAAAATGTAAGTTGTAATCACAGTGACATTATCAGCAGCTTAGCTCCTCCTATGAGCTGGTCGTCTAGTAGAGAAGATAGCTTTTTCCTCCCCGGCGAATATTTCAGGCGATCCTTTAACATACAAGGAGGTGCAAGAGGTTCAAAGAGTTAGAAAGCCTTTCCTTACCCGGAAAAAAAAACAAACACGTTAAACAATAAAAAAGACTTCTCACTCTACTTCTAATGGGACATTATTTCTCAGAGGAAAATCGCTTGCAAATACAGCAATTGTGATGATCAGAACACAGTCCCACGACTTCTTAAGTTTGAAAAATGAGTTCAAACAGAAAAGTAGACAAGACCATTTATTTACCAATCTCCTTCTTTCTGCCAAAGTAAATCAAACTCTGGAGATTCTCACTTACCGTCGGTTGCGTTGCAGAAAGAAGTCTTGCCCAACAAGTCTATGTGGTTGGTCTCGTCAGGCCGAGGCTGCTGACAACTTAGGGCATGGTCACCAGTGCAGCTGACAGCACCGCAGGGTGCAGAATGCAGAGCCTTGCAGACCTGTGCTTTGAAGGACCTCAGCAGCAGGAGTGCTGGGTGTAGTGCTAAGGGGCACATGCCCTGGAATTAACGTGTAGTGGGGGCCATTTAAGAGCATAGGAGCTGCCCTCGAGCTCACTGGGAACCCACAGCATGAAAATATGAACTCCTTGTTATAATATAATGGCTTCTAATTTACAAGGAAAAAATATATGTAGTTACAAACTTTCACATATTTTACCCAATCTGCGGCTTTTATGGTCATTCTGATTTTGTTTCACCACAGAAAGTGTTAAGAGTGAATAGAGAAAACATCACTTTATCTTTTATAAATCTTCCATCCTGTACCTACACTGGGCCTTGGAGATCACAGCTGGGACTCATATGGTTTTAATACAACCTAGAAACCAACGACCCCTAAGTTCTATCTCTAGCCCCATCTGCCTATAGCTCTCCTAGACTTTCAGACTAACTTTTCACATCTCTTGTCCCTCATATTCTTACTCCAGAACCCTATGTCCATTTGCTGGGATACCTGATAACTGTCCAAAATTAGTATGTGGGCCGCTGATCTGTTCCCGCAGCCCTGGCTCTACCAGCGCTCATGCTGAGCACGGAGTTCAATAGCAATCCTTCTAGAATTCAAGAGCAACTTTTTTCATTTTGAAAGAACTATAACAAAACTGGTTTGAAAAGTTAGACATCCTACTTAAGATTAAAGACTATTGGAACCTCATAGTTATTATTCTACGTTCTTTATAAATAACATTTGCTTAAAATTCAAAGGCTGCTTTCCTTGGGTTTTCCATGTGAGACACAGTGCTCCCTCTGCCTCCCGGAGCCCGGCGGGTATGTATTTGAAACTCACCATAGATTAGAGCAGCACCAACTTGGAGCGCTTCATAGAAAACAATACATAAAGCAGAAATAAGATAGCTGTTTTCTGAAAATGGAGTCAACCACCTGGGTAAGTTTCCAGACTTTTCCAGTAAAAGCCAAAGCAATTCCCTGTATCATTCTTTTCAAAAAGAAAAAGAGAAAACAAGCAAAGCTTTGTTCCAATTCCCAGATTTCTTTCACTTGTAACTCAGAAAATGCACAACAGACTTCATGTTTAGGTTTCATTAGAAAATTATTTCTTTGTTTGGTCCCAAGTGCAAGGTTTTGAAAAAGAGTCTTGAAATAGAAGAATGTGAAACTGCTCTGTCATACAATATTAGAGAAAAATTTCAATGGGAAAGATACTTTTCCTAATTGTATTCAAAGTGGGAGTATGATAATTTATTCACAACTTAAGGGAGTGAGGTTGTGATAGCATTCAAGAAAGCTGAGCTAATTAACTTCCTCAAAAAGGTCAAAATAGGATGACCTCTGTCACATTTCTTTGACCTTCCTGAGATCCCAGCCTTTTTCAACAGTCAGACTATAACCATAGTGATTAAAACATGTAATTAAGACATAATTCCTTTCTAGTGGACAGAACACATGTTACTCACTCCATTTTATCTATGTGATTTCCTTTAAAGCCATCATTTTAAGTCAAAGCCAGTTCAGAGAAAGAATGACTTTTGAGGGGTTTATATTCTCATAGAAAGGGGTATTATAAACATTACATAGCTGACCTTACTGGTGATGTAATTTCTGAACAGCATCCTGCTTGGTCCATATACTTCTACAGAATGAAAATATCCGAGGATATACCAATAGAACCCAGAACGTTATTTAACAATTGTGCACATACGTTTGAAGCATATGATCAACATCCTCAGAATTAGGTCTTTAGCTGTCAACTTGCACATTTATTGAGACGATTACTGTTAATGACGAGTGCTATCACCTCCCTAAACACAGGGTGTACGTATTGAAGTTTTTTTTTTCTTCCTTTGGTTCTTAAAGTAGGTGTGACTGACATTATTCAAGGTCACAGATCTTGAGTGTAAAGCTTGTGAAATGTCTACATATGTTTACTCCTATGCAAACACTGCCAAGATCAAGATATAGACTATTTCTACCAACCCTACCACCCACCCATAGAAAACTCCTTTTTGTCCAATACCAATAAATGCGTCTGTCTGCATTAAAGATAACTACTACTGTCATTTTTATCACCATACATTAGTTTCACAGGCTAATATGAATAAAGCTGTTATCAATATTGAGCTGTACTGTCTTTTGGTGAATCTCAATGTCCATTTCTAGCAGTGTAAATGCAGTATGTTAGGGTATTGACAACTTTAGTTTTACTGGATACTACCAGTTTTTCAAAGGTATGGATCATTGTATGCTTCCCAGCAACACATGAGCATTCCATTAGAGATGGTTCCTAGGGCCAAGCACAGAATGTAGAACAATATTAGAAAATACTGAAAGAGCCAGACTTTATAAATGATGCAAATCACTAATCATAAAAGAAAAATTGATCACTGGACTACATTAAAATTAACAACTTCTGCTTATCAAAAAAAAAAAAAAAAAAACCCACAAAGACTATGAACAAAAAAGCCAGAATGGGAGAAACTTGCCCAACAAATGACTTGCACCCCAAATATGTGATTAATATCTACAAATTAATAAGAGAAAAGATAGGTGACCCAATTAAAAATGGGCACAAGTCTTAGACAAGCACTTCTCAGAGGACCCTATCCAGATGGCTCATGTGTAGCCAAGGTTCTCAAAGCTAAGCACTCATGAGATGAATGCACACTAAAGCATCAACCATCCATCCGCGACAGGGTGACAACACTTACACAGCTGACGATTTCCTGTGTTACCCACATACAGAAGTTTACGCTTTACTTTTTCCCTCTCAGTAGAATAGGTTTAAATGCATTCAGCTGCTCTGCTGACTTTATCCCTTTGTACCCATAACATTCTCTAGCTAGAGAGCTGAGCATGGAAATACCTAAAGTTACACTCCCTGGCAAAACTAGCGCACTTAGGGACTGACTATGTGACGGGCACAATTACAAAATGAGTGAAGACTTTGAACGACTCATCAATAACTGTATGTAAAAAACAAACACCAATGACTACTGAGCAATGAACACCCAAAGGAGAGGGGGTAACAAGTCCGCGTACCAAACATTTCACTACTGGATGGTCGTCTAAGGAAAAAAGGATCTTTATAAACTTCAAAAGCTATACATTTTATGTAATCAAAATGCCTATTTGATATTTTAATCCATTTTACAACAAGCCAACCAAGTGCTAATCCGGGCTGTGCTGGACTGTGCCCAATGAGTGAGGTTCTGTCCCTGAGAGAGTGTGTACCTCCCACACCCAGCTCAGACTCTTCCCAAGTTCAAAAAATTATATATATACATATATACATATTCTTCCCAATAACATCTACCAATTGGTCTATTTTTCTCTTACCAGGACATACAAATCAATTATGTCTGGCTTTGTGACAATATTCACTATCTTTGGGAAAATAGCTATCAAATTTGAATTGGTCTATCTATATTTTAACTTTTAGTTTAATAGTCATTTACTGCTCCAAAGGAAGCCAGAATCACCTTAAAGAATGTTACTATTTTGAACAAAACACATGATGCGCAAGGTCCAGTTCTCCCTACAATCCTCGGAAGGTGCTGGAATTGTCCTCAGAGATGCGTGACCTGCATGGGTGCCCAGGGTCAGGCCTGGAATGGGTGTTTCTAAGATCTCTCTTATTGCTATACATACAAAAGCCCATTGCCTATACTGCTGCTTAGCATTCCAGGGTACTTATCCGCCCTTTTAGTACTCAGCTCTCTAGAGATAGAAGCACACCTTACCCTGGGTTCACCATCATGACGAATATCCTGCAATCAACATCCACATACGTGCTTCTTTACTGATCTAGGTAGAAAGCAGGAAACATACTCAACGACATGCACGACTGAAAATTCTCAGCAAGTTGGGAATAAAGGGAAAATACTTAAGCTTGATAAACAGCATCTATTCAAAAAGAAACGAAAAGAACAACTAAAGCTAGGATTGTACTTAATGGTGGAAGACTCAATATTTCCTCCCTTATATTGGGAATAAAGCAAGGATGTCTGCTTTCACCATTTATATTCAATATATTAGTATAAGTCCTAGTCATTGCAATAAGGCAAGAAAAGGAAATTAATCCTTTTAATCCGGTCCATAATTCTAAGGGGAATAAATAAACTTATCTCTGTTTGTAGATGATATGATTGTCTATATAGAAAATTCCAAGGAATCTTTAAAAATAAAAGAAAGTAAAAGAAAAAAAAATCCCAGAATTAATAATTGAGTTCAGTGAGGTTGCAGAGTACTACATCAACCTGGAAAAATTAATTGCATTTTTACATCCTAACAATAAATATGTTAAAACAGAAATTTAAAACACAATACCATTTATAATCACTCCAAAGTAAATAATTGTTAGGTAAAACTTAAAACGTATAGAATATTTGTAAGTTGAAAATTGCAAAATGCTGATGGAAAAATCAAAGAACACCTAAATAAACGGGAGACAGCTTGTGCATAGGTTGCAAGAATCAACAAGTTAAGATGACAAGTCTTCCTGATGGATTTCTAAATTAATAAAATCCCTATCAAAATCCCTAAAAGAATTTTTTGCAGACATATAAACAAGCTTAATCTAAAATTTATATGAAGAAAATCACAGGCCCTATTATAATTAAAACCATCCGGACAAAGAATAAAGTGGGAGGACTCACCCTGATCATAAGACTTACAGTGTTGCTAGAGTAGTCGAGGTAGGAGTGTGGCAAGGGACAGAAATGCAGAGCAACAGAACAGAATAGGGAACCCAGAACCCACGCAAAAATGTTCAAGTAATTTTTGACAAAGGCACAAAAGCAATTCAGTAGAATTTAATTCAGTGGAAAGGTGGACTTCGCAATAAATGGTCTGGAGCAAATTGGACATACATAAGCAAAAAAATGAATCTCAACCTAAACCTCACAGCCCCTCAAGTTAGTCAAAAATTGATCATGAATTTAAGTATGAAATTAAAACTATAAAACTTTTTTAAAAAAAAGAAGAAAATCTTTAGGGTCTAGGGTTAAGCAAAGATCTTATACTTAAAGCCAAAAGCAAAATCCATATTGGAAAAATTAATAAATTGGACCTTATCACAGTTAAAAACTTTTGTTTACAAAGGATCATGAGAAAGGAAAGAAATGACAAACTATGGAATGGAAGAAAATCTTTACCAACCACATGTCCCTTGAAAGGCTGGAATCCAGATGCTCATCATCCTGTAGAGATGTCGACATTGACCTCACGTAGACTTATCTCTCTGCATCTGTATGTCCATCTCCTCAATGCATTTTCTGTGGATGCATTTGCAATATGTGTCTTTATGTAGCAAAATGCCTGAGGCTTTGAAAGTGCAAAAATATGTATTGTATTCCCACATTTTAATAACCATGAACTGGATAAATTTGAACTTGAAGCTGTTTATCTTAATACTTAGAAATATCCTCTAATAACACTGTCCGCCCAGTGCTGCTATTAACGTGTCTACCATCGATCTGATCATTGTTCCTGGGTGTCTGCCCACACCTGTTCTCAGGGAGCCCCCACCTGAGGAGGGTGTCTGTGTTGCCCCAACCCCAACCCTAGGGCAGCTCTGGGGCCACTAGCCTTTCCTTGAGGGGCAGACAGTGGCCTCTCAGTGCAGCTCAGAAGGGAAAGACCAGCACATAAACAAGAATTCCTCCAATCACTCCCTCACTTACCCACTGCAAAAGAGACCCTGATGTGCCTGGAAGTTTCTCCCTTTATTGTTCTGGTAACTTCCCAGCATCCCCATGCTTTCCTTTCTCGTCTCTTACTACTTCCAACTTGATTTTGAGGGGGAAAAGCCAGCACCTCAAGCTAGTTTACCATTTTTCCAGGATACAGCAGCCCCTGATTTTCTTTACGTTGTGTTAAAATATTATTCATGGAAAGGGTGTATGTCAGATCTGTATAGCTGAGAGCAACCTTTCCATTCCCCAGACACAGTCTGGCAGGACACTTAACTTGTTCTTTTTTTGTTGAGTTATTATCCATCTAGGCAGCTCTTTTGATTTAAAAAATGGTCAGTAACTCTTTATCAGCCTGATTAGAATGCAGGAGAACCAGAATTAATATCTCTGGGTGATTGGTTTCCCACATCTCTGGGATATGGCAGAGAGAACACTCAAAGTAAGATATTTTATTTATAATAAGGAATCTCATAATCTTGGTGAAAATAAAGGTGTGCACATGTAATAAACTCCATCTTTACATTTAAATTTCCATCAGTGTTACTGGCGAGGGAAATATATTTCTTCCTAGTTAATATTCACATTTATAATACATGAGGTTGATGAAAATTAACCCAGTTACTTTCTATGTGTTGATGGCAATAGGTGACATGAAATAGTCAGGATGCCCCAATGGTGGGCCTCTTAGACATTTCCTGAGGATAACAGAAATAAGTAAGCACTGTTCATCTCGTGTCATTTTGAAGAATTCAAGTGAAAATAGCCATGTCATAGTAGGAATGAATCTGGAATACAGACCAAGTATTTTTAAGTTTTGTGTTTGATCGGATGAGTGGGTGGAGGGGGCTTGGGGCTGGGCCAGGGAGAACCTGCCTGCCTGGGCTTCCCATGACCCCGCCTGGGACACCACCGGGTGAAGGGGTGGGCTTTCCAGGACCCAGATCCCTCTTGGTTACCATGGAAACACATGCTCATCCTCACACAGTCTCAAGCTGGGGTGAATAGGACTTTCAAACCCCGCAACACTTGTGTCCCCAGAGGCGGTGTGCTATGCCTTTTGGCCAAGGAGCATCGTGACGTGGGAGCCCACGCAGAAATCTGCTGCTGTCAATCAAATATATACAAATACGTTTTTTAACTATATCAAGGAAAGTGCTTCTTAAACAGATTGAGTTAAGTCAACATAATATCAACTATCCAAATCTTTTTTTTTAGAGAAATTCAGCACTTTCATCCAACATTTCACAATGATTTCGCTTCGATATCTTCAAAATATCAGGTTCCTTCTAATTAGAGAGATGATGCCAGCTTTCATACAAGATACATTCTTAATGAGCAAACTAATTTAAAAATTCACTCTGCTCATGGGCCTATTTTTTCTAGATAAAAGTAATTACTAGGTCTTTCAGAGGTTGCTTGTCTTTTTGTAATTTACAATTTATTTTCCATATAATTTAATATTAAGCAGTGCTTTGTCTGGCCAGGATGTTTAAAATGAATTTGTATTGATTACCTCGCTTCTCTGATAAGCAACCCTTAATTTGGCTCCAGCACAATAAGAGAACAAATTCCCCGTCTTAAAGTCACTGTATTTCCTACTCAGCCCCAATAAAACCTGTCCCTTCTCCAAGGCCATCCCACAGACATGTGTGGTACTAAACACTCAACAAAACTGCAATGATCCCGTTTTCTTTATTTTCTACAGTCCCAGTGGTGGAGTGTCAATGCCACTGCCACAAGGAGAAGGGAAAATAAATACACACAGGTGTCCTTCCCTTGAGGATGTAAGAGCAGCAAACGACAGCTGCTCGGGAATAGACAAGAGAGGAGAATACCAGACAGTCACCTACAAGCTTTCCTTTGCAGGTGGAAACTAAGCTGTGCTCCGAAGGATGGCCTATCTGGGAAAGCCAAAGAACTCAGCCAGGCACTGGGGACCTCGCGGGCAGTCCCACATGGGATCAGGCATGAGTGCATGGTCAGCAAGAGTGTGGGATGGTGGAGAGAGGGCTGGAGGGGGAAAGCAGGCACAGCCCCAAGGCAATCTGACCCCCCAAACCAGTGCAGTGCATGCAGGGCCCTTATGGGGCTCCCCACGTGGTCTGCTCAGCCGCCAGCCTGCAGTGGTCCTAGCTGGGACCTCAATGGGGCAATGACAGAGCTGGTGTCTCTTTTTAAGGTTGCTCTTCACGGTGACCCAAGGTCACCTGTCTAATTCTTACCTTGCTCATGTGCTGATAGAGATCCCTTTATAAAAAGAACTGCTGGACTCATCAGAGTGGAATGTAGAAAAAGAATTTGTAAGACGAAATGTTTCTAAAAGCCTTGAATTCCAGACAGTGGAGGGGGAGGTGGGCTAGGGGGGTGGGGTGGGCACAGGCTGTGGAAGCCTGAGTCAGGCTCTAGGGCTGGTAAACAGAGCAGCAAAAACAGTTTGGAAAAAAAAAAAACTTCACACATTGAAGAACATAAAATCCTACAATATAAAACCAACACATATTTTTCATTATCTTGACTACATTCTCAGGTGACATGAAAATTTGCAAATCCCTTCCCCCCAAAAAAAAGAAAACTAATTGTTTTGCATTCTTGAGTAGGGATTTTGCTAATTTAATTGGAGCAGCCATGAGAATGGATATAAATCATGTATTTCCTCCACTCATTTAACAAATCCATCAGTCTAACAATATTTATGAATTGAGACACTGTTATGAGCCAGTAGTGATGGTCTGTGTGGTCCGTGCGCAAGAAATACAAAAGCACAAGTCACAGTTTCTGCCCTTGAGATGGTCTGTTGGAGGAACAAGTGCTTCACCCAGAGAGCCCGTGCGTGGGTAGGGGGGCTGGGATTTGCAGGTCCCCAGGGAAGAGCAGGGAAAACACTCCCTTCAGCCCGCATCCATCACGCTCAGCTCTGCTAGGCTCCCCGTCAAGCCCCACTACCCCCCACCCCTCACCCCCATCCCTGCTGTCCTCACACCCCGTCATTGTTGGGAACCCTCTGGTGGCCAGCTTGTCAAGACAGCTGCCTAAAGGCGACCAGATATGGGGAAGGCCCAAGTGAGAAGTGGGCACAGGTCACGTGGCAGTATCAGGGCTGGTGCAGAGAAACAGTCAGTCTCAGGGGGAGGGTGGAGCCAGCACCCAGAAGGAACAGAGCCCCTGGAGATGGAGGGAAGCTACAAGTTGCGAGGTCACTGCTGTGGCCTTGGCTTTTCAAAAATTAAATTTAAATTGGCCACCAGTCAACATGCAAAATGACTTGGGTTAGTATGTTTGGAAGCCAACAGGCTGAAGCAAAACGTAGAGATTCTACCATCGCTAAAAGGAGGGAAGGAAAAACGAAGGCAGGAAAAGAGAGGGAAGTGATGGGGAGGGAAGAGATGAGGAAGTTAATGTCTGAAAGCCGAACCTGGTCTCATCATTCCATTTAGGGTTTTTTGAGCAGAGCTTCTGAGAGAAGCAAGAGGAAGGAGGGGAGGCCCTGTGTCAGCTGGAAGGTTGTCAGCTCCCACACATGCAGAGAGCAGCCCCTGGGAACAGCCGGCCCTCCTGACAGACACACCAGCAGAAGCCAGAAGGACACTGGTGGAAGTCAGAGGGACGCTGGCTCTACCGCTGCCTCGCTTCTCGCTCTGGATTCTGTCAGACCCTCAGACAGAGCAATGGCTCATCCGTCGTCACAGAGGTGAAGGCACAGAGCTGAATTTAAGTGGATTTAAGGACAATACATAACTAACTGCAGTGTTTCTTGCACCCTTGAATTGGTAGGCAGGAATCGCATCTCCCTGCGTCTCTTCAGCAACGCAGCCAGTGTCTGTCCAGACCAGTGACAACCCAAAAAGTGTAACCTGCAAAACAAGTTCCCTCCTTACCTGCCTCAAATATACTTGTACACAATCCAGTGCCAATCTGGCGTTCCAAGTTAAACTGGACGCAGTGGCCATGACGTGAAGATGGGACCCTGAGTGGCAGGAGGAAAACAGGACGAATGAAAGACACCTAATACCAGTCAGAAGGAGCCCAGTGACTACGCCCGAGCTCAGAATACAAAGAACAGAAACCACATAGAAAGGCGTCATTTCATCTTTTGTTACTCATTTATCCAAAAGTCCACAGCTTGTTCTCCTCCATCTCCATCTTCATTCAACAGCCTGGTACCATCTGGTTAGAGAGAGCAAAGACATGGTAGAGATAGATGAGTGACAGATGATAGACAGAGAGATGATAGATAGATGACGGGGGGGGGGAGGATAGCTAGATGGACATATAAGAGGCAGAGGCAGAAGGGGACCCTGTAATATCTAAGACAGCCTTGCAGTCAGGGACAATGGGACATTTTTCTTTGTGTCGCCAACACCGTGCACAAAGCCTAACACACCCCAACTACTAGGCATTTCTTGAGTAGTATAAAGACAAACAATCTTGCAGTCTTGGACAAGTCCTTTAGTCTTTCATTTTCCAAATTTCTTAGCCATCTAACAACGTGTTTCAATTGTCTCAGCTCTGCTTTCTAAGACCCCTTTCAACCTGAAACAAATGATGATACTCTCAGCTGTCCTCACCTGCGAGCCATTGCTCCTGCCGTGCTCTCTGAAGTACCTCAGTGATCACCTGGGCTCATCCTCATGGCTGGGCTGGGCCACTGCCCATCTGTCCCCTGCAAACCTGGAGCAACAAACAAGAGGCAGGTCCTTGTATCATCACCCTCATGGGCGGAAGTTTAATGTAAGTGTGGGTGCTGGGAGCTGCCAGTCGTCCATCCCACCAGGGGGCTGAAAAAACACAGGCCCCCATTGGTCAGCAAGGCTGGAAAGGAGCAGACATGTGGACAGGAGCAGAGTGCCCACGGCCCCAGGCCCCCAGTGCTTCTCCTCCCCTGCTCCCAGGAGATTAGCGAAGCACAAATGCACTCCTGACTTCTGATTAAAGAGTTCATTAGGTTTGGTCATTTCCAACCAAAATGTCTCAAATTGCTAGCAATCCAAATTAGCCTGAGTAATTGACTCTCATAACTTGTTAAACTAACTTACAAAGGAAGAAATATCAGCTTTGTTCTAGAGGTAATTAAGTACAGTGAAAAGGATTTCCATTAAATCTTAGAAGAGAATTTGAAGCCTACAGCAGCAGCAGGCCCTCCGTCAGCAGCCGGCACCCCCGTGTGCTCAGCTGCCTCCCCCTGCTCAGCTGCTCAGGGACAATTAGAGCCCCACCCCGACCCCCAGAGCTTTATACCCAAGCGCTGGTAACGAAAGTCACCAAGTACCTTCAGCGGATCCTCGGCCTCCAGAAAGAGAAGAGGATCCCCAAATAAATAAATAAATAAATACATAAATACATAAATAAATATAAAGAAAGCTGATGTGGTGAGCATAATGCAGTGGGGAACTTGTCCCATACGTCACTGTGTCTGTGACATTACAGGTACACAGGACAAGGAGGTAAAGATTACGTACAAAAATAAAACATGCCTGGAGAAGTAAGTAGGTAACCGTTCTTTGTCTGTATTGTCCCAGGAATCCAGCTGCTCATGTGCTGCCAGATGCTGGAGCCAATACGATTCAACCCCGAGACTTCCCGGGTATACGTCCCACAAACCTAAAGATGCTCAGAGTAGATGGCGATGCTGTTTTGCCAAATGATCTATTTCCCTGCTCTGGGACCGTACAAGAAGCACAGCACACAGAGATAATTGTCAGGATATGAAAAGCCATCCCCACTTCTGTGTAAAACACGTACAGAATAAAATCTCTAAATCGACGAAGAAAAAGAGTTAAAATTTGTGTGCCTAAGCGAAGGAAGATGACTATCACCTGGCGTAGATTTCATGGCGGGACAGAAACTAGCCTAAAGTTTGCTACACTCATTTCAGCAGACTTTCCTACTTCCTTTGCTTCTTGTCCATCACAGGAAATATCTCAGTATTGAAATGCAGTGTCGAGTACAAGTAAGTGTCTCATTCATGTATTTGCTTATGACAACTCCTCATTGCCCTCCAACCCTAACGAGCCCTGTGACAGGGAATGGTGACAGCAGTGAGCAACAGCCAATGACCCACATCTTCATGGGGTTTACTGACTGGCAAAGGAGACAGGTAACCTGCAAATCCCCATGATGACACAGAGAGTGAGATCTCTAAAACAAAGAATCATTATAGATGAGCATATTTCAAAAGCTAGCTACACTTTAGGGGAAGGAGTATCAAGAAAGTGCTTTGGAAGGAAGTTATGCTTGAGTAGATTAGTGATTCATAGAAACAGCTGGCTGGAAAGGTGCGTGGTGGGAAAACACTGCAGGTAGAGACAACCGCAGATGCAAAGGCCCTGGGGCAGGAGAATGGGCCTTGGTGTGGACAGCGGTGGGATGCCAGTGGTGTCAAAGCAGACGTTTCTGACTATGCTTAAAGGAAGGAATCCCAGCAGCTTAGGGAAATTGTCAGAAAAAGATTACACGTGGCACAATGAATGCCCTCCAGATTAAAGGTTACATTTATGGGAAATATTTTGTAAAACATGAAGCTCTACAGAAATGCTAAATCCATCGACAAATACCTTCCATCTGTATCCGAAATCTGATGGTCCTCAGGACCTTATCAGCTCCCACCTGTCAATGCCGCCAGCTCTTCTGTTGGCAACATGGCAGTGGCCTCCTGCCCGACTTCTCGATGCTACCTTTGCCCTCATCCCTCCACTCAGGGTATTCTCCCCACAGCAGACAGAGTGGAATTTTACAAAGGCACAACTTACCACATCACTCCTTTGTTCAAATCCTTCAGTGAGATCCAACCGTATTCAGAATTACAAAGAATGAAAACTTTTTTGGCTGGCCTACAAAGCCCAAAATTAGTGCCATGCAGTAGAACGAATGTAAGTCACACCTGTTGTTTAAAATTATCCAGTACACACATTAAAAAAGGAAACTGAAACAGGCAAAATAATTCTAACAATATTTTTACTTAAGTCAGTATGTCCAGAATATAATAATTTCATTGTGTAGGCAATCAAAAAAATATTAAGGAGATATTTTACATTATATTTTGTACTAAATCTTCTAAATTCAGTGTGCATTTTACACCTACACACACACACACACACACACACACAAATGAAAAACACCATCTTCACCACTGCAAGAAAATTGTTTTTTAATTATGCATCGCAGTGTGAAAGGAAGTCATGAGGTCATATTTCTAGAAATAAAATGCTCCAGCATATTAACCATTGTGTATGATTAAAACTCTACAGAAGCCTGTGTGTGATTTTACTGCTTAAATACTGTTTTTCTTGACTTATTCATCTCTTTAAATTACAGAGCTAAGGAAAGAGCAAAAAAAATGTCTGTGTGGGACAGGGCAAGTGTATACATCTCACCAAAATGTAATAAAATAAAATGAAAATCAGAAATCCTTATTTTTAAAAAAAGATTATTCTTCTTAAAAGGACAACTTAAATTGAAAAAGATGGGAAGGAGGAAGAGAGACAAAAATCTTTAACTTTTAAATATGAGGGAGGCAGATAGATCTAGGTATCAATATATCTACCTGTGCATATCTATTTAGATGTATCTACATCTAGATAAAGACAGCTCTAGAGAGAGCTAAATCTAGATAGACATCTGTAGCTAGATCGATAGCTAGAAAAGGATGATGATAATAGATGCTAGATAGATGATAGATAGATAGATAGATAGATAGATAGATAGATAGATAGATAGATAGATAGAAACAAAGAAAAAGAAAGGGAGGGAGCGAGGAAGGTATTAAAAAGGAAATAATCAAGCAAAATAGATAGGCATAGATAATTTAGATATAGATAGATCTATCTAGATATCTATCAGATAGATAGAGATAGATATAGATGACTGTTGGATGCTAGATGATAGATGATTGATAGATTATAGAAAGATAGATGATCAATAAATGATAGATAGATATAGATAGATGATAGAGAGAGAGCGAGAGAGAGTAGATGATGATGATGATGATGATGAAGATAGATAGATAGATAGAGACATAAATACATAGATACACAGATACATAGATAACAGATGATAGCTAGGTAGACAATAGACAGACAGACAGATGAAGAACACCAAATCCCAGGGACGAGCTCTCAGGACAGAAGCTTCCACCCCACTGTGGAATGACACTCTGCCTCTCACAGCTGTGACAAGGGGAGGTGGAGGTCCTCCAGTCACAAGAACAGGGGAGCCCACTGGAGTTTGTGAGGAGGGCAGGTTGGGGCAGAACTTAAGTAGGCTCCGAGAGGCGGGAGCGTGCTGTCCCTCACATGCCTGGCACTGGCTGGAAGCCCGTCTCCTCCACCTGAAACCTCAGGGTGGGTGTCAGGGATGTGAGAGCATCTGACCAGTGAGAGCCCACCTCTTGTCACCAGGTGAGAGCGAGGCAGGGACACCTAGTGGAAGAAATGGCAAGACACCGGCTCAGGGAGCAGTTGGGCTTAAGTGACAGGGAGAGCAAAGGAGCTGAGACAACCACGCAGAGTCGGGGAGCCTGTAGAATGACATCCTGAACCCTGAACTGGCTGACAGTTCATGGGGCACAAGTCAGGGGTGAGGGAGGACCAGCATGGGTTGCAGGAACGCTGGTCTCCTAAGATTCATTGTGGGCAGAGTCTCTTGTCGGACAAATGGGAGAAAATACCTAAATATGCAGTGCCGGCCCGTGGGTCCTTCTGCACGTGAGCACGGAGCAGACTGCACGGACCCAGCAGGAGAACAGCCCAGAACTCCCTCACGTGGACCCCGCGGTCCCTCCACTGCATTTAACCACAGGTGGTTTGTTTGCTTGTTTGGTGAGGGGAGGCTGACAGACCCCTAGTGATGCCCTACAGAAAAGGCAAACATTCGGATCTGCAACCAGAGTGCTTATTTCTATTAATGATAGAAAGCATAATGCACAGGCGAGGGTCTGTGAGGCCCCTGGGAAACTCCTACGGAAGACAAAAAGGGAGAGGAAGGCAGACGGCAACAACGGGAGGGATGGTTCTGGTCATTCCCCACCGAGGAGCGTCGTATTCTAGGAGAAACTGATAGCCAGAGAAATCCCATCTTGCATTTAAAATACTGACAGTATCGGTTACATGTATCATAATACACCTAAATACACATAATACACATAGATAATTACTTTCATTGTGTTCATAGAGGAATATACATTCAGACAGTGCGGCCCTGTGACAGTGGTTTCTGAGGACAGTACCTGAACTCTGAAGGACCCCACCAGGGTGAGGCTGGCGCAGGGGTCCGCTCTGCTGGCTGCCATAGAACGTTCTGGCTCCCCAGGGGCAGTTCTGAGGTAAATGCTGCGAGGGTCCCAGGGGCCACGGTGCTTCCAGCCAAATGATTTAAGCTCATCTTGTCTGGCGTATAATATTCTGGAAATGTTTTGAATGCAACACTACTGACCTTTGTAAGGATTTGCAAAAGCAATCGCTGGATGCAGGAATGCATTATGGAATTGTCCCTCAAAAACTCTTTGTTCTCTGCAGAGGTGAGCTGTGTTTATTTTCCCTACGGATCTACCATTTTGGGGGAAAACATACTTCATATTTCAGTGCATCCTTTTCTATATCTCTCCAAAGAAGCTCACAGTTATTGTGTGGTACACATATCGTTCCATGTGACACCACTTTGTCACTGTGTGTGTTAAAGTCCACAGGTTGGACATTTAAAAGGAAATTATTGCCAACGACAAGGACAACTGCATTGCAAGGAATGAAAGAGGGAGAGGGTGCCCATCGGGCAGCAGGCTGGCCCCACGTGGTGCCTTCACACAGCAGCACATTCCTCGCTTTCTCTCACACCTGAGCTTATTCACCACTGCCCTCCCCAGCTGTCTGCAGTCTGCCTAGAAGGAGCAGGAAGGGCTCCACAGCACACGTGTGGGACAGAGATGTTAACAAAGGGAGGAAGGTGGACCCACTGCCCCAGGTTAGCCACGAGAAACGGCATGAATGACGCCCAGGTGAAAGCATTCAGTTTTGTCCAAACTCCCTTGTTTCCTCCCCATTACAGATGGTAAACTGAGGCTTAGGCAGGAGAAGTCACTTACCCAAGATCACAGGATTGGCAGCAGCTGAACCGGGCTCCAACATGGTCCCTGGGTCTCTGTCTGGCCAGTTACTCTGCATATCTGCTCTTGGTCCCAAACCAGGGAGCGAGGTGACGTGTGTCGGTCCCTAAGAGCCCAAGAACCTACTGCTTGGAGGAGTGCCCAGGTGCACACAGAAAATACCTCAGTTCTGAACTAAACATTAGTCCATTTTCGGATTAGAAAGGACACTGTGGCAAAAAATGATTTTACATCAGTGTCTATCTTTGTCCTTTGAGGCAAGAGTTAAGCCAAGCAAATGGCACGCAATGTACACAGAGACAACCCAGACCATAAATTACCCAATGCTTAGGGGGTTACCAGTTCCTTAAAGACCATGGTGGGGTCCAGCTAAGAGAGCCACAGGCCATCTGTCACCAGTGCCGTATCTTCTGTTAGATGTTGTAAAGTGACACCACCCACGAAATCATCAATGAAGTGGAGCTAAAGACCCTACAACGTGACTGGTGGGGACAGCTGGCGGTCAGAGGGGGAGCAAGAGTGATGCCCTCGCAGTCGCCCAGCACCAGCTCCTCAGGTCACGTCAGCTGCCAGTGTTGGGGAGCTCATGTCATTTAGTCTTCAAATAGCAAGTACGTTGTGGTGTCCCACCTGGGGCAGCAACTTCACTGAGGCTCATCACAGTTTAGTCCCGCAGCTCCACGGTGGTGGGTGTGTCAGCCTGACACCCTGAGCCCCCGCCCCTTCACCAGACCTGCAGGGCACCCATGAGCTCGGGGCACTACCTCTCTCGGCTTCGTCATCCTCCTGCTCCTGCATTCGTCCTATCTCTGCTGACTTCCAATGACCCTCCCTGACCCCTTCTTCCAGCTCATCAGATACCTGTGTTTGAGAGCTGGCCTCTGCGAGAATGTCACTGTCACTGTTCTTGTGTACTGTGGAGGTGGGGGAGAGACTAAGAACAACTACACAACTATAGAGCCACACTCAGTTGTGCTGGGGGACCATGCGCTGGAGGGTCTCTCAAGTGTGAGCAGGAAATTAGTAATACACCTACCGGCAGTGGCTCCCTCAGGCTTCTCTCATGACAATGTATTGTTATTTAAGTGTCAGAACCAGAGTTATCAACAATAAACAGAGTATCTATCACCAGGTCACCACCCTAACATCTGACAAAATTCCGCGCTTATAGTGAAAGAGGCGTGATGGTGATTCAATTGGGATCTGCTCTGAGACAAATGAACTGCTGTAAAAAAAAAAAAGATGAACAGGCATCTCAGCAAACACCAACTTAGAAAATGCAGTGTGACAAAGGAGACTTGAATTGGATTGGATTTTTCTGCTTTATATGGAAATTTGTTCCTTTATATGAATATTTCAGGGCAAGCTCCTGAAATATTTTACTTCATAAGATAAGAAGAAAACAGAATGGACCAGAGGGTCATTCTCATTTATAGATGAATCACATGAAACATGTTTTTTTTTTAGAAAAAAATAAATCCAATTCATTTTGATCAACCTGTAACAAAACTAGAACTGCTGGCTGCCACAATATCACTTTTAAGACCCACTTTTACTGTCAATGGTCAGGGATTGGGGTCAGCAGAAACTGAGTAAGTAAAGCGTCCTTGGGAAGGAGGTGGGAGGGGGGTCGGGAAGTGAGGGTCAAGATTCGTTTTCATTTCCCACATGGACATCCAGTAGCCCAAACACCGTATATGAAATGCCATTCATTTAGGTTATGTGTTTTTAACCACAAGAAAATAAAAGAGCATCCTTTCCTTGGGGCATGTCAGCAGACTACGCTGGTGGAAGTCTATGTCCAGTGTCCTCTTCTGCTCTGTCGCTGTCTCTGTCCTCCTACCATTTCAAAGGCGGAGTATGCAAAATTTGCTGATGGGTTTGTAGATGGGGTCTTAGAAGTCAAGGATGACCCCACAGTTTGGTCCAGAGGAACTGGAAATTAAGAAGGATGAGATCAAGATTACTTCGAGGGGCCGGCCCAGTGGCTCAAGCGGTTAAAGCTCCATGCTCCTAACTCCGAAGGCTGCCAGTTCGATTCCCACATGGGCCAGTGGGCTCTCAACCACAAGGTTGCCAGTTCAACTCCTCAAGTCCCGCAAAGGATGGTGGACTCTGCCCACTGCAACAAAAATTGAACACGGCACCTTGAGCTGAGCTGCCACTAAGCTCCCGGATGGCTCAGTTGGTTGCAGCGAGTCCTCTCAACCACAAGGTCGCCAGTTTCAGCTCCCACAAGGGATGGTGGACTGTGCCCCGTGCAACTAGGGCAACTGGACCTGGAGCTGAGCTGCGCCCTCTACAACTAAGACTGAAAGGACAACAACTTGAAGGCACTGAATGGCAACAACTGAATGACACTCTCCACTAAGATTGAAAGGACAACAAGTTGACTTGGAAAAAAGTCCTGGGAAGTACACACTGTTCCCCAATAAAGTCCTGTTCCCCTTCCCCGATTAAAAAAAAAAAAAGATTACTTTGAGACAAGCGGTTCTGGGAATGGAGACCAGAAATTCAGCTTGATGTGCCTTGTAGAGACACATGTGATGATGACAAGCACGAGAAGGGCATGTGGGAGTGTGTGGTTCAGGATAGTGTCTGGGCCAGAGAAAGAAACCCAGGAGCTATCACCAAGATCAGGGATGAAAGTACTGTCAGAAAAAGCAGAGAGAGAGCAAGTGTAAGAACATAGCCCTGCAGCCCCCACAACGGAAGGGCAGGCAGGAGGGCACAGCAGAGGACCTGAGCCCGAGCAGCAGGCAGACAAGAGGGAGACCAGGAGAGTGTGGTCAGCACACGCAGGTGTTTCCAAGAGGAGAGAGTGCACTGTGCCTGCCGCTCTGACGGACACAGAAGGTACAGTCTGTATGTGGACTGTGCACTGTGGCCGGTATAGTCTATAATCGGACTGTCTACTGTGTGCTGTGTAATGTGAAATTTGTGTCGTGTAGTGTGTGTGTGTGTTGTGGACAGTATAATCTGTACTGTGTACCGTGTGCCCTGCGATGTGGACTGTGTACTCTGGAGTGTGCACTGAGTTCTCTGCACCATGTATTGTGATGGTATAATTAACATTACCTGTAATTATTATCATTAACACTTGTAATTTCTTAATTGTAAACTCTAATTGATAAAATTTTTTACTTCATTTTTTCTCCTTTTTTGCAAAAATAAGAGCAAAATGTTAGTACAATGATTTCTATGTACTTATTTCTCCATAAATTACTCTAAGTAAATGCTTTGTAATTATGCTTCTATAAATGTAATCCTACATGAATAAAAAATTTTAAGTATATCTTACACCAAGAATGCATTAGTCAAAATACTCCAATTTCAGAGGTAATTTAAGAGAACAGAATATATATTTTGGATTTTATATTTCTATGAAATAGTTCAAAAATATTTCTAGAGAATTTAATATAAATAGGCGGGTTTTCTTAAGTGAAGTTGTATGACCTTTTCCACTTACATTTCCTTTTCTTCCACCATGCTCATCATCTCTAATTTTAAATACTTGATTTAACAAACTCACATTCTAGTAAAACATCTTTCACAGGCAAATAATCTCTGTGGGAAAAAGTCTTTAAAAAAAACTTTAATTACTTAATAAAAAGACAAATAGAAGAATTTTAAATCCCCACTGGAGATTCCTGAGACAGTGTTCATGGAACCATTTTGAAAACTCCTTCTCTAGAGGATCTAAGAACTTTTTGCTAAATAATTACTTTCTTGATAAATAGATGAAGAATTGAAAACAAAGCTGAGATAGTCACACCCTCAAGCACATGAAAATAACAGCTCTCTAGGATGAAAAGTATTAATTTGTGTGGAAATAGAATTTGTCTCATGAGATTATTTTTAGGAACATGATAACTGAGTATGGCCAGATAAAGCTCTTAGGTAAAGCTCAGTCTGGGAGCAGCATTGTGTGTGTCCTCCCAGGAGAGAACAGTGGCCCCAGGATCCTCACAGGACAAAACGGTGGCCCCAGGAGCCTCCCAGGACAGAACGGTGGCCCCAGGATCCTCAAAGGACAAAACGGTGGCCCCAGGAGCCTCACAGGACAGAACAGTGGCCCCAGGAGCCTCCCAGGACAGAACGGTGGCCCCAGGATCCTCAAAGGACAAAACGGTGGCCCCAGGAGCCTCCCAGGACAGAACAGTGGCCCCAGGATCCTCAAAGGACAAAACGGTGGCCCCAGGAGCCTCACAGGACAGAACAGTGGCCCCAGGAGCCTCCCAGGACAGAATGGTGGCCCCAGGATCCTCACAGGACAGAACGGTGGCCCCAGCATCCCCAAACCTGAGTCAACCATGGCCCCTTAGGGAGGGAAATTCTGTGGGCTAAAAGGAAGGGCTCAGATAACCCCTCACACCCATTGTGCAAACCCTGGCCTTCCAGTGGAGAACTTTCGCCCTTTGTCAGTGTCACCGTGCACCAGGAAGGGAATTACTTGGGTAGACTGGGCTTTCCTGGGGCTGCCACTGCATGAAAGGGAGTTCACAGCAATCTGGTGCACAGATTACTACCGTCATCAAAGACTTTCTATATGCAGAGCCTGTGATTCCTATTGGTCACAGCACATCTGATGAAACATATTTGATTGGCCTGAGAAGAAGATAGACGAATCTTTCAGGAATTCAGTGCATTATGCAATGATTGCTTTCCACTGCTGCTGCATTTGCAGAGATGGTGTTCTTCATCAAAGCAATTCAACACGCCACACGGCACATTCTACAACTCCCTGATTTAGCAAGTGCATTTCTCTACCCAATAAGCAGAGAAAGAGAGAGAATAAAAAAACACCTCCCCCTCCCATATCCCATTCTGGTCATGATGATGGAGTAGGTAAACACTGTGCTCACCTCCCCACAAGCACGTCAATTACAATTAAACTACAGAACAACCATCATTGAGAATCACCTGAAGTCTAGCTGACCAAAGCTCTACCCCACACCCACGTGTGACCATTAAAAATCAGGAGGGATAACTTGACTGTAGAAATCCCCACCCTGAAGTGCAAAGGGTTCCAGCCCCTCCCCAGCCCAGGGCTCCAGTGCCAGGGAGAGAAGTCCCCATAGCTTGTGGTTTTGAAAACCAGTGGGGCGTGGGGCTGAGTAAGACGGAGGGCAGCTTGAGCCCCAGGTGTTCCTCCTAAAGGGCTTGCATGGACTTACCAAGAGAATCACTGGCTCTGAGCTCCAGCACTGGGGCTGCAGCTGAAGAGGCGACAGGGACATACAGAAAGAAACTTAATTGTCTAACTTCAGGATGAGGGCTAAAGAGGCAGCTTTCTACCAGACAGGGGACCTGGCAGAAGTCATTGTTTCTTTACTGAACCCTCCCCCTCCTTGCGTGCAGATGTACCCAGATGTCATATCTGAGTCTCCATCAAGCTGGCTGACACCATTGGCTCTACCCTGGTGATTCTGAGATACCACCCCACCCAAATTTCGGGCACAGAATGCTGCTTCCAATGGCTTTTCTGTATAAACAGCTTTCTTTGGCTCATGCAGCGGACTTTCCTAAAATCTCTCAAAGGTTCACAAACCCAAACAAGCAGCGTCTGGCTTCAGCATGTCACGTAACTCTGGCTGAGCAGCCCTAAGCCCGGCACTGATAGCAGCCAGCCATGGTTCATGGCTTGGCTTCTCAAGGCGCCACCGAGCACAGTGTAGGTGACAGCCATCTGTAGATTGCTTTTTGGCTTCTTCTGGGTGGCCCTGGGCAGGTCACAGGGTGCCTCTGAAATTGGCCTGCAGCAGGTCTCCTCCCGGTAGGCTCTGGTACTTGCACACCCACTGGCCAGCTTCACAGTGAACTGGAGTATTGCCACCCAGCTGCTTCCAAGGACAGTGCACCCAAAGGGTGGACTGGGCAGGCACCAGAGCCCTGCTGAGGCAGATCCTGCTGTGTAGGGTCAGTCCCTGTACCACAGCTCTTCCACTGTAGTCAAGGTCAGTCCTCACAACAAATGAACCCAAGGGTCAATCCTTCCCATTTATGTGCAAATAGCAACCAACACTCAACTACAAGAGGAAGCACACACAACCCATACAAGGGACACACCTGGAGTGTGTAGCTCAGGTGACAAGAAAGGCTGTGCCACTGAGTGCCACAGCACACCTACCACATAAGGCCACTCAACTAAGACCAGAAGGCATAGTGGCCCTATATAGAAACAAACACAGGGAGGCAGCCAAAATGGGGAAACAAAGAAATATGTTCCAAATAAAAGAAAAGAACAATGCTCCAGAAAAAGAACTAAACAAAATGGAGACAAGCAATCTACCAGATGCAGAGTTCCAAACACTGGTTATAAGGATGCTCAATGATCTCAGGAAGAATTTCAACAGAGAGCTAGGAAGTATAAAAAATGGAGATGGAAACCATGAAAAAGAACCAGTCAGAAATAAAGGATGCAATAACAGAAATGAAGAATATATTACAGGGAATCAACATATTAGAGGATCGAATAAGTGATTTAGGAGATAATGTAGCAGAAAACACCGAATCAGAACAGTAAAAAAGAAAAAAGAACCCTAAAAAATGAGAACAGTTTAAAGGACCTATGGGACAATATCAAGCATACAAATATTTGCATCACAGGGGTACCAGAAGGAGAAGAGAAAGAGCAAGGAATTGAAAACCTATTTAAAGAAATAATGATGGAAAACTTCCCTAATCTGGCAAAAGAAATAGATACACAAGCCCAGGAAGCACAGAGAGTCCCAAACAAGATGAACCCAAACAGGCCCACACCAAGACACATTTTAATTAAAATGCCAAAGATTGAAGACAAAGAGAATCCTAAAAGCACTAAGAGAAAAGCAGTGAGTTACCTACAAGGGAGCTCCCATAAGACTGTAAGCTGATTTCTCAATGGAAAATTTGCAGGCCAGAGGGATTGGCAGGAAACACTCAAAGTGATGAAAACCAGGGACCTACAACCAAAATTACTGTACCCAACAAAGCTATCATTTAGAATCAAAGGAGGGATAAAGAGCTTCCCAAATTTAAAAAAAAAAAAAAAAAAAGCTAAAGTCGTTCATCACCACCAAACCAGTATTACAAGGAATCTTAGAGGGACTTCTTTAAGACAAATCATCATTATCATTATCATTAAAAATATGAATAATAAAATGGCAATAACTACAAACCTATCAACAATTACTTTCAATGTGAATGGATTAAATGCTCCAATCAAAAGATAGGGTGGCTGAATAGATAAAAATACAAAAACAAAACCTTTACAAAAGACTCACTTCAGATCAAAAGACACACAGAGACTGAAAATAAAAGGATGGAAAAATGTATTTCATGAAAATGGAAACAAAAAACAAACAAATGAAAAGTTAGGGTAACAGCATTTATACCAGAGAAAATAGACTTTAAAACAAAGACTATAACAAGAGAGAAAGAAGGACCTAGTAATCCCACTTCTAGGTATTTATTCAAAGAAACCCAAAACACTACTTTGAGGGGACATGTACGTCCATATGTCCATTGCAGCATTATTTACAATGGCCAAGATGTGAAAGCAGCTTGCATGTCCGAGAAGAGATGAATGGATAAAGAAGAGGTGGTACATATACACCGGAATATTACTCAGCCATAAAAAAATAAAATTTTGCTACCTGCGACAACTTGGATGGACCTAGATGGTACTGTGTTGAGTGTAATAAGTCAGACAGTAAAAGATAAGTGTCATATGATTTCACTTATAGGTGGAATCTGGGGAACAGAATAAATAAACAAACAAACAAAACAGAAACAAGCTAATGGATGCAGAGAACACTTTGATGGTTGCCAGATGAGGAGTGGTTTGATGGTGGGTGAAAAAGGGGAAGGGATTAAGAAGTACAAATTAGTAATCATGGGAATGTAGGGTATAGCATAAGGAATATAGTCAATAATATTGTAATAACTATGTATGGTGTCAGATGGATACTAGATTTATTGGGGTGATAGTTTGGAGAGGGTTGGCAGCAGAGTGAAAAAGGGGAAAGGATGAAGAAGTACAAATTGGTAGTTACAAAATAGTAATGTGGTATAAAGTAAAGGATAGAGAATATAGTCAATAATATGGTAATAACGATGTATAGAGCCAGGTATTAGACTAGTCAGGGGGATCATTTCTTAAATTATACAAATGTCTAACCACTATGCTGTACCCCTGAAATTAATATCAAATTATATTGAATGTCACCTATAATTGAAAAATTAAAAAGTGGGGGAGATGAAGCAGAATAAGAGGTTCAAATTTCCAGATATAAAACAAATAAGTCTTGGGGATACAGCATAGGAAACACAGTCAATAATATTGTGATAACATAATACGGTGTCAGATGGTTGCTGGACTGACCATGGTGATCACTTTTTTAGCCTGAGGGATATAATCAATAATGTGGTAAGAACTCTGTGCCCGGTGGGGACTGTTGAATAACTATGATGTGCACCCAAAACTAATATAACATTGTATGTTATATATATTTTAATAAAAAATCTTTACAAAATAAAACCCACCACCACTACCACCCCAGTTTTCTGTTTTCTTTCATTCAGCCGGGACAGCAGGTTATTTTTCAGTATGAATTTAAGGGTCTTCAGAATCTTAGCTACTCTGGGAAATAGAATATCACCTAAGTATATCATGGTCTCTAAATACTCATTGTAATACATCATAGTGTTTCATCACGATTGACAGCAGCTTTTCAAATAAAGGTGAACACATACAGAGGTACCTAGAATTTATAGCAAAGCATGCAGTTTAAAGTGTTTCTGTACAGCTAGTGGCCTAATTATCTTAAATTTCTATTCTCATGGGTGGGTGATTCCTTTCCACTACGTTTCTATCTGGTATACAAATTATGGAGGAGTTACTTTCAAAACAAGAGGAAAAATCATTGGATTTTTAGGGTAACTTTCTAACTATGTTTTTATCAATAACTTCCTCATATCTGAGATGGAAAAAATATCACATTCAAACTGCTTATAATTTACCTAATGGTCTCTGAAAATGTTAAATTGATAAATTTTTATGAGCCATGTTTATAGAATTCTTTTTTCTCTAAAACAAAGCATTATTGTCAAGGACTTAATATTTTTTCTCAAACTAATCAATGTTTGAAGCTAAAAACTTCCACACCATTAAAATCCCAATGCACCAATACTGCAGAAATTGCAGATAAACAAACTACCTACAAATGCCAGGTTCCATGTGGAAAAATCTAAGTGACATTTCGTCTCACTGAACATGGGAAATAAATCCAAGCTACTGCAGAATGACGGGTATGCACTGGGGTAGCGATATCAGCAGGTTTCTGTCATTTTGTTGTTGTTGCTGTCGCGTATCAGTTTCTCAAAGGAAAGGGAAATTATTATGGACATAAGACTTGTCTTCTGAGAAGTACTAATTAATCCAGCAAAACCACAAATGCAGTAATGAAAAATCAGTGACAACTCTCTGAAAACTAAGGACTCAGGATGAGATCTGTCCACTATTTCTTTGTTACATTGACCCAACTCTCCACTTTATGACCCATAATCAGTAATAAACCATATTACTTATTTATAAACCCAAATGTGAAACTTCAGCCTTCATCTGTTTTATGGAGACACTTAAGTGGCATGTTTGTAGATTATGAAGAGATTACTTTAATGTCTGTACCTAAGTGTGAATATGGAAATTTTGTTTGTTAAATTTAAGATTTTAAAAAGTCCTAAACGACAACAACATCCTGTGTCAACTCTCCAACTCTCCTATTCAGGTCTTGTTATGTGGCTGACATGATCAGATTGCGGAATAGACAAAGGAGGGGACACCTAGATCGATGGATAGGGCAGAGAGGCAGAAGTACAGTCACACAAGTGTGCCAGACTCATTTCCTACTAGAGTGAAAAAGCAATTCAAAGAAGAAAAGAGCATTTTTAATAAATGCTCCTGGACATCTATACAATATATATTTGTACATGGTCCTCAGCCTCACACCTTATACAAAAGTTTACTCAAAGTCAATCACACATTTAAATATAAAATGCCACACTAGAAAACTTTTAGGAAAAACAAACATTTCAGGATCTAGGATGAGGCAAATATGATCTTAGGCTGGACAACAAAAGCCCAATCCATGAAAGGAAACATTGAACTTCATCAAAATTAAAAACATTTTTCTGTATGAAAGACCCTTATAGAAGTATGAAAAGACAAGTGACGGAGTGGAAGAAAATGTCTGTAAACCACACACCCGACAAAGAACGAGTACTCAGGACACAGAAGTACTCTCCAACTTCACTAGAAATGCCTGCTGTTGATACAGACAACTATTGGGATCCAGCCATTCATTTCATACCACACATGCAAAAATAAGTATTTTCATCAGGAAAAGAGCCATGGCACTTAGAGACACAAATAATCAACCTTCTAATAAGACTAATTATCATACATTTACTATATAATTATTTTAGATTTAGACAAGTCTAAAACCTACTTTAGATTTGTACTTTTGATTCCATGTACATAATAAAATACTGAACAAACTCCACTCACCATCTTTACTCTGGGAAACCTATTAACACTTGCCCTGCATGCCCACAGGCACTGGTCACCCAATGGGTCATACACAGCTCTGCTCGCACGTAGCTGAACTCCCACCATGGCCACAGCTCTGGGAGAAGATGAGTCAATGTGCAGGGAGAAGTATTCTGATTATAGACACTCATTTTGTGAAAGGTGCCATCTTAGAAACACATAATATGCCTGCAGAGTCTTCCCTGAGGGACGTAGGAACATAAGTTCCTTGAGGAGAACAGTTATTCCAATTACACCACATTTCATGTGCAAACAGGGGAACAAGCTGAGGAAAGGTTCGCCCTTGTAGAGGAGAGATGGCGTCTGTGGGTGAGGAAGGCCTGTGGCCCAGCCTCCTGGAGCCCAGGAGGACACAAGGCTAAGACCACCGTGTGAGTCTCTGTCCCCACCAACACAGAGAACCACATCATCACGCTCAGAAAATAATAGCACTGCCACCAACGGCGTCATTTCTGGTCTTCCTTTATTTTCAGGGAATACATTAGCAATGGTGACAGCTCGGGCTTCAGGACACTTGCTCACTTATAACTCGAAGAACTGGTCATGGCCGTCCCCGCCCCATCTAAAGACCAGCAGGCTCATCCTGCCCCCCCCCACTCCAGCTCTGCTGACCCCACACGTGTGTGGCCCCCACGTACCATGAACATACCACCCCTGAGCCACCACTCAGTTGTCCACTAACCTGCAGGGTGATAGAGTCCTCGGGAATGGCCCTTGTCTCAGAGCAATTGACTTCCTGCCTGATTACTCCTCCTTGAAGCGAAGCCCTGTGAGGACAGATATCACTGTCAAATTCACTAAACAAAAGGTAAATGTGGAAACACACAACTGGTTGTATGTGATAGTGCTATCTGAGCAGAAATGGCCAGAAGCTCAGCTACACTTGGTAAATAATTGTGGAAATGCTTGCACAAGCAGTACACACTCAAGTTCCAGTCAGCGATGGCGGCCTTGCCATCACTGACTGTGCCCCATCTCGGCAACTGGCCTTCCTCGTCTCCGTCACGCACCACCTGTCCCAGTTGGCACATATGCCTGACACACTCCCACCTTCAGATAAAAGCCTCCCGGATATCGCACCCCTCCATCTCGGTTGGTTCCAAATGCCACGCCCATCAGAACCACCAAGAAATATCCCGAGGGCTTTGCCATTTACTGAAGACACTCTGAGTCATAAGGACAAGGGGCAGGCAGACGTGGCCTCCTTCCTGTTCTCCCCCGTGACTTACTGAGGCCACATCAAAGGAGCCTGTTTGCTGGTCCAGCCGCTTGGATTTTCCATGTGCATTGCAGCTGTTGTGACACGGCCTCTGTGCTGTGCTCAAGATACACCTGGCTCCTGGCTATCACTGCAGACCTTGGGTGCGCCCCTTCCTTCCCCTCATCTGTGAATGCTGAAGCAGCTCCTCAGAAGCCTTTGTGTTCCCCTCGTCTCTGAGCCCACTTCCTAGGAAACAGTGCCCTGTCTGGGACACGTGAAATCCCAAACATCATTTTCCGAGGGCCTTCTCCCCTGAGGCACTGATGTGGGCCTTGCAATGACCACTTCGCATTACTACTTGGACGTCACAGAGACACCTCAAACACAGGAGGCCCCAAATGTGACTATTATTTTTCTTCTCTCCAAATGTTCTTCCAGTTTCCCCCTTCCAGAAGAATCCATCCCCTCTCACATGCAGGAAGCCTGACACTCATACTGGAGTCTCCTTTTCACCCTCATGCACACCTAACTCAGGAATGCTCCTGCTCCATCTCCAACACACGACTCAGACCCCACTTCTGCCCTCTGCCCCCCACCACTGACATGAGCCCTCAGTGACCCCTTCTCAGGAATCTCCCACTTGAATGCCTTCTGAACGTAATACGCTATTCCTTTATCACTTAAAGCAAAGTAATAACGGTCACAAAAGGCTTTACATGCTTCATTTAAAACCATCCAGTGATGCCCCAGGAAACTTGGGATGGTTTCAAACTCCACACTCAGGCCTAACCCTCACACTGACCATCACCCAAAACCTAACCATAGCCCAAGCCTCGAAGTCTCCCACATGCCTCTTCTCTTCTCTCTAGAAAATTCCTAGGGTTACCCAGCCACCTGCTCTCTGATTACTCCTAATGGTACTTGTGTTGCTTTCTGGCTCATATTTTCCTCTCTAGCATGAACACATTTTCAAAAATATTTTGCATCACCTGGTTTTGTTCTAAATAAGGTGACTTCAAAATTACCGGTGTCTCACTTTTTCTTTATCCTTTTTGTCAACTTATGGAGGAGGGTGTTCTCCCCATTATCTTTCAGGGCCTCTGATTTCATTCCAGCTCACATGTGACTCATTTCCGAGAGTGTTTTGCACCCTCTAATTGCTCATTGTTATCCCATTGGTCTTTGTTTATGCATGCCCCACCCCTTCTCATTTCTCCAAGGATGCTATTGACAGTTCTTGGCTTCTTCATTGTTTGTGTTGCCCCAGAGTCCCAGCATTTGTTTGTTTGTTTTGTTTTTCTGTTACTTGATGTCCTTCTTCTGTGTCACAAATGTCTGATTATCCTGTTTGTACTTAAGAACAAGATGCTAATAATGTCACTGAAATTTTTGTGGGCCTGGGTAAGTCTTTTTGCCTGGTGGACCTCACTTTTCAGGTAAGTAGGTGTTTGGTAGGGAATCTCTAATGTCATCACTATAGGTTTTTCCCCTATCTCCGTCCACTTTTTCCATAAAATATTCTTCAATGTCTTTCCTGGGTATATACACGTCACTACAGATATTCTGGTAGGAGAGTTGCAAGAAGACTATTCCCACTTAGTGTTTAATGTATTCAACCAGTGTTGTTATCAGCCTCATGACTCACCCTCCCCTCCACTGGGCCTGTGTTTTAATTTCTTGAGAAGACGAACTCACCATCTCTTGTGCATGCCATGGATGAAGTGGGAAAAGAGTCTCCAGCAACATGAAATACAGAGAGGGGTTGGCTTCTCACTTCCCTGTAGCCAGTTTCAACAAATGCTGCAAGGGCGGATGGCCCCAGGTACCCCCTCTGATGGCATGACCAGGAGTCTGGATTCTTCTAGATCAGCTAACAGTCCTCCATCCATTTTTAATCTTTTGGAAACATATTCACTTCTTTTGTCTGCTGTTATGTTTTCTCCCATTCAGGCAAAAACTGATGTTGCAGTCTTAAGTCTGAAATTTTCAGGGAAGCATTCTAGAAACTCAGACAAGCTTTCCATTTTGTGGTTTGGAGGCAGAATTCCTTCCGGAAATGTTAGTCTTTATTCTTAAGGCCTTCACCTGATTGGATGTGGCTCACCCATATTATGGAGAGTAATCTGCTTTAAATTCAAAGTCAACTAATTGCAATGTTAGTGCCCTTCTAGAAGAAATATCTCCATAGCCACATCCAGACTAGTATTTGGCACTGTAGCCAGCAAAACTGACACATGAAATTAGCCATCACACTTGTGTCTGCTCTCGTCTGAGGCGATTCTTCTTAGGTTGTCCCTTTCTTCAGAAGATGCAGAATTATTGTTGTCATGACCATGTGGACCCTTAAGTGAAGTTTGCAGTGTCTTCCCATCTCACACTTGTTAAGTGAAGCATTCTCCAAATAATTTTGTAGCAAGGTATAATTCTTATTTTGATTGGATCCATGGGTCTATAATAGAGTAGAAACACTTATTATTAAATTGTCATTTCCCTAGGAGACAGAAAGAAAGGGAAACAGAAGGATGAATCACATACTTAGATAACAAAAGAATGAGATGAGATCTGGTTTCAGGGGACGTTCCTGGTTTCAAATCCGTGCAGATGATCCGGCTCCTAGCAGAGGCTGTGAAGAACACTTTCTGTACCATCAAATCATATCATTTGTTCACAGCTCAGGTCCCTAAGCATAGAAAATAGCTTTCTTTCTTTTCTTGCCAAACTCCTGAGAATACACAGAGAAATCCTGTAACAACTTCAAAGATTCTGGAGCAAGATGGAAAGGATAACAGATGAGATGGCAAGCCTTTTTGGAAATTCAATCCAGGATGTTGATTGACATCATATGCATGAGGTGAGAATTATGTCCTTATTACGAAGCAGCTTATTTTATGGTTCTTCGTCCAGAGAAAAGGTATTAGATTCTGACTTAGCTTCATATTGCCTATCAGTGAAATACATTAAAAAAAAAAACCTCCTTACTTAACCGTGTGTAGAAACGAATAGGATTTAGTTCCTTTGAAATTATAAATTCGATTTTTAAAAATTTATGTATCTTTATTTGCACATTTTAGTAGATGCTTTTTCAGTTATATTTTATAAGTTTGTTGTTTCATGGTGGGAAAAGGATTACAGCTATCAGCCCGAAAGGGAAGGATCCATTTACATTAGTTTTGAAGAAGTGCTTAGAGTTGATTTTTCTAGTTCATTCTATTAAAATATATTGTTGTTTATCATCTGAGATTTCAAATTTATACTCACAGTTCATATTATTTGTGATATTTTGGGAAATCTATCAGAGTGTTCAGTGCTTTTCACTAATTTACTGGTAGTCACTTCTCCCTCAAAAATATATTTTTACAAGGTGATGTTTAGTTTTTTTCTTTTAGAAAATAAGACTTTAAAAAGAAAGAAAACAATAGCAGAAGAATATTTGTTGTTGTAAACATTCTTGCCTTCAATTTATTCTGTTCTGAAAAGATTTAACAACTCATTTGACCAAAGGTATTGAAAATACCTCAAATGTGGTATTTCAACAGAAATATATAACCTTACAATAAAAAAGTTGCTACCTTATACTTTTCATCCACATAAAATTTCATATTGAACATTTAAATACAGAAAACATGAGTTATTCTGAACATGTGACTTTTTAATAACAGGCACCATCCCTATATTTTCCTCATATGTAAAAAAAAAATATTCATCACGATGTGATGGGTCTTTCATTATTTAAAATCAAAGTTGCTCAAGGTTCTACTGTTAAAGTATTGCCAAGGGGCCTATTATAATTTGGTTGAAAATTTTGTGCTAAAGACCACCACTGTCCTTCACTAACGGAAGCTCCAGTCTCTCATCACACTAGCATGGATGGCTCCACATTCTTCCAACTCTGGAATAGAGAGGGACAGAGGCAGTAAACAGCCATCGAGTATTTAGTCCTGATGTGGCCTGCATGGTACCCATGAGTCACAAGGTTGTGAATGCCACATCACAAGGCAGAGGCATCAGAATGGCATCTGACAGCAGAGAGGACAGATATTGTGACTCTCAGCCCAACTACCAGCATCGCCATGGAGACAGGGCAGAGATAGACTCACATAGGGGGTAGGAGCACGTCCCCTGGGAGACAGAGCTAGGATTCAAATCCTGACACCATCCTCTACTGGCTGTGTCATCCAGGGTTTTGTGTTTGTCATGTGAAATGTGCTGCACAAACCATGCACTCATGCAGAGAAATAAGATTGATTCGTTTGCTTACAGAGGCACTAAAATGTGTAAAAATCACTTTGAAAATTGGGTGTCCTCATTTTACTTAATTTAGAAAGGTGTACTCATTGAAGCACCCACTGGATGAATGAAAATCATACCTGCATTTGAATTCAGCCACCAGCAGCCCTTCTCACAGCAAGGTCGGGGCTCAGCACAGAATGGTCAGTGCTGGAAAAACCTCAGGAGGAGCGATGTGGGCTCCTTCGGGCGTTGGTCAGCCAGTGAGACTGCAGAGGCTTCCACGATGCCTGGTTCTGCAAAACAGACCCTTACTGTCATTATCACAGACACTGAGAGGTACTTCACTGCTCTGTGAACAAAGGTGCAAAAGAGAATTTGCTGCAAGACATAAAGAGGCTAACAGAAAGATGTGTGAAAGCACGGAGTAATAGAGCCTCTAAAGAAGACAGATTTTGTTTAGAAAGTTGCTTCTGCTTTGTGTTGCTGATTATGGCATCAAAATAGACAAAATAATGGGTACTTTTGAGACCCAGAAAGGCATCACAAAAGATTGTTTATTTTCTTTGTGTAAAAGATATATGACTTTGTACACTGAGCAGTGTTCTCAGTATTATTGCAAACTGAATGCAAGTTGTTAGAAGTTTAGATAAAACAGGGGCTTTTGAAAAGATGTGTGTGCCAAGATGACAGAGAAAGTCATCCTGCTTTCAGAAGTTCCATATCAGAGGATTTTTTTCCTGGACCCAAATTTTAAAAACTTTTAGAAAGAGGCAAACAGATAGATTGTTACCCTAAATAAATTTGACTCATTCTGTCTGTCATGCTGCCATCAAGAGAGGTTTGTTTTGTTTTGTTTTTTGGTTTGGTTACGTTTTTTCTAGATTGTGGGATCAGCGGGAAAGCAGACCTGAGACCTAAGTGTGACTAGATCAATCCAACCCTGCTTGTGAGTGTCTTCTTCCAAATTCAGCTCATTGAAGTGACATGTACTGATCACCATTATCACTACCTGCCATCATCCCTCCAACCTGCTGGGAAGGGACAAGCCTGACCGTCTGCTGGATGAGTTTTCGGTGAGGTCAGCTCTCGCCCTTGTCTGATCCAGGGGAAGGGTGTGGAGAGGGTGCAGACAAACAGTAAAACGGGGAATCCGAGAAAGACACCATTGAAAATTGTGACGAAGAGGCCATTGAACCCTGAGGTGCGGGGCTGGTGGCGGGGCAATGCGGTGAATTTCCATCCCACCTGTGCCAGCAGGCTGAGTGCCTTCCCATGGGTGCAACTACCCTGTGTCATGACGTCTGGGGACATGAGGCTGAAGGTCCAACGGGGAGGCTTGTGGCTGATGGGCAACCTGAGGCTCACAATCCATGTCATTAATAACAGCCATGCTGACTCTCCCTCAGCAATGAGCTATAAGCCGTATGACATCTCCCAGCCACAACTGTGACCGGCAGTCACGTGTGTTTGGTATCCTCAGTAAGAGACAGGAAGAGCACACACTGCAGTTCCCCCAGTGACATGCCACCCTTCCTTTCACACTAACGTCCACAGGTTGCAATAACGTAGGGCAGGTCCGTGCTTCCCAACGTGTGACATGCGTGTGGTGGCCTGGATGTCTTAGACAAAAGTTCTGGTCCCATACGTCCAGGGTGGCACGCCACGTCACACAGCTCCATGGTCTGGTCACTGCCGCGTGGAGCGAATGCAAAGCCCACAGCCTCCAGCCCGTCTGCATGCTCTCAGGTCTCAGAACCACTTCTGGGTGGGTGAGAGTGAGCGACAGGGAGCCACTCCATGCTGCACACTGTTTTCACATGTACGTGTGGCACCCATTGGCCCAAGCCCAAGGCCACAAGGCGGTCCCTGAGGACAGTGAGTGGCTGCCCCCGCCTGGTGGCTCACAGTACAGTGCCCCTCCAGTATCGCAGGTGTGTGGTGACACCTTTCCGGCAAAGGCCTCAAATCCACCCGTTCTACATCTAGGGACAAAGTCACAACACATTTCCCAAAATGACTCTGCACTCATTTCTAGCTTGTTCCCTGGATTCACAGATCCTCAGAATGTGCTCACCAAGATTTGGGGAACCGCACCCACATTCAGCACGACGCAACAGGGGTGAACACATGAGCTGGCCATGGTGCCCCTTCAACCCTTCCATTCTCGGACGGTTCATCGCCCAAAGAGACCTGACGCTTTCCCAAGACCCCCGACCAAATACGCACAACAGCTGGGCTTTCAATTGACCCTTCTGCAAGAGGAAAATGAGATGACTGTTAGTATTTTTAGCTACAACAGACTTAAACTGTATTCCTTCTTTTTTTCCAGGCCTAAGCACTATAAAAAAAAAAAACTATATTAGTAAATTTCCTATTATAAAATATATAGTTATTTAAATGAGTATCAAAGAGATAGCTAATCAAAATCATTTCATATACAAAAGATGGGAACCAGTGTTACAACTACATGTCAGGTCTTTGAAGTTTTTATAGGAGAATTTATAATGATCTGAAAGCCAAGTTCCTAGCCTTCATTTGCTATTTTCAGAAACTTACATCTTCAAGTAAACATTTTTCTACACATAAAGTCATACATATTAGACAATATTAATCATGTTTTTACCAACATTGCAAAGCATAAGAAGCCAAAACAGATTATTATAGTTTCAATTTTTCTAGCTGTTGCACTATTACTGATGTTTATATTTTGGCAGCACACTGTGGCTTCAGGTTGTTTTTGTGAGTAGTACGACGACGTGTGGTGATTGAATGTACATCACCGTGCAGTGATCAGCATAACCGAGTTAATGAGCACGTCCATCCCTTCACCTGTGTGTGTGCACACGCGTGTGCATGTGCACGCGTGTGTGTGTGACATATTGAGCACGACCTCTGTGACCTGATGGTTGATGCTTCCTCACACGAGACGCACAGGAGGGCATGGAGCCCTCCACGCCCGGCATGGATACACCAGATCCGCCCGCTACACGGCCGCTGGCGGGTGGAGGGCTTGTCCATGCTGTCCGCAGCGTGCAGACTTTCTGCAGATACCCTGTGCTGTCCCGTATTGACTGGCCAACAGCGGCTGCTCAGAGACCCCGCCATCGATTCCCTGGGTGTGCCCTGACCGGCGGCCAGCATTCGAGTGGCACGGCCTGTGTCTGCCTCCCTCTTCCTCGGGGCTCTGCTAAGCCCACTTCCTCCCTGACGAGTCAGCTCCACACCCTTCCAGCGCTCCTTCTGGGAACGCCCTCCAAAGCAGGCGGACTGTCCCAACCTGACCTGACACAGCCCTGCCCCAGGGTGCCGGTGACTCGTGACCTCTGGGCCATGAGCCTAAGAGTTCAGACCGGCATCTACATTGGTGGCATCTGAAGTCATATAATGACTGAACTACCTTAAATAACAGGATTTTGTAAACTAATGAAATAAAGTCAGAATTACAAAACAAAATTACATGTGTAATGAAAGGAAGGATTGCTCAGCCCATCAACAGTGTCGCAGTGACACCTAAAGGAAACATGAAATAAACGTGTGCTCTTGAAAATTAGAAGATGCAGATTGAGGAGCTTGCGAAATAATCTATCAAGTTATCTTAAGGCATTTCTCTCCACATTTGGGCTTTCTCGCAAGCAAAGTATGACGCGTGCATTTCCAGTGATTGTAATCGCAACTGGATAAAGAAATACAAATGCAAGTCGGTCACACAATTATTTTAAATCACTATGAAAATAAAGAAGCCCAGAATTTTTATTTTCTTGCTTATTTGTAAAACATAGAACTTAAAATGTTTCTTTATATTTTAAAAAGACTGGAAATGAGACACTAGGATTTTGAAAATTTTGCTATAGGGAATATCACAATTCAATTCAGCATAAAATGGTATACAGTATTTATAAGAAGTAGATTTTCAAAGACATGGCAACAGATTTGGAATGAATTTAGGAAGCTCTTTCTCTGTTGGTTCGTTAGGTAGGTGACGGTTTTCAGATGACTGCTGCAGACAGGTTTGGGGGACGTCGCGTGCAAAACCTGCGGTTGTTACTCTGTTTGAACCTCCACGTGGCTGGTGTGACTTTGAACACAACCTATAACTTTCAACTGTGTTCTTTGTCGGACTTTATGCTATTTCCTCTTCACTTCAACAGACATTTCCTGATTGCTTTGACGTTCAAGTAACTGTGCTAATCGGATTACTTGTTCACCTGTGTGTCTGGCCGTTCTGCCAGTCTCCCAGGCTAAGGAACCCGTGTCAGCTCTAGCACGTGCCTCGGCTTATCACAGGTGTAAGACATTCTGCCAATCAACATCAGGGGACTGTCACTATTTCAGTTCCATACGCAGAGGACAGTCGTGTACAACAGATGTTAAACACTCGTGCTCTGGATGGGGCTGAACCTTCAGGTGAAATCACTGTTTGCCCATTGCTGCGTTCCAATTACAGTGTCTCTAGATTTACTCTTTCTATTGCTGTACATAAAACATCCCGAACCCTGCTTTACTATCTAAACTCACTGTTCATTGACTCACTCAGCAGACTCATTTATTATCACTCCGCGGAGGTAAGGCAAATAAGACCCTGTGCCTTCAAGGATTTTACTGCTGCTGCGAATAAGCCAGGGTTTTGAAGGTCCTTGGTATTTGATCCATGTCTGCGAACCAAGGAAACGTGGAAATCATGACATAATGCACATGTTCATACATCTCAGGGACATTTATAATCAAGCCCACCACATCCTCGGGGGTCCAAAAGGGAAGGGACAGGGGAAGATACCCAACATGCATCAAAGGCAGTAAGCGAGTGAAGCTCTAGGAACCATCGCACTGCTGGGCTTTTCCATGGCCATGTCCTGAACGCACTTCCACAAGCAAAGTGTCCTGGGCGAAGGCTTCCTGGGATCAAATACCCTCAGACTGACTGGACAATGGTCAGTCACCTACCACAGAACTAGGGAATCAGCATCCAAGAGGAAAGCACCCGGGTCTCCACCCCAGAAATTTCTCCATCCCTGAGCTGTGGGGACCGGTCCTTACAGCCACATGCACCCACCGTCATGTTGGGCTCCACCCTCAGAAGTTAAAGTGAAGGCGTGATTCCGGTCCTATCTAAACTCATTCTGTGTGTTTCTCAATCTACAGCATCGAGAAAAAGGTATGTTGGTCTGCCATGTCTTCCAAAATGAGGGGATTTTTTTTCATTAGTTTTTAAAGTCATTCTTTTTAAAATGATCTCATTAAAATTTCATAGTTAAAAATTAAATCTTTTTCCTTTAGTAGGTTTTTTTTGTTCCATGCCATATTCAATTATTTCAAGTTTTGTTTTTAAAAGTATTTCTCATTAAATTAAGAGCCAGATGCTTTCATCTGTCTACCTCCAGCTTAATAAGCAAACCACAAAGGTACAGGCATTTTTCTCCAAGAGGTTTTGAGGTCTGAGGATACCAATCATGAAATATGCATGGTGGCAGAGATTTCAAAGCAGCGCCCAATCTGTATGCAAAATCCCACACTGAAAATTGTAACTGTATAAATCAGATACAAACTAATTCAGAAAAAGAAGAAACAAAACAGGACATTGCAAACCACAGAGGTCTTTCTCAGGTAGCCTTCTGAGGCCCATAAATCAGCTCTCATATGCGCTCTCGGCTACAGCATGTTGCTCTGGGAGGAAGATTCAGAGTATTCTTTTCACAAAATGTGAAAAAAAATAGAGCCCAGTTTTAAGTTAGAGAAGGGAAGAAGAAGAACTTATTGCTGTGAAATGCTTTTTGGTTCAGTTATAATTCACAACCAGCCTCGATAGTCACACTCACTCTTCTGCTGGTTTAGCTTGTAGCTCCATTTGCAAGTCCTCATATTTTTACACAAAAGTCACAATAATGGCCATTACTTACTGCAGACTTACAGCGATTCGTGTCCCCATGGGTGATGTCTGCCTAGCTTTAAAACTAAACTCCGTAGCAAATTACCTTTCATTAAGGTGAATGATAACTAACTTTTGTAGCTTGAAAATAGAAATGTCCTGTTGAAAATAGAAATGCACTGTATTTGATGTTGTACCGTTGATACATCACGTAACTGGACCGCAGCTAAAGGCAAGGCTGCCAGGATGTCCCCTGGCTGTCCCCCATATGCAAATCGCTGATAACTCGAGGCATAGCAGTGTGATAAAGAGACATCCAATTCTCAAGTTCAAAACCAGGATAAGTCCACTGGCTCTTATAAATAAAGGCAGAATTGGCTTTCTTGTTTGCTGGGATAAAGTTTTGAGGCCTCTGCAATGTACGTACGAAGTTCTGAAGCATTTGTCGGCACATAAAGTGTGGGGAGAAGAACCTTTTTGTCTTCTCCAGCACCCTCTGGCTACTATTTTCCAGCCCAAGAATTATGTCAGGCGGAAAGTTTCAAATACATAAGTGCTACTAACCCTTAGCACGTCCCCGTTAACTGTGGTGACTCTTGTCACTTAGAGAACAAGCACCGGAGGTGACAGCCGTGTCAGAATCGCACTCAGGTCCCACGCCGATGAGCAGCAGTGCCACAGGTTGAGTCCATTCATCGGGCGTTCCCCACACGGGTCCCAGGCTCATTCAGGAGCCAAGGCGTTGAGGTGAAGACCACTGCAGCTTTTCTGCTGCTGCCCTGACTGCCACTCTGTCCCCCAGGATGGGGTCTTACATCCAGTGTTAGCGAGGGGCCCACGCTGCACAGTCTCTCCTTCCTGCAGATAACGGGCATTTCCAGCAGGCTTTGTAGGGCCTCTCTGTCACATCCCTAACTGTCGAGAGCCTCAGGGAGTGTCAGGCAGAAACAGGTACAGGAGCTCCACGAGGCCTCCGGCTGTGTTCTTCTCAGTCTCCCAACAGTGCTGGTTCTGCAATCAGGGCGACAAAGTGGCAAACACAGCAAGCCTCATGCCCCCAAAGCCCCAGACCAACAGAGGCTCCTCACTTCCTCCCTGGGAGCTCCCATGGAAGTCCCCAGGGGCACCCCATCCTGGGAGGCAGAGTCCTGTGTTTGAATCTATGGTGGTCTCATGCTCTTGGGTCTGGGTCAAAAGCTGGGTCCCCAGACTATGGAAGGGCCATCTGGGCCAGAGAGAGCTCAACTGAGGGAGAGGTGGGGCCCCCACCTCATGAGGGGGCGGTTGCTTGGAGAACAAATTCTCCATGTCTCGGGAACTGAAAGAAGGTCATTGTAAGAGAAGTGATGTGAGCAAGTGGTCACGTCACCTGAAGAGGTCTGTAGGCATGCGGGGATAGTTGTGCTCACGGCACACGTGACCCCAGAGCCCCTCGCTGTGGTCACGTCCTGGCTTAGCTTTTACTCTGCTCTAGTACGGTGATCACAGCCAGAGATCATTGACTAAAGTGCACTGGTCGATATTAACACCATCTAGCCATAGATTATAGATCCACATTCTGCTTTCCTTGACCTAAATTTAGCAGCCCGTTGTGCCCAATCTGTGTGGAAGACAGTATGTGTTTCTCTGGTTCTCCTCAGGTTGCTCTTCAGGTAGAAAGAAGGTGTGAGAACACATGAGACGAGCATTAACAGTGGGAGGACTGGGCTGGAATCTTTCTCTTCAGGCCCCCAAATTATTCTTGTTGCAAACAGATTGACTCTTAATTAATCTCATTCTTTTAAGGCCACCAATCGGGCTTTTATATTTAACTAATAATGCTAATATATGTCTCCTGTCCTAAATAAATCACCCACATATGCAACTGTAAATGAAGATAATTAAATGTACCTGATGACACCAGATATTTTACTTTTGTGTTACAAATCTGTGCAGTCTAACTCGATTTCACATATCTTAAGAATGTACTTGAGCCTTCGCCCAGTGGGCACCTACGAGCCCCCTTTCTAGGGAAGGAACTCACAGGTCATCTTTATGAATGTAGAACAGAGATACCTGAAGGTGACAGATGGCCAGCCCCTCTTATCTGCGGTTTCACTTTCCATGGTTTCAGTTATGAGAAATCAACAATTGAGTAGTTACTGGCACTGACCGAGGATCACGAATATCCCATGGACACAGACGCCCGTGCTGCAGTTTCAGGTGCCTTTGTTGCTGTAATCTACATCCTGAAGATACACAGTCACCTGCTGTGACTGCCCGTCTGCAGCCACACTTCCCACGCAATTGGACGGCTGACAGCAGGGGACTCACGCATCATCTTTGCTCTGTGACACCGAACACCAAGCCCCTTAGAGATCACGAACCATCTCCACTGAAATTATAAATCCAATCTTGTGATTTTAATTAGCACAAAGATAGCCTATTTTGTTAACAAGAAAGAAATTGATTCCACAATAAAAGTGGTCAGGTACATTTGAAAAGCCAGCACCCTGAGGGAAGTGTGGAGACACGTCACCCCCGCCTCCATGGCACCAGGCCCATTATCGGAGGGGAGGATACCGTTCAGCCAGTGTCCCTGTCTGATTCTCTGATGGGCAGCCGTTATCTTTGTTTTCCTGGAAATTCAGAGTTGAGCTACAGCACTTTGGGTACCAATGGGAATAACAGAGCCCAGAGACTGAGCCTGACATGTCGCATCAGTGTTTGTAGGATACGGCAAAGAGAGCTGGTAAATCTGGATTTCATTACTGAACTCGTGTTGCGAGTCCCGTGCGACTCCTGAGAACCCTGCAAGGACACGTCACTGAGCAGACAGAGAGTACCAATGGAGGGGCCAACCAGCCCAGCCTTTGATCCGTGCATACGTGCTCCATGCAACAGGCTGTCCTTAGGCTGGATGTTAGCGGTGCATGAAGTACCATCACCCCCACTGGGAATTTTGTAACAATTGCATACAAAGCAGAAGTCACTCATTTAATCGTGAAGTACTTTCCTGTTGAGGAGAGAGAGAGAGAGAGAGAGAGAGAGAGAGAGAGAGAGAGAGAGAGAGGTGTTTATTCACTGAAATCCTGGCCCTTGTATCCAGTGGTCACCAATCACCATGCATGGCCTCCCTGCTTTGCCCATGTAGACACAGCAGACAGGAGGGAGACCACAGTGAAGATCATCATAGGGGTGGGGACGTGCCATCAGAAGCCATCTCTGCAAAGGAGAGCTGGAGGCCCATCCAGCCAGCCAAGTGATGTGCTGGGTGAGGTCTTATAAGAAAACAAGGATTCCGATTTTCCAGCTAACTCTCAGATGCCTTTCACCACAATAAACGCACACACTGACCTTTTCTGGGATATGGTGTAGAAATGATTAAGCAACGTACTAGTTACCTAACGGTTCCAGAAAGGCTAACAGACTTCATAATATTTTGGCATTGAATAGTTGTTTATAAACTGAATGTCTAGCTTTTCTAAATACTTAGAAATAGTAGTGTAAATACAGATGGGTTTGGGAGACAGACAGCCCATCTCAGCAGAAGAAGCTGTCTGCCCCTGGTCTCCGCAAGTCACCGTACTTGCTAATGGTGCGGAATGAGCCCTTCGCTGCAGAGACGAGACGGTTCACTCTTACTGTGTGCTCACATACCATGCTGGGGCGTAAAGTGTGTTGTGGCCACTGTCGATCCCGGAATCCACTTTTGAGCAAAGCCAAACTTTCCTTTTAGTTGTATTTGAACTACCTCATTTCATTTAAAGTTCCCAAGAAATGGTCACTACAATATTTTCTGAAAAATAAGAGACTTTTTCTTTGTAAATTTGGCATCTGAGTATTTTTCTGTGATGGCAATTTAAGAAAGATATGTGCAAAATTAGATGGTTCTGTATTGAAGGGTCCTTGCAGTATATCACATTCCCAGCGTGGTCCAGTGTGGAAATCCGAGCTCTGTCAGGCGTCAGGACGGCCCGCAGGAGGTGCTCCGGGAGAGCATGCGTCTCAAAGTGCCCTCAGCGAGCAGGTTCTCCTCCATTTCACGGGTCTCTGGCTACATCAGCCTCTTCAGTGAGCCATCGGTCTGATGCCCCCAGAAGCTTCAGAGAGGAACACAGCCGATGTCACTGTAATCCTAACGGGAAACCAGGAGAGACAGGACCCACCTACTGGGATTTTACACTCAGCTTAATGCCCAGAAGCAAACGTTCCACGTGAGGCTGAGAGCTCCTTGCGGGCAGCGAGTGTTCTCACTGTGTCGAATGGCATGACAGCACGCGTGGCTCAGAGAAACGCGGCCTATCCGGGCGGCTGTGCAAACCCTTTCTTGGGAAACCTGCTCTCACACCCCCCAAGTGTGTCTAGCTCCAGCTGCTGGCATTTTTAGTAAGTGTCCTCTTCCTGCTCCAAGGAAGGGCGTCACACTCTGGAGTCGCCCAGCCCTGCTAATGTGGTGGTCATGACGCAGAGTTGACACTGCCCTCTATCTTTGTATTGGGGCCCAGGACAGGAAACGTGCCATTCTTTGGGGACAATCATAATTATACTTTGAAACAGGATGTGTTTCACTTAATCACTGCGGATGCTGAGATTTTTCTGTCATATTTCTCACTGAGAAAAGAGCCCTTGCCCCCTGACAAGGGTTAAGCAGTTCACAGGGCTGCAGACAGACTGTCACTTCTGCCACCTGGCCTCTCCCCTTCCCTCTCTCTCCCTGCTCACCCCCTCCCTCCCCCTCCACCCCACCCTTTGCTATCGCAGGTGGGCCCAGGACCAGCAGCCTCGGCGTTCCCTGGGACTATGTTAATAGAAATGCAGATTCCCAGGCCCTGGCACTATGTCCCATGGAAAGGGACCACAGGGAGCTGTGCCACTGAAAGGTCAGCACTATGGTTAGTTCTGCAGCCCGAGGCTTCCAGGAGCTCATGCAGACGCTGTCGTTATACGGCCAGGACACACAGCAGCTCCTGGTGTCTGCACGTGAGCTCGGAGGGGCGGTGACGAGGCTGCGAACAGCAGGCTTTGAGGAAACACGGAATATGTGTGCAAATATCGGCCTTTTGCCCTGGGACCATTTGTCAGGCTGTTCAGTCCCTGAGAGGCTACACGTCGTGTTGTGTAATCCTGCACTAAGTTCAACATTACGGTCCTTGCTGCAGATTTCCACGTCAAACAACCCAAACTGTCCACAGTGAGGACCTCCCGAGCAGGAGCTGCTGAGCTGCCCACAGGATGGAGGCCGACATCTGAGCTCCAGCGGCCTTGGTCCTGTGGCTGGCAGCCACCCTCGAGGACTGTGTCCCCCTGCCTCCGACCCAGCAGCCTCGTCTCTGTGATGACACCCAGCCTGCCTCTCCAAGCCGCGCTGACACCCGCCCACGTGCCACCCCCTGTCGGGCTCTGCCTGCTGCCTCTCTCAGTTGGCCTGGTGCAGGCCTGTCATTGGCACCCCCTTTTGTTGTTCAGGCAACTGCAGGTCTCCCCGACCCCCTTCCTCTCTCTTTGGGTGCAGGCATCTCCCACAGAGTAGTTCTGGCTGCCCAAGAATGTCGTCTCCAGTCCGGGCTTCTTTCTGAATTAAAGGAGAATTGTCCCCAGGTCAACTGCTCAGCAGAGAAGTGGACAGGCTCCTGCACATGTGACCCACTGAGCAGACGGCATCGGGCACTCGCACCCCTTCTGGTTCAAGGCTACTCTGTGGTGGGCTTTCCACACTGTTCTCTGGCTGAAATCGCCTTTATCTGTATGCCAGCCTCGAGTCTGAATAACTTCTATTTAAACAACCAACATTTCAACAGCCATTACTGAACAGCAACTGTGCAGGTGCCAGGCCAGGGACCCCGAGCAACGGGCCACAGACGGCCCTCAAGACGGTCAAGGACAGGGGAAAGGGCAGCAGACTCAGTGAATGACATGAATACACACGAGAGAGGAGGACAGGACAGGCCACCATGTGCCCTGAGTGACATGTGGGTGTCCTGGAGAGAGGAAAAAAAGCACAAGGGCCAGAGAAAATCTGGCAAGTCTAGGACCTAATCTGTGTCTTGGAGACTCACTCCCATCGGCTGAGCTGGGGAGGGGCCAGGGGTCCCCCCTGGGAAACGGCGGAGAAGGGATGGCTGTGCGGGTGACCGCAGGAGCGGGGACAATGCACCCAGGGTGGCACCGAGGACGAGGACGCTGGAGCAGGCGTGCGCTTTGTCCCGCCGCGGCAATACCCCTCTGATGCTGCATGCCTCATCCATTCAGGACACAAGACAGCGCAGGCGCCGGACAGCACTGCTGTGCTTCCCAGAACCTCATGGGAACTTCAGGGACCGGGTAAGGATTTCTCTGGGGACGGAGGCTCTAGAGTGCATGCGTCAAGGAGAGGGCCCAAAGAGAAGCAACGTTACCCTAGAGCACAAAATAAATGGTGAGGTTTGGCAAATCAGAGCAGAATTGGGAAGAAGGGAAGCGAAGCGGGAGGGAGATGGAGAAGATAGGGAAGCCCCTCACCAGGGAATCCCAGGCTCTCCTCGTCACAGCCGATAGCAGAAGACGTCAGTCTAATCCTGCATAACCTCCACGGCCTCCGTCATCAGGCTGCCGTGACGAACACCCCTGTCTGCGACAAATGGTGCCATCGGCCCGGGATTCCGACACTGTATCACTGTCACCTCTGTCACCTGCTACCTCTGGCTCAGCTTTCATGACACAACTAAATGCAAAGCCTTGTTTGTGTGTTGACACTGCAGGATCCATCTTTCTCCCCAATCTCTATCTGTAGCACCCAAACTCTCCAATTTTACAGCATCTCGAACACACTTGTCTTTCACAGGCATTACACTGTATTATGGTCATGGGTTAGGCAAACATTAGGTGAAGGAGAGCTGACATAGTAGAGATTTATTCCATATGTGGTGCTACAATTTGACTCACCCACAGCCATTTACTTCCTTGGTGACAAGACAATTTAAATCTAGTTCCTCATACACACGACAGATCTTTAGGTGTGCGAAGAAAGTTGTTGTGACCCCATATCTATATTAAAAATATTAAAAATATGGTCCTTCAGGAAGTCCTTATTTGATAGAATTCCAGGTTTGTCCCTCTGTAGGCATTCCAAGTTTCTGGAGTCACTGCGATTGGATGTGTGACAGAGGCCAGTGATTGCCGTATCCCTGTGGGCACACAGTGCGTGGCCCCTGGCCCTTTTGATTTCTGTGTATTTTGGTTACACATTTGTGGCTGTCAGCCTGAGATTATACTAATTATAGCCTGCTATTCACTTTGCCCAAAACATCATTCATCTTTATCTACTTGTATATCCTCTAGCATTTCTTGCAGATTAAAAAACAATTATTAAGAAAACGAATTTGGATTTAAATTTGAGAGCGAAAAAATAGCATCGACTGTACTAAGAAATACATCTTGACAATACGTTTCAAGGCCTCATCTCTTTTCAAAGCCTCTGTCCTTTGCAGATCCTGCAGCTGCCGCCACCATGGGGCAGTATCTGACCGATTCCCGCACAGTGTGTTCCTTATGGGGTTACCCGCTGTGGGCAGATACATTTGGGGAACCATTGAATATTCCTTAGAGGCACAGCAAAGTATTAAGGTGCGAGCTAAGTGATATTAATATCCCATAGTCTCTGTTAAATAGTATTAATCCCAAGCAAATTATAAATGATTAAAATAAGAATGCTTCAGTTGAATTATACAGAAATAGAATGTGAAAACATAAGAGAATTATGAGGAAGTACCATGAGAAAACACAAAGAAACATTACATTAGTAACTTGGTTATTAATATGTAAAAAATTAAAAACATAAGAATTCACAATATGCTAGGGAAAAAATGTAAGATATTGGCATATGAAAAGAAGAAAAATGCCTCACAATTCTAATATTTTAAAATGAAAGTACTTTAATACTAACAACCAGTCAAACAGAAAGAAAATATTTTATAGAGACGTAAATAAAATAGACGATGTGGTTTAGGAGTCAAAGCAGAGTGAGAAGTCTGCCAGACAGGACGGGCTGGGCCACGAGCCCCAAGGACACCGGCTCACACAGTCACATGGGATTTCCTGAGAGGCACAGTCACCTGTGAGTTGGTGTCTTGCTGCGGCCTTCAGGTGACTTTCTGGCCAACCTTCCTCATTGGGACAGCCAGGCCCTAGTCGTGTCTGGGCCTGAGGTGACCCAGGTGGCTGCCATTCTGCAGGCAGGTACAAAACAGCCACTTCCTCTCCCTCAGATCATCCCTACTGTGCAGGAGACCCCACTTTGGGGCTCTCCATCCAGGACTGCCGATCTAACCGCCCCCATTCTGTGGAGGCACAGACTCCAGCAATCCATTCACCAAGTCTGTAAAGACCCCAAGCCTGCTTTACGCTGCAAATTTAATACCCGCTAGTTTCCTGGCAGCCAGGTTGCATAATTAGGTGCGGGGCCACCACACAGCAGGGCTTATCACCCTGGAGCACATGACCTTAGCTCCGCACTGGCTCTTCTCATTGTCCCCCCCATAAGCCTAAAGCCAGGATCTCCTTCTGACAGCTGATACCACAAACTGCTCTTATGTTCTGATAACAAGGCAGGCCCACCTCTCTTAGCAGCCGAGTGATAACTCTCAAAACCCAACACTTCACCTTCAAATGCCTGCCTATGTGGCAGAGGGAGGCAGCTCAGTCCCCACACGTGCCCGGGGAGCTGAGGGAAATTTATATCATACAGGCCTATCTCAAGAATCAAGAAAAATCCCAAATAAATAACCTCATGTCAAACCTTAAAGAACTAGAAAAAGAAAAACAAGTAAAACCCAAGGTCAGCAGAAGAAAGGAAATAACAAAAATCAGAGCAGAACTAAATGAAATAGAGAACAAAAAGACAATAGAAAAAATTAATGTGACAAAGAGCTGGTTCTTTGAAAAGATTAACAAAATTGACAAACCCTTGGCTAGACTCACTAAGATAAAAAGAGAGAAGACACTAATTAACAAAATCAGAAATGAAAAAGGGGAAGTTATCACGGACACCACAGAAATACAAAGGATTATCCAAGAATACTATGAAGGACTATATGCCACCAAATTCAATAACCTAGAAGAAATGGACAAGTTCTTAGAAACATATAGCCTTCCAAGGCTGAACCATGAAGAACTAGAAAATCTAAACAGACCGATCACCAGTAACGAAATTGAATCAGTCATCCAAAATCTTCCCAAAAGGAAAAGTCCAGGACCAGATGGCTTCACCAGTGAATTCTACCAAACCTTCAAAGAGGATCTAATACCAATCCTGCTCAAACTCTTCCAGAAAATTGAAGAAGAGTCAGTACTCCGTAACTCATTTTATGAGGCCAACATTACCCTGATACCAAAACCTGGTAAGGACAACACAAAAAAAGAAAACTACAGACCAATATCTCTGATGAATACAGATGCAAAAATCCTAAACAAAATTCTAGCAAATCGAATACAACAACACATTAAAAAGATTATTCACCACGACCATGTGGGGTTCATCCCCGGGACACAAGGATGGTTCGACATCTGCAAATCCATCAATGTGATACATCACATAAACAAAATAAAGGACAAAAATCATATGATTATATCAATTGATGCAGAAAAAGCATTTGACAAGATACAACATCCATTTATGATTAAAACACTTAATAAAATAGGTATAGAAGGAAAATACCTTAACATAATAAAGGCCATATATGACAAACCCTCAGCTAATCTCATAATTAATGGTGAAAAACTGAAGCCCTTTGCTCTACATTCAGGAACACGACAGGGCTGTCCCCTATCACCTCTGCTTTTCAACATAGTGTTGGAAGTCCTCGCCAGAGCAATCAGGTAGGAGAAAGAAATAAAAGGAATCTGAATTGGGAATGAAGAAGTTAAATTGATAATTTTTGCAGATGACATGATGCTATATATAGAAAACCCTAAAGACTCCACCAAAAAGCTATTAGAAACAATCAACGAATACCGTAAAGTTGCTGGCTACGAAGTCAACATACAAAAAAGTCCATTATACATTTGTTATGCATTCCTATATACTAACAATGAAATCTCAGAGAAAAAAATACAAAAAACAATTCCTTTTGCAATTGCAGCAAAAAGAATAAAATACCTAGGAATAAACTTCACCAAGGATCTGAAGGACCTATATGCTGAAAAGTATAAGACATTTTTGAAGGAAATTGAAGAAGACACAAAGAAATGGAAAGACATTCCATGCTCATGGATTGGAAGAATCAACATAGTTAAAATGGCCATATTACCCAAAGCAATATACAGATTTAATGCAATCCCATTCAAAATCCCAATGGCATTTTTTAAAGAAATAGAACAAAAAAATCATCAGATTTGTTTGGCACCACAAAAGACCTCGAATAGCCAAAGCAATCTTAAGATAAATGAACAATGCTGGAGGTATCACACTCCCTGACTTTAGCTTGTACTACAGGGCTACAATAATCAAAACAGCATGGTACTGGCAGAAAAAAAGACACGTGGACTAATGGAATAGAACTGAGAACCCAGAAATAAAACCACATAAATATGGACAGATAATTTTAGACAAAGAAGCTAAAAACTACAATGGAGGAAAGACAGCCTCTTCAACAAATGGTGCTGGGAGAATTGGATAGCCATGTGCAAAAGAATGAAACTGGACTGCTATCTGTCACCATGTACCAAAATTCATTCAAAATGGATCAAAGACTTAAGCATAAGACCTGACACAATAAACTGCAATGAAGAAAACATAGGTACTAAACTTACAGACCTTGGGTTCAAAGAGCATTTTATGAATTTGACTCCAAAGGCAAGGGAAGTAAAAGCTAAAATAAACGAATGGGAATATATGAAACTTAAAAGCTTCTGCACAGCAAAAGAAACTATTGACAAAATAATGAGGCAGCCAACTGAATGGGAGAAGATTTTTGCAAACAGTGACTCCAATGAGGGGCTAATATCCAAAATATACAAGGAACTCATGAAACTCAACAACAAAAAAACAAACAACCCAATTGAAAAATGGACAGACGACCTGAAGAGACATTTCTCCAAAGAGGACATACAAATGGCAAATAGACATATGAAAAAATGCTCAACATCACTAATCATCAGAGAAATGCAAATAAAAACCACAATGAGATATCACCTCACCCCAGTCAGAATAGCTTTCATCAACAAGACAAATAGTCACAAGTGTTGGAGAGGCTGTGGAGAAAAAGGAACCCTCATACACTGTTGGTGGAAATGAAGACTGGTGCAGCCGCTATGGAAGGCAGTGTGGAGGTTCCTCAAAAAATTATGAATAGAATTACCATATGACCCAGCAATCCCTCTCCTGGGTATCTACCCAAAAAATCTGAAAACATTGATCCATAAAGACACGTGTACTCCAGTGTTCATTGCAGCTTTGTTTACAGTGGCCAAGACATGGAAACAACCAAAATGTCCTTCGATAGATGAATGGATAAAGAAGTTGTGGTATATATACACAATGGAATACTATTCGGCGGTAAGAAAAGATGATACAGGAACATTTGTGACAACATGGATGGATCTTGAGAGTATAATGCTAAGCGAAATAAGTCAGACAGAAAAAGCAGAGAACCCTATGATTTCACTGATATGTGGTATATAAACCGAAAACAACAAAAGAACAAGACAAACATATGAGAAACAAAAATTCATAGACACAGACAATAGTTTAGTGGTTACCAGAGGGTAAGAGGGGGCGGTGGGGGTGGACGATGAGGGTAAGGGGGAACAAATAAATGAATAAAAAAAAAGAAAAGGGCACCCCATGCAGAGGACATCCCACAGAGTGAACCCCACACAGAATGAACCCCATGCAGAGGGCACCCCACACAAAGGATGCCCCACAGAGTGGACCCCACAAGGAGTGAACTGCTACTCTGTGAGGCAGGATAGTCATGTGCCCATTTGAAAAGGGCCTTCAGTGGCCGGCCCAGGGACTATGTCCTCAGACATGGTGGTGACTCCAAAGTCTTACCCACCCACACAGCCAAACCCAAAAGTGGAAACAAACAACACCCAAGCATGGACCAACAAGGAGCAAATGAGCGCGTGACTAGAGCAGCTAGCATTTCTGGCCTGGCCGTGCCACTGTCCCCAACGCAAGCCTTCAGGACTAACCTGTCTGTGGGCTCACCCCATCTCTCCCTACCAGGCAGCCCACACTAGTGTTTCTAGCAGGAAAAAGAACTTGAAAGTGTGATGTGTTCTGAGCTGAATCAGATGGCTCTGACCGTGAGTGGCTGTGTGACAGGAGCTGAATGACAGTGTGGTGATAGCTCCTGAGTGCCCAGTTGTGGGGACATAAAGCATTAATTGGGGATGAAAACCGTGTTTTCAAAAATAAATTCATGCTTGCTTGGTGAGCTTATTTACTCTCTGAAACAATACAGTCTAAATAAATCCAACTTGAGACGCAGTAAAAAGCCTCCACTTCTGATGTCGGTTCTTGCGGTCGGCTCTGACACAAACGCCGTGGCACCAGGATTTCGCTGCATCAGGATTGCGGTCTCCTGTTTCACGATGTAGGATGATACCGGGATGACTTGTGGAGGTCATACTCGTTTTAAATGCTTTTGGGGATATTTAGAAGTACTGACTTCAAATTTATGACGCTACAGAAGTCAGCTTATAAAAACATATATAAGGAATTAAATGAATCCACTGAGAAATAAAACCACTGACACCATCGGCTAAGAGAGAGTCACTCAGGCACTTTTCTTATGGACAGAAATAGTCAGACCGGCAAACATTTTTAAAAATCTGTGTAGCCAAAATACTATCCTTTGGGAAAAAAGGAAAACAAAACCTAGTATTTTTGTGATTTAAAATTAAAAAGCCTACCAAAATTGTCTTTCCCATTTCTTTAAATACCTAAGTTACGGTTTAAGACTGTAAGTTAAATATTTTCGTTTCACTGTCAGGTTGTTTTGCCTGTGGCGTAATTCATGGGTACAACTATTCAATAACACTTCACACAAATTTTCAATACTTATGTCCAGCTCTAAACAAGACTGCATTCGGGGAAAGCGCCTCACCTCTTGACTCTGTCCTTTTGTTGACAGTCCTTTAACAGCCTATGATGGCTGCCAAGACCCCCGACCCCACGCCACCCCCGTGGTGTCTCAGCACAATTCTGCCCCTGCGTGCATGTCCCCTGTAACCACTCATCAGAGCTTGCCTTGTCCTGCATCCCATCAGCCCGCCCTGCAGTCTGCAGGGACAGTCAGCGCTTGGGGCTTGATTTTCACTCCAGTGTCCACATGTTTCTCCTCCCAGATATGCGTGCATACCTTTTCACAGGCTTTCTGAAACTATCCCTCTTATTTGCACTCTAGGAGATTTTTCACAAATCTTTCAATCAAGCTACATAAGGCTCTACCTACCAGATATGTATTAGAAATGACTAGAATTTTATTCAATTCTAATTTGGTCTGCTCTCAGGCTTTCCTGGAATTTCATTTACTCTCAAAAAGAAGCTACTGTGTGTCTGAGATCCAACAACCTTTTCCTGGAACGTTGCTGCATGGCCACAATTGCATGTGACAAAGTTCTGTTCCCTTGCAAATGGGTCCATCAGAAATACTTCTCATTCCAACCAATAACGAGTACAGTGAAACAGAGTATCACAATTTCAGTCACTTGTCACAAAGGTACTGGCGACGCTTGGTGGGGATGTAAAATGGGGCAGCCATTCTGTAAGAGACTACGGAGGGTCCTCAGAACAGGAAACAGAGCCACCATGTGAGCCAGCCATCTCGTTTCTGAGTATTTTTCCAACAAAGCAGGATGTGGAAGAGAAATTTCCACAGACACGCTCATAGTGGGTTTATTCACAACACCCAAGAGGGAACGCAGCTCAAATGTGCGCTGACACATGAAGGGAAAGAGAAAGAGTGAGCCACCCACACAACAGATGCCATGCAGGCTTCAGAAGAAGGAAATCGGGTTGCATGTGACAGCGTGGCGGAACCTGGAGGACATGGTGCTGAAGGAAATCAGCCAGACGCAGAAGGAAAAGACTGCGTGATTCCACTCATATGGGGTTCCCAGAGGAGTCACGTTCCCAGAAACAGAAAGTGGAACTGCGGGTGCCAGGGCTGGGGAAGGGGAGAAAGGACAACTAGTGTTTAGTGGGGGTACAGTTTCGCTTTGGCAAGATTAAGACGTTGTAGAGAAGCACTGTGCAGTGTGCATGCACTTAACACTACTGAAACATACACTGAAAAATGGTTAAGTAGGCACAGTAATGCTACGTGTTTTCCACCAGAATTTAACATGATCTCATTCGTAAATGTGAGCAATGAATATTCAGAGACCCATGAAGATTTGGGGTCTAGTGGATTTAGGGTTAAAAAATAGGAAATTTGAAAGAGCTAAAGGTTTATCCAGGTCTCTTGTTTAAAGAAAGCTACACAGCTGCCATGCTTTCAAGACCTTTTTTATTCCCCTTAAACATGGCCTTGAATTTGGTGTGTGGGAGAATACATGAATATTGAACCACTGCTGGCATGTTTTAGGAAGAAGATTCCCTGCAATCTAGCATAAAGCACCACCAGGAAAAAAGATACTTTCGTTCTGTGGGACCCGAAGTGAGGTAGCTGAGATTCCGGTCAAAGCAGATATTCCTAGAAAAGGTGATCATTTTAGCCCCACATGTCCTCCCACTTCCAGAATTTTACAAGGGCTTTGCTTTAGAAGGCACAACACACCTCCCAAGCATGCTCAGCCGCATCATCCAAAAAGTGAAACAGCAAAAGACGAAGTAACATTTGGGCAACGCAGCCACCTGGGTTTAATAAGTGGATAGTACACGACAGAACACTCAAGATCACCAAATATTTGGGCAAATGCAGGAGATCAGAGACTCCTTCTCAGTCCCAACGGTCTCCAAAGCACTTAGCAGAACTCCTACAGCAGTAATCAATCGATCACAAGACAATCGCGTGTGGAGTGTCCATGAACCGGTGACGTGTGAGGGGCTGGGAACACCACAGGCAGACAGGTACAGTCCCTGCTGCCACTGAGCTGACAGATGGGCAGTAACATGGACACGCAGGAGACACACTGAAACAGGAAGGGTCTTGTGAAAGGGCATATAGTGGGAGCCCGGGATTGGCCTGGGGACCAGGACAAACCACTCAGCCATGTGCCTAAGCTGAGATGAGCAGGAGAAAGTCCCATGAAGATGGAGGGGGTGGGCAGCACACTTGGAAAGGGAAACCGCTGGTGTGAGGGGCAGTGGCTCTGGGGCGGTCGACAGCAGCTGCATGCTGGGGACCTCAGGCCACTGGGGTGATGAGGACACAGAGTCATGGCAGGCTTTGTGAGTCACCAGAAGGCATGGGCATTTTGCTACAGGCAACTGAAAGTTAGGACACAATCTCAACGCAAAGCCATTATCAAGGATGTGTTTTCAAAGGTCCTTCTGATTGCTGTGTGAAGGCTCAGTGAGAGGTGGCCAAGTTAGATGCAGTGACAGCTGAGGAGCTGTCACGATCGTCCAGAGTGAGTTACTCTGGGTGGGAATGTGGCAGGGGATGTGGGAGAGGAGAGGGAGCAACAGCCTCCCTCCGTGGTCCCTGACTGTCCTTCCAACGAGCACCCAAGTCAGACCCAACTCTAATGGGACAGCAGTTCCAAACGCAAAGGTGACCTGGTTCAGGGCTTGGCAGACGCTTCCTGTAAAGTGCCAGATAGTAAATATTTTAGGGTTCCTGGGCCATACGTCTCTGTCACAGCTTCTCAACTCTGCCTTGTCCCGCGAAAGGGGCCAGACCACATGTAAGGCACTGCGTGTGATCTTGCGCCACAAAGACAAGCGCTGCCCGCCAGCTCTGGGCCGCTGGGAACCACCTGCTGCTTTGGGAGTCTGTGCAGATGCGTAGTCGAGGTTGGGGTTACTGACTGACGTACAGCTTTTAAACTGTGTAGACAAATTACACGCAGGCCCCCATTTACTCTGCCGAGACCTCAGATCTAGGGGTGTTTCCGCAGTTTTAATGACCCCAGGGCAGGGTTGTCCAACAAGTGACCTTTTCAGAGGAGTGGAGTCACACACCACAGAGACATGGGGCGAGTGACCGACAGCCCACCAAGGAGAGAGACGGGCTGAGCAGGCACTCTGGCCCCTGGAATGCTGACGCCCAGGCTGGGGACAAAGACTGTGACAGCCTGAGTAGGCACGTGAGCTGTCACCTCTTTGGCCGGCCCTAGGCCATGGCCACCTCCTTCTCCTCTACTCTCCAAATTGACCCAAACTTTACCTCCCAACTAGCAGGCCCCTTGGAGGGCCCACCTGTTCCCAGCCCTCGACTTCCTGTTTCTCCCACCCCCCACTGAGCTTCTGGGTCACAGGCCCCTTCCTCATGCTCCCTCCCAGCATCTTCATGCATGGCCACACGCTGTTTCTGGTCGGTCAGCTGCCCGTCTTCACAAGGGCCTTCTCGCTCCTGGGGGCTGTGCCAAGCCCAGGCCCAGCCCTCGTGGGCACTCCATGAATTCTCACTGGCTGTCCCTGTGTCCCATGGAAAGAAACAGACCACACATTGAGACTCTGTGGACTCAATGAGCTTGGACTTGTCTCACCCACAGGCTGTGTTGCTGGAAAGAGAAAGGGACACATGGCTGGCACCCCAGAGTCCATTTCTCACGCTCACTCAAGCCATTGTTAAAATTCTGTTTCTGTTCCAAGGAAAGCAGGTAGGAGCAGTTTTCAGATAGACGGCTCCTCTGTTCCCTTTTTCACATAAGCAGATAAAACCCATCCGCTGCCAGCAAGCTTACTCCCTCTGTTCCCAGGACCCATCTTTTAAATAATAAAGGTGACAAGAAAAATCCATCATTGTGTCAAGAAAACAAGAACCTTCACTTGAGAGACTCTGGCCAAGTGTACCCCCCTAATTATTAATTATCGCTCCTTCGAGTCACCCTAGGGGAGCAATCTGCCCTTTGACCCTGGAGCCCACTTAGCACTTGCGTTTTCCCCAAATGAGCTGTAATCTGGCCCATTCTGAAAGCCAGGAGTGCTCCACACAGCAGGCCTGTTGACAAATGTCCTCGCGTCAGAAATAATTACCAAGCGCAGAGAGAGCAAGCGGCTGGAGCGGGACTTTGTATTCATTCCCATGCCGGGTGCTCCTGGGGCCCTCAGACCTAAGGGGACAGGAACACGTCCTGGTGAGACAGTCCTTGTGCGAAAAGGCAGCAGAGACCTTAGCCTGACCACTGTCAGAAAGACAAAAGGAGAAGCCAGCTCCCTCCGGTGATGTCTGAAGGTGAGGCGTCCCATTAGAAAGGCTCCACTAGGCGATGGAGCCAGGTTGCTCTCCCAGGGAAGCACCGCTTGGTTGGGCACAGTAACTTATCACCATTTGCAGCAAGCACCATACATCAGGGATTTTCTCCCGAAGGACATTATTCAGCATGTGGCAGCTGCATGCCCACAGCCCAGGTCACAGGTCACAGTCAGATAATGTTACCCAGCAACATGACAAACCGAATTCCCAACCATCTTTTGCACAATCTACTCCATTCAAGGTCGAAAGAACAAATTACAGGAAACTGCCCCAGCTCTTGACAGTCACATCCCTGAAAGGCGCTTACATCCTCGTTTGGGTTCACTGTTCCTCCCCTGAGCCAGTCACATCAGCCACTGTCCTGGACACATGCCCATGTCCTGTCCGGGGGCCCCCTCAGCCAGCAGTACCACAATCTTCCTCCTGTCCCCTTCACCCGATGCATTCTGGGAGGACCCAGCTTCTCAACACTGGGGCGCCCTCCTCACCTACATCTCTAGGTCTGGGCCCTGGGCCGCCCTCCTCACCTTCATCTCCAGGTCTGGGCCCCGGGGAGCCCTCCTCACCTTCATCTCCAGGTCTGGGCCCCGGGGAGCCCTCCTCACCTTCATCTCCAGGTCTGAGCCCTGGGGCGCCCTCCTCACCTTCATCTCCAGGTCTGAGCCCTGGGCCGCCCTCCTCACCTTCATCTCCAGGTCTGAGCCCTGGGGAGCCCTCCTTACCTTCATCTCCAGGTCTCAGCCCTGGGGCACCCTCTTCACCTTCATCTCCAGGTCTGGGCCCTGGGGCGCCCGCCTCACCTTCATCTCCAGGTCTGGGCCCTGGGGCGCCCGCCTCACCTGCATCTCTAGTTCTGTGAGCATGACAGACTCATGTGCCATGCACTGAACTGTCAAGACCTCTGATGGCTCTGCCTGTCCCCCAACCTGGTCTCCCAGTCACACTGTGAGCGCCCAGGGATGTCCTGCATCACCTCCACTGCCCAGCACAGTGACATGAACCTGGCTGGCATCCAATACCCTTTTTGGGGAAAAGTCAAGTAGCCCAGTGTCACAATCACACAGGCTCCCATGATACCCACCTTGTGTGGGTGTGGACCTCAGGGCCCCAGGTGCTCAGACCACCCTCACCTCCCCACCTGGAAGGTCAGCAGCTGTCCCCCCTTCACTACGAGGAAACTGAAGGCCACTGTGGTTACAGACTCTGCCCAGCATGTCCCAGTGAGAACTGGCACAGCCAAGGGGAAGCCAGGCTATCTCTCTCTGGGGGACAGGGAGGGAGAAAGAGAGGAATGTTGGGAGGGAGGTAGAGAGGGAGGGAGGGAGGGAGGGCATTCATGCTCAGCTCAGGGCAGCATGCGGAAGAAGGGCAGCAATGGGGGCAAACAGGGCAGAGCATGTTAAGAACGAGCAGAAGGGACTCACAAATCCCCCAGACGAACCAGAAAATGGCTGTCAGGAGCTGTCAGTGTGCATTGACCCTGAGCAGAGCCCAACAAGTGTTCTCCCCCGAAACGGGCACCTGCCTGCTTTTATTCCCCTGGGTGTCGTGTGTGTACATTGGCACGTGGAGAACTGCAAGCCAGTGCTCAGTGCCACGCCAGCCACATGGGTGTCCTCCAGAAATGTGGCTGGAGAGCAGAGCAGGGCGGCTCCTCACCTGACGGAGTGGCCAGCACAGTTCAGCCGGCCTTCTGTTCTCCACACAGTGAATGACAGAGGCAGTTGTGTCACGTAAGGACAGAGAGGGACACAGCTGTCCTCACGGCCTAGCTTCCTGGAGGAAATTATAACTAGATTAGGAGTGGGCCAGGGTGAGATGAAGGAGAAGCAGACAGTGATGTCCCCTGGGAGCCACCTCCATCTCCTAGTGACACTTTGTAAGAGCAGAGGCTTTGAGAGGGATGCGAATGATCCCAAAGGTCTGAGCCTCTGGCCACCTGGGCAGTCACACACAGTGAGATGGGCTCCCGAGCTGGGCACACTAGACGAAGCACCCCAGTGACCAGGGGAAAGGGGAGTGCATGGCGTGGCCAGGATGTCAGCACTGGGGACAGACCGTCCAACCTTTCACCCACTGAGAGCAGCAGAACAACCTCTCAGGGCCAGGCGTACCCCAAACCGCGAGGAGTGTGGGGGCCTGTGTCCCCCACACTGTATGAGCGTCAGCGCTCAGCAAACAGAGCCTGTGAGCCACAGAGACGGCTGTGGGGACGCCTTATGGAGGCTGGTTCTCTACACCTTCTAGATTCACGGACATGGGGCTATCTCGTGAGCTGGCACTGTACCAACTCCCACAGCCCATGTCTCCAACATAAGCAACCTGCAGGCCACTTACAGGGCAATCAGTTGTTCTGAGAATATATTTCTGCTTCCAGCTTGACGAACACTGTCCTAAGAAGCTGAAAATATACACAGAGCAAAAAACAAGTGCTTTCGTACTGCAGATTACTCCTTCCGAGCCGATTAGTCTCCAAAACTGGTAGGAGAAACTCTGTTAAGACGATCACTGAAGTGGAAACACTCAACTTAGAAAGAAAACCTTTCTGCAGAGTCTCAGCATTCGCTGAAGAACCCTGGTCTCAGAGAGGGATTTAGAAGACTGAGGAAGTCTGACATCATGCTAAGAGGAAGCTTGGTCCAAGAACACGGGATGCAGCGACCGGGCAGGGGGTGGAGCAGGTTACAGGCTCACCACTCAGACGTCGTCTTTTCTGCTGACAGTGGGAACAGAGCAGGCGGGTTATGTGAACCCTCAGGGAAGCTTCCAGGCTTTAAAACTGTCCGCACTAAGTCAACTTCTGAACAGGATGTGGACAATATTGCTCAGCAAAGAGTATGTAAATATAATGTGCAATGTATCTCACTCGCCTTAGCTTTCACTGCTGTCTATTTCGATAAGAGAGCAAATGTTACTTTATGCAATCAGGAAACATATTTACAAAACGAGGATTTAGGAGACATGAGTTCCCATCCTATTCTGCTGAGTAACTAGCGGTGTGGCCTTGGGCTGAGTTGTTTCTATTTTTAAAAGAATAGGTCAGACTGAAGCCTTAATTAGTCCTAAAATCTAAAGACCATTCATTCAGCTACCTGGTTGGAGAATGTGGGACTTGGGAGGACGGGTAAAAGGTGGTACATTGTTCATCTATAGCCTTTCAGATAAGATACATTCAAAATTACTTCAGATAAGAAAGTTCACGTTTTCATAGTATCTTTGTAAATAGACCTTTTAAACCTCTTAGAATTATTCTGCACGTATTACCATTGCCACCTTTGTAAACAGAGAGGATAGCATGCGTGCTACGACACAGGAGATTAGTCCCAACACCCAAGGTCAAGCCGGAGAACCTGACCCTCCCTGTTATACGTGGTCTCTGTTCCCTCATATTCATTTAGCCAGGTGAACACAAAGTTAGTTTGAAGAAACATAAGTGCTGATGTCTTGCAAAGAGAGTGAGCTTCACCCCTTAGTGACGGGATGCCTGAAGCCCGTCAGGAGCAGGACCACTCAGTCATTCTGATTCCAAGGCTGCTGGTCAGAAGGCACTGTTTCTAGGAACACGTCAGATATCAAAGACTCTATTATACCTGAGAATATTCGAGTAGTGAGACTCAAACACAGAAGGGAGCAGAACACTCCACCCTGAAATAAGTCTCTTTGGCATAAGGATTATTTTAAGGTGATTATTTTCAGAAACAGCAGACGCAGGAGAAGCCCTCAAATAAGAGTGGGAGGTACCCTTTTGTAAGGGACATTTACAGTGATTAAAAACTCTCCATTCGTAAGTGTCCCCCTCTCTGTTCCAGGAAGAAAAGATGAGTCTAAATCACTAGAAACTTATCAGTGCAGAAAGCATGAATAAAATATGCATAACAAACCTCACCTTTGCTTAACTGGCTTTTCCTGGTTCACCCTGTAACTGGCCGCCCTCCCCACCTTTCCTTTGTCTTTAGCTGAAGGTGGTATGTAAGCCGGTGGTTTCAGCTATCTCAGGGATTTCCTCATTTGCCCTGGGTCTCTCCCGTGTATACCTGAGGTGTTCAAGTTCATAAACTGTTTGTTTGTCTCTTGCTAATCTCTCTTTCATCACAGCGAGGAGACACGCCTGGGTCTTCTCTTGGTCATCACACAATACGACCACCCAAAGCCTCACTGGGAAAATCACAAACTACACTTCAGATAATGTGACTCTTTCTTTTTTTTTTTTTTTGTAGTTTCAGGTGTACAAAACAATGTAATAGTGAGACATCTACACCCCTCACAAAGTGATAACTCCCCTCCCCCAAGCCACTATACCTCTGACATCATATATGGCTGCTACAATCCCATTGACTCTATTCCCTATGCTGTCCTCCACATCCCGTGACTATACATATATTAAACTATAGTTGACATTCAATACTATTCAGCTTCAGGTGTACAGCGCAGTGGTCAGGCATCTACACAGTTTATGACGTGGTCTCCCTAATAAGATAAGTGCCCATCTGACACATTACAAAATATTTACAACATTATTGATTATATTCCCCAAACTGTCTTTCATGTCCCCGTGGCAATATTGTGACTCTTGCAACATAATTGAATATGCATTGCTTTAAATGGTCCAAAAATCTCCAGAGATCTGCATGACCCGCCTCTTCATTCATCTTTTGAAAATTTGCCTTTTGATTCTGTGTCAGCTGGAAATACTAAGAAAAATCGAAAGCATAAAAACACCTCAAAATGGTATCACTAATGATACCTACCAAGAATAATGATATCCCAGTGAAGTGGGTACCAAATCCCGGGCTCTGTGCCAGCGCATTCTCTAACGAGCTGTCAGTGGAGGGCTATGAAGTACATCGTGTCACCGCTCTTTCCAGATCTGTGTGGTGACATCATGGTCGGAATGCACACTGCCTCTCTCCTTGGAGAAGCCTTAAATGCACAGAGTATGCTGGGGAGTTTCCTACAGAAATGTCACGGTGGCCCATGCGATGATGGTAGCTGGTCAGTGAGGCAGCGCATGTTCAGATCTCAGTCCCACGGAGGTAGACGTGTGACCTCCCCAAGGCGAGTGGCTCCTGGGAACAAAGCTGGTGGACCCCTAAGGCCTAGCTGGTGAACCCTGACCAGCTCCTTTTGTCATCTGTAAGATGTGGTTTAGTTCCTGCAGCAGGGCCAGCTTCATGGGTGTGAGACCTGTGCCGTCTCCTGGGGTCCATAGCCACTCAGAAGGGACCCTCAAGTGGTTTCATGCCCTGCTGCCACCATCTTGAAATTCTTTATTTTTGAATAAGGGTACCCCATTTTTACTTTTTATTGGACCCCTCAAATTATGTTGCTAGTTCTGCCTCTCAGGCTTGTGCAGTCTAAATATAACAGTGCTAGTTAGCATTTAATATATGGCCCGGCACTTAAAAAAATGCCTGGCACACAGTAAATGCTAAATCAATGGGTATTTTGTAGTAGGTAGTAGTGGTAGTAAGTAATAGTAATAGAAGGAGTAGTATTTTAGGCCATTCCTGGGAGGAGCACATGATCGAGTTGGCAGTTACCAATGAGGTAAGTGGAATGCCACACATGCAATGTCTTTCCTTCATGGAACGGGTTTTGAGCGGCTCCTGTAAAAAGGCCCTGCTGGCAGGACTGGGGAAGAGTGCTAAGACTGCCACGGATTCAGCAGCGAAGGCATCATATGTTGCGTTCCACAAAGGGCACTGAGCCCCGCTGAGTGTGGCTGCGCTGGGCTTTCCACTGACCTCGCTGGGCTGTGGGAAATGCACTTGCTGCAGTGACCTGAGCACACAGAACAGGGCTCCTGAAACAGTGCTCGTCTTGCCATGTAGAAAGCCACGGGGACCTTCCAGGCTGGCCACCCCTTACTCAGTTCACTTCACCAGGCACTAGTCAACGCTTCTTACAGCTGCTTAGGTCGGGGAACCTGCAAGGCCTTAGGGGTCCCCCAGGTTTGTTCCCAGGAGCCACTCGCCTTGGGGAGCTGACATGATGGTCACTGCCCCTTCAGAAGCCTTTGGCTAAGGACAGTGTCACTCTCTTTGCAGAGCCAGCTGCTGTGTTCCAGGCAAGAAAAGGCAGGAAGTCCCTGCTGCTGCATATTACAGAAGGAAGGGGGCACTGGTCTCAAAGGCCTGACTTTTGACATTGGTCTGACTTACCAACCTTTGGGGTTTGCTTCATCTGGAAACTTGGCAGAGTTAAGCTTTCTCACCACTTTGAGCATGGAGTTGGCAGTGAAATGCAAATGGAAGTCACGTCCTGGAGAAAAGCCTCCAAGAGTCCTTGCCCAACCAGCTGGGCCATAGCACCATAGCTCCAGCCAGGAGCCAGGTGGCAGATGCCCCGACCGCAGGGTCCCTGAGTCGAAAGACATGGAGCAGAAGTCCCACTGACTTAAGCATGAGTGGGAGATAAGCCTTCCTGTGTGTGACATGGTGATTTTGGAATTATGTATCACCGTGGAAAACCCAGTCTACCCAGAAAGGAGCACACCAGTGCCCAGAAAGGAGAGTGGCTTCTGGTGTGGACACGGGGCACTGTGGGCAGGAGATCCAGGAAGTGACCACCTCTGGGTCCAAAGGGCAGATCTGGACCAGGTGATTCCATAACTAAGGCAGAAAGACTCTAATGTGCACCTTTCTTAAAACGTATCCATAGTATATGCTTTTAATGAGCCAAGCAACTTAGAATACATTTCTAGAAGCAATGATAGAAAGATAATTTTGTATATAATTTAACCCAATCCACAGTCACCATTCCATCTTATCTGTTGATAATTCTGGCAAACTCCTGTCTTCATGAAATATTAAGTGGACAGCCTTTCCTTTCATTTCTGTTGTCTCACAAAAAAGAAAGAACTAGGCATTAAGAGCTTTAACTGTTTTGATGGAGAAGTTAATAGCAACAGAACAAAACCACGCACTTTTCCCCCAGGTTCTGAGGGCTGATTCCACATAATACTGTTCATAAGACACTGGACTCCTCTGAGAAGCGCATGGAAAAAACTCTCTTACGCATCGTTTACGCACAATACCTTGAAACCCATAATTTTGCTTAAATTCCATCAAAGAAAGAGTTCTTTCTCAAAGACCCATTTCAGTAAATAACGGGTAAAAGGTTTTATTCCTTAATCTGCAGAGAGCAAAAATTCACTACCTGCGTCTCCTTCCCACACACTCAAGTCCTTCAAAATAAATAGACACATCTGAGTATCTGGGTGTTTGCTACTGAAGGGCCACCGTGGCGCTCACCAGAGCATAACAAGCTTCTCACTGGTAACCTCCCTGGACAGAGTTGCATGGGTTAAATAATGTGCCTACGGCAAGCAGCATGCTTGGTGGACTTAGAAAGTCTAAATCCTGCGCACAGGCGGCGCCCCAAGGCCCCGCCCGGCACGGCCCTGAAATGTGGAACACGAGCGTCACCCAGTGGCCAGATCAGTTGTCGGCCTTGTTTTTAGGCTGTTTTCTCTTGGCTGGACTGAAACAACCAGTCACGGCAGATGGACGGCGGCGTCAGGGTGGGCCGCACTGAACACTCTCCAGCTCAAATTATTAAATTATTTCCTGATTTTATGCTACAACTTATATTAATGCTCTTACATTAAAACGGTAGGAAACCATTTGCATGGTAATAACTTCCTTCCATCTCTATAATGGGATAGCTTGTTAGAGAGCTTGGTAAGATTAGAAGACAACCCGTATCAATGTATCCTACTGTGATTATTTCTAGCACATATTTATTTTTGAATCCAAACAGCATATCACAGATAATGAAATCGTACAGCCAGCAGGTCTAATTATAAAATGTTACAGAAATACTTAACACATGGTCTGATCATGAGAAGAAAGGGATTTTGTCTTATCTTAAAAACAGTAGAAAAATACCAGTCGAATGCTGCTTTGTAACTTTGGCTTTAGAAAGTGCATCTGATGATTAATTTCTGTTGTGTCTCATACCACGGTGGCTGGCCTAAAGAAATAAAATTCGCTCTCCCACTTTATCACATTTGCTGCAAACAGAAATACCTCGTTTCCCAGAAACTCACATGAGGGCAGGGCGGCAGCAGCCCCCATCTGACAGGTGGGAAACACACACCTGGTGGCATCAGGGATACTGTTGGCCGCCTGTCCTTGCCGTGGGGGCAGCAGCAGCCCACCTGGGGTAGGAACGGCCTGGACATGAAGCACTGCGCTCAGAGGCCCCAGTAGTGGATGCCCAAGGTGGGGCTCCAGAGGCAGGCAGAGGCGAGGCAAAGTCCACCTTCCCTTACACCAACTTCAGATGACAGCCGTGCCACTCCAGTTCTGCTCTGCTTGCCGCTCAGATTTCCACATCAACACTTTGAAAAGTCCCAGCGAGAATTCACTGTCAGGGCTTCACCCCCACAACAGGTCTGGTCCTCCCAGCCACACACTTGCATGTCATTTAGAACCAAACTGTGTCCACTCAGTTGAATCGTTTCTGTGCACATGGATTGTGTGTGTGTCGTGTGTGTGCGTGCTGTGTGTCATGTGTGCGCTGTGTTCTGCATGTCTGTAAGTGAGCAGCTGTGTGGTATGTGTAGCATGACAATTTGTGTAACCGTATCAGATACGTAGCACTATTATCACGGGTATTGTGCATAATTTTGTCCATTTCCTCTTTCCATTAAACTATGTGTATAAAATACAAGATGGGAGGGTGATGCCGAAATGAAACATGGACTCTAAGCCTAGAGAATAGTGTTTCCCTCGGCAGAGCCATCTATTCATCTGATGTCTGAGTCTCTGTTTGCTCTGTTCCAGAATAAAAATAACCCAGAGTGTGCTGTGGGGATTAAGTTAGACAACATATATTGAAGCATGTCTAAACTGTGAAATAAACCATAAATGCAAACCATTATTATAATCACGAGATGCAAATACTGTCCTGACACTTCGCTCCTTAATAGTGGCCCTGGCCACTTCCTGCCTGTGTGGGCACCCAGTGGGGGCACTGTCCGCACCAAACTGCACCAGTGCTTCCCCGACACAAACCTGCAGCCCCAGCTCCCACTCGTCCACTCCCAGATGTCCTCACTGCTGTCCCTGTTTCCACCAGTATGAATGGGTGCCCCTTCTGTGCTGGGCTCGTGACCCGGCACTGGCCTGCTTTCTGCACTTTGGGGGTTTCCACTGCAGTCAACAAACAAACAAACCCACATAGACAATCAGTAGTATATTGTGTTGTCTTTAATCACTTCCTGTTTGTGTATTTTCAACACAAAGATTGTAAGTTCTTCAAGTAAACAATAATGACACAGTTTGCATTTTTATAGCCTTCGTGTTACGCATTCATTCACTAAGTTTTGATAGCTAGTAACATGTTAGACCTGGGGGATAAAGTAAAGGGCAAGAGCATCTTATTCTCTACGGCACTGTCTGTCTAGTGGGAAATGTGGACGACCACACCATTGGTCCAGAGACGCAGAGGTGAGTCCTGTAACGCCAGGCTCTATGGAAGGGGTGTGGTCCCCGGTGTGCAAAGAATGAGGAGCCTGGGGATCAGCATTAATCAGGGCTCCCCCGAGAGACAGGAGAGATACCAGAGGAGATTATTATAGGAATTGGCTCATGGGACAGTGGGGGCCCAGGAGGCTCCTGATTTGCAAGGCAGAGATGAGGTGTGTGCGGGTACACACTACGTGGGCAGGTGGACTGCAGCCTATCCCCAATTCCAGCTCTGCCCGAAGCTCACCCACTCTTCTGCATCAATCTAACTAACAGAGAGTCCTCCCCTCTATAAAGACAAGCATGTCATTTATGCCCATTTGCAATAAGCCAGGAGGGAGGGAAGAAGGGAGAGCTCCCGGGCTGTCACCGACAGATGGTTTCCATGTTGTTTCACACAAACCCCTCCTAGAGCTCATCCCGGGGCATTACAGGTGTTTACGTGTTTCTTTCAGGGCTTATCAAATGCCTGTTTCTCCCAGTGGACCAGGACCTTCTTTCAACCACTTATCAAGAGTTCATTGCCTTTTAGGCTACAACATGTCTAAGAATAAACACCAGCCATTATTCGTTAAATGTCTCCACGGTGCCAGGGGTGGTGCCGTTCTGTTTCTGCTTTCGTGACACAGATGACCATGGGCGAGGGGCACACTGACGACTAGAAACACCTGATCCCAGCACAGCGGCTGAAGAGAACGGACTCACACGTCCTGTGCATCTACCAAACATGTCCAGCATTACACAGCACACAGCTCAACCCCGTGTTACCTTCGCTTGGTTCGCAACACCACCGTCCTGCCGGTGCGAACAGCGTTACAGACACTGCTGTTTCCTAGCGAGGAAACATACCTGACGCTGCTTTATCCTCTCACACCCTGTTACAGTTCAGATAAAAGAATTAAAATGTACAGCTGACCTCCTACACATATAGGGGAGTTGGGACTAAATGTGCATTTGTCTGGGAACTGTCCACGGTACCTGTGACACTAGTTTTAATCAGCACAAGGGACGCACGCACCCTGAGCGCAGCGAAGTCCGGCTGTCAGGGGACAAGCGCACTGGCTGCCCGTCGCCCAGCCATCCAGCCGAACAGGACAGCGCTGGGCACTTGTAGCGGGGACACTGCAGCGTACACAGCGCGGCTGCACTGAGGCCAGCAGAAAACCGGTGTGCGGGACGTTCTCAGACGCCCCGCCATCAGCCCGTGCACCGCCCGCCTGAAGCCTGCTGCACATTGGGTCCCTCGAAGATGCGCCTTTAAAATGCAAAAGTGAACCACTTTGTCTGCCTACCGCTCTGCTCAGTGGGTAACTTAAGGAATTAACGGATGATTGCATCCACTCAGAAAGATACACGGGACACGGCTCTCTGCTCGGGCTGGGGGCGAGCTCCTGGTGCGCTGCTGGCCCCTGCGCGGAAGCGGGGTCCCCCTTCCATGGAACTTCATTTCCAGGAATCAATCCTTTGAAATAAGCTGCTCCTTCTGTTCCCATATTGACTCTGATCACTTCCCTGGTTCATAATGTTTAATTCTATCAAGATGGCTTGACACAGCCCCTGGGAATGAAGGCATTTTCATGAGCTGATCGCATAGGAGGTTCTGGAAACAGGCGGGGGATGTGTCTTCATTTCCTCCTTAGTCATCGTCTTGTTTCCTTTCGGAGAATGTGTTTATAGACTGCATCACACCTAAGCAGCCCTCTGCTTATTACGAAAAATGCTTCCGCGTAAACTGACCCAGAAGGACTTGGCGAATTGTATGTACTCCGCGTGACCCTGGACATGAATGAAGTTCTGGCCATAGGTCTGTTTCAGTGAATGGGTGGGACAGAGGCAAGATGCCAGAGGGATGGATTCTTCCGAAGGGGGTCCCGGATCCGCGGGCTCACAGGCCGTGTCTGTGAGTGTATCAAGGGCAGTGTGTTGGGCAGAAGGCATGCTGGAGAGCCTCGGTCCTCTACGTCCACATTGTAGTGACTCAAAACAGCAGCCAGTTATTCCCTGTCATTGTTTTGTGGGTTAGGAGTTCGGGCAGGCTCAGCTGGGGGTCTCTGTTTCCTGTGACATGGAGGAAAACACAACTAGGGACATTCAGTTGCAGAAAGAGAATTCAGGACATCTTTCCCTGGTATCTGGAGCCCTTGCAGGGTGCCCGGGAGCCTAAAGGCGGCACTAGCAAAGGGCCTGTCAACCACCTCATGTCACTTTAGCTGCGCTCTGTTGGCCCACGTTGTCATAAGCCTGCCTCTTCAAGGGGGTCATGTTTTAAAACCATCTCACACAGTGCCATAGCACTCGGGCCCAGAATGGCAGGGGGCACCAGCGGAGAGACATGAGTGGTCCAGCAGAGGCCATGGCTGGCAAAGGGTGAAATAATCAGATTTAAGAGTGTGGTTAGCTGCCAGGCATGCAGAGTTCTGTGTAGAACAGAACTCGTGTTCTGAGGTAGAACGCGAGTCCCACACTAAGGGGGCTGCAGACGGGACAGATGTGGGCTCTGGGGATTCAAGGAGAAGCTGGAAGGGGTTCAGCTAGGAGAAGGGATATCACTAGATAGCTGTGAAGTCCCCTAGAGCGAGCAGAGAAACGCAGGTCGTTGTGGCCTGAGCAGATTCTAGAGGACAGTGGCCCGTAGTACAGTGTGACCATCAGCATGGTGGGCTGGCCCCACTTCCTGCCTCCACTCAGTCTGAATGTTATAAAGTCTGAGGAGCTGGGAGAAACAGCAGCTGATTTAATGCCCCACTGGGAGTGACAATGGGAACCTCACTCAAGCGTGGAGAGGCTGCTAACCTCTCCACTAGCGGGCTGCCAAACGTGGAAAACAATTACTTCACAACCCATGGTTAAATGCGCACTTATCCAAATATTTATTGCAGAACATAAAAAGGAATGTCAAGCTATCATTAGCCTCAATGAGCCGGATAGGCCGTTTTCTGTCAAGACGAACTGTTTGCTTACCCCTGTGAAGCTCCAAACATCCCCTCACGCCCGGCGGGGTCCCCTTCCCTGAGTCCTACAAACCCTGCTCTTCTCCCTTCACAGCACTGGTCACACTGGCCCAGGATGAACCTTGGTCTGTCTCTCTCCACCAAGGAGCTGCCTTTGTTTATCTCTGTATCAGAAGGTCTTTCCTCTATCATCCCAGCAACATACACATAAAGATATCTGATATTTTAAATGGGGATGTCGTTCCCTCCATGTTACTAGCTGAAATCATCACTATATGGTGACTTCGCTTAAGTGCCACCTCCCTTCCTTCAGTAAGATTAACCAGTCAGCTCACCCAGGAATCATTTCTCCTCCTCTTAACCCAAAGGAAGCCTTACTGTTACCAATCGTATTGGTTAGGATTCGACCTGGCTCCCTGTAAAGGAGAAAAATAAATGTAGCTTAAATAAGAAGGAGTTGTATTGTCACTCACTTAAGGAAGTCTGAAGGTGGGCAGCCGGAGCAGCATGGCATGCCCCAGAGTCACCAGACACCCAGACCTCTTCCAGCTCTGGACTCGACCTTGTGGGGCACAGCCCATCACCCACACAGCAAGGCCTAGACCCTCCATCACTCCGATTCCATGTAGCAGACAAAGGAAGACACACACAGAGCACACCATCTGCTCATGTTCCTTCCAGGACTCAGTGGTCACTCCTACTTGTCAGGAAGCAAGGACGAGGCTTTTAACTGCACAGCTGCGAGCCACATTTAAAAAAAAATCTGATTCTGCTCATGAAGAAGAAAAGAAGAATGACTGGAAAGACCATGAAAGTCCCTGTCCAGAGTGTTCTCATGCTCAGTGCCTGCTGCCCATGGTCTGGGTGCGTTCCCACTCCCTCATCCTTGTCATTTCTGGATCCTTGGAGGCAGGGCTCAGTAATCACACACTGAGTGTGAATAGTGGCTCTCTCTCCTCCTCCTCTAGGAAGCCAGACTCAGCATTCTGTCCCCAGGACCCCATGGCATGCCCATCCTGGGCCCACACAGTCTAGCTTATCTTATTCACTGAGGATGCCTTTGAAACAGGATTTTAAAATCTTTGTTTCCTTGATCAACGTAAGCAAGGACTTATTGTTAGAAAAAATATAATTTTAATTATAAAAAAATTGTTTGGAAAAGTAAAGAGTAACATTGAAAAGATGTGCAGCACTACTAGTAAACAGAGCAATGCAGGTTAATGCACAATGTCATGTCACTCGAGCCCACTCTAAAATTGAAAGGACTGAGAATAGCAATTGTTCTCCAAGCAGTGGGGGACCAGAGCCATGTGCATAGCTGATGCAGGCCTAAGTTATTCTGGAAAACAGTTTCAAAGTTTCCTGGAAAATTAAACCTGTACCCAGCCCCTGTGACCCAACAGTTCTACTCCTAGAGATTTACCCAAAAGAAATGGAAATAAATGTTTATAAAATGTTCTGTTCAAGAAAATTCATAAGAACTTTATGCAAAATAGCTAAACAAGGGACTAAGTCAAATGTCCACCCGCAGAAGGGAAAACAAGTTGACCATAGCCATGCAATGAATTACTTCCCAACACCGACAAGGAAACAGATAACTGTTGATCTCTGGGACAACATCACGTGTGCCATCTTTTTTGGTATCTTTGATATCTTTTTAGGGATATCAGAAGGAGAAGAGAGAGAGAGCAAGGAATTGAAAACTGTTTGAAGAAATAATGATGGAAAACTTCCCTAATCTGGTAAAGGAAATAGATATACAAGCCCAGGAAGCACAGAGAGTCCCACACAAGATGAACCCAAACAGGCCCACACCAAGACACATCACAATTAAAATGTCAAAGGTTAAAGACAAAGAGAGAATCCTAAAAGCAACAAGAGAAAAGCAGTGAGTTACCTACAAGGGAGCTCCCATAAGACTGTCAGCTGATTTCTCAACAGAAACTTTACAGGCAGAAGGGATTGGCAGGAAATATTCAAAGTGATAAAAAGTAAGGACCTACAACCAAGATTACTCTACCCAGCAAACCTATCATTTAGAATTGAAGAAGAGATCAAGCATTTCCTAGACAAGAAAAAGGTAAAGGAGTTCATCACCACCAAACTAGTATTACAAGGAACATTAAAGGGGCTTCTTTAACGATAACAACAAAAAAGATAAAAAATATGAATATTAAAATTTCAATAACTGCATAGTTATCAACAAGTACTTTCAATGTAAATGAACTAAATGCTTTGGTCAAAACTATAGGGTGACTAAATGGATAAGAAAACAAGGCTCTCACATATGCTGCCTACAAGAGATGCATTTCAGATCAAAAGACACAGATACTGAAAGTAAAGAGATGGCAAAAGATATTTCATGAACATGGAAATGAAAAACAAACAAACAAACAAAAAAGCTGTTGTAGCAATATGTATACCAGACAAAATGGACTTTAAAACAAAGGCTATAACAAGTGACAAAGGAGGACCCAGTAATGCCACTTCTGGGTATTTATCTGAAGAAACAAACCAAAAAAAAAAAAAAGAAAAACCACTGCTTTGAGGGGATGTGTGCATTCATTTGTTCATTGCAGTATTGTTTACAATGGCCAAGATGTGGAGGCAGCCTGGGTGTCCATCAGTGGGTGAATGCATAAAGAGGAAGTGGTATATATATACAAAGGAATATTGATTAGCCTTGGAAGAGAACGACTTCTTGCCCTATGAGGTGGTATAAATGGACCTGTAGTGTATTGTCCTGAGTGGAGTATGTCAGACAGAGAAAGACAGATGCAATGTGATTTCGCTTATATTTGGAATCTAAAGAACAAAATAAACAAACAAACAAACTCATCAATACAGAGATGAGTTTGATGGTTATCAGATGAGAGGAGTATTGGGAATGGGTGAAAAAGGGGAAGGGATTAAGAAGTAAAAGTTGGTTGTTACAAAGTAGTCATGGTACAAATTAGTAGGGTACAGAATGATACAATATTATATAGTCAATAATATTGTAATAATTATGGATGGTATCAGATGGGTACTAGATTTATTAGGGTGACATATGGGAGAGGAGTTGAGGGACAGTGTGAAAAACATGAAGGGATTAAGAAGTCCAAATTGGTAGTTACAAAATAGTTACAGGGGTGTAAAGAAAAGCATAGGGAATATAGTCATTAATATGGTAATAACAATGTATAGTGCCAAGTGGGTACTAGACTGGTCAAGGGGTCACTTCTTAAATTATATAAATGTCGACTATGCTGTACACCTGAAATTAATATAAAATAAACTGAATGTCAATGGTAATTGAAAAATTTAAAAGGGGGGGGGTGGTGAAGAGGAATAAGAGTTTCAAATTTCCAGAGATAAAACAAATAAGTCATGAGGATGTAATGTATAGCATGGGGAACATAGCAAATACTATTTTGATAGCATGGTATGGTGTCAGATGGTTGCTAGACTTATCATGGTGATCGCTTCTCTAGGTATATAAATGTTGAATAACTATTGTGTATACCTGAAACTAACATAATATTCTATGTTAGCTATATTTTAATAAAAATCTTAAAATAAAATAGTTTCTATAAAAAAAGAAATAGAATGAAATACAGCAGCAGCTACATGTTTTTATTAGTAACCTATATCATGACCACACTCATCAGAAAGTCAGAATGCTTTAAAAAAAAAAAAAACTTTCCATCTAAAATGGCTTTTGCAAAATGCTATATTCCACAAGTGCTTTGTCCTATTATAACTACTACGCTGAGGCAAATGCTTTATGCCCCTTTTAATGACTAAATATGTGTTTAAAAATCTGTTATCATATTTAATCTCCACGGTTTCATATGCCCGTGCAACCCTGCAATGTTAAGCAGCATGGTAAGTGAATGTCAAGGGCTGCAATGTTTGCCTGGGGTCAAATGTATTTTCATAAGAAATATAACACTTCCATTGAAATGGGCCATCTGTTCCTCACTCCCCACAGGATTCAAAGTTGAACATGGCATTTTGTCATTTCTTCTCTACCCCTCACATTTCCCTTCTCCCTAGCCAGAATACATGAGAAGTTTTGAGTTCAGAGTCACAAATCAACTAACAATTTTCATTGATAATTAAAATTAAAGTTAGGAATGTGCTACAAAAATATTTTTAAATAGTGAATATTGATCCTTCTGGATCTGACCCTCAGTCTAGTTGGTAAGATCACAAACAAATCGAATGTGAGGAGCCTAAGAGAAACATTAAGCTTATCGTATTGCAAAGGCTCACTGGACTCTCAGGCTTAAATATGAGGACTGATATCTACTCATTCAATCATCATTCATTGAACCCTCTTTCATCTGAGCCTTTGTAGCCATCACTGAAAAGTATTACAGTTGGGATGGCTTAAACAATGATATTTATTTCTCAGTTTTGGAGGCTAGAAGTGCAACATCAAGATGCCGGCAGCATTGGTTTCTCCTGAGGCCTCTCTCCTCAGCCTGTAGATGTGTTCTTCTCCCCGTGTGCCTCTGTCTATATCGTGGTATTTCTTTCTCTCATAAGGACACTAGTACTCCTGGATCAGTGCCTCACCGTTATCACCTTATTTTACTTTAATTACATCCGTAAAGGCTCTATCTCAAAATACAGTCACGATTCTAATCAGTGAGGATAAAAAGAAAAATTTGACAGTGCTTGAGTTCTTCTTCTTAAGGAGTTCAGTGTGGGAAGCCCTGTGTTCAAATTCCTCGATAGAATGTGAGCACAGGTTTCCAGAATGATTCAATGGGATGCGAATGCATAGTTCTCACAGAAACTTTCGAGCCTCCTTGTGGGGCCTGGAAAGTCTTCACAGAGTCCTTGATCTTCCAGTTGTGCCGTGAAGAACGCCAAGTGCCAGCGGGAGAGCACTGAGGGCAAAGGAGCTAAGTATGAAAGTGCGGGACACATCTGGGTGGTCCCTGCTAAACCATGTGTGCCTTCAGGCCTGCCTGTGGTGCTGAAGTGACCCTGCAACCTCCTGACAGAGAGCACAACTGACAGTGCCTACGCCACTGGAGCGCTGGGCAGCATCCACTCTGGCAATCTGAGGAAAGCCATATAAAACTCATATAAAATGATACAAAAAGCCATACAAACACCCTACTACCCTGGAACTGCATCAGGGAGAAGAACTGAGGCCCTGCCACTTGCCCCAGCTGAGCTCCCATCCCCCCGCCAGCACCAACATGGCAGCTCTTTCGATGGGGCCATCTTGGAGGTGGGTCCTTGGTCCCAGGTGACCGCACCTGGAGCAGGAGACAGGAAACAAGTGGTTGTTGCTTTAAACCATGAAATGTGGGACTAGGCAACAGACAACCAAGATAAACGTCATGAAGGGTGTGAAGAATATGAAGGACGCTCACAGGACTAAAACTAAAGCCAAAGCTGAGCTATTCCATTGATAGAAAGTTACAGCCAAGTTACGGTAAAAACAGTGCTAGCAACAGGAACAATGATATGCTACCACATATGAATTACCCCACAACAGACAACACGAAGCAGCTGGCAAGTCCTGGAGCATTTTGATGCTACTGTTGTTTTTAATTCTGTGGTGACAATAAGGTGACATGTTGTGATTATGAAACTAGTTGTTTTGAAACAGAGTATCTGTATTCAGACACTGTGCCTACAGTTTTCTATGCTCCCATGACAATCAGTGAAGGAGTTTTGCTTAGGAATCCAAACAAGTTGATTTTAAAGAAATGCAACAAGTCTGAGAAGTGACAGTGGCAGGAATATCTCTACAGAGCACCTACTGTTAGAAACAACACTCATTGTCTTCAGAGGTATAACAAACGGTGACGCTCCCAGACCCAGAGAGGTGAACATTTAAGCCATCATCAAGGACCTGAATTCTTAGAAACAACCGCTGTCTCTCAGAGCCAGCAAAAGTAAAGGGAGCAGAGACCATCCCTAGTTGTTAGACTCGCCTGACAGACACCAGTGGGGAGGACCCGCAGCCCCCACTTCCCGGTGCAGAAGACTTGGAACTATAATGAATTGGGTTTCATCTGGAAAATTCTTTTTTGGGGAAAAAAAGAGCTAAAGAACTTTATTCTCATCTAGGTGCTACTTAATACAAATACCCCATCGCTGAAGTCCAGGGGGCCATCTCATAAGGGAAGTGCATTTCCATGAAATCATGTCTTCCTGTGTTTTGCGTGAGTGTCTGGAATGCCCTGGGTTCTGGAGTGGACGTCCCCTCCGCTCTCCTGTCTGTGTTCAGCATCTGTTGAAAATTCCGCAGTTATTGCTCATCAAACAGGTTGGAGGTAAGGGCTGTGAATTAGGAAATTGCTTCTTTTCTCTCATGCAGATGTTTTATCCCCTGGGAAACAGTTTCACAGCTGGCAACAAGCCCTCTCCACACATAATTGTTTCAGCCTCCTTTTCATGGGCTTTCTTTCAACAGGACAAATCAAGCATTGACATTTTCAATCTGTTAGTTTTGTGATACTTACTGACAGCCATAAAGCCCCAACACACACACACACACATGCAGAGGGTGCCAAAAAATGTATACACATTTTAAGAAAGGAAAAAACTATTAAAATTATGCTGATGGGAACCACTTTGAGCACCTCTTGTCATTGCAGAAGTCAAACGTGACTTGTATTCATCTTTTGTTTTCGGTATACATTGAGTATTACAATTTTAATACAGTTTTTTCCTTTCTTAAAAAGTGCATGGTTTTTTTGGGGGCGCCCTCTGTGTGTCTGTCATTCCCAAGTAAAGAAAATGCTCTTAGCCCACAGACTCTGTCAAGCTTATGTTGAGCATCTTGACGGATGAGCACGGCAAAGACAGGATACCCACCGCAGGCCTTCCCCTCATGGTGCCACACAGAGCACGTCCCAGCAAGGACACTACTCAGGTGGCGGGGGGACCTTGGCAAAAAGGTGCCATGGGCACTGCTGAGAACTACGGGAAGGACCCAGCAGGCACCTGGAGGCTTTGAGGAGAAGCCCCAGGATTAGAGTGCGAGCAAACCCTTCAGGTTAGGAGCTTGTGCCCTCTGAAGGAGGAAGGTGACACTTAGATGCATTTCATGCATAGACTGCTCCAGATACCACTGCCCCTCACTTCGCGACAGAAATAGCATCAGCTCCCAATTTGACTAATGGAAGGGGTCATGTTCGTAAACTGCTTAAAGACACAGTCACCAGCAAATGCGGCTGAAACAGGCAACACTGGAACCGGGCTCTCCTGCGTGGCCATGACCATAAGCACTGCCCCCCACAGTAGAGACTGAGAGGCACCAGGCAGCCTGGGGAGGCCTGTCTGGGATGGAGGCTTCAGGGAAAGGAAGCTGTGCAGTGACAGCAGTGCCTGCCTGAGACGGCTCACCGTGCTCGCTGTGGCCACCAGGTGGGAGGGTCAAAGGTGTGCACACCAAGGAAACCCTGGTGTGACAGGTGACACAATCAAGCGACGAGGCATGGAGTGATGGGGAGAGCTCCGATGGATGGGCTTCATCTTCCCTGTGCCCTCACATGGAAGGCGAGTTTCCCTTTCTGGATCTCAGGGATGGAGGATTCACAAGGCGCTGTGTCCTGTCCTGAAGAAACTCACTGTCCAGCTGGGCAAAGAACACTGCGTTTCCAGTGTGTCTGCCGCAGCACACAACTGTTTCTAGCACACAGTAGGGACTCAACCCATTTTTGTTTCATTGGATTCAGAAAAAAATACATGTTCTCCATCACCCCAGCGTGTCAGCATGCCACTTCAATATCTCATTACAGAACTAGCTTGTCAATATGGAGGGAAGTGGTACCTTGAAAATGTTAAAAAAATTTTTTTGAGGTGATTCATAGATATTTCTGTAAATAGCAGATGAGATGCTGTTCAAGTGTGGCTGAAATCATGGCTCATGGATCGTGGGTGTGATTTGTGAGGCCAGAATCTGCCCACCCAGGAATCGTGTTGCGTGAGCTCCCCTGCCGACCGACTTTGGCTCCTTGCTCAGAAATGAGCATAGATCTCCAAGGAGCAGCTCCCCTTAAGCGAGCTTTGTGTGACGGGGAGAATGAGGTGTGCATACATGGAGAAAAGAGTATCAAAGAGGAGGGAGCAGTGGATAAAAGACGCAGAAAGTCATAACCCCTGATCCTGGAGTGTGATGCCAGCAGTTAATGGTACAGACGTGTTCCTTAAAATAGGGTTTTGGTTTTTACGTACTAATTCTTGGTGTCTCCCTCCTTTGGTTGCTCATTTGTACTATAAAAAACCATTATGCTAAATGGTCCCTGAAGAATGGATTGGGGAATGAATCATGACTAATCCTACTGACCACAAACAGCATTGTCCCAACATACACATGGATGTGAGTTTTCTTCTTTCGTTAATTTTTAACAAAATCCAGTCACACCATTCACTTTGTATAGCATGTTTTAACAGCATATCAGAGACAACCTGACTCTTTATCCCCCAACTTCTGTGAACACCCACATACGCATAACCACAACTTTATACTGAAAGGTTCATAGTACACATGATGTATTTCTTTATGCATTTTCACTCGCCTCCTCCCTTCCCCTTCAGACCCTTGAGCCCACTGCTCCCTGCCCCCATCCATCATGCACACACACCCAGGTGGCTGGTAAACTCAGTAACAACCTGCTATGTATTCATCCATAATTTTCTCCATACTACTACAATTGTGTCAAATCACATTGCCATCTGTGCACACATATACTCTTGTGTAACACTTATAAAAGCATTTTGGGTCCATATGTTCATTATGAAAATGGGATCCTTCTGTCCACATTTCCACCTTATTCACTCTATAACACTCTGTGGCTTTCCCACTAATTAACTGGCAGAGGTCAAAGTCATGTTTTAAGGCTGTGTGATGTCACAAGGTGTATTTACCCTTCCTGATGGGTCACGTGCACAGGGCCACAATGAACAATGCTATTTTGAACACCCTTGTTCCTCTAGCTATCAGAAGACTTGTGTTTCTGTGGGATAAGTCTCCAAAGTAGGTTGCAAGGTGATAGGACAAAAGTATATTTCATTTGGATAGAATTTGGGAACATACTCTAAAAATATAAGTTGTACCAATTGATATTTCTAGCAACAATGTACATAGGTGCCCCTTTCCCCATATTCTTGATAGTAATAAGTATTAATGCTATTTAAAATTGTTACCAGAATCGGATGGAGATCCAAGATGGCAGAGTAGATAAATGCTATGACTGCTTCCTTCTATGAACACATTAAAATTACAACTAAATTATAGAGAACCATCTGAAGTCTGGCAGAACAGTTTTATAACTAAGAACATAAAGAAGCAGCCACGTTGAGACTGATAGGAGGGGCAAAGACTCAGAACAGGCCCAACACCTGCATGTAGTGAATGAGAATCAGGTGGGATATCTCGGCCGCAGAGGTTCCCCCCAGGGGAAGCGACGCACCCCAGCCCCACACTGGCCTCCCCAGCCCAGAGTACTGGTGCTGAGGAGTCCCCACAACATCTGGCTGTGAAAAACAGGGGGGATTCTGACCGTCTTGGTGGGAAGGAAGGCGGCAGGAAACCCAGACGTCCTCTTAAAGGGCCCAGGCACAGACTCACTCACGCGCAAACACTCACCTTAGGCTCCAGCAGAGGGACGGTGACTCAGGAGATGTCAGAGGTAAGTAGGGGTGCAGAACAAGGTGTGTACCTTCATGGCAAGGGCTGGAGGACAGGCAGCATTTTCCCTGTGTCCTCCTCCCATGTAGTCCTGCAGCCAGTAGGCTGGAACCATCTTTAATGTGTTGAACCCACCCACTCCAGCCAAATCTGAATCTCATTGGTCTGGTGAGCTCAGCTGCTCCACCCTACTGACTCACTGGGACCCCGCCCCACCCAATTCCCCCAACACCTGAGGCACTTTCTTGGTGATTAGCCAGCTCCATCCACATTGCACTCTTTCTTGGAAAACAATCAGAGTCCATAGGCCCCCGGGCAGTGACTGGCCTCGGTGTGCTCTGAGACGTTTCCTGAATAGCTCCAGGCTCAGCACCGGCACCAAACCAGAAGCCACATTAACCTGGTGACCACAACTCTTCCCACTCCAGTGACTCCCTGAGACTCTGCCTCACCCAACTTGTGTACTGCACAAGGTTTATCAGTGGCTGAACCTTAAGGGAGCTGGCAGGTTGCAGCAGGCCTCCGGATGTCCTGGCTTTTTACAGAGCTACTCCAGGACAGAAAAAGAGGCCCCGAGGGAAACCACAGCTGCCTGAACTGTGACCTTAGGCTTCCAGCCAATTGGAAGTGCTTTGAAAACATGGTGCTAAAGAAACCTATATGGTGTTGTGCTTTCCCCTAATATTTCAGGGCAGTTTCACCAGTTGTCGTGTGTCCCTCCCACTCTGGCTGCTGCAGTTTCCTTAGGGGGTGAAACCTGTCATGTTACTCACAATTGAGTTAACCCATCAGTTTTCTTCTTCTCCTGCCAACACCGTGTAGCCTGGATTACACTGCCTGCAGCGTGTGCCAGTCAGGCTAACTGCCCTCCCACCTTAGCTACAGTACTTTCTAACTCCTTGGCAGTTGCGGAGTATTTCATTTTCCAAATTATTTCTCAGAATGTGTTGATAGGACTTTGTTTTTAATTGAATTAAACATACAGGAATTTTGCAAAAAAAAATGATGGGTTTTTCCATCTTTATTGAAGTAGAATTGACAAATAAAATTATATTATAGTTAAGGTGTACCACTGTGATGATTTGATATACATACACATTGTGAAATGACCACCACAATCAAGTTCATGAGGATCTGTCCCCTCACATGCGTAATTGTGTGTGTGATGAGCACATCTAGAATCCACTCTCTTACCAAGTTTCAAGTATAAAATCATGTATGACTAACTACAGTCCCCATGCGGTACAGCAGATCCCAGATATATCACATATATCTCACATCCTCTGTATCCATTCATCTATGCATGGACACTGAGGCTATTGGGAATAACGCTGCAATGAACATGGGGCTGCCAAGATCTCATCGAGATAATTATTTCATTTCATTCAGATAAATACCCAGAAATGGAATTGCTGGGTCATAAAGTAGTTGTATTTAATTTTGGGGGGCTCCTCCTTACTGTTTTCCACAGTGTCTTCCCCAACTTACATCCCCACCAACAAATGCATGAGGATTCCCTTTTCTTTACTCCCTGGCCAACTCTTACTAATTTTTGTCTTTTTGATAACAGCCATCCTGACATGAGTGAGGTGACATCTCACTGTGACTTTGATTTGCATTTCCCTGATGATCAGTGATGTTGAGCAACTTTACTTGCAAACCATATACCAAATAAGTGCTGAACATTCACAATATATAAGGAACTCTTACAACTAGGTGTGTGTGTACCCATGTACATCACAGCATTATTCACAATAGCCAAAATAAATGACAGCAACCCAAATGTCCATCAAAGGATGGATGGATAAAGAAATGTGGTATCTACTTATAATGGAATATTATGCTGCCTTAAAGAGAGAAATCTTGCCATTTTCGACAACATGGCTGAACCTTCAATGCATTATGTGAAGTGAAATAAGCCAGTCACAGAAAGACGAACACTGTATGATTCCACTCATACGGAGAATCCACGGTGGTGAAAATCACAAAAACAGACAGCAGAAAGGTGACTGACTGGCAAGGGCTGGGAGTGGGGGATGGGGCTTAGTGTTTAGTATAAACTCTATAAAGTTTCGGTTCTAAGTATAAACAGTATAAAGTTTCAGTTGTGCAAGGTGAGGAAGTTCTAGAGATCTGTTACATGACAATGTAAATGTCCTTCACAACACTGAATTGTACATTAAAAAATGGTTAACATGGTAAATTTCAAGGCACGTATGTTTTACCACAAGGAAAGTAAAATGTACTCAGATCCAAAACACAGCCTCAATCATATGAAATTTAGAGGCATTTTATAAACACAAATAAAATGTGTGATAAAGCTAAGAGATTACATATGTTTTTAAAAACACAGGGTGAATCAGCAAATGTGGGTATGGTCAAGTATTTCCTGATTTTCCCCATTCAAATCAAAGAGCTGTCGGGTTAGAGAAACCAAACCACAGAACACTGCAGGAATGTCCCAGTACTTGCACTGTCATTGGCCATTATAATGTGCCAAGCCCTCTCCAGGCCCTTTTAATTTGGTGCTAATTCAATTCAATGGGCTTTTTGTATCTTCCAATCGTTTTTATTTTTTATTCTCCTTCAGCAAGTACTTTATGCTGACTAAATCATGAAAAAAAAAATACGTACGGTTTAATTAAAAAGCCATATGGGGTTTTTATTTAGGTTCTGCCCAGAATAACAGGGCAATAATGCATGACTCCAAGGAGACAGATGGAGTCTGATTCTAAGGTGTGAAAATGCAGGGTAAAATGCCTACCTTTTAGAAGTTACTTGTCACAACTCAGCCAGGGCTCTTGGTGACATTTAGAAAGTCCCTACTTCCAGTGTGACAAATGACACTGCTAATGTAGATGTGGCCGTCATCCATACAGACAGTAGTTGAAATGAGACAGTCAGACAGATGGCACTGGGCAATCCACAAAGCCCGGGGAGGGTCATGGGGCCTCCAGGCTCCCATTAGGGGGTCTCTCTAGGTTGCTGCTCAGGTGTCCTGCTGAGAACGCAGCCCTCAGGTCACGGCCACACCCACACCAGTGCCTTCCTCTTCGGACTTCGCCCTCCACTGCTTTCACTTGCTCCCTGATCTCCTGTCTTCAGCCCCCGCAAGTGTCCAGGGCTGCATTTTACCCCATATAGTGTGACGGGCGTGCTCAGCAATCAGCTCACTGAGCCTACGGAAGAGGGTGGTCCACACTAAGTGTTCCCATCTAAAAGGTAATGGGCAGGTTAGGGAGTGCTCCAGGGGTGGTGGGGGGACTCGCTGGGGACCCTAAAAAGAAAATGGGCACCAAGGACCCAGGCACTGGAGGCGTCTCCCATTACTCCAGGCTCTCTCCAGTTAGGGAAAAACTAGTTTCAAGAAAAAGAACTCGTATTTACTGAGCAGGCATCGTTGCTTCTGTCACCAAAGAGAAAGCCAAGGCTCAGGGAAGTGAGGTGCCCTGTGGACGACAGCCCATGTCTGCAGTGCCTCAGCTCACTCACCTGCCACCCTGTTCACCTGCCAAGGTCCAAACACCTGCTTCTCAGCCCTGCGCCACCTCCCTGGTATGTCTGGAAAACCAAGTGGTGGTGTGAGGTGACACACAGGTTCTTCATGAATCGAGAAGGTCTGAGTCCTTCAGGCTCAGGGGTCACCCGCCATCCTGAAGAGCATGTGGAAAACCATGAAGAACCAAGGCAGCTCACTGGTCTGAGGGTCAGACGTCTGCCTGGGCTGCATGGATCGGCCTGCAGTGACGGCCACCTCCAGCCACAAGGTAAAGCAGCAGCTCTCTCAGCCACCGCAGGAGGTGTGGTCACCCTGCTCTGATTAGGGGCTGTTCATTTCACCACAGCGACCTCCAAACAGCTGAGTCCTGCGTGAAGCCTCTCTCCATGCCTTACCTGTTGTGGTCTTTGTGAAAACACCAGGATGTCAGACTGGATCTACCAACATACACATAACTCAAGCATTAATGGGAGTGAGACTAATTGTTCCCACTGAGATTGCGAGGATATGTACTGCGTGCACTGCCCTTTCCTAAAATGAAAGATTTATAGGTCGTTTTAATGGCATTTTAATCATTTCTTTCTGTTCTTTAGTTCAGTGTATTAATTTGCAGAGACACACTGGCAGCATTTAAAGTCTCCACAAACTTAGAGGGAAACATAAAACAGGCACTTTCATTATTCATCAGTGAACAAGCTGGCTGGATATACGTGCATCTAGTACAGAAATGCCCATAGTTTATATCAGGCATCACAAACCAGCAGCTTGATGGAGAGACTAATTTTTCCACATTATTATTCATCTGCAAAAGGAAGGAGGAGGTTTGTCAACCTGATGCATGCACCGTGCACGCTCTCGCTGTCCGTGAGAGAGCTGGGTACATGTCTGTTGGTCTGTCGTTTGTTTGCATTTTGCAGAAATGATGAGTTGAGTGCTGAGAAATGCATAAGCAAAGCAAAGAAAAAAGAAGGCTTGTGAAGTACCAGATCAAATTAACAGTAACTTATGGAGGCTGCAGCCACTTCTGCTTTTATGGACAGTAAGGAGATGCTTCCCTGGATTAACTTCCTGGGATGGATAAGGAGGGAGTGAAAAGGAAGGAAACCAAATGGTAAAGGAGTAGAACTGGAATGTCACTCCTGCTGCCTCCCCTCTTTCAGAGTGTGTTCCTGTGTCTGTACGATGATGGTTCTTTTTCTCTGAGATTTGTGAGCATAAAGAAATGCATATTGGTGCAAGTCACAAGGACAGTGTAACCGAGAAGAGAGGTGGGAAGGAGGTGTAAGGGGGACAGAAATGGCCCACAGCTCCCAGCTCCCATCATTTCTTCCTCTCCCCTCCTGCTGTAGAAGACCAACCTGCGGTGAGGGGCTGTGAGCAGTGCTTTGCGGGGACATTGCTCTGCCTCCACCTCAGGAAGGGCTGGCGTTGGTACCCTCCCAAACACTCAACATGGGGAGACGCAAGCTCTGCAGGGTTCCCAGCCTAAAACAGATACATCACGTGGCAGCAATGTGTCAGTTCCCAGCCACATTTTAGCAAACATCATCCATAATCCACATGGAACCAAAACATGATCTAGCATTGCCTGTGTCTTGAATTTGATGAACAATACTTACTACTCATACTTCTGACAGGATTAGTGCAGGCACCACGTGCTAAAAGTGTAAAACATTTATTATGGAAATGGCCCTTTGGCTGAAAGGAAGTAATTTAAATTCAATACAAAAGTGAGTAAATAAACACTACGGGGGGGTTCCTTATCCACACGATATACAAAAATTCTCCTTGAGACTGTAAGACTGAGCAAGGTTAAATCCAAACAAGCCCATCTATTCTATAGGTTGGCTTGATAATGAAATGGGAAAAGGTCACCTATAATGTGATCACACGTGCTTGGTCTCTTCCGTGAGAATGTTAATTGCACAGAGCACTCTGTAGTAAGCTAATTACTTACCACTCTGGTGATCTGTTTTATGTGCCAATGTGTCCAAATGGATAGTCATTGCCAGTTTTAAAGATAAAATATTGATTCTTCAACAATAACAGTAACAGGAAATCAGTTGCCAGATAAGGTACCAAGTGGGCAGCTCTGCCCAGCACACTAAGCATATCCCGCTTCGTCCCTGAGGGCGGGCTTCCCAGGCAACTACTGCCTTAGAACACGAGGTCCCCAACACAGGCTGCCTGCATTCCCATGCTGAATCACAGCAGACAAGTTTCCTTTTAATTTCCAGAGCATTCTGTTCTCCATCGTCCCCAAGTGCTGAGAAGACCACAAACCCAAACCCAGAAGGAAGCATCAAGGTCGTTCTGGAAGATACACTGTTACTGTTGTCATCATCGTCGTCATTGTCACATCATCATCTTCATCCTCCTCATCATTGCCATCCTCACTGCCATCATCATCACCCTCTTCTTCATCTCTATCGTCATCATCATCAGCCTGTTATCACCATTTTTATCAACCTCATCATCACCATCATCATCACCACCACCATCACCATCACCACCATCACCACCACCATCACCACCACCACCATCACCATCACCACCACCACCATCACCACCATCACCACCACCATCACCACCACCATCACCACCACCATCACCATCACCACCATCACCACCACCATCACCACCACCACCATCACCACCATCACCACCACCACCATCACCACCATCACCACCACCATCACCACCACCATCACCACCACCATCACCATCACCACCATCACCACCACCGTCACCACCATCACCACCACCACCATCACCACCACCACCATCACCACCATCACCACCACCATCACCACCACCATCACCATCACATCACCACCACCATCATCACCATCACCATCATTATTAACATCATCATCATCATTATCCTCATCATCAGCATCATCATCGACATCATCATGTTCATCACCACCCTCATCCTCATCCTCACCGTCTCATCAGATCTGACGCCACACACCATCACAAGCACTACGCGTCCATTTCCTTCCTGGCCCTTTCATTCACCCTCTGTGACAGGCATTAATGCCCCCCCGTGTTTGGCAGATAAGGAAACTGAAGTTACAGAACAACTAAGTAAACATCCAAGATCCTACAGCTTGTACAGGGAGGCCTAGATTTTTTCATCTTCATAAAACACAACTGAAAGTCATATTCACTGTATATTTTCCAGTGAACAAATGACTGAAAACACAAGCAGTTCATAAAAGAGGACATACATACAGTTAAAATCAAGCTAATTCACACTGGAGTGTTTTCAAAAACCCCATTTACAAATATAATTTCATAGTATTTAGGAGGTCTGGTGCCACCTGAGAACCGTCCGTTTTCTCCGAGCTGCGAGCCTGAATGCTGCAAGGGGAGCTGGGCCCCAGCCTTACCCAATGCCTTGGCCTTCAACCCTCAGGCCTCCCCATAGATACCCAGGCCTGCTCGGCCGACTGCTATCTACCTGTCCATCCCTGCACACAGGTCCCTCTTGGTGAACACAGATGGCAGCACGTAACTCACCCAGGAGCTGGGAAGGAAGCCCCAGACCATGAGCGATCGTCAGGTAATCTCAGGCCCGACGGGCACAGTCCCTCAGCCTTGTGAGGCACGATGAAGCCTGAGAAGGTCTGAGCAGAGGTCAGGTACTCCTGTCTGGATCCCAGGGAACAGCTGCTCTCAGACACCAGAGTTTGCTGGCAAGAGAGGTGCCAGGAGCACTGTGCTACCCACTTGCTCTGTCCTCCTAGAAGGAGTGGTGGGCACCGTGGACCACCTGCCGAGACCCCGTGAGGACAAGTCACCTCTGGGTCACCGAGCAGGAACTTCTAAGTGAAGGACAGTCAGACCACCCATGAGACCAGAGAAAGAAAAGAAGTGTAGTCACATACACTGTGTTTGGAGGGTTGAAAGGCAAGAAGACTGGAGCACCGTGCATGGAGTGGAAAGAACGGCGGTGTGGATCTGTCCTCGTTCAGTCCCTGGGTCCAGAAGGCCCCTGGGAGGCATGTAGCATGGAGCAGAAGGTGCCACCTGAAACAGAGCAGCCACAGGAACCCAGGGGAGGCGTCTCAGCCAAGCTGCCAGGGAGGAAGTGGGCTCCCTCCTGCCATGCTGGCCACACAGCCTCTATCTCGGGATGTGTGGTTTGGCCAGAGTTGGGTCTCGGGTTCTACCTTCACTGTGTGAGCTGCAGAAACAGGCTTGTGAACTGGCTCACTGCCAGGGCTCTCCCCACCACATGCTGAAGTCAGCATGGCTGCCTTGGACGCCATGAGCTTGTATTAGGTTGGTGCAAAAGTAATCGCAGTTTAAAAGGTTAAAAATAATTGCAAAAACCACAATTACTTTTGCACCAACCTAACAGATCTCTGAACAATCCAGGGAGCGAGAGAAGTGTTAGGAATGATGCTCTAGATAATACATGACAGTTCAGATCAGCTCCGAGTTGTAAACTGTGGTAGAGACAGCCATTCGTGCAAAGAGGCGCACACTTTCCATTCCTCGGATACGTGTGTAATCAAAGGCCGCACATCATTCTCTAGGTCAGATCAATTGTAACTGACCTCGAGAATGCATGTGCCACATGTAGGTTTAACTGAGCTGAACACGTCTCTTGACAGTCAGTTGTTTTCTTTCCTTTTCTCTCTTTCTTATGTAAATACTTAACCTTTCACTCACAGGTAGGAAGGCTCTCAGCTGGGCCCTCTGGGAACATCGGTAATGGTGGTGCCCTGCGGAAGGAGCCTGCAGAACCACTGCTGGGACTGTCTGGCAACTTGCCCTTAGCAGGCGCACAGAAGTCCCCAGTGCTACTGTGGATGGCTTAGACTGAGTAGCAGGCTTCCTGATACCACCAGAAAGATGGTGTGAAGAGCCACGAAGGAGGAACCTGCATTTATACAGAACTGAAAGCACCATCAGGCAAAGCGCATCATGTGAGCTGAGGAAAATGGCACCTTCTGTTCTGAGCTCCTGATTCTGCAGCCGACAAGTCCGTCAGCACACACCTGGCACGTGGCACGTGTTTCACGGAACTCAGAGTACAGTGGTTTTCTGTTTGGTAACTTAATTAAACACATTCCAAACTAGCTCAGGTCAAAGGGATTCCCCCTTTAGTGACCTTTCCCAGCACATCGAAGCACTCAGTGGCCACAGAACCTCACAAGTTTCTCTTAGGACTGGCTCGAATCCCCTTGTCTCTGGACGCTACGGAGCTCAGAGATGAATGTGTTTCCATATTTAATCATTGTCTGCGTTCTCACCATCGCATTCATTTCTGTGTACTAACTTTTTAACCTTTATTTTCTCTTTGACCTAACTTCTCCTTACTTTAGCTCATTGTACCATACCCATTTTTGTAAATTGTCTATGAACAGCTTTGAAATGAGTGGGATGCAATAGATTGGTCAAATTGATTGACTGGTTGTATAATAAATGATGAATAGATTAGATGGATTATGGAAAGATGACAGATGAAAGACAGATGACAGATATAGATAATTGATAGATGATTCATAGATACATAGATACATAGATGATAGATAGATAGATAGAATGATAGATAGACAGATAATAGATATGCTCTTCCCGTGCCCTATGTGTGTGTGTTTAGCCACTACCATACTGTTTTGATCACTAAAGATTTGCACCATAGTTTGAATTCAGGAAGAGTGATGCCCCCCAGCTTTGCTCTCCTGGGTCAGGACTGCTTTGGTGCAGCCATTATGAACAACAGTGAGGAGATTCCTCAAAACATTAAAAATAGAACTACCATGCGATCCAGCAATCCCTCTTCGGGGTATTTATCCAAAAGAAACAAAATCACTACCCCAAAGAGATCTGTGTACCCCCAAGTTCACAGCAGCATTCATCAAAGGCATCAAGACATAGAAGCAACGTAGTACTCCTCAGCACATAAACGGAGAAAGAAGACGTGACAGTGTACATAGAGATACACAGATAGACACACCATGGAGTGTTGTTCACCCACAACAAAGAAGGAAACCGGACCATTTGCGACATCAATGAACCTGCCAGGCATTATGCTGAGATCAGTCAGATAAAGACAAGTGCTGTATGATCTCACTTATATGTGGGATCTAAAAACAAAAACAAAACAAAACATTTGAACTGATAGAATGGTGGTTGCCCGGGATTGGGGAGTGGGGGAAATGGGGTATGGGGAAAGACAGCAAATTTCCAGAACCTTCACACTGTTTTCCACAGAGTCTACACCAAATTACACTCCCACCAACAGTGCACGAGGGTCCCCTTCTCTCCACACTCTCGCCAAGTCTTGTTCATAATCTAATTTCTGATATAAGTTACCTCAGAAAACACCTTCATTATATATTCACTTCATATTTGGAAAGTAGAAATATAAATGGATTGTCTAAGATTGAAGGCAGAGAGAAAAAAGACCTGTAATGGTTTCTAACCCACTTTCCACAAAAGAATTTTGAGATTTGTAGTTCCTGGTAAATTTATAGCAGAATATTAATAGCATAATTATTAACTGTTTTGATTAAATTATTTGATTTTTATTTGCTTAGTACATATGATTTATGGTAAATTAGAGCCCAGGAGATTTTTTAAATATGTTAATAATTTGGAAATCAATATGTTTATGCATTTGGTGGGTACTTTGACTTACTTTCAATTAATTAAAAATAATGAAATCTACAGGAATGATTGATCGACACAGACTAACACATAAAATCTAAAAATGGTACACACACATGCACATACTTCTCACCTCCTTCTTATTTTTCTCCTAACTTCTCCACTTTTAAACCCTTTAATTTAGGGGATAAAATTTGATTTTAAATATTGTTTTAAAGAAATTATTTTTTCAGCAGCTAAACCATCTGTCAAAGTAATACTTTATTTAAGGAACAAGAATTGTACTGGATTGCAAAGAACAACATAGGAGAAAGGGGCAGTATGTCTATTTATTTACTTATTTAGATATTTGATTTTAAAAATACGATAATCGCAAGGCCTTGAGGCCAAATGCAGAGTCCTAACACCCTGGGGTATTAGACAACTTTGGCTCTAACAAATTATTCCCGGTCTCAGGGGTAGTTATGGACTGTGGAGTTACATAAGCCCTACAAACATCAATTTTATGAGGAAAGAACGCTGACAGTGGCGTCCGTCAGCTGAAATTAGCAGCACATGTGCACTGGGGTCATTTGTCCTGTGTTGCATAAATTCCAGCTAAAATCGGCAACCACACCCTTCACCTCCTCATCGCTGGCAGGACATTGGCACACAATGTCTGACACACAGCAGTGTCTTCATGACCCTTCACAACCCAGGACTATGCTGCTCTAAAAATAAGGTTATGTTACCTTTGAATTCTCAAGAGTGCCATGACAACACGAGGTCACCGGGACAATGTCTCAACATGGCGAACATCTTCAAGAAGATGTCACACTCCCTTTCAAAGGGATCGGCATCTGCTCCTGGAGCACTTACTTGTGACCATGGAAACGGGATGAAGATGTCGGCTCACTGGTCATCTCGACTCTTAGACATGTGGGTGGAGAGCTTCTTAGACTTGCGGGTCGAGAGCTCCGTGAGAGGAAGTAAAACAAAGTGTTCGTTAAACACAAACTTAACAAAGTTTGAAAATTCACAAGGGGTGAGGCAGGAGTGATTCAAAGACCAAGGCAAACAGCCCTTAGTCTCAAGATCACGTGGGCCACATCTGCGCTATGCTAATGGGAGCGAGTGTTATTCAATCTCATAATAACTCTGCAAAGAGTTACTACCTCGAGTTTGCGAATGGAGAAGCTAAGCCTGAGGCAAACAGATGATTGACTTCAAGACCCTAGCACCTTTATGAGTAAATAGCTGGTTACAGCCTAGATCATGTGCATTATCAATACATGTTGCAATGAAAATGGACAAGGGTGTAACATTTGTGCTGAACTCGCAGCTTTCGGAACTTGAGACAGAAAACAGCAGATTAGAGTAGCAATCAGAAAACTCAGAATACTTTCTCTCCACCAGCCGACAAGATGTTGGTAATGGGAAGACAGACCAAAATGTTTTAGAAGGTCCTAGAAACATCTGCTCTAACTAGACATGAATAGATCCAGAGTACCAAGCAGAACAGTAGAGGATAGCCACCTTTCAGAGCACCGCCATGTCACCTCTGTCCTATCATCCCACCAAAAATGAGCTACCAAGATGCTCTGGTGACGAAGCTATTAGCCCTCTCATTTAGGGGAAGTCCAACACAGCCAGGGAGCCTTTCCAAGGATCTCACATGTTTGCTGAACAACGTGTGGCACCAGCTCCAACAACAAATGAGCCAACTTCTAATTGTCATTATGATGAGGACACATCCTAAGTTATGATGTGGGGACAACACTATCCCTTCTAGAAATTCAAAAGCTTTTCCTATATATCGGGGGTGCCAAAAATATGTGTACAAGTGGACACTTTGGTCAACGTTGCTCAAGCAGTAGTTCACTGTAATCAGAAGTGTCTGGACGCTGATGGAAACCACTTTGAGCACCTCTTGTAATTGCAGAAGTCAAACGTGACTTGTAGTCATCTTTTGTTATCGGTATATACTGAGTATTACAATTTTAATAGTTTTCTCCTTTCTTAAAATGTATATACATCTTTTTGGCACCCCTGTATTTTGGATGCAGATAATGTAAAATCTACCATGTTTTGCTTGTGCAAATTAGAGCTATATTATACAGAGGGTGCCAAAAAATGTATACACATTTTAAGAAAGGAAAAAACTGTATTAAAATTGTAATAATATATATCGATAACAAAAGATGAATACAAGTCATATGTATATATTTTTTTGCACCCCTGGTACTTAATTCAATTGCTTTAAATATATTTTTAATTATGGAGGAAATGTTAGATATAGTTCATTTTAAGATTCTGGTTTTCTTTTTTCTGAGATAACTTCTTTTACCTGTCAATCTTATATTTTGTTTTGCATGCAGGAGTTGCACAGGGTTAGAAAACTATATAAATTCCATTTCTCCAGAAGTTTACACACTTAAAAATAATATTGAATTACTTTCCAAAAAAAAGAAAATAATTAAAATAAAAGCATTTTCTGAATATTCAGCCTGTGCCCAAATTTCTCTTTCCCACCTACCCTTTCCCGCCAGTGCATTCCACACCCACCCCTCCCTGACAATGCCTCGCTCACGGGCCACATGGCGGAATGCCCTGTTCTGTGCCCTTGCCATCCCTTCTGGCCTCGTGGCCTATTTTCTAAGGAGCAAGTGCTTGTACTCCAGACAAACTCCCTGGTAGCATCAACTGAACACCCGTGATTAACACACGAAGACAACACAGCTAATATTTAGGTCTAGAAGTTTCCGCCTACTTGTGGCCACTAGACTCTTTTTTCTTCAAGCGGAGTGAATGCCTTTGGTTTTCCTGTCAGGACAATCGTGCAAAGCAGTGTTTCCGGGACCCTGTTATGGAAGATGAGTAAGTGCATGGAGGTCAGCTGTTCCTTACTGTCCCTTTCTTTAAACATTCTGAACAGTTCGATTAGGACATGGGGAGGAAGCCCAAAGTCTGGCCGGCGGTGGCCACGGCTAACCTGGGTGTCAGGCCTACGTACTGCGGATTATACGCCCTCACTGCTAGACCTGGACCCCGCACACTGCCTTGCATGGACCACAGGAGGTGGCCGTGGGGCCAGTGTGGTCACACCCCCGCCCTCCGCACATCTGCAGGTGAGCAGCTGACACCGGGAACTGACTCCTGGTCAAAATGAGGGACAGAGACTGATATCCTAAAACGTTAGATTGAAGGCGTTCTCCGGGAGACCTTCAACTACTGGATCCTAATGGACAGTGAGGGGATCCAAGGGCCTGTTAAAAAGCAATCCCATTGGGAAGTGGCACGTACAAGACCAGCAGGGCCTCAGGGACGGGTGCAGGATGCGTGTAGGTGGGGTGCAAGCGAAGCCCCTGAGGCTCAGTGTGACAGCTGCTGATCCCACTTTACAGATAAGGAAACTGACAGCTTATGCAAATGGTCTCCGACAGAGTTGAACCGCGTTCACCACCTTTCATACCAAATCTTGAAAGAAATGATGTTTGTGTTACTGGGAAAGTAGACTAGCATCTGTAATAAAATAAAAGCAGATAAATTAATGTGGATATGAGTGAAGACGCCATGGAAACAGACATGATCAGGAGGAGTGAGGGCAAGCGTGCTGTTTCTTTTGGTGTCATGAAGCAGGATTGATTTGGGATTATTTTCATGTTTATGTATAATAAACCCCTTACTGCACCTCTTTTATATGCCCCTTTTGTTTAAAAATATGGTCATACAGTTCTATAGGTATTTAAATGGATTTTAAGCAATGTTTAAGCCAGTGAGAAGTGAGACCATTGTATGTCCTCTTCTGTTTCATTCATTACTGAACTCTACATCAAAGGGCAATTCCCATAAGAAAATCAGCCCCGAAAAGCTCACCGTGTTTGCTCACCGTACAGGAGGGTGGTGGTCACCCAAGGCCTCCCGCAGCTTCTTCTCCCAAATGCCCACTCTGAGGAAGGCTTTGTAAAAATCAGGAACCAGGAGCAGCACGGAGAGGATGGTCGAGGACACATAAGGGCGCCTGCTGAACACAGCTTCCTGGGGCCACAAGCCCCCGCCATAGGCCCACAGCCAACGCCTGCAGCTCAAGGGCTTCAAGGCGCTGGCTGCGTCTCACAGGACTCTCGGAAACACGGAACACTTAAAATTCATACCCTAAACTCAATGTATAGATCAATCGCATAGTTTTATGAGCTCAGCAATGCAATAAGAGCTTGTAACATCTCCCAAGGTCTGTTTTATTCCCTCCAACGTGTCTCACATGAAGATTAAGAGGCTACTCTACTGCCTTCAAAATGAGCTGCCAGCCCCTGGGAGCACCCGTTGGCGCCTGTCCTTGTCTGGGGCAGGGGTCTGTGATGGCCTTCCACTCACCAAGCGATGGGTTTGTGCCCCACACAGGGACCTGCGAGGCCACCTGCTCTCCAAGCACCCTCGAGAGGTCGTACAGGCCCGAAGCACAGGCCACCCTGCGGCTCTTCCACGTCTGTTCAGCGGAGAACCAGGAGCCCCTCTAAGGCTGGGGGTTACCACCTCCAAGGGCACAATTATCTTATCACATCACTCCAAGCGGGAACCGGAGGAAACTCCACTGAGCGTGAGCTCCAGAGGGGCTGAAACTGCATCGAAAACAAAGAATACCATGTAAAGCTCCTACCAGACAGCCAGAGTTCCCTGAGCTTCAACAGAAGCCACGGAGAAGCCGGCCTCGCGAAGGCGTCCAGGCAGAGCTCCTCTTCTAACATTCAAGGTGCGCTCCGAGGTGATGTGAGGGGAGCAGGCGCTTACAGAGAAACACCGCAGGCAGCCGTGCCTCAGCCCTGGTCTCAGCAAAAGCTCAGAGCCTCCTGGGGGCCGTGCTGACATGACTGATGTCCTGCACATTTGCATAACTCCAGCAGCATGAAGTGCGCGAGAGAAAATATTAAATGGCAACCCGTGCCCAAACCCTGGTTTCTAAATCCCATTCTCCAATAAAAGGAACCAGGGTCCTTGGAGAAACGGCTGAATCTAGGGACAGGGAACATGAGAGGCGAGCCTGGTGTGCCCGGTGGTGACAGAAAGCAAAGGACCAGGGAGCCAAAGGAGCGTCCAGTGGCCAAAGCTGAACAAGCCAGACAACAAAATACACAGAACAGTACTGGATCCTAAGCCCTATAAACTATATCCACGTGAGGCCACACTGACATAAACAGATGACTGAAATAAATGAATGGGGGAAACAAATCTTTCTTACAGACGAGTCCCGAATAGTTCCTATAAATTGTCCCTCCCCCAAGAAGTACGGCTAAGTCCACACCCCTCCCTTGAGGGGGGGCTGTGCTGAGTGAACCACTTCGGAAGAACAGAAAAGGGAATCTCTAACTACAGTGAGAAACCTGGCCGACACCACCGTATAAGTGACACCTGTGATTGTGGATATCAGGTACCTCTGACAGGAGGTGACCAGACGGGCACCGCCCCCTGTGGTCTTCCTGAAAGCCCATCACCCCAGTCCAAGCATGAGAAAACATCAGACAAACCCAGACTGGAGGACATTCTGCAGGACAACTAGCAGTTCTCCTCAAACCCATCAAAGTCATGAAAAATAAGGACGACGGGAACTGTCACAGACCAGAAGAGACTGGGGAGGTGACAACTAAATGAGATGTGGTGTCCTGGGTAGGATCATGGGACAGAAAGAGGGCACGAATGGGACAACCAGTGACATCAGGGCTGCCTTTGGTTGAGCTAATACAGTCCTTCAGTTCTGACACATGTACCGTGGAAGTGTACGACGCTAACAGTGGGGAAACTGTGTGAGGGCCACACGAGCTCTGCTCTGTCTCCACAACTGTCTGTCTAAGATGACTCAAAAATAGGGGACTTATTTTTAAAATACTAAAACTGTGGAGACGGTAATAGATCTGTGGTTATCAGGAGTGGGGGAGGGTGCACGGGGAGCACAGGGGACGTTCAGGGCAGTGAGACTCCTCTGTGTGACGCTGTGATGGTGGGTACAGGTCATTACACATCTGTGCAAACCACAGAAGGAGCGACACCAAGAGTGACCTGATGTGAGCTGTGGCGGCAGGGAGGCAGTGGGTGTGTGTGGGGGGAGGTCAGGGGTATGTGGCAAATCTCTGTACCTTCCTCTCAGTTTTGCTCTGAACCTAAAGCTGCTCTAGAAATAAAATCAACTAAAAAAACGACATGACTTGAAGAAATCCAAAACCATTTCCTTCCCATGAACTACAATTGCTAAACAAAGTGACTATTTAAACTGGAAAATAAGTGATTTCTGTTGAACTAAATAAAGGTCGGATACAGACAAATTTGTGCCCTCCTTCGCCATGGGTGTTTGTGGAAACACTGCCCCGCTCTGCAGTGGTAACACGCTCAGCTAATGCTCACTGTGCAGCAGAGGACGGGAGGTCTTTTTAAAACTTCCTGCCGATTCTCTCTGCACCTGCTGCGGAAACCTGCTCAGCTGGCTGTGTTATTAGGGACATATTTAAACTTCACAATTTCTTTTATTACCTTAGGAAAATATAGCACAATATTGCAGAGTTGGAATTGGCCTTAACAACATAGAAACTACATATTCTGAACTAGCAAAGCTTTTTCTGTTATGTAGCCATATGTTTAATACAAAACTAAAATATTGAGATAGGATTTTTATGCCAGAGGAATTCAGCCTCTTTCCAAAAAAAGAAGAAAAAGTTTCAAGAAAAGTTTCAAGATACATTTTTATGTGTTTTATCTTCACCAAGAGACCTTGGATAGCCGAGTTTTAACTTTTCCTCCATGGCGCCTGCAGTGATCATTTCAAGTGAGTGTTTTCTTCCTTTTTAAATCCCTACTAATTAACACATTTAAAAAGAGCACAACTATCCATGCATGCATCCCATTTTCCTCTGCAGAGATTTTCGGATCTGTGATCTGATAATCACTTGGCATTTCTAAGCCTGCACACGGTGTCACCTTCTTAGGAACTGTGATTTTGTGGCTACCTCTCCTTGTCACCAAGCCCTGAGGGGTACAGTTGTCGGCGGGAGCTCTCCAGCAGGTGGGTTTACCTCCAGGCTCCCCAGATTGGAAGGCTACCAGCTGTGAACCTCATGATAACCCGCAATTGTATGAGAGCAAGAAGGTGAGGTTAGGTGTGATTTGGCACAGAACCACGACACGTTTCCTCTTCAAGTTTTATTAGTCTGAAGCAAGAGAAAACAGAGTGTGACCAGGTTACACTAGCATAAAAGGACCCAGCCAGGATGTCAGAGCTGCGAGATCTTGTCACACTGGAGTACAGCCACCAGCATGGTCAGGGGCTCGGCAAACAACCCTTTCGCTTTCCCCCAGATGGACATAACACTGACCAAATGCCAAAGTGGAAAGCCTAAGGCAGGCACCGCTATGTGACCACACGTGACATCAGTCAGCACCAGCACACGGCGCCCCCACGGCATCTGGGGATCGTCCAGCTCCCAGCACCACCTCCCTACTCGCTGGTGGTGGAGCTGGACGCTGGGATGAGCTTGGGCTTGGCCTGCTGGGGCGGCACCGCGTCCGGAATCTTCTCCCCGTGCTTGTACACGCTGACGGTGACGTCAATCTTCTCGCCGCCGTACTTGTTCTTCACGTTGATGCTGTACTTGCCCGAGTCCTCGGAGGTCACGTCCTTGATGGTCATGCTGACGTGCTTGGCCTGCTCCACCTTGACTGCGAAGTGCTCGCTGAGCTCGATGTCCTTGTCATTCTTGAACCACACCACCTCGGGGTCAGGGTTCCCGAACACCGTGCAAGTCAGGTTCAAGGTCTTCAGGAGGGGGGGGCGGGCGAGACGGAGAGGCACAGGGACAGGGGTCAGGCGGCCTCTGAGTGCAGCGGCCCGCGGCACACTCAGTTACACGCCTGGTCCTCCATCACACTTGTTCAGTCAACACGCTCTTTACACAGGCAAGTGCCATCGAGACACTAGGGGCCGAAAACAGCCGCATGCAGACAGGTCACGGCCTCCTGGGGAAGCTCGTGAGAACAGTCAGCGGGAATGTTTCCTCCTCGCGCTCTGTGTTAACCCATGGCCCAACCCGATTCTACCAAGCTCTGTGTTTTATAGTAGACCTGCTCACACTGCTTCTCAGTTTCCTTTCTACTCGGACTTTGGACCCTCTTACCAGCCCCTCTGGCAAATCCAGAGGACAGTGTCCCACAGCAAGGCGGACGCAGCACCGCATCGTGACACTTGCTCTCGGCCTATGGCCGAGGAAAACTTCCGGAAAGTTCTCAATGACATCGCTAGCCTGAGCTCCAGGACTACTGAGCCTCAGCTCTGGGCTTTCTTTAGCTGATACAGAAAAGGTCTCTAAGCTTTTGTACTTTGGCCTAAAGTACAAAAATTCCCTCAACACCCATGTCCCTGTGACATTGAGACAAAACCCCTGAAACGCCCACGAATGTACAGTTAGAGATCAGTCATTCCACTGCCAGTGACAAGTTAAACCTCCAGCAAATGGTTTCCAGTCTATATTCATTCCAAAGTGGCCTTGAAGACGGGAGAGAGATTTCTTTTCAATTTCACATTTGAGGAGGGTGGCAACCACGTCCACACGAGCTGGGGGTGTGGATGTGGCCGCCACCCCTTGTCCACTTACACCCTGAGAGGCCCCGGGACCAGGAGGACAGCCAGGCCTGGCCGTCATGGCTGCCACACCTGTTGTGCACTGCCTGAGCCACGCCCCGAGTGTGCTGGTCAGAAAGGTGTTATTTGTGGGTTCAGGGTATTAAAGTCTGTCCTTTGATGATACAGGGTTAGCAGAAGCAGCTCAAGACAAGCAGGACGTGGGTGGAGAGCACCCATCCCCCGGAGGCTGAGGGACACGCACCCACTCCCAGCTCCCTGCACTGGGCCCCACACTGCATGCTGCATGCTCTGCTGAGCCCATGCCATCCTAACAAGGCGTCCGGCTGCTCTTACCTTGCCCTCCATGATGGTCACCACATCAGGTAAGCCACCAATCACCTTGCCACGATCTGTAACATGAGAGCAACTCAGGTGAGAAAACCATCAACAGGAATATTGTCCCGTAGGAGCCCACTCTAAGAACCAGGGCATGCAGTGTACACAGTGGGGGTGGTGCCCGTGCCAAGGGGACTGAGGGACTGGTCTGTGCACGTAAGGTGGTAGAACGTTCTAGAGGAAATGCAGGGTGTGAGTGGGCCTTCACTAAGGCTCAACTAGGCAACACCAGGTCTGTGTAGCATTCAGTCGGAAGTGAAAGGGCCCTGTGCGCCTGCACTGCAGGACTTTGCAGAGGCAGCACATTGCATCGATTTTTATTTCCTGCATATTAGGAGTCTAGAACTTGAACGTGGAATAAACTGTGTCCTGAGCCTCTCTTGTGTCTCCCTGTGGCTGCAGCTGATTGACTGGCTCATAAAAGAACACAGACACGGGGAGGGGCGGACGGGAAGGGTGTGATGACAAGAGGGGCACAGGAAGCCAGAGGACAGGAGGGGCTGCAGCTGAGAAGGCGGCTGGGCCAGGCAAGGGCAGGTGGGCAGAGGTGTGGAGGTTTCCAATCAGACGAGAAGGTTTGTACTTATCATTTCATACACAAAATTAATACTCTAAAGTATGGACTCTTTGCCCCTCCCAAAATAATAAATTGTGCTTGCTATAATCTAGCATGTACTTACTTTTCTCTGCAAAAGCAGCTGCCCTAAAAATCAAAGGGGGCAGAGAGGAGAGAATAAGCACAGTGGTGAGAAAACGCCATCAACAACAAGCACCCACACGTGCGGGCGTTGGCAGAAATGCGAGCAGAAGGGAGAAGAACTGTTCACTTCCCCTCTGGGGGTGCACAGGGCTCCCTGCGCTCAGGAGCTGTCTCTGTTTTCCCTACAGCTCCCACTGCCCGTTCTGACAGGGGGATGCCCTGTCGTTCATCTGCCAAAACCCTCAGAAATGTCTCACTTCAGATTCAGACTCAGATTGGATAGACTTCTGTTTTCACTAAATTCACCAGATTGCATTGAATGAAGATTTTTAGGTATTTTTGAAAATGTTGGTTTCTAATTTATCTAAGTCATCCATTTATCCATTCAACAGACACTTAGTGAATCACCTGGTGTGGGCCAACGGCTGTTCTGTTCTGGATACTCTACAATTCAGACACACACACACACCATCCAAAGTTATTCTTTAAAAAGCTGCACTGAACAATGCCATGTTATTCAGTGCTAAGAAGAAATGAGCTCTCAAACTGTAAAAAGATCAGAAGGAACCTGAAATGCATATGGCTGAGTGACAGAAGCCAGTCTGCAGAGGCTGCACACTGTGTGATCCCAACTCTGTGACATTAAGGAAAAGGCACAACTATGGGGACAATAAAGAGACCAGTTATTTCCAGGGCTGGGGGAGGGGTGAACGGGGAGCACAGGGCACGTTCAGGGCAGTGAGACTCCTCTGTGTGACGCTGTGATGGTGGGTACAGGTCGTCACACATCTGTCCAGACCCACAGAAGGAGCGACACCAGGAGTGACCTGATGTGAGCTGGGGACGGCAGGGAGGCAGTGGGTGTGTGGGGGGGGAGGTCAGGGGGTATGTGGGAAATCTCTGTACCTTCCTCTCAGTTTTGCTCTAAACCTAAAACTCCTCTAAAAAATAAAATCTTAAAAAAGAACCTAAGTGTATAACTTTTTTAAAATTGATCTTTATGATGTGTTGCCATAATTAGAACTATTTCAGAAATTCATCCGTTCAATCATTTAAAGCAACCCAGGGTTATTACGACTCTAGAAAGTTAATTTATAAATACATTTATAGTCTAGAAGATGGCCCTTCTACATATGGAATTACTTCGATTGCCATTTTTATCCCAGTTCCGGGGAAAAGGCTATCCGGGGAAGCCCTGGTTCATCAGGATCCCCACTCAGCCAACCTAAGTCCCAGGCAACTGCACCCTGGATGACAGGATAACAACCAAACGTGCAAGTCTTACTTGAGCTGCTGGAATTCTGCAAATGCTTCATCAAAAGCTGTAAGGAAAGTTTTCATACATTAGTAATGGGTTCCATGTGTTTAGCTTTTATTCATTCACGCATACGCTCTCCTGGTGAATCTGCTTAATGAAAACCGACAAGTAGCCAAAGAATAAATCGAGTTTTCAGAAATAATTTTCTCTGAATGAAAATTGTAAAATCAGACCGTTTCCCTTCTAGCATTCTGAGTGGATCAGGAAAAGCAAATCTCAGCTCTGGCAGGAGGCTGGTCTCACCTTCAGCAGACAGGTCCAGGGAGCGCTGGTGGTTTTCTTTGCCGTCAGAAATCTCAAAAGTGTACTTCCCTTTGTCCTTCTCCGTAGGCTCACAGATCTGCAGCCAGGCCATTTCTTCACTCCCTCCAATGCGCATGTGCTCACTGGACGCAATCTTTGCATCTCTTTTTTAAAAAAGTAAGAGGAACATATTTCAATGTAGAATCTCCCATTACGTGCAAGAAACCTGCGGGCGCTACACACGTCTGGGCGGGGCCTCCCTAACTTGCTGGTGCTTTGGTCACAACACATTTTTCTGGACATTAGTAACTCGCTAATTACATCCGTAGCTCAGATCTGAAAACCTTCTAAAATTCAATCTGATACTTAGTTTTTAAAGATACATTATTATGTAATACATGCTTGTGGGCCTCACCATGATGGACTAAAATACTCCACGCAGCATGGCAATTTTTGTTCCCTCAAAAAAAGGTTTTCTAACTACATCTGATCCAATCATTCTGGGAGTGAACACAAAAGAACTGAAAGCAGGGACCCACACGGATACCCGTGCCCCACTCACAGCCGCGTGACTCACAATAGAAAACAGGTGGGGTCAAATTCATAAAATGCTCTTTGAACCCAAGGTCCATAAGTTTAGTACCTATGTTTTCTTCAATGCAGTTTATTGTGTCAGGTCTTATGCTTAAGTCTTTGATCCATTTTGAATTAATTTTGGTACATGGTGAATATGTGGTATATAAACCAAAAAGAACAAGACAAACAAATGAGAAACAAAAACTCATAGACACAGACAATAATTTAGTGGTTACCAGAGGGTAAGGGGGTGGGGGGTGGGTGATGAGGGTAAAGGGGATCAAATATATGGTGATGGAAGGAGAACTGACTCCGGGTGGTGAACACACAATGGGATTTATAGACGATGTAATACAGAATTGTACACCTGAAATCTATGTAAATTTACTAACAATTGTCACCCCAATAAAATTAATTAAAAAAAAAAAAAAGAAAACAGGTGGGACCAGCCGGAGTGTCCATGGATGGACAGGTAAGCGAAACGGGATACACACAATGGAGCATCACTCAGCCTAAAGAGCAGGGAATTCTGACGCCTGCTACAACATGGATGGACCTTGAGGACAAACCCACAGGAGTCAGTGAAATCAGCCAGTCACAGAAGGACAAACGCTGTGGGGTTCCCCTCACACGAGGTCCGTAGGAGTCACACTCACTGAGACAGGAAGTAGGTGGTGAGGGAGGAGGGGGTGTGTGACTGTTTCATGGGGACAGAGGCTCAGCTTTGCCAGATGGAGAAGCTCTGGACGTGAAGACGGTGGTGATGGTGGCACAACGATGAGAATGTACTTAATGCCACTCACCTGTGCACTTAAAAATGGTTAAAACTGTAAATGTTATGTTTTTGATATTTTACCTCAATTTATAAAATTGAAAATAAAATAGAGCATCAATACCACTCTCGCCTCCTAAGGGGCACGTGAAGCAACCTGTCCATAGCATGCACGTGCATGTCAGCTATTTCCTAAAGCACTTGGACTCAGAGGGAGTGGGAAGGTCCGCAGACGTGACAGCCGTGAGCATGGGAAGGGCACACAGGCCACAGATAATCTCGGGTGTGGGTCCATGTCATTCGTGCCCCTGCTCCCAGGAGGAGGCGCCTCAGTGAAGCCATGGGCGGGGCTTTCAGGGAACCGGCAGAGACCGCACATCCCTTGGGCTCGCCTGGGAAAAGGAATTCTCCAGCCTCGGCCTTCCCGGCCCTTTATTCAGGGACCCTTTACTCAGCACAGTGTCAGCACGCCGTGCTCAGCACACAGCCGGCCAGCCGCCTGGCCCGCTCGGGTCCACACTGTCCTCGTGCCGTCACAGCGGCCTCGGAATCCCAGAGTATGAGAGCGACCCAACAGCGCAAGCAGAACACAGCCACTGTGCCGTAAAGAGTGATGCCACCGGAGAGGGTGAGGGAGCAGAGAAAGAAGGGGAGGAACTCGGAGCAGCGTGCTGTGATGACAGGACGAGAGGAGCACACAGAACACGTGCTCTGTCTGTATGCTTCTCACGCGTGTGAGTGGGTGACTCTGAACCCCCTGGAGATGAACGCCGGCTGAGGAGAACAGGGGACGGCCAGGGTCTCAGTGCGGAGGAAGTCACCACGAGGAAAAGTGGGAGGAAACCCTGCGGCACCAACTGTAGTGGAGGAAATCAACCTGAACTCAGGCTGCAACACACTTAGCACAGCGGGTGACACACATGCGCGTACGGCAGTCACAAAGGGGTGTGTGCGCCCAGGTCCCCAGCCCTGTCTGCTCAGAGGTCGTAAGAGCCAACAGCCACGGCGACGGCTCATGGGAGGATCTGGTCTGCTGTCTAATGTCACCCCCAGGACCAGCGACCAGGGAGACGCCTGATTCCAGCTGGTGCACGAAGGACGAGACGCGTCAGGAATATCCTCCAGGCCCAGGCAGCAAGAAATCGCTCACAAAGGTGGGGACATGTCAACACAGATAGGGGACAACCTGGAGGGGCTCCCAAGAACCAGAGTCGGAACAATTTGAACAAAACAGTAACAACAATGACGAGGATATCGGATTGTAGAGTAAAATAAATGCCCGAGTCCATACTGATACAACGAACGAGTTGAACCAATAAATATCTACGGGAGCAGGGGTAGCACCCCCTTTAGAGAACACACAAGAAAGGGGGCTTCTAACAAATGTGGGACTGAGGGAACTGCAAGACCGCGTGGGGCAACGGCGTCGGTAAAAGCGCTGGTAGCAAGATTCACTGCCGATTCTGAAACTCATGGGCTCGTTTCAGGTTCCGCGTGGGATCGGGGACGACCTGGCAGGGCCCCCACACTGTGTGTGCGCAGAACAGGAAGAGTCCAGACCTGGTGCCCCAGGACTCAGTCCCCCCGCCCAGCTCACGTCTGCTTCTCCCACAGCTTCCAGGACAACAACACAGCATGTCAGGATTTAAGTCGGAAATGACCCAGCAACATGGTCCCTCTTACTCTTCCTCTTCTTTCACACAGAGTCACCTACACAAAATGATGCTTTAAACATAAAATAATCATAGCGTAGAGTTTGCCTTTCGAAACGCTAGTTTGAGGAACAGGACTGCCAAAGACAGGATGTGGCCAGCTGGGTAGCGTGGATGGAGGAGCTTCAGATGTTGGTAGACTAACCGCACTGAAAAGTGACCTCCAAATGTCACCCACATCCTCGGGGTAGACATGGACCAGAAGGCAGGGCCCTGCTCCATCTGCCCCCGTCTCAAGTCGTCCCATCAGAGGTCACCCCTGAGGACAGGGTGACCCTGACCTCAGCCCTCTTTGCACACAGACGTGCTGCTTGGAGGGTTGTTTAGAGGTGAGCTTGGGGGATGGGCAGGAAAGAACCAGATCCTGCGGGTCTGGGGGACAGGACCCAGTACGTGTTGTGATAAGTACACAAGTCTCTAGTGTGTGCAGAGTGAACACCGGCCTGGAGAAGCACCCAGATAGCAGATAGGAAACTCGGAAAATGTGCTGTGTACAGTGCTCAACATGGCCTCCTTCCTCCTTATGTTCTAAGTGCTGAGTTGCTTTTCTTCCTGTCCTTTCTACTCAGTCTGCTGGGAGAGCAGCAGACCGGAGGCCTGCAGTGTGTTTCTAGCTACTCTTCCCCCGTTAGCTCCATGCTGGCTTCCCTGTCCCCTGTGGTATCGTACAACCAGATCTGCCAAACCCAAGATGTTGAAGATTGGTCTCTGGCACCTTCCTCCTTCTCCCTGCCCTCCCATCACCATGATGGCTCCCAGCCCCAGCCAAACATTGTCATCTTTTATCAAAACTACAAAGTGTGGTGAGGACGGGCAGTCACTGGCTGTCGTACTCACTTGTGATACCAGTTCACTCTCATTTCTTCGGTATAATATTTCATGAAACACTGAAGTCGGATTCCTTCTGGGGTGCAGAGTATCTTCAGTGGAGAGGCAGACGCTCCTGCAGAAAATAGGACGGAGTAAGAAAAGCAGCCGTGCTGGGTCAGGTGCCTCTGTTGTCCCCAGCTGTGGGTGTGCTCACACGGCGTACACCCTCAAGCCTGCTGCCCACCAATTCTTACCATTTCCCATGCCATGTTCACTCATTATCTGGATTATCTGGAAACCTCATAATCTGAATTATCTGGAAACCTCATAAACTCAGGAAGGTAAGCCACTGGGGCCAAACCATGGGACAGGGTGACCACCTGCAGGCTACACGGGAGCCCCCCGCCCCCTGCCCACACCCTTTCCCCCCATCCTGGGGTGCTGACCACACTAGCCCGCCCAGCGTGGGGACAGCTTGACAGGAGACGCCACACGGCCTGGCACGCCTCCCCACACGCACGCCCCCCAGCTCTGCCAGCCCTTCTCCTCACTCCAGTCTTACACGTGATAACGCACACGAGCAGCCACAGAACATGGACCAGCTGGAAAAACAGGAATGTGACACCGGAGGAAGCATGCCTGAGAGGGAAAGTCTGCAAATGCCTCCAAGAGAAAGGACAGCCATGAAGTCAGGAGGGGGTGAGGCCCAGGCCCAGGGAGAGGGGCAGGGCGGGCAGGAGACCGGGCAGGTGCCAAGGCGGCTTGCTAGGGGTGGCACTAAGAAGGTGAGGGCAGTCAGGTGGGAGGAAGTGTCCCTGTGGACCTGCAACCACAGAAAGGGGGCCCTGGGGGCCATGGCGAGGACAATTCAGCCAGACGGTGCCCAGCCCTGGAGCCAGTGAGGGTTCTACCCACACAGCAGTTACACGGATTTTCCAGAAAGCCTTGAAGAGACCAAGTGCCTGCAGCTTCCCTCCCATTCGGGGGACAGTTACTGTCGTGAATGCCCGGAGGAGCAGGGGAGACACGGGAAGGCTGCTGGGACCTTGCAGACAAAGCAGGTGTGACCCCAACAGTATGAGAAGCTTGGTCTCATTGATAAGCCGGTAAGTGTAATAGCGAGTAGATGGAAATGGTCCCTGGCCTGAGAAGTCCCCTAGATGCCACTGTCAGCGGAGGAAGGGGTATTCTTACAGACTTGTAATTCACACAACAGTAAACAGGCACATATTTTTAAGCAACAAAAGTATGTCTTTACTTTCTCAAAATGGTAAAGAAAAGTTGAAGTTGGGCTCAGCAAATCCAGACACTTGCTCAACACCAACATGAAATAACCTTAGACGCCCAGATATGTGGTTAAAAGCTCAACTCGTCAAATTTGATAGAAATAAGATGACGACGTAATGGGGAGTCTCCTGAAAGCCTCTCTAGAAAATGAGACCAAATGAGCAGAGTAGCTGTCTTGTCAAGTCTCTTAGGCTTTTTACTTGGTTTGTATTAAAGCCACGTGCCCTGGGCACTGATACACCAACGGCAGGACACAAACCGCGATGCCCCTGAACGAACCGTGGCAGGGGACGCAATTCAGCGCCCTAGGGCTGTGTCACCAGGAGGCAGAAAGAGGCCTGTCACCAGTCGTGTGTGTTTCCGTGTGGGTGAGGACGCTCGTATGAGCGCTACCCCCATAGCAACCTGTATGTGTGTAGCTTGGTGCTGTCAGCTGTGGGTGCTGTGGGGACAGCGGGTCACAGAGTGGGCACGTCACACCCGCCGACCAATTCCCGGGTGCCGTGGGGACAGCGGGTCACACAGTGGGCACGTCACACCCGCCAACCAGCTCCCCAGGCCCGTGTCCCGGCCACCAGCACCTCCCCTCTGTGTCTACGAGAATGACCATTGCAGAGACCTCATGGAAGTGGCCTCAAGTAGCGTCTGTCCTTCTGACTCATCTCACTTGGCACAATGTCCTCCAGGTCCATGCACGTTGCTGCATGTGGCGGGACCCCCCTTTCATGGTGTCTGAATAACCTCCTGTTGTATGTCTACAGCACATTTTCTTTAAGCCGTGACATGTATGAGGACCTCATTCTAATCCAATGCTAAAAGCCACATACATTCTTTGCACACACACTCGGGAAAACACACGAGGGCACAGCCACGCGGGAGCCACCCTCGGCAGCGCCTCCCTGAACAGGGTCCCGGCAGCCGGAAGCAGCCGTGGAGCAGAGCTGAGCTGAGGCCTCGATCCACACTGTCTGCTAAGGGCAAGGGTGCTGGGTGCTGGGGGTGGCGTGAGGCAGAGCTGGGAGAGATGACCCATGGTGGGGGTTAGAAGGGGGTGAGGGGTGAAAGTGGGGAGCCGTATGCTCAGACGCAGGTCAGGGACAAGGAGAGAGCTGAAATGAAGGGCGACCCCACCAGCTCTGCCCCCCACACCTTCCACCAGTTCATGCTCTTAATGGACAGAAGGGAGGAGAGCCGGAAACCAGATGCGGGAAAAGGGAGAAACTGTGAACTGAGCACTCATTGCTTAGTGGGCCTCACACCAGAGAACAGAAAACGCCTTCCCGGCCCCTCTCCACCTGGCCTCTGCCTGTTTCATCGTAATTAAAATGGTGGGCAGGAAGCTGGGCTGAGACCTGAGCCCCCCTGCACAAAGCCTGTCCCAGAGGTAGCCAACCTCGGACCGTCCTTGGACACAAAGATACAGAAATGCTGCAGTCTAAAAAAAGCCAAGTAGTGTAACGTTTGGAGTCATCTTCCAACCACAATCAGAACTGATATACGAGCACAAGCTCAGAATGTTCTCCAGTCGAGCAGAGAGGAGGACGCAGGACCACCGATGACACATGGTGGGGACAGAGGGGAAACGAGTCTAGAAAACTGGCTCCAGGCAAGGATTGCACATGGCAGCTTCCCCAGGTGCTGTGAGCAATGTTGCCTCCAGAAGCGTGGGCTTTTCTGCCAGCTGGCCAACCAGTGGGTAAGTGGCTTTGACAACCGCCCGAGGAGAGGACCACAACACAAGTGGACGACAGCCTGTTTCCAAGAGTGGTGCTCACCGGGAAAACACTGGCCAGGAAGCTGTCTTCCCACTCTGAGCTGTTCTATCAACTGCATCATTACGAACCTTGATTCTGAAGGCTTAAGGAGCACTTATGTTTTTATCAAACAAAATATAACCGAACACTGGACCAGATGGCTTCACTAGTGAATTCTACCAAACCTTCAAACAGGATCTAATAACAATCCTGCTCAAACTCTTCCAAAGAATTGAAGAAGAGTCAGTACTTCCTAACTCATTTTATGAGGCCAACATTACCCTGATACCAAAAACTGGTAAGGACAACACAAAAAAAGAAAACTACAGACCAATATCTCTGATGAATACAGGTGCTAAAATCCTAAACAAAATTCTAGCAAATCGAATACAGCAATGCATTAAAAAGATTATTCATCACGACCAAGTGGGGTTCATCCCCGGGGCACAAGGATGGTTCAACATTCGCAAATCCATCAATGTGATACATCACGTAAACAAAATAAAGGACAAAAATCACATGATTCTATCAATTGATGCAGAAAAAGCATTTGATAAGATACAACATCCATTTATGATTAAAACACTTAGTAAAATTGGTATAGAAGGAAAATACCTCAACGTAATAAAGGCCATATACGTCAAGCCCTCAGCTAATCTCATAATTAATGGTGAAAAGCTGAAGCCCTTTGCTCTACGTTCAGGAACACGACAAGGTTGTCCCCTATCACCTCTGCTTTTCAACATAGTGTTGGAAGTCCTCGCCAGAGCTATCAGGCAAGAGAAAGAAATAAAAGGCATCCAAATTGGGAATGAAGAAGTTAAATTGTCACTCTTTGCAGATGACATGATGCTATATATAGAAAACCCTAAAGACTCCACCAAAAAGCTATTAGAAACAATCAATGAATACAGTAAAGTTGCTGGCTACAAAATCAACGTACAAAAGTCCATTGCATTCCTATATACCAACAATGAAATCTCAGAAAAAGAAATACAAAAAACAATTCCTTTTGCAATTGCAGCAAAAAGAATAAAATACCTAGGAATAAAGTTAACCAAGGATGTGAAGGATTTATATGCTGAAAACTATAAGACATTTTTGAAAGAAATTGAAGAAGACACAAAGAAATGGAAAGACATTCCGTGCTCATGGATGGGAAGAATCAACATAGTTAAAATGGCCATATTACCCAAAGCCATATACAGATTTAATGCAATCCCCATTAAAATCCCAATGACATTTTTTAAAGAAATAGAACAAAAAATCATCAGATTTGTTTGGAACCAAAAAGACCCCGAATAGCCAAAGCAATATTAAAAAAAAAGAACAATACTGGAGGTATCAAACTCCCTGATTTTTCCTTGTACTACAGGGCTACAATAATCAAAACAGCTTGGTATTGGTGGAAAAACAGACACATAGACCAATGGAATAGAATTGAGAACCCAGAAATAAAACCACATAAATATGGACAGATAATTTTTGACAAAGAAGCTAAAAACATACAATGGAGGAAAGACAGCCTCTTCAAAAAATGGTGCTGGCAGAATTGGCTAGCTACGTGCAAAAGAATGAAACTGGACTGCTATCTGTCACCATGTACCAAAATTCATTCAAAATGGATCAAAGACTTAAGCATAAGACCTGACACAATAAACTGCATTGAAGAAAACATAGGTACTAAACTTATGGACCTTGGGTTCAAAGAGCATTTTATGAATTTGACTCCAAAGGCAATGGAAGTAAAAACTAAAATAAACGAATGGGATTATATGAAACTGAAAAGCTTCTGCACAGCAAAAGAAACTATTAACAAAATAAAAAGACAACCAACTGAATGGGAGAAGATTTTTGCAAACAGTTCCTCTGATAAGGGGCTAATATCCATAATATACAAGGAACTCATGAAACTCAACAACAAAAAAACAAACAACCCAATTGAAAAATAGACAGAGGACCTGAAGAGACATTTCTCTAAAGAGGACTTACAAATGGCAAATAGACATATGAAAAAATGCTCAACATCGCTAATCATCAGAGAAATGCAAATAAAAACCACAATGAGATATCACCTCACCCAGTCAGAATGGCTTTCATCAATAAGACAAATAATAACAAGTGTTGGAGAGGCTGTGGAGAAAAAGGAACCCTCATATACTGTTGGTGGGAATGCAGACTGGTGCAGCCGCTATGGAAGGCAGTGTGGAGGTTCCTCAAGAAATTACGAATAGAATTACCATATGACCCAGCAATCGCTCTCCTGGGTATCTACCCCAAAAATATAAAAGCATTTCTCTATAGAGACACGTGTGCTCCAATGTTCATTGCAGCTTTGTTTACGGTGGCCAAGACATGGAAACAACAAAAATGTCCTTCGATAGATGAATGGATAAAGAAGTTGTGGTACATATACACAAGGGAATACTATTCGGCGTTAAGGAAAGATGATATAAGAGCATTTGTGACAACATGGATGGATCTTGAGAGTATAATGCTAAGCGAAATAAGTCAGACAGAAAAAGCAGAGAACCCTATGATTTCACTGATATGTGGTATATAAACCAAAAAGAACAAGACAAACAAATGAGAAACAAAAACTCATAGACACAGACAATAATTTAGTGGTTACCAGAGGGTAAGGGGGTGGGGGGTGGGTAATGAGGGTAAGGGGGATCAAATACATGGTGATGGAAGGAGAACTGACTCTGGGTGGTGAACACGCAATGGGATTTATAGACGATGTAATACAGAATTGTACACCTGAAATCTATGTAAATTTACTAACAATTGTCACCCCAATAAATTTAATAAATAAAATATATATATATATATATATATATATATATATATATATATATAACTGGACAATTAAGCGATGCAATGTGCTGAGTCCAAGTAAATCCTGCCTCTCCTTCTGCTTTACACTGAATGTTGACATTATTAGACATTTCAGAGTTCTGTACACATGAAAAATCAACGTATAAAATTTACATGTGGCCCCTGTAGGTAATTTTGTAAAACTGAAAGGTTACCAATGTTGAGAAGTGTGTGGGTGACGAGGTCTTAGAAACGCATGTCATGTGATGAAGAGAATCGCTAAGTACCTGACGAGGCTGGGAGACCCCTAGCTAGGAACAGTGGCAGGTTAGGTGCCCCGCCATTCCGCTGGAAACTAAGTGACAGAGAGCAAATGCCACAAGTCCCAGTGACACGCGTGCTCATCGGAACATTTTGTGGGGCCTCCTCTAAGACTGTGCAAACACAAAGCGGTTCCGTCAGTGCAGACCTGCGGGAGGCTGCCAGTGGCAGGAGGGGTTCTTGGGGAGCAGGAGGCTGACAGGATGGGCGCTGGGCCGCTGCAGGGACCTGGCGTGCCACACACTTACACACACTGGGGTGGGTCTCTCTCCTTGTCTCGTGCTCAAACAGAGCAGGGTGCGAGGACTTCTGGCAGAGAGGGCTGGCTCCCCAAGAGGACACAGGCTCAAAGCCAGTGGTGGGGAGGCCTGCGCCCACCCCGCACCCCCGTCTGACTCTCAGGAACACACCCGTGTCCCTCAGACATGGGCACGTCTAGCTCCAGATTATGAGACTAAAGGACAAACACTGCATTGGCCAGGAGCTGCTCACACGCAAACTCACTCTTCCGGGCACTGTCCGTATGTGCCCGTCAGCTCGTTGTGACATTTTACACAAAGTAACGCCATGGAGCGGACACATGCAGCCTCCTTTCAAACGGCTCGCTTGGCCTTCACCGCTTGCCTGGCTGGCACGTCCCTCAAGCAGGACTTGGCCGATGAGTAATGATCAAGAGTGAGACTCATGTAAATGTGGTCATTTTGGACCCAGCAAAAGCGGAAAGAATTAAATGCTACCTTGCAGAGCTGTCTTGAGAAAGCAGGGGAAAATAAACATTAGAAGGTTTTCAGCAGAATGCCAGAAAAACAGCTTGGAAGTAAGCGGTGCTGGCTCCCAGCGGGTCCTGGCTAGCCGGCGGGTCCCCCACAGTCACACTCAGCCACTGCCGGCCTCAGTGACCTCTTCTCTAGGAAGGCCCCAGGAACAAAATTTTATAATTCTTAGCATACAGCACTATGCAAACATAAGCTATTCTTATCGAACTCATAACCAGTATCTTCATTCTCACAGTTTCTGTGCAAGGGCCAATGGAGAGGGAGAAGTTATTTGCAAAGCTAAATACGTGTGACACAAAGGCAGAGGTTTAAATTCATTACTGTGATTCATCATTTGTCAGAAAAACGCTGGTAGCAGTTATGTACAAAGCAATCGTCCAAATTCACCCATGTCAAATGGAAGAGGGGCTGCCTAGGAAGTCCAAACCGGGGTGTTGTTCTTTAAAGTAAAACATATGTACACGCAATGCCGAAAATCCCCTCAGGAACCAGCCCCAAAGCCCTCAGTGGCAGACGCCCTTTCCAGGAAACAGTGGTGCCAGCTCCCAAAGTGACTGAAATTAAAGGGCATTTACTTACCGCAGACTCTGCTCATTGCCAGAATCATATCATCATACACTGAAAGGGAGGGGAAAGGTACCATCACTGTATATAATTTTATCGGAAAGCAGCATCTTCATATTTAATTAAATTGATACAGGAAATCGTGATGTTCATTTGAAAAATGAAACATTAAACTGGCAATATTTATCCATGCAAGGCTTATGTGTGTAATAAATCCTTCTAACCTATATTCACTTTTTAAACAAGGAACAGGAACATGTCACTCAACATAAATCCAACTGTACATTTAATTGAATCACTTCATCGCAGTTTCAATCCTTTTAACTACATTAGAAATAGGATAAACGGGCTTATGATGATGGACTAAAATGACCAAAGTAATATACATTTTCCTAAAACACTGAAGCAGCTTTGAATGTACCTAAAGTACAAGTCTATTTTCTTCTGAAGTTTTCTTCTACAAGTTTCTTTCTGCTGAAGAAACAGTGTGTACTGTAGCCAAGGTGTCTGCATAACATTCATCCCGCGAGCAACAAAGGTCTGCTTTTACCTTTGCCAGCGACCTCCAGGATAGACACATCTTGACCTCTGTCGTCCTTCAAGGTCGCCTTGTATTCGCCATGGTCCTTCTTGGACAACTGCAAATAAAGCGCATCCCATGCATAGGTAAAATCAATACCACGGTGTAGAATGCAACACATGCTGACACGTTTTCTTTGCAAACCACGGACGTCCGGAATGCAAACTAGGAGATAACGCAGGATCAGGAGTCCCTGAAAGGCCTGTTTTGTTTCGCTCCTGTCTCAGGTTACCTAACGTGGTGTAATGTACCTTTGGTATGAGCAGCTCACAGACGCCCTTCTCCAGGTCAGGCAAACTTTCAGTCTCGTACAGAACATCATCCTTCAGCCATTTGAAAGCTGTTTCTTTCTTGGTGTTTGCGACCTACAAGACAGAAATCGTACATTTCGTATGTGGAAAAGAGTCTGTTCTGATTTCAAATCACAGACCTTAAAAGCATCTGTTTTTATTACAGACGGGCTCAGACAGAAGCTCCTGGAAAAGCCGTCAGCCCTGACGACGGCAGACACGTCAGGAAGTCCCAGCTTCTGAAACAGTGAAACCCTCACAGCTGTACACGGAAGAACGAACGAGTCCTCACGCTGCAGCCCAGGTGATGAGCTGGGTCTAGTGGTTTACAGGAAACGTCAGTGATAAAGACAAGTTGGAAGCGGTGGATTTTGAGTTCATAACAACATAAAGAACCCTGAGGTCTGTAAAACTGTGCAGGGGCTGCCTCCCTGGCACTGTGACGTTTCGGACGCATCCACATGGAAGGAGAGCAACCTTAACGCGAGATCTGCCCGGTGGGGTGAGGACGTCCCAGCTACTCCAGTCCCTTGCAATTCATCTGGGACACTAGCTCAAACTCGAAACTACACGTCACAGGATTCCACAGACCAGGAGTCGCGGAAGCCCCACGCTCGGCCACACGCCTCCTGTGCAAGAGAAAGCATTCCGGCTCCCTGGGAACAGGAGGCAGCGACCACACTGGATTCTAGGAAGACGATGATTCTGCATTCACCTCCCACATGCACCCAACGAAGTGATGACGGAAACAGATGGGTAGTGTGGTTAGTTCTGATGGGGCCACACAGCTAGTGCCTCCAGGTGGGCTACGTCCCAGTCAGCATGGAGTCCCCAGTCAGCAGGGACACTGCGTGTCTTAGTCACACATGAACCCCAGGCGTGCTCACGTGCCTGCCACAGGGCCCAAAGTCCCTAAGTCAGGGATCAATGGAGGGAGTGTCTCCTGTGGGACCTTCCTTCTAAAGGCAAAACCGTCAGTTGGTAACAAATGGTGGGATAGACTGTGGCCCAAAATTCCAACAGACGGCCCCTTTAGCCTAACATTTCTAAAGCTTCTTGGGTGCCCGTTTTGATGCCAATCCAACCCCTAAAGGTCCCTACCATGGAGTCAGTGCTGTTCATCCTAGTGTGCTAAACAAAATCCTTTCCAGTGGACTTCAGCCTGTTCTCTAAAACCAGTATCCTCGATGAAATTGCTTCTCCTGTAGCTGGGGGGTCTTATACTCCTAAAGAAGTCACTGGTCTCTCCTGTGAACTGCAATTTCTCACCACCACACTTCCTATGAGGGCACCCAGCCTGGCCACCGATGCCCAGAGAAGGCAGTAACGAGACGGCTCCTCAGACACCAGGCCACACATGACCCACACTTCCCAGTCACGCTGCCACATTCTCCACGTGTGCTGACGAGACGCTTCTACCAGATTCTCTTCTGTTTATGGCTGACGTGTCCATCTTCAACTTTCCTTTTGAAAATGCTCTTCTGTGAAGCCATCACGGGAGTACACACTCACATAAATTCTCCATGCATTTTATGTAAGTAAATGAAAAAATAGCCATCTGCCAAAGTATTAGGTTGGTGCAAAAGTAATTGCGATTTAAAAGGTTAAAAATGATTGCCAAAAAACGCAATTACTTTTGCACCAACCTAATACTGTGAAGTGAAAACTATGTAGAAAGAGGGTTTATAGCATCACCGGATAGAAAGGGGCACAGCATGCAAATTAAGTGCATTAAATTGGAAAATACTCAAATCTCAAGTAATATTTATTCAGTTTCTCCAATATGTGTATTTAAAGATGTACGACTCACTTTGGTAAGGAAGCTTAAAACATTATCAGATATTCATAGGAGGGCACACACCACTAAGATGGCCTGAGAGCACACGCAGAAGCAAAATTCCCGTTTTTTCCCACCGCCATTGTAAGCGCGTACTTACTGGTTTCCACACCGTAAAAAAAAGAATAAACCGACTACAACAGGGTCAGTCTGCCTGGTTTGCTCTGAGTCACTGACCATCCAAAGCACTGATTTCTACGCGCTAATATCTAAACCTTGAAGATACATGCCTCTTGCTTAGGACAATCGTTTGAGAAAATTGCTGTTTTCCCCATATAAACTAAGTAAACAGCCTATCCTCAGTAAAATCATGTGTTTTTCCTTTTAAATATCTGTTGTGTTTTCGTTTGTTGAGCTAGACCGGCTAACGTCTTTCTCCCTCGCACTTCTTTGCCAGTAAACGTCTTTTCTTCTATAAACATCTTTGTCTGAGTCTTCCTTTTAAACATACTCACATAAGAAACTCACTTTTTAACAAATCTAGGTACTTTTTGAAATAAATTTAAAACAACCTTGTGCATGGTAAATATCACGGTGCTAAAAAAACTTTAGCCTCAGTGACCACAATAAAAAAGCAATGTGGATACAGGAACTCTGATTGCAAAGTAACTACCAACACTAACAGTGATTAGAACAGTGGGAAAGGCTGATGTCATCGTGAGCTTCAGAGCCACCTGGAACGTCCGGCTACTCGGCCCTCACCAGCTCTCACCCAGCACCCTCCTGTAAACCTCCCATCTCATCCCTGTCTCAGCTCTGCCCTCCCCCTCCCCGCCGGGCTCCTCTCCAGGGTGCTGTACCCTGAGCACACACTTCCTTTGTACGCCAGCTCCTTCATCTAACTCTATCAACAGTAAAAAGTTGACATACCAGTATCCCATGCCAACCATGGCCTCCTGTTTTCACCTTCACATGCTCTGGCCCCTGTGCCAGCTCTCCATGCTAATGGGACCTCCATGGGCTGTCCCGTTGCTTCTCCATTTAAGCCGTCTGGCCTCACTCACTTGCCTGCTCAACTGAGACATCTGGTTGACCAACTAACCCACTATCAGCCAACACCCAGAGGACGCAGGATGTCTGCCCTCCCAGCACATCCGTGCAGCAAAACCTCAAGCCTGAATCCATCCCAAAAAACCAACACAGACACACACATGTGGGGCACTCCCAGTCCTGTCCAGTCAGCAGACACCCCGCAGCTCCCCTCACTCTTAGTGAGGAGCTGCGTGGCCTGTCACCCTCGGTGATGGGCCACAACCCTCTCCTGCCACCCTGTGCAGCCCACCTCCCTGCACTCATCACCTCACCAAAAAGGGTAAAGCCAACAAGCACGCACAGACATGCTCTCCGTTTGCCCTCCCCCATCTCGTGCTCCACGGCAACTGCTCCTGTGGGACAGGCCAGCCACGCACATCTCCCCCCACATGCAGCTCCATCCCTCAGCCCAGTCGTCCCATCACCCCCCACTCTTTGTGCCGCAGCCTCCCTGCGTTATAATGAACATAAACCATTGCAGACAGTGAAGGCGTGCAGTGTCCACGATTCCCACAGACAGCAGGGTAGGCTAAGACACCCTCACCTCTCATGGCAACGTGTGTGTGTGTGTGTGTGTGTGTGTGCGCGCTGAGGACACTCAGAATCCACTGTCCGAGCAAATTCCAAGTGTACAACACAGTATTACTCACTGTAGTCACCACACAATACATCAGATCCCCAAAGCTCTTCCACCCTCCCAAACTAAAACTCTGCCCCGTTAACACTCACGCCCGATCCTCCTCCCCCGCCCCGGGCACCCACCACCTACTTCCCGTCTTTGTGAATCTGACTCTCTAAGGGCCTCACATGCGTGGGGTCATACAGTATGTCGTAATGTGCTGCCATTATTTCACTGAGCACAGCGTCCTCAGGGTCCATCCACGTGGTGGCCTGCATCAGAACCTCCTTCCGCTGTAAGGCTGAGTAATACTCCACTGTGTGTACAGACCCATCCACCGACGGATTGGGGGGATCACAGATAACACTGTTACCGACACACATGTGCAAATACCCATGAGACTCCTTACTTCCAACTCCCTCCTATGCTGGGTCACACAACGGTGCCGTTTAACTTTCTGAGGGGCCGCCATACTTTCTCTGCAGTGGCCAGCGTCCTAATTTACACTCTAATTTGGTGTCCAGGTTCCCAGACGGCGACTTCGCCGTTGTTTCTTTTCGCTGTTGCATCCGCGTTGCCGGCTTCCCTCCCTCACTGACATATTGCTCTTAGCGTCCTCCAGCCATTCTCGGAGTTATCACTCTGTGGAATTATGTTTACTTTTCTCTCTTATCCACTAGCCTGCAAGTAGCTTCTGGACACAAAGAATTCATTACCGATCCTGCCCCCTGCCTCTTTTATAGCAACAGTCACACACAGGTGCCTGTCCCCAGAGTACAGATTTTATATTGAGTAGTAATTAAGGCTTACCCTATTACTGAAGTTTTAAAAATAAAGAAGCATCTTATTCCTGAAACATACCTTTTATTTCCTAAAGAAATCATACAAACAGCATGCAAATTACCAGATAAACGTCATCATAGCACCCTTTCTCAAAAATTCGCTTACTAAAATTTTAATAAACATTTTCACAAACTCCCTGCTTGAATCTTCCTTTGCATGCCACTGTCATCCATCCGTGAGGAGCAAAGACTAGACTGGAAGTCTAAGAGCCAAACGCCCACGACACCCAAGAGTCGCTGCGTCCACCCACGCCTAACCCAACCTGGGCTATCACCTCCAGCGGCCTCAGCTGCTTTCCTGAAAGGTCCCGAGAACTGTCCCAAGCAGGGGACTCAGGGCTTCCCTGTCAGACCTGACGCTTACCTTGCAGACAAGACGAACTTCACATTCTTCTGTAACGTCCCAGTGCAGGGACTCGGCAAAATGAGGACCTGGGGTTGAAAAGTAAAACAATAATGTAGTATGTGTATTGCACATAAGTATTTATATACACACATATGTGTACATACATGTAGTATTATTTCATATTTATACTCATATTACTTATACTGCATTTTTTGCAGAAGAAAACAGCTGTTCAATGTGAACCCGAGATTAACTGGCTCTCAGGGCTCTGGAGGTGACCCTCCACTGGAACCTGCGTTTCCGAGTGGGGTCATGCTGTCCGATCTCACGTGCCTGCCAACATCTAGTATCTATTGCTCGTTAGAAACAATAAGGAAATCATATTCTTTTCTCAAGGCATATGTCTAAATGAACATCCAATGGCATCATATATAAAAAACTTCAAAACAGGAGAATGGAGATAAGATAAAGAAAATGCAGCTTGGCCTAGCAATTTTGCAAACATAATATTTTGAAATCAAACATGGACTTATACATTTTTCAAAAATATCATTTTTATTTAAAACAAATGCAGAAGTAAATCAAACACTAATAACATAAGTAGCCCATTCGACAGAAAAATACAAAACAGATTTAGGAAGTATTTGTTGACTTCTTTCATATCAATATGTTCTACAAAGTTAAAAAAATTCATAATGTAGAAATGAGTAAAAAGAAATTTGACTATTAAAAATAAAAATAACTAAAAATAAAACAAAAAGAATGTCTTGACTTTTTATTTTATAATCCATATCCTAATTTCTTTCTAAAGGCATAGAAATCTCATATAAAACAATTTCTTTAAATAAACCTTGGGGTTATATTTCAGGCTCTAAAAATGTATCCATTTTTCTTTGTATCTAGTTCGTATGTATTTTTAAAAACAACATATTTAACATGTATTGTTTGCAGTTAAACAGTTAAAACATTTAAATGTTTAAAACTTCTCTCAGTTTTAGGTAAAATAACAAGTGTCTGGCAGTTGAACTAGCTTCTACTGCCCTCTCTCCATTTCAAAGCCTAATAACAGCCCCAACCTACCCCATCTCTGCATTTTATTTGTGTGTGTGGGTTTTTGTGTTTTTTTTTTGGTCAAAAAGCTGGACATGTAAGATGGAGGCAGCCTTTCCTAACCCCTGTTGTAAAGTCAGTTTCTTTCCATCCATATCCTAAGTACTGAGCTCTGCCCTGTGAGAAGCGTTAGGGAGCTACAAAAATTACAGGGCTTCAAGGTCATAAGCTCCAACACGAACGGCTCAGGGAAGGGTTTCCCTGGGACCCCAGGGGTGCCTGTCGCCGGGACGCTACAGGGAGAAACAGAGTCCACGCTGAGCTCTGAGTGGTGCCTCGGTTTGAATGGGACCATGGAACAGCTTCCTGGGACAAGACTATGGACAGACGGAATGTGCCCGACCAGAGGAAGACATTAATAAGACAGCAGTTGGTCCAGAAAGCATGTACTGGGCATGGAGGGAAATGAAATTCGGGTCCACAGGAGGAGAGCTGCATGTCTAGGAGGCACGGAGTCAGTGGGTGTTTTAGGTAAAGGGCTGCCTACAAGAAACGTCTGGGAAAACTCTTCGCCTAGCCGTGTATGAAAGAGATTTAGCCATCAGCCAGAGAGCCTGGTTAACCCAGTCATTTCTTTGACCTGCAGACGGACAGAAAATATGGATGCTCAACAATAGATTCTGGGGCTTTTAAAGGTAGAAGCAAAAGAAGTAAAAAACCACAGAGATGAAATAAAGGGAAAGGGCAAAGAACAGAAAAGTACCCAAATTTCTAGAGCTAAGAAATGGTCTAACTTCCAGATCATCAGAACAGCATTTAGCCATGGGGCAGCATGTGCGGTCTGCTTTAAATGGATACTCAAATCCTGAACCTTTGTTTCATGTTGTGGTGTGCGCACAGGTCAACCACCTACCTTGTTTCCTGAGAAATTCTTTCCTTTGAAACTCTGCCTCTTCTAGGACAGCCTTGAATGCTAAATGCAATATTGAAGGGGGAAAAAGACATGAAATATGTTTGCTTCACTCCGGTCAAAAGGATTTGCTCTGAATTTTCTTCCACAGACATTAAGAAAACATCCAAGACCACCTACCGTCTCCAATAAGAACCAGAGAGGACTGGTTCTTGGCTTTTCCGTCATGAATCTGTACTGTGTAGGTCCCTTCATTCTCAGTAGTAAATTGATCCATCACCATCTCAATGATGCCAGTTGACTTGTCACATTTAATTTTGTGTGTCTGGAAGCAATAAAGGAAACAGAATTCCACTGTGAAATTCCTCTTTCCATGTTTTTCTCTGACACTAAATACTTACATGGCCTATTCTGTCTTAAGGGTAGGTTATGACACAGAGAGACCTGAAGATGAACTTCTACCACTAAACCTCTTGGTGAACCAACATCAAGTAAGGGACACATGTTCTTTCGGTCCGTGGGTGGGGGTTGGGGCCTACAGCACGAGGCGCCAGCAGAACTGGCTGCTCCCCGGATGGACCTAATGTGACAGTTAATATGTGGGGGACAAAGACAACACAGTGACCTCACAACCACACTGTCCTCCAGCGCCAGGGACGCTGGGACCACAGGCTTCCAGACCGCTGCCTTTGACCAGGGTGCAGAGGCCCACGAGGGGAGTGGGGCGTTCGGGACGCGCCTGGAGGCCAGCCGGGGCCATGTCAGCACCCTCCATCACCCTGAGCCCAGCAGGTGTCCCCACAGCCAGGCACAGCCTGTCCCCACACTCGCCTGGTGGCTTTCCTGAACATGAGCCCCTGCTCCCTCATAATTAGCTCAAGGAGGACCTTCCTAGAATTGTCCTTGGATTTCAGCTGGGTGCACGTCCATGCCCCAACCCCCCTCACTGGATCCTGGGTCCAACCATCTCCATGCCTTCTGTCTGTCTGTCTGTCCTGCAGAAGGTGAGTCCTTGAGAGCCAGGGCTGTCGCTCATTCCGCAACCCCACGTGGCAGCGGGCACAGTGCCCAGCAGGCAATGAAACCACATGGACGTGGGGTCTTCATGAGAAGTTCGGCCTGTGGCATAGCAGCTCATGGTGCCGCCGTGGCACGGACTTGGCAGGTCTCCTGACGCTGCTGATGATGCTGAGCAGTTTTCTTGAAGGACATTCTTATTCCTTGTCTACCCACAGCTACTTTCCAGCAGCAAACTCTGCTGCCATCCCTCATTCAATATGCAGCACCCAGCAGCTCCCACTGTGTTCACAGCCGGGCTGCGGGGCCACAAAGACTCCCGCAGGTTACAGACAGTGGGAGACACGGGTGCCCAAACCCTACAGCCCGGGCAGAAAGTGGTTTAAGAGCCACACGCGTGAGCCTTACAGGTGAGGGCACTGAGAGGTCGGGACAGCGCACCCTCCCCCACGGACCCGGGAAGCCAAGAGCTGCCTTTCAGACGAAGCCTCAGTGAAGCTGCCACTGTCCTGCTGTCACGCAAGCCCACTGTGACTGCCTCGTTCCTCAACCCCACCAGAACAGCACAGGCGGACATGAGGGCCGTGCCGTGCCACGTGGGCAGCAGCTGATCAGGGACACTCCGCCAACACCTCCTGGCACGTTCGCAGGTCACCATCTGTGATGACCCTGGACTATGGTACCCACCCTTGGGTAATGCGACGGGGTCTCAGAGGTGGAATGGAAGGAAGCAGGCTCTGCTGCCCCCAAATATGCCACCTTTGCCCCCTGAAAGCAGGACTCCGCCTGGTGCGGGGACAAGGCCTCATGACCCATTGGCAACAGCTTCCCACGCCCAGAACCAACAAAAGGACAGAGGACGACAGTGTTTGCTGGTGACATTCCCACTGGCAGGGAATGTCCCACTTCCTTTCAGGATGAACCCAGCGGGGGTTTCAGCAATGACTTCCCAATAATCTGAACAGCCATCTCACCCTTGGACATGGGAGGTCCTTGGAGCAAGATGAGCAGAAGGAAAAGCAGGAATCTGTGCCAGCGGCTGGTAAAGCAGGGCTGCCACGTGGACGTGCCACGTGCCCCCAGGGCCCCCATTGCTTCCATAATCCTACCATAACAAGAGAATGACAAAGCTTTTCTCCCTACAGGTAACTAAGAGCGGTCCATAAGTTTAGCCAGAAAAGCAGCATTCATTTTCTGGCAACCCTGTGTGTTTACTGTCACAATGCTCGCCTTTCCCTTTAAGGCTACGTTCACATTTTGGTTTTCCAAATGCCAGTGTCGCAAAAGAGCATTTCAAAGATGAGTATTAGCAAAAGGCGAGCTGTTCACTTCATCTCGCAGTTCACGCCCCTCGGCCTCCGTTGGACATCGTTTCTGAGTCCCTCTGCCTGACGCTGGCGGCCTCGGTCTTCTCGCCTCTTTCGTTTTGTCCCTACACATCCGAGACCACAAGCACTGTTTCCTCCCTCAGTTGCCGCCTGTATTGCACGGCCCGCACTGGGCATGGACGGGGGTGTGCCTGACTGCTGCCCACCCCCTTGGTCCTTGCAGGCCCACTCAGGAGCCCACGGCCCTAGGACTCTCTCCTACTCCTGCAGCCTCTCCAGATTCAGCTTCCTCTGAATCAGACAGTGTTCACTGGACTGTTTCACACCCTCTCAGCCCCGTTTCTTCTGTTATTCTCTCCTGAAGCTGCATTTCCTCATCTCTAACAGCCTCCAGGAGGGCGCGTTTATGTCTCCTTTCTCCATTCCTGCTGTTTGGTTAGCTGTGACACAGAATCAAAATGATTTGCAGAATAAATACCACCATCCACCGGAAAAAGGAAGGTGACGAGCCGAGATGTTGTGGGTCCATTTAATCAAATGTGACTTTCAGGTTTTATTAAGTGAATACAGCCCAACCCATGCCCCCGGCCAAGGCTTCCAGCAAACATAAAAAATCACCGTCACAACTAGAAATTCTAATATGATTTCAAACATGTAAAACACACATATGTGCTTACATAAGATCATCTAGATTTGTTTCTAAATGGGAAGCCAAAACAGGACATCAGTGTATAAAGTGGTAGAGAGAGATGGAAATAAATGAGACAGCATGACCTCAGACTGCTTCTTGCGAGAGAGCACGCACTTTCAGAAACACTCATTACAGGATGTGGTGACACTCTGTCACCTCCCTGGGGACTTGAGCCCTTCTCGGGGGACTACAGACGGGAAAGGGTGTGACAGCTGCCATGGATGTAGCTTGCCACGGTCCTTGAGCTTCCTTAGAGCTTTGAGTGTTTACTTCTGAATACAGATAGCAAATTCCAAGCTGATCAGCCAAATGCACTGTCTCATTTTGTATGACATTCTGCTCACGTCAAACCCTGTTTGCAGAGAACCGGAGGAGCTTACTCTAATTGGGTCTGAGAAGGAGAAAGGTACGACCGACGATGGAGACTGGAGTCTTCACCATCCAGCAGCCTTTGCACCTTCTCAGGAGCCTCTCTGCAGCATCTGGGCAGGTTTCAGAAACTAATGAGGCTTCTTACTAGTGCCGTGATGCAGCCAAAGAAAGTCCAGTGGCTCTGCGGGTGCCGTAAATACAGGCTTTTATATGACTTTCACAAAACAGCATCAATCTTCACACGGAAAAGTCCCCAGAAGATGGCGAATTAAAGAAGTGAAAGGGTACAGGCCGAGAGACTAGCCAGGTAGCAATGAGAAGCCCTCCACAGCAGGTAGAAAACGTTAATCAAAAGATGTGCAAATAAAGTGCAAGTACACGCGTTCCATTTCGTTTCCTAGAATGCTCTCTGCTTGACAAAATTCCCACACTTGCCTGGATCACGCAGTGCCTCCCAGAGATAATACCCACTGTCGGCCTTTCTGGGGCCAGGAAAAAATGACATGCTTTCTACTCATTAGCCAAGCTCCCAATTTGCACAATTTCCGAAGTGTGGCATTATTCTCATGGGAAAGACTGCCTGAATACGAAAAATGACATGATCTCTGTCCATGCAAGATTCCTGCCTGATAGACGTTTGTCTAACCAACTAAACTCTACCAAATGCCCATCAGACACTGAGGCCGGGCCAGACATGAGGAGTCCAGCTTAGAGAAAGGGTCAGTGCTGCCGCATGGCCCGAGTGGTTCCGACACTTTAACATTCTATTAATATTTGTGCAGTGGACAAATGAATGAGGCATTCAGGACTTAGTGGGACAGCTACCGTGTTTCCCCCAAAATAAGACCTAGCTGCACAATCAGCTGTAATGAGTCTTTCGGAGCAAAAATTAATGTGAGACTTGGTATATTATACTTGGTCTTATAATAAAATAAGACTGGGTCTTATATTAATTTTTGCTCTGAAAGACGCATTAGAGCTGATTGTCCTGCTAGGTCTTATTTCTGAAGAAACACGGTACATACACCAACGACACCACGCATTGGGCATCATAAAAGAGAGCAGAGGAGGTAAAGATGGTGGGATGTGAGACCCCAAGCTCAAAACCGAACAATAAAGCTTCTGTCAAATGCTTGTCCGCTGACTGGGCCGCAGGAGTGGAGTTATCAGAGGAGAGGAAGTAGATGGAAATCCAGCCAGTGTCCCAAAGCCAAAGCAGGAATGCTGCAGTAACTGTAAGACTCATCCTACACAATTAAAAGGAGAACCCGGACAGTGTTTGAATCCTAGCAAATTACGTATTTTTGGCAGTTCTGTGGCTCTCTGTCCAGCTGTGCCAGGAGAGCCGGGAAACCTAGCGAAGAAGCAGACACCGGCTTCCCAGCTGACCTCCTCAACAGAAACTCCGGTGAGAGGCACTGCTCCCAGCAGAACAAAACCAGACGCCGTAGCAGCCACAACCAAGGATAAATGACCTGGTCCCTCAAGCTTGTCCTCCCCCGCTCTCCAACATCACCCGAACCTTTTCATAAAACCAAGCTCAACGTCTCTAAAACATAGTGTGCCGTTTTTTAATTCCAACAGGCTTTGATTTAAAAGACACCTGATTCCTTATCTAACCCAGACGAAATCTCTGAACGTGCAAGAATCAACCACCTCCCAGGCCGCTTGGCAACCTCCTACACCCCAAGGTTTGCGGCTCACAAGGGGACAGAAACACACAGAACAGTGACCAGGGAAGTGACCTACCTGAGGGGTGCCCCCCCCCCCGCCCCCGCAGAGCCAGGCTCCACCCACAGGACTCACCTCACTGTCCGACACCTCCCGGTCATTGATGACAAATCGGTAGCTGGCGTCGGGGGACAACTGCTCGGCCTGCAGCCAGAAGCGAACCTGGCCCTTATCAAAAATCTCGTAAGCCAATTCTGATTTCAGAGGAATTGCTACGGGAAGAAAGGAAAGCGCACGTCAGTCATGCACGAGCCCTGATGGGAGCGAATGGGTGCACGTCGTAGGAGAACATCCACCCCAGTTATTCAAGTTTCTGAGAATGTGAAACCCGTGCGGCCCCCGTGTGCCTGCGCAGTGGCGCTTTGCCGCCGGGCCAGGGGCTGCCGTCGGAGATGTCGCAGCCGAGGGTCCCCTCTGGTCGACGTGGGTGAGGGACGGCCACTCTGCCCCCAAGTTCGACACGCGCTCCACGCGATGTTAGTGTCTACAAGTTACGTCTACGCCAGTGTCTGTTTTAAGTGAAGAGGTGACCAGGCTGCACCCCGAGGCCGCCCTTCCCCACGGGCTCCCACAGCGCGCCCCACGGACGTGAGCGCGCCCCACCCCGCGGGCAATCGCGCTGAGGGCCCCAGGCTTACGTACTGGGATTTCTGATTTCATTGCTCAGGGCCGTCAGACGTTCAAGCTCTGAAATTAAGAGAAATACGGTCCTTGGTTTGGGGCCTGGACGCCGGATCGGCGCACAGCTGCAAGGCTAACAATTGCAGAGGTTGAATCACCAAGGTCTCACCGAGGCGGCGAAAGAAATCTGAACTAGAAGTGAACGAACACGGGGTAACTTTAACCTTTGAATACTCTCTTCCATGAGTTAGGAACTTAGCTGCGACTGAGATCCTCACACGTAAACAACCCACTTACTCAAGGGCCAGCTCAGGGCGCCTCGGGGCAGGGGTCTGGGGGAGCAGGGGTTGGAAGAGAAAACCCAGCAGATCTGTTTCCAGAGCCTCTCATTTCTGAAATTGATCTGGCTGAGCGAGAAAGTGCGGTGGTCGGATTTTCCTCCCCTTGCAAGATGTCTTTCAACACATCTCAGCCCCCCAGAATTTCACCATGTGTAATGTCTTTCCTTGCCCTTCCTCCTTCCCCTTCTTCCTCCCTCCTCCCTCCCTCCCTCCCTTCTTAAACTTAGAATTTAGAAATGAGATCGTGGTCACAAGGTAGGAACACATTTGTTTGAAATGAAAAAAGAAGGGAGACTTTTCCTGATCAAAAGCCAACTCCATCTGGATGACAGGTTTGACAGTGAGCAGGAACTCTCCCAATTGGGTCATATGATAGGAATTTCCACAAACCAAATGAGCTAAATCTGCAGTTCCGAGGTTTTGCCTAAAATATATTCATATTTAAAGTCCACATACAACATAAAATATGTGAGAATGTTCATCCTTTGCAACTACTTAAAATTAATGTCAAAATATCACCTGTCGCCTTTAAAAAGGTACAGAGGAGTGCATCACATTTCAGAATTCTTTAAGGATGTTTCATGTGTAGAAAACTGAAGCCCGCTGAGTAAGGATCAGAAGAGGCAGCTGGGAAAGCCCGTGAGTGGATTCCGGCCCATCTGTGCCCCCCCAGAAAGCACAGCGTAGACCCCCATGCTCACCTCCTGCTGTCTCGCTAAGTTTACACAAGCTGACTGGACTTGACCCAACACCTGAGCCTCAGCTGCCGGTGCCTGAAGCCATCGGAAGCCTGCCTCCCACCTTGGATACCCTGGACATCTGCCTCTCCTGCCTGCAGCCCCTGCCACCAGCGGGTGCCGGGTTTCCTCACCACACCCTTAGCTCCACACCAGGAAGATGCCATCTGATAGCGATGGTTTGCATCCCAGAAAATGGCACATTTCAGCAGGGGACTCAGAGGCTCTGAAGCTTTTAAAGATCCAACAATGGGAGGTTTGAGGATCCTGTCCAGTGCTACACAGTTCACTCCACCTCACTGACTGTTCACTAAAAACTCTCTCTACAGGCTCACCCTGACCTGCAAGAAGTGTAGATTAGGGCTGGAGCAAGGAAATACAAACCCAGGCAGTAAACCAATCCACCGCTGACATCCGAGCCAACCTACTAGAAATGACTGCTTTTCCCCAGGTCACAGCAAACAGACTTGTCACTTCTCTCTGCTGTCTTCTCTTTGCAAGAGAGTGAGAGGTTTTGACTATGCCAACTAAATACTATTTCACATGCATAAGTATATGTAGACTTGTTTTATCATCCCAATTATTCAACATTGGGAGGAAAGAGAGGATCTTCCAAATTACATCTCATTAACTTTATGGATTTATTTGCTAATATGTTACTTCCTACTTGCCAAACTACTGAAATGTAACTAAACCTCAACTTTGAATGCACTCCATAAGCAGTATGTCCTGGACCGGAGTTATTTGATGGATAGAAAATGAACTCTAGTGTTTGTTTAATTTCTAAAGTAATTTTTGGCTTATATAAATAGTCCCCATGCCCAGTCTCCCACAAAAGTACACACTTTTTCTAAGGAAGTAAGTCTTTTCTGTGTTAGTGTCAATCTTTGAAAGTGTTATAAAACCCAACAAGGCCAGCCTATGTCATACAGAGATTACCTTTTTCATCCATGACAAAACTGGAGGACACTCCATCCGTGTCACTGACAGACACAGAGTAAGTCCCCAAATCCACTTGGTCCGGATTCTTAAAGTACAGCTTGGAGCTGAAGGGAAGGAGACCAGGGGATATTAATTACTCATGTTTGGAGGCATTTCTAAGAGGTTACAATCGCCAACTTCCGAGTGTGACTTACTGGTCCCCCTCAGTTTTGATGTGAAACCTCTCATCGTCCGCAATGTCCTCGTAGGATTTACACCACGTGAACTGGGAGGCGTCAGTCATTTCCGGGCAGTCAAAACTCAGGTAGATATTGCCCTCCTCATCCACTCCTGCACTGACTTCCTTCGTGCCTGCAGAGCAAGGGCCCCAGCTGAACACGTGCGCACTTAGGGACACGGTGTCCTGTGGGCTCTTCTTTTGGAGAGGGGGTGGCACAGGGCGAGCCCAGCTTACGTCAAGTACCAGCGTCCACTCACTGTCCATCCAGGACGTTGGGGAGGAGAATGGGGCAGGGGCTGGACCACTGGCACAGTAGGCGGGTGGCAGAGTGGTTTACGTTTGGTTTTAAGTAATCGCGTTTCTACTTCCTTTTCTGTACCCAGGACCGTCAGGGAAAACCTTTGGGGGCTGCCAATCCTGGCCATAAAGACCCTTTTTCTGTCTGAGCTCTCACCCCCCTCACTGCTCTGGGGGCCCCAGGCAGCCTGACTCTCACCGATGAGCCCCTCCTTCCCCACTGTTTCCTCTGGGGGGGGGGGTTGTAACTTTTCCACCAAGGTGGACACAGGGCCCAAGCCAGGCCAGTGAGAAGCCACCCCTCAGGACTCAGGAATTGGAGGAGACACCTCCACCTCACCAGGGGGTACACCTAAGGCCGAGCACATACTGACGCGTGGTTCCCAAGAGGGTGGAGACGCACAGAGAGCCAGAGGCAGAATAAAACGCAGCAAATACCCAGAGGGAGGAGAAACAGGAAGCACGCCTGCTTCGGCCGCCTGAGTGGTCACCTTCTGCGACTCAGCTAACTCCTCCCCAGGAACCCAGTGAGCGGACCTCCACCCTCAGAGGTGCGTCCCTGTCAAGGTCAACAGGACTTTCCCTCCTTGTAACCAAGAAAATTACCAACGTTGTAACTTCCTGATCAAAATTCAGCAGTGACCTAGACCACCGCCACCTCTGAATGCTGCCTATGCTCCCAATGCAGGTCCTGTGGACCACACTGACCTAAGGTGCCTCTCCTGCCCGGCCTGGCAGAGCCCCACGGCCGTGAGTACCTGCTCCGTTTCATTTGCCCATCCAGCTCCTTTAAAAGCCGGACAGGACACCACCCAGCCAGCCCTTTGCCCCTCCATCCACGCACACCCGTAACACAGGGAGCCCTCCTTCCACTCTCAGGCGACAGCTCACCTGGCCTGGCCTCCACGAGCACTGGCTCAGACGTGTCCGAGGGTGTCCCCACGCCGCTGGCGTTCACCGCCCGCACTCGGAAGACATAGGTTTTGCCTTGGTGTAGGTCACACACCTTGAAAGACAGAGGAAACATCACGTGAATAGGTAAACAAAGGTGACTTCGCTGCTTTCACATTTTATAATGAATACACTTTCTTTTTAAAAGTGACGTATTCTCTAGTTGGGCTTATTCTGCATTGTGAGGTAGAAAAGCAGTGGGGAGAAGAGATCAACTTCACAATCTGACTTTGCAGGAATAAACAGGTCTGCTACAATTTTGATATTTTCTTTTTTGCATATTTTAAAGCAGAATTAAATTCATATCATCTACTTTGTAATCTGATGTTCATATTTAACATAAACCTATGGCACTAAATACTATTTTAGATGTGGGTTTTTTGTTTGCTTGTTTGTTTGTTTTTAATAAGGAGGGCACAGCTCACAGTGGCCCATGAGGGGAATGAACAGGCAACCTTGGTGCTACCAGCACCAGGCTCCAACCAACTGAGCTAACCGGCCGCCCCCTTAGGTGTGATTTTTAACTGTGCAACATATCCCATCATTTGGACACATCAGTCTCTTCTTATCCCTATGTAGATTGTGCATTGTAATCTGCATTGATAACCATGAATAAAACAAACATACGTTAGGTAAGTCCCTAACTAATTTGTTCACGAGATTCTTAGAAGCTGATTTGTTCATTCAAAAGTAACGATCTTGTTGCATGTTGTCAATTGTCTTCCAGAAGGCACTGCCCATTTCCCCCGTCACTGTGTATGTGTGTGCCCAGCTCAGACGTGGCCTTTCTCTGAGGGTGGGTGCATGCGTGTCACCTCTCTGTCTAAATCACATCACAGAGCCCACAACCGAAAGAAGGACGTGTCTGGATGAGGGCAGCTGGGCCGTGAGCCATGGAGAGGGGCCCACAGGACTCAGCACCGGTGTCACAGCCGACACCAGTGACGGCGAGCTGTATTTCCGAAATAGAAATGTGTAGAGAAAGAGAGGATAGAGCAGTTCAGCCCCATAACTGTGCCCGATGCAGTACGAGTGCGTGTGTGTACATACGTGTGTGCGTACATACGTGTGTTAGCAGACAGACTTCGCTCAGCAGCCACATGACTGACGGAGTTAAATGAGGGGCCGGACGTGGAAAGGCATGGACAGCACTAGTCGCCCCCACGGAGCACACAGGGCGGCCTGTGCACACGCCTGCGTGCCCCTGAGGGATCGTGCTCTGTGGGCAGGACAGGCAGGGCCACCGGGTTCCCACAGCTGCAGCTCTGTGGGGACCACACACGGGCCGCTGCCCCCCTGCTGGAACCTCCACCCCAGGTGCTCTGAGCTGCCGGCTCTCGGGGCCAGAACAGCTGCTCGCAAAGGCAATGCTCACCTTTAAGTAACGGTTCGCAGTCGCCCCCTCGTTGACTGTGACCCACTCTTCGGCCTCTCCTTCCTTGTAGTCCACAAAATACCCGGAAACGGGGCTGCTGCCGGAGTACACCGGGGCTTTCCACAGCAGAACGAGCGACGTGTCCCTGACCTCACAGAATGTCAAGTCGTAGGCAGGACCTGAGACATGGGGACACGCAGGTACCGCCAACGCCGCGGTCACAGCCCCGTGGACACGAGGCTGCCAAGCGCACACCCCACACCACGGACGCCACTGCTGCTCATTACAGTTGTGGGTGTCCCCCCCCGGGAGTGTGAGTCGGGCTGATGTTCCTGCAGCCCCATCGATGGGGCACCTAGGTGACCGAGGGAACTCTGGGAATGGTCCTGAGTCCACACGGCTGGCCCCAACCAGCAGGTGCGTGTACGAGAGACAAGTAAGGGCACTCATGTCACCCGCCCCCGGGACCGACCACCTGCCGGCTAAGGGGACACCGGGGCCTCTGCCACGTCACCCTCAGTTCTCGCCCTGCCAGCACCTAAAGCTACTCCCCAGGGGTGCTGAGTCTGGGTGCAGGCACATCGAGCACACGGGAAAGGAGGGCGGCCCCGTCTGAGGGGCCTCGCACCGCGTCTGTGCGAGTGGCTAGGCCACTTCGTGTTAAGCCCTCAGAAAGGTTCTGGAACCCGTAACAGCTTGTTCTTCCATTGGCTTTTCTAAGGGGCAAAATTAATTTCATTAAAACAAATACCAAAACAAAAAGGAAAAACAATATAATCAAAAATAGTCTGAATTTTTTAGCTTTTTCACCTTTGATCTTTAGGTTTTCATCATTTTCTTTTTCTAAAACATGAGCATATGACCCACTGCATTCAGGCTTTTGACGGACTGAACGCAAAGGGCGTGGCCCAGGACAAGCATCTGCGACGAGAGCTTTAAAACGTGGCTTTGATGCAGGGTTGCAACAACTGCGTATTTTAGAACTGGGGCTGCACGAGGCCCAAATGCTCTGAGAAGGGGACTGTGGGACTCCTGAGGTCACACTCCATGTCAGCCTGGAGCCAGCATGTGCCCCCTCCTGCCCCGGCCACACAGCCCCAGGCCAGGCTCCAGTTGTCCTTCCACGCGCTTCTCCCTTGCTGCACACTTGACTGCTAACCAGTCTGTGCCTGTCACCAGCTAACCTGTCCGTACCCCCAGACTACAGCACTGGGTCACCCCAACTCACAGCTATGCCCATGCCTGGCACAGTGGGAGTGGCGCCATGAGACGTGTACCGTGATCGAACCCTGCTCGCTGCAGACTGGTGGCCTACTGCAGACTTGGGGCTGGCACCAGGGAAAGCCACTTCTGGGCTCGGCCATGTGCCAGGTGCGTGCGTGGGAGTGTGTCCAGGACACGGGCCTCTTACCAGGTTCTGGTGCCGTCCAGGCCTCACACTTGAAGAGCTCGCTGGCGTCGGACGGCTGCCCAACCCCCGCCAGGTTGGTGGCAGCAATTCTGAATTCATACAGCGAGCCTTCTGTCAAGCCATCCACCTATTTAGATTGTGTTTAAATTGGTACATGAAATAAAAGCGGTGTGACAACCACAGGGGCAGAGGTGCCTTTGGGACTGATCCATGGAATGACCCTGAGGGGACGTCGTCTGAGGACGGTGCTGCACTCACCGTGTCACAGCCACTCCTGGGCACCTACACCCTGCCCCTCTCTATGGAAGCTCCTACAGGGGTGCCGTGGTGGCACCCTTTGGGCAGACAGGGAAACTGAGGCTCGGAGAGATAAAAGTCACAAAGAGGAAGAGGGAGAGCAGAGGTGAGCCCACACTCCCCAGCAGACACCTGCCCTTCGGATGCCATCAGAGTGGAGACAGACGCCTCCTTGCTGGGATGAGGCCAGGTGTGTGACACTGGGCTGTCACCTGCTCCCAGCACAGGGGCTAGAGGTCCCTTAGGGGACCTCTACAGGCCTCTACAAGGCCGCTCGGCAGCCACGGTAGGCTCTGCTCTTCCTGGTGGTACCCCAAAGGACCAGGGAGCTTTCACCAGAACCACCAGCCCCGCCTGCTGGCATGGCTGGGACAAACCTAACATCTAGAGACACTGCGTCTGAAGACAGCACCTGACAGCCATGTGTGAGAAGCCAAGGTCCTTTCTGCCCCACGGACGGGCTCCGCCTCCTCCTGGAGGAACTGCTCCCAGAAAGGATGGAGGAGCTTGTGTAAACTATACGAAAGACTCAGATGCTACATCCTGATGATACGTGATAAAGCAGAAACTTGTATAACAGACCTTAGACCAGGGGCGTCCAAACTTTTTTCAACGGTTTTCACCAAGGGCCATATGCAGTAAAATACACAAACAGCCGGTCCACTCACTCGAGGTGAAGTACGTATTGCCTACCTGGTTTATTTAAGTAAACTAAATATATTTTTGGAATTTGCCGCAGGCCAATTAACAATGGATCATGGGCCTCAGTTGGCCCGCGGGCCGCAGTTTGGACACCCCTGCCTTAGACCTTCAAGGACTCCCCCAAAACTAAACCCTCACTTCACAGCGTTTGTGACTCTTGTGGAACAGACTTGTCATGCCCTGTGGTGACTGTGTGGCCCAGCATTTCCTACAGCAGGAAGGAGGGGGGGGACCCTGGGAGGAAACCCTCGCCTCATATTGTTCAGAAGCCTGCTGCCGGCTCAGGGTTTGTGTCTGAGTTGATTCCAGATCTTTCTGACTTCAAACTGACATTCTTCCTACTCTCTCCTCCTGGACATCATGTGTATTTTGACAACTGACTTACTCATGGGGTCGGGGGGAACACAGCATTTCTTAGGAAAGTGATTACAGGCAAGACCGTTCTAAACGCTTGCTGAGCAGAGCCCGTGCCCGCTCTGCACACAGGACGAAAACGCCCTGCCTGCCAGGGGCTCGCGGCTTCACAGAAGGACACTGTGAGGGGCCCTGGAGGCCGGGCGCTGGCCACAGCCACATGACTAACGGGCAAACCTCTCACTCACGCAGCTCTCCTGCTGGGCACTGCTGGTCAGGTCCTGCCAGCGCGAGGACTCCGTGATCTCATGAGGCTGTGAATTTTTTTATCCATTTTTGTTTCTGGATCACATTACCTAATGCCACTGACCCCCAAAACACTGAATGAAGGACTCTGCCCACAAGTGCAACCTCCCAGGAAGATAAGGAATCAGCCCGACGTACCATGAGGATCCTCTCTGTGACAGGAGAGGAGTTGACTTCGTGCCAGTTCTTATGATGAGCCTCACGCTTGTCCACGAAGTACCCAAGGATGGGCGCGCCTCCGCTGAACTTGGGCACCTTCCAGCCAAGGGTCATGGACTGGCCATCACAGTGCAGGAGCGTCAGCCCGTAAGGGGGCGAGGGGACGGCTGCAAGGAAGCACAGCGGGAGGGACCGCAGCTCAGCTGGGCTCCTATGTTGTCCCACCAGGCGGCTGTGGGGTGCCAACCAGAGGTGGCCCTGGGCACTGGGCCCTCTCCTCCTTTCTTGGCCTACCTTTACCCATCATTGTTTTTTATGCCTTTTTTAAAAGAATATAAAAAAATTCTCTATGTATTTATGGCTATTTCTAAATACATCTCCCAGTGTTTCGATAATACCAGGACAAAGGATTATTTCAAACTGGCCTGAACATTTGCAATCACAGGTTCCCCCCGCTCCCCTGAAGAAAACCTTGAGAGGTTTCTCTCCCTGGCATTCAGGAAGAACACGGCCGTTGTCTCCACGGCCGTGAGGACGACACTATCCAGGCCAGTAAGTCTTCATTTTCTACGTTTACAGAAACTGCAGCTTAAGTCCGGTGACTGTGACGTCACACTTCCCTTCTGGACAGCAGGTGTGGAATGGGCCATCTTTTCATAACACGCTGAAGAGGCTACCTCTCCGCTTTCTCCGGACTCTGAGTCCAGGCAGCCTCTGGTACCTGACATACAGGTGAGCTGCCCACAAGCTCTTCTTATTATAGAACCAAAACTTAAAGGATTGGTTTTCACCTCATAGGAATAACTTAAACAGGTACATGGCAATGTTGGAACGTTTCCCCTGAGAAAAACAGGAGATGAATGACCTTAAAATTTTTTTAATTGATTTGTTTGCTACCTTGCCCACCTAAGTATTATCAGATTTGACCTTCCTTGGACATCTTAGAAACATTGTTGTTAGAAGAGAAATCTTATTTGCAGAAAATATTTTTATAATTTAGTTGGAGACAGAAATAAAGAACAAAACATTTCTCTCGGAAGTGAAAAGGCAACACTGTGATGCAAAACGTGTAATATTTGATACTCCTGTTTCACAACATTCCTGAACCTGCTTCAGCTGCACGGTGGGTGTCATGTGACATCAGCAGTGTGACAAGTACAAGACAATAGCTTCACGGATCAATGTTTCTAGGGCCCATCACTGCAATTTAAGACCTGAATTGTTCAGTTTGATCAAAATAATAAGGTTTAAAGATCATTATGTATGAATAAGTTACATAAACATTTAAAATTCTCAGGAAGGAGTTATTAAAGATCCTTGCACTAAGAATAGCAAAAAAGGCCACAGATGTTGTTTGATTCTAACATCTATTTTGAAAAGAGAAATCCATACCCTACAGCATGCATTGTAATGTAGGTACATGGGCTTGGAAACAAATGTGACCTCCAATAATATTTTCCCTGTATAATTTACATTTCATGAGCTTGTCGCTATGTCTCCCTGTCACACTGGCATTTCTGACATGAGTGGCCAGGTGATGAGAAGCTCCCACAGAACTGTGTGTTCTCTGTTAGACAGTTTTCACCCACGTGTTTTCCTCTGGTAACATTCCAGCTGGCATCGTAAATGCTTCTTCGTGCAGAAATGAAGACGTGCTGGGGAGCAAAACGGGAGCAGAGCAGCAGAATTACTCACTGAGGGCGGCCTGGACCTTGATGACGTCGGACTCCTGGGAGTTCTCACTCGTCCCCACAGCATTGACGGCCTTGACCCGGAAGATGTACTGCTCACCCGTGGTCAGTCCATGCACGACGAACCTGGGGAGACACGAGCGGGCCTGGCTCCAGGCACCGCCAGCTTTCCTCCTCCCGCAGACAGAGCACCTGGAACACCCTACAGGCATGTTTCCCTGGGACTCGAAGGAAGCTGACTTGTGTGTGTGCTTTCCATATGCATCACATACGTCCATTTTCATTTTATTATCTCATTAATTCGAATCAACATGCAGCGTCAAAAAGTAAGGCCATAACCCCAGTTCTAGCAGGAGCTGAAGCAACAGCTCTGAGGGCACAGCCAGCGAAGCCCTCGCTGATCCCAAGGGGCCTCACTCAGGGTCACAGTCGCCTACTCTGTGCCTGCCCTTCATTTCCACAGGGAACGTGGAAATGGGTCACAGGTCCACTGTAAAACGGTGCTGAACTCCTCACCTGAAAGAATCCCACGTATGGAAAACAGTGGGAAGTCATTACACTGTAGGGGCCACAGGTTAGACAGGAAAGCCAGGCTCGGCTTAAAGAGCAGCTCTGACAACAGGTGTTGTGTCAGCTCAACCTGTGTGAGACTCTGTCCCCTGCCCGAGGTATGGTGACAGCAGCCACCTCACAGCACTGTTACAAGCACCCAGTGGGAAAGCATGCAAATCAGTCAGCACGCATGCCTCGCACGTGGAAAGTGCTCGGTAAATGTGAGCAAGTACTGTCTGTCGTCCAAGGTGTGCAAACACTTTGTCCATTCACAGAATTCCTGCACTACGGTAATACTTTCAGTGTTCTGTCCTGGGAGATCTTTCTGCATTTGCCGGCCATGGACGGTGAACACCACCTAACCGCTATGCTCCTCAATTACATCGCTTCTTTGTCTAGCCACAGCTTTTTCCAACTATTTAAAAAAGAAGAAAGTTTGGAAAGGAATGATGGCTGAGCCATAACGGATAGCCCACCGTAGCAGTGATCCGACGGCTGCCTCTATGTTCCTGAAAAGCGTGTCGTGGAGAAAAGCCTAATAAACCTAGACAACACTGCACGCTCAGCACGCAGCAAGGGCAAATCGATGCCAGAAGCTGACACTCATTCTTCACCAGGAGCCCACCCATCCCTGCACTGGAGGAGCAAGTCCCCCTGGCTTTGTCCCCGTCGGTGGCCCATGAGGAGGGCTGTCAGTTCTGCGAAATTGTAAAGGTTCAGAAAATCTACACAGAAAAATCAAACCCCTGTCACATCACAGTTGCTGTCCTAACTCTCCGTTCAAAGGAAAATCTTAAATGCTAATTAGGGTAGAAGAGCAACTTCTAGAACGCCTTTTTTGTCAGCAGAAAACCACTTCAGGTAAGTCGTGGTAACCAGCTCACCACCGTTAACCCCCTACGTCCCTGTGTGCGAATAAGAGAACAGACGCAGTGTGTGCACGCTTCTCGGACGCGCTTCTACCATGGTTTCTGCTGCTCTCACTGCCATGTGCTTTCTGTGTGGCTTTGGCTTTCTGTACGTTTTTCCCAGCCAGCGATTTAGGACCCAGAAGGTGGGGAGAGGGGCTCGGGGCAGGCAGCACCTGTTGTAGCCGATGGGCTTGTGGTTGCAGGGCTCCCAGACATTGGACCCTGCCACACAGCAGTCCACGTAGTAGCCCAGCAGGTCCTGTTCGTGCTTCGGCCTGTCCCACTGCACCACCACCGACGACTTGGTGTTCCGCGACATGAGGACCCGGCCGGGAGCAGACGGAGTGACTTTGCAGGGAGACACGATGGGAGTGCGTCAGTGGGTTCAGAGTTTGGGCAGACACACCAGACACCTTCAGGCCCGTTTGTCCCCAGGAAGTGGCAACCCAGGTTTGGACCTTTAGATGGAATATGGACAAAGAGGACGGGACGGGCATACGAGGGGTGGGCCAACAAGCAGAGGGACTCAAGGGTGCTCACCCATCTTCTCTGCCCTCCCAAGGCCCCCCCTGACCCCAAACAGAAGGAGGTACAACCACACCTCCCGCCCCTCCACCAGGATCATTAAGAAAGAGGTGTGGCGACACACACGCTTTGGCCAACTGGGTAGTAGTTTTGGGGAATGGAAAAATACCAACTGAAAGAAAGTAAGACACATTTCCATCAGATTCACTGGACTCTGAAAGGGGACTCAAGTTCAAACCATGAGTTGACCATAGACTTTCTCACCTAGTGTAATCCAGAATTTCTACAATTAGCATTTGACATCTTCAAAGGGGGAAGTTCAACCATGCAGGTAAAAAACTCGAGTGCACTTGGGGTTGAGAGTTTTTAAAACGTGGCCATTAATAAAGTGCCTAAAAAATACTTCTAACCCATTTATCAGTTTCATAAGAAGAAGGTGGAACTTTGAAGAAATGTTGAGAACTGGGCAAGGCATGGCAGAGAGACCTTCGTCTCTTGTAAGGGAGGCACCTTGTGGTGGTGTCTCGGATGTGGGTGATGCCTTCGTCAACACATGGTAATGCTTATCTGACATCACCTTACTCAGGGCCCGTCCTAAACTTCGGCCAATCACTGTACCACTCACCAGTGGCGTCCTGAGCCTGAATGGGGGGAGTGATTTCTGATGGGTCACTCAGGCCGTGCTTATTTGCAGATAAAACTCGGAACACATATGGTTTCCCGTCAGCAAGGTCAAAGACAGCATATCGAGGGGACCTCACGGCCAGCTGGGCATTGACCCGTTGCCAGCTGCCACTCCCGACCATGGACTGCAAAGACAAACAGGACTTATGAAAGAGAGCCAAGGGTTCCCCAAAATCAAGTTAAAGGGAATATTCCATTTGAGCTAACCAAATTATATTTTAGGGATGTCATCCTGTACGCCACACACTGGACCAGCAGTAAGTCTTTCCTGAATTGTATGAAAAGGGGAGGCAATGTAGAGAAGTAGGTAAGAAATTACCTCAAGTTGGAAATACTTACCAATAAAATTTTCACCTGACATGGAATGATTAAACCATAGAAAACTTAAGGGAATCAATACATAGGTTATACTTTTAGTAAAATGGAATGAACTGTAAGTAGTTAAAGAAAATTTAAGAATATATTTGTAAAATGCCATCATAACTCAACTGTTCACATTTTGGTTTTAAATTGTTACTATTTTGCAGCTAATTATAGTGATAATAATGTAACAGCAATCTAAATAATTAACAATGGGGTAAGATACAACATTGTGATACATTCATACTAAAATGTAAACTTTCATGTTGTTGTATAAATATCTTTAAATAGGATGAGAAGAATTGTATCATTCTGTTAAATGTAATAAAGAATGCCAATCATGTCTATGATATATCAAGTATATAAAAACCTGTAGAGGAAAAGACTATAAATATATATACCATTTGTCAATAGTGACTATTTTATGTGAAGGAATTGTTGGTGCTTTTGATTTTACTTTATATGATGTCTCTGTATTTTCCAAATGTTCTGTACTGCATGTTGAATTTTTATTGTTCATAATTACTTTTAAAGTTACAATTACAAGTTTAATTTTTTTTCCTACAGAGAAAAACCCCTTTTTCAAAGAAATCCTGAGGTCGTCAAGGTTGGGTGCACGTGGACCAGCTGGAGGCTGCCAGAAGACTGGGAAAGCAATCTGAGTAACACCCCAGGCTTCCGGAAATTAAGATCATGTTCAAAGGACAGGTTTTCTCTCATTTTAGCAAAAGTGAGGTCACTTTCTTGGAGTAGGCACAGGTGTCCATGGTAAGAGGCCCCCACATGCCTGCATACGTTCTCCATTGGGATGGGGGTGACACTTAGCTGGGTGATCAGAGAGAAGGACCCTCGTGTTAGAGGAGGGAGAAAGTAGGGGGGAAACCTGCAAGGGACTTTCTTCCAAGCTTCCAGAAGCCCAAGAAAAACTGGGAGCCTACATCCCTAGCAGCTCATGGTTGAGGCAGGGGCTAGAGGAGGGTGTGCAACCCAGCACCTCCCAGGGAGTCACCCAGGGCACATTCTGGGCCTCTGAGAACACACAGGGCTCCGCAGCCTTCAGCACCCACAGTGGAAACACCCAGCCACCCAACGCTGAGCTTGTGGGCCTCAACCAGACAGAACAAGCCAGGCGCTGGCCTGCGTGGACCCAGAGCGAACAGCTTTTGGCTAAGGTTAGGTGAGGAATTACCAAGCGACTCTCATAGGGAGGGAAATCCATGATTAAAACTATATGCTAAAGAGTGGTGCACTAACCGCTGGCTATCTACGGTGTTAATTACAGGGCTGCAGCTCCCATCGCCACGTGCCTACTCCTAACATAAATGTAAATGCCAGAATAAATACAGAAAATAAACTCTAAGTATTCCTATGGTTCCTTGTAGGCTCTGATAGGAACCAAGTCACCAAAGACCACTGGAGACAGATTGTGGGTGGACCACCGTGTGCCCAGCTCCCACCTGGGGCCCCCACTGCTCCACGCCCCCCACGCCCCTTGAACACCGTGCCTCACGCGTGCAGCCCTGGCAGCTTCCTGTCCAGCACTCGCATGCAGCCCACGTGTGCCTTCCCCACGACGATGGAGGTTCTGAGGCATGTGGCCCCAGCAATGAGGTCTTCTTTCCAAAATGTCCGCTCATGCTCGCTCTTTCTGGCAATGGTGGTGATGGACAGGGAGATGCCTGTGCAGGGGCCGAGAAGAGACCTTTCCTCCTGGCTCAGCACCACCTGGGTCTGACCACACAGACATCCGCTGTGCAAACACTGTATTTTGTCACCCAGAAAGCACAAGCTAACTGCCCTGCAGCACCCCGGTGACAGCCGTCCAGGGAACGGAGCTTTGCGGAGAAGTGGGAAGGCCAGAGGGCCGCTCCCACTGTGTAGTGGGAGACAGTGCCCACTGCCATCCCCCTTCCTGCCACGCCTCACCTGAGTGTTATTTCTGGGAGACGGTCACTGCGTTGCATGCTAGACGCTCATGCTGAGTGTGACATTTATTCTGTGTGGACTGTACACGTCATACCATGTATTACATTGTGAGGTAAGTTAGTGCCACAAAACCAGTTACAGATTCGCAGGACTGTAAAGGCCACAACCCAACAGTGAGTCACCAAATCACAGGGTGGGTCCGACCTGCACCTTCTAGGGCGATAGGACAGAGTGCACAGCATGTAGTAAGCCTTTGTTTTTGAAACTGTGTTGTGTGTGCGTGCAGGGCTGCAATACACTAACTATGCCCTTACCTATGTCCACACCTACAGTCTTCAAGCCAGTGACCGTCTAACACTCGCCACCTGAAGTGTGACTCACTCTACAAGATCGCCACCCAGTGGCCAAGTGGCTCATGAACACGCTGAGAGCCCAGCAAACTGCGCTGCCGCTTCTCAGTGAGTCCTCAGGAAGAAGACACAGACCCAGTCGGTGCTTGAGCCTAGCGGGGACCTGACCTAGTGACGTGAAGTGACCAGCTTGCTCATGTGAGCAAAGCCAGAGCCAGGGCAATTCCTCCGAGGCGGACATGACCACTTGTCATATTCACGGTTCAGCCAAAACCTTTGGCTTCGTATTAAATACCAGTGGTAGAGCCTTTGTGAAGCCCTGCAACCTGGGCACGTGAGCACAGTACCTTCTCAATGAAGTACATCAGCGGCTCCTTGCCCCGCGGAACAGGTGGGTCCCAGCTGAGGACAACGTACGTCCTGCTGATTTCTGAGGCGTGTACATTGGTGGGCGGTCCTGGAATCTGAACGTCGCCTGAAGGAGGAATACATTGGGTGAGTGTGGGGGACCCCAGGTCAGCCCGTTGGCTCGGCCCGTCCTGGGAGTGCCGTCCGCTGGGCACACGGCCGGCATGGAAGAACTGCCCTCAGTGCTGGCCTTTGCTTCACTTCTATTTTGGGAAAGTTTTCCAGCGCCCAGGCAGAGCACTGGTAGAAATCGTTCAGTTATCCCTGTCTCTAACATAAGCCAGTCGACAAGAAAATAATCTAGTCCAGAAGGCTTCCCAAGTTTCAGCTGGAAGTAAGGAGAGATTTACCCAGAAGGAATAGGGCATTTAACCCAAAAGGTGGCCTGACAGCCCTGGGGATGTGTGTCAAAAGGTGCTGTCCCCGTGCCAGCAGCATGGATGCCTTGCCGAATGTAACCTACTCTGGGGGCGCTTGCTCCAGCTCTCTTTGTCTTGTGTGCCCTCCAAGCATTGCAACTATGTGTCAGCTTCCAAAGCACGCTGTCCTCCCCAGGTCAGGCCACACTATGTTCTCCAGCTCAGTATCCTGTGATTATATATTTGAAATCGCAGAGGGGTAGCATAAGCCTTTAGAAAAGCCTAGGACAGGTTTGCAATCAGACATGTCCACTTAGCTCTCTTCTGCCACAAGTTGTTTTTTAATGTCCCATTAGGTGTCAGGGGTATTATGTTCCAATATGAGAGCTTCTCACAAAAAAGCTGGGGGGTTGGAGGATTTCCAGGCCCCACAGCCCCTGTAATTTAGAAACAATATATTCTGAGTTCCAATTAGCTTAGCATGCAATTAGAACAGTTCAAAACATCCCAGAAAGTCTCTGAGCCCTTCTCAAAAGCCATTTCTCTGAGGACCCTGCTGCCAGCGGCCCACTGGACAGCCACATAGAAACAGCACGAACAAGACTGGGTTTCATGTCACAGGAGTCCAGTTTCAGAGCGCAGCCCATTTCACAGGCAACCGGATTACAAAGGCAGCGTGGCCTGAGCTGGGAGCATCTGGAAGTGGCTTTGATTTCAAATGAGGAGTCAGGGTGTCTCGGGAAAGTGCCCAGAGTGCCAGGCGGCTGGAGCCTCACCACCCCAATGGCCTGCTCTGCACCCATGGCTGTGTCAGAAGAGACGCAGAAAGGGGCACAAGCCCAGGTCTTCTGATTGCAAATCCTGCGTTTTGTTCTATCAGCTCCGGGATATCAAAGCCTGCCTAGGAGGTTCCTCTCTAAATCAATGTAAGACGAAGTTTACTGGAATTTATAGGCCCCCAGGAGGATAGATTTCAAGTGACTATACAGCCATAATTGAGCTTTCGGAGTAAATGACGAAACCGGCACGTCAGCTGCACAGGACCCATTCCAGAGCTGTGCACTGAGTGTCTGGGTCCAGGATTTAGTAACACAGAAACAATCTTATTATATTCTGAGAGCCTTTGTGGTCTTTTCAGGAATAGAATCTCCATTTTTCAATGGAGTGACTCAAGAAAGACTGGGAAACTTAAGAGAAGAGAGTTGACATTAATTAACATGTTTAAAGGAAAACACTAACCAAGATTAAGGTGATTAGAAAAATTTAGCAAAAACTTAAAATAGCAGAAGAGCAGTTTTGTAACCAACAAAAGTAATGTTTCTTTATCATTAAAACAAATGGTGATTAGCAGTTATTTTCTAGCTAAAACAATGTTCAAAGAGAAAGGTCAGCTTAGGTGAAGGAAAGAATTAGGGGTAGAAAAGGCAATAACTTCCTAATGACACACTTTCAAACACAGAAATGGATTGCTTAAAAACACTGTGGAATATTTCTCTCTCTCTAAAGATTCTTTTACATTAGAAGATGTATTCATTATCTAGCATGAGTTAAGTTCACAGAGGAACTTTCCAAACCCCTCTCAGTGTACAGGAATTTTTATTTCATACCTAGTTTGTTCTGGGCGGTGGAAACTGCCCATTGGCTGGGAGTAAAGCCTCACGCCAGGGAACAGAAGCCTGTGCACTGAACTCCGGCCGTATCAACACCCCCAGCCAAGGAGTTCCCCTCTGAGTGTTTTATCCTCCGCAGAGCCTTGGAACGTTTCCCAGAGTGCGACTAAAACACAGCCTCGTTCAAGAACGCATCAAGAACAGTGAAGGCCCAGGCCCAGGAGCCAGGAAACCTTCCCTCTCATAAGAAAGGAAATGAGGAGGAGCATGAAAATTATCGGAGACTCTGTTCCAGCTGGAAGTAAAATCCACAGTGTCTGCAAACCACACTTCCATTTTTTCCGTTGGAAAACTAAGTCTTTGAAAATGGGGTCTTTCTTTATTTGGCACTTAATGTACAGCTGGCTATTTATATCCCAAAGCATCTGTATCCATATATAAAAAGATAGCTTTTCTCCCCAAAATATCATAGTTGCTGCCTTGGAACACGTAGTAGATTCTAGGATTTCATGTTCCCGTGCTTTTCACAGTGACCTTTACGTACTGCAGCTCTCATCATAGATATGTGACATTTGTACAGAAACTTATTCTTCCCTATTTCAGGTAACCTGATTGGATTTTCACTCCTACGTGCCCACTCTCAGGTTCCTTCTCTCCTCACTGATCTCATCTGTTAGGCGGGGAAAGAGAACTTCCTTTTCTGCTATCATGTCAAAAATACATACTTTAGACAGTCTGGACTACAAGAACTTCCCTTCCGAGATAATTAGGAGCCATTTTTATTCATTCAAATACCTGTGTTTGAATCCCTTACTTAGGAAGTCATAATAACTCAACCTTCCCAAGTTACTTTCCTTTTGGTGCTTTTTTTCAATCTTTTATTTTTTTTAAGTGTGTTTCCAGGACCCATCAGCTCCAAGTCAAGTAGTTGTTTCAATCTAGTTGTAGAGGGCACAGCTCACAGTGGCCCACGTGGGGATGGAACCAGCAACCCTGTTGTTAAGAGCATCACGCTCTAACCTACTGAGCTAACTGGCCGCCCCCTCTTTTGGTACTTTCATATCGGGCACCTTTCCTGGTTTCTGAGTTCTCCTGGACACAGAGGTTTTAACTAAGGCTTTACACTTCACCATGGGATTAACCAGAACTCTTAAGGGTGTTCCTGTAAGAATTACATGCATTTTTTCTGAGATACCGGAGAAAAATTTTTATAGGGGCAGAACATATAATTTTGGATACCATTTAGGGGCAAATATGAAACCAACCAACAGACCCCTGAATGTGCGCTGTCTAGGGAAGAGCGTGTGGGGCTGACACCGTTTTGAAGAAGAGCTCAGTCCATCTCCTTAGGCCCTGGCTCCAAAGTAATTAACTCTTTTTATTTCTAAATTTTCAGTTTGTCCTCTATGAACTCTAATTATAAGTCCAGTTAAAATCTTAGATTCCCGATTGATAATGCAGGTAAATCGATCTTTCTGGATATCTCTGGATGAAATATTTAGTATTCGTAAAATGCAGTAGGGACAATATTTGACAGGAAAGACTCAATTCATTTAGTTACATTATTAAAAATAAAATTTTTGCTTAAAAAATAAAACAAACACTGTTCCAGTAACAGAATCTGGGAGAAAGTAACCTGGCATCAGCTAGTGATCAAATAACCTGAGGTTTTTTTCTCCACATGTCCCCAAAAGAATGCATTAGTGAACCCCGATAAAACACCAACATCCACTGCACCTTCATTCTTAGGCTCACCCCCTCATTCTGTCTTGCTTTTCTTTTCTGTTTTTTTTTTAACTTCTGTAGACCCTAAGCTGCAGGCTCGGCCTACAGTCTTCACTCATATGTGTTAACAGTGTCCCTCCTTGTGGGTGTTTTCTCTCCCTCTCTCTTGTGCAGAATGACAGTCCGAAACCCCAAGGGTAAAAGCAGCTGAAAAGAAGGGAAGGGCCACTTACCTTCCAGGTCATCCTCATAGATCACAATTTCTTTATCTCCCTCCAGATGGATTGCTGCAGAGAGAAAGGTTGATGATAAATTTGACATCCAAAGGTTTCCTAAAGAAAACCGTGGTTTCCCCAATTGCTCGCGAGGTCCCAGTCGCCCTGGCAATGATGCCAACAGCATATGAGGTGGGACAATTAGGTTCGCGAACTCATCCTAGAAAAAGTGCTCCATCCCTCATTGCTGAATATCACTACGGTCACCTATGAAGTGCTCCCCTTGGGAAGCTATGCACTGACGCCAGCGCCTAGTCCACCCTTCAAAGCAATTTTGGAACTCTTTTTCTGGAATGGCCATCAGAGCTGTCGTCATGTTACCCTTGATGTCCTGAATGTCATCAAAATGTCTTCCTTTCAGAGGCTGTGGAGAAAAAGGAACCCTCATACACTGTTGGTGGGAATGCAGACTGGTGCAGCCGCTATGGAAGGCAGTGTGGAGGTTCCTCAAAAAATTACAAATAGAATTACCATATGATCCAGCAATCGCTCTCCTGGGTATCTACCCAAAAAATCTGAAAGCATTTCTCTATAGAAACACGTGTACTCCAATGTTCATTGCAGCTTTGTTTACGGTTACCAAGACATGGAAACAACCAAAATGTCCTTCGATAGATGAATGGATAAAGAAGTTGTGGTATATATACACAATGGAATACTATTCGGCGTTAAGGAAAGATGATATAGGAGCATTTGTGACAACATGGATGGATCTTGAGAGTATAATGCTAAGTGAAATAAGTCAGACAGAAAAAGCAGAGAACCCTATGATTTCACTGACATGTGGTATATAAACCAAAAACAACAAAAGAACAAGACAAACAAATGAGAAACAAAAACTCATAGACACAGACAGTAATTTAGTGGTTACCAGAGGGTAAGGGGGTGGGGGTGGGAGATGAGGGTAAGGGGGATCAAATATATGGTGATGGAAGGAGAACTGACTCTGGGTGGTGAACACACAATGGGATTTATAGATGATATAATACATAATTGTACACCTGAAATCTATGTAAATTTACTAACAATTGTCACCCCAATGAATCTAATTAAATAAATAAATAAATAAAAAGAAAAAAAATTTTTTTCTTTCAATATTTCTTTCAATATTTCCTTTATCTTCAGGTAAAGAAAGAAGTCATTGGGGGCCAGATCAGGTGAGTAGGGAGGGTGTTCCAATAGTTATTTGTTTCCTGGCTAAAAACTCCCTCACAGACAGTGCCGTGGGAGCTGGTGCATTGTCGTGATGCAAGAGCCATGAATTGTTGGCGAAAAGTTCAGGTCATCTAAGTTTATCACGCAGCCTTTTCAGCACTCCCAAATAATAAACTTGGTTAACTGTCTGTCCAGTTGGTACAAATTCATAAAGAAGAATCCCTATGATATCCAAAAAGGTGAGCAACGTCTTTGCAACACATTCACGAACTTAATTGTCAGACCGTATCCCCTACCCAAGTCATCAGAGTTGATATTCTGGAAAGGCCCTACCACTCTTTAGCACTCCGCAGCTCTCCGCGTTGGATTCCAGAGACTGTGTGGTAAGGAGAATGAGTGGCTCATGACGATCCTAATTAAGGGTTCGAGCACAGTATGGACTCTACATGCATTGTGTGAAGCGAAAATTCCCAAAGAGAGTGAGTGGCTTGGTTTCAGCACCTTCTAAGCCCCATTATGCACTGAAATTATATCATGGCTGGACTTAGAAAAGTCTAATTGTGCACCCGTTTGGCTAGGCTCCCGGGAAGGACACAGGACGGTGCAGTGCGTTCAGCAGAAACGCCAGCCTGGCAACGCCGCGGGGGACACGGGTGACCAGGAAGCACCGCCGCCACCGCCAGCCCCTCACGAGCTGCTTAAGCTTCATGTGCACTTGGGGGTGAAGGGCAAAGAGCAAATCACACACAACGGTCCCAAGTTTCCCAGACGTGGAACTTGGCCTGTTGGCGACCTACCTTGTAACCGTTTGAGGTCAGCGGGGTCGAGGGCGGCCACAGCCTCAGAGGCTCTGGATGGCCGGCTGGCACCGGCGCTGTTGATCGCCCTCACACGGAACATATAAGACCGTCCTTCAAAGAGCCCGGTGACAGGATATTTGCAGATTTTTACTGGTGCGTCGTTGCACTGAACCCAATTGTCAGTGCCTACTTCACATCTGCAGACAAAAAGGACAGCGTGGAGAAGAACAGATACATTAGTCTAATAAATACATATATAGGCATACACATATTTATACGTATGTAAATATATAAAATAATTATAACAGGAAAAGATCTCACATTGGTAAAATCAATGCCGTCAAAATATTGATTTATACAAATAGTGTAAATAAACTTTAAAAGACAGCTATTTAGGTGTAACATATAAATATACACCTATAAATACATACATATATATTCCTAAGCCTTTATAATATACAGCTTAAGATCAATTCCTGACTTCAAACACATTTAGGGAAAATCTCCTCCAAACGTACCCATCCTTGAAAGCTCTTTTTCAACTTACACCACAAAATCTCAGGGTCCCCTAAGCTCCCCACTGTCTGCTGGGGCTGAAGAAGTGAGATGGCCCTTCACTCTGGGTCCCAAGGACAGACATGACCCCGCTGAGCCCAGGAGTGACTTCTCGTGGGACAGCAGGTTTGTCTGCTCCGATAATGGTAATGTGACTCTTTTAGGAGGCTTCTCATGTGGAATTTGGAAGTATTAATTAAGTCCTGACCAGAAATCTGGAAATGTAGAAAAGATTAACCTCCATTTTTGAAAGGCTGAGATATTTCAATATCAAAACTTCTTGTCAAAAACCCAGGAGAAAAGAACAAGTTGAGAAAATTAGTTTTTCAGAGTATCAGGGCTGCACATTGGTGTTAGAAGGAATCAACTCTCTTTCCTCCTAATTATTCAGCATCTCTGATGACAGTTCTCTGACCCACGGGCTAACTTGCTTCATAAGAGTTCTGCTATTTTGTCTCTTTTAATGAGGGAAAAAGTGGATCATTAACTGGGTGGCACAAGAAACTTTTTTGCCAGATGGCTGGAAAAATTATCAAATGTCACAGGGAACACAAAATAGCTTTGGTTTTATTTTTTTGTTAATTTGTTTAATTCAAGTAAATCCTGAACAACATTCTGCAGATCTGACGCTGGCATATCAAAATATTACACTGGTGTAAATACTTTAGCTAAGCCAGTAGCCTTGTTAGGGCGAAGAGAACTTAATCAGCTGAGTTGAGTAATATTTTTTTCTGAAATAACCATCGTATTTCATATGAATAAAAATTGTGTTTTATATGAATAAAAATTTCAATGCCTATCTGGGACCATCTGCAATAACCCAAAAGCTTAGACCCTCCTATCTTCCTCCTAAATCATTGTCTTCGACTATAATTTCCTTCAGTGACTGAACCGTCCAGCTGAGGCCTAAACTGCAGGTCCAGCGACCTCCTGGCTCCCTCCGGGTCCTCCTCAGGCTGCACCCGCCACGTGAAGGGACACAAACAGATTAAACTCCGTTGGGTTGAATGATGACCTATGTTTAGTTATTAACTCAAAGGAAGATTCTAAAATTTTGTGCTTCAAAACGTCAATATTTTTTACTTGGAAAGAAGAAAACCTTATTTAACAGAAGAAGGAAGGACGTTGGGTGTGAAGGAGCCTGCGTACGTGGCTGCATTCACCAAGCCCGTTCTCCAGTCCTCTGGAGGGAGGAACAGGGCTGAACGTGACCCTGCAGCCAGGCCCGTCCCCAGCCAGGCTGACCCCTGGCAGCACAGGAAACCGGCTGGGAACGGCCTGGAGAAGCGGACAGGATGTGACACTGGTGGGCATCGGGCAACATAGCGCGACTGCAGCGTAGACCCCGTGTGGCTGCACAAGGCCTGCCTGCAGGGTGGTCCTGCCCAGCGACCAAACAAACAGCACGTACCAGATGCCATCAACAGTGGCAGCATGAACGTGAGTCTAGACAAACATCCAAATAGGTTGTCCACAATAATATCCATTTCAGGAGTGTTTCTATGCCTGTTAAGAACGCAGCAGACACTCACCGATCAATGAAGTAGCCGATGACGGCACCCTCGGTGGTCGTGTTGGGCGGCTTCCAGGTGACAATGACATAGTCTCGGTTTGCGTCACAGCACTGCACATCCATAGGTGCACCAGGAGCCCCAGTGACCAGCGGGTCAGCGTCTGGGGTGGGGGAGGAGAGAGATGATTGGTCAGTCAGAATGGGAGCCTGTGAAAGCCTGCTGACAGCTCCTTCCAACTCGGATCTCATGGACTTGCTCCAGGGACACGATCCACGCGCCCAAGGACGCCCCCTTCATTGCGGTACAGTCACTCCCTCCTTTCGCCTAAGGCCACTGCCCAGGCTCAGGCCCCCTGGTAACCATACCAGCCCAGGCTCAGGCCCCCATAACCACACCCGGCCCAGGCTCAGGCCCCCTGGTAACCAAACCAGCCCAGGCTCAGGCCCCCATAACCACACCCGGCCCAGGCTCAGGCCCCCTGGTAACCATACCAGCCCAGGCTCAGGCCCCCATAACCACACCCGGCCCAGGCTCAGGCCCACGTACCTCTTACAAACAGGAAGGCGCTGTGCTCACTGACGCCTCCGCCCGACACGATCCGCAAAGTGTAGAGACCCTCATCATCCTTGTTCAGGTGGCTGAAGGACAGGGAGGCCTGGCCTTCCCCGAAGAACATCTTTGCCCACTTGGACTCTTTCACCAGCACGTCTGAAAGAGCATGAAAGTGCCAGGTCTGTTCAGAAATGTCAGCAAAAGGACACATGTGTGCAGCCTCATGTTGAGGGGGTACTCGCCAGCTTGGCGTGAATGCACGAAGCTTCGACATCCAAACATGTGAATGCTGTTTACACAAAGAGCTGTTTACACGTGGGAATCAAGGGTCAACAGTGAAAGGGATGAAGGTCAAAACAGGAGACCTCAGTGGCATCTTAAATTAGACCGACAGGTAAATTAAATCTGCTCGGCCACCACAGTCGCGCTGCCTCTCTCTCTCCCCACAGAGAATAAAAGGCAGCCTTGGTCCTAACCATAGCCATCCTCCTTTATCCGAGGGGCACATGTTCCAAGACCCCCAGTGGATGCCTGAAACCGGGGAGGTACTGAACCTGTATATACTGTGTGTTATAACACACACACACACACCTTTTCACTTAAGAAGAGCACTTTCCGGCTTCTCTTCGGCATATCCGCATGGCCAGCACCACTACTCTTGTGTTTGGGGCCATTATTGCATAAAATATGGGCTACCTGAACACAGCACTGTGATACCCACCACAATAGTCCATCTGATAAAGGGACAGCTACCAAGTGAGTCACAGGCAAGGAGCTGAGACAGCTGGACAAAGGGATGATTCACGCCCGGCTGGGATGGGCTGGGAGATCAAGAGAACTGAGCTGCTCAGAACAGCACACAATTTAAAACTTATGAATGATTTCTGAAATTTTCTATTTACTATTTTTGGGCTGTGGTTAACTGAAACCTCAGAAAGAGAAATGGCACATAAGGGGGCATAACTATGTTCTATCCCAACAGAAGACCATAGGCCCAGCACCCTACAAACCCAACAGCTCACCCGGAGCTGCTCTGTGCAAAGTCACGCACGGGTCCTCTGTGGCCTGGTCCCCCTACATTCTTGGGCCCTGCCCTATGGCACACAGAGCCCTTCTTCTGTCCACGTCGTCTTTCACCAGCCTCCTTCTCTCCAGTCCTGTGCTCCTGGCTGAACTGTGTGGCCCCTGCCGTGCACGGGGCAAGTTATCTCAGCCTGTTCTGGGAGATTTCTTAGAGTTTAAGAAGACACGGCTCTACAATGCTGTGTATTTCCCCACTAGATTATGCGTCTCATGGGCAAGAATGGCCCGTTCTTTGTCACGTTTTGCGCTGTGTTAGTTCCTGAGTAAACTAAGCAGAACAGTCTGTGACAGAACCCATGGAGACCCAGCTCCCTTTAGGGGTGCAGCCCAGAGGAGACTAGGACAAGTCCCCACGTACAGTTTGCACGGGTGGCACAGCACAACCCGCTGACTGAGGCAAAGGTGTTTGGTGGTCAGGAACGCGGCGTGTGAGCCAGGCTGCCAGGGTTCCAGGCGCAGCGCTGCCTCCTCCCTGAAGCCACAACTGAGCATGTGTCTCTTCTCAGCGCCCCCCCTACAATAAGTTGCTAACCCTCCCTCGGAGTGCCTATGAAAACGGAGCTAACACACTCAGAACAGAGTGCATCACCTGATAAGCTCTGACAAACGTTACCTGTTTTAGCCAAGGAGAAACCTAAAGAAAGAGCTAGCTTGCTCCTTAGTGACACCAAGAACATCTTTACGGAGGAGCTGCAGAAACCTCTGGCGGCTCATTAGTTGCAGGCGCTGCCTGTTAACCTCTGCACACGTCCCCAGTGACAGCGCAGGTCCGCGCAGCCCCAGGTGCCCCAGCCAGTCCCCTGGCTTTGCTGCCTGTGCCCCTGGCAGCGCTGGACAGGAATGCCAGGTTAGCACTGCCGAGAAAGACTCCCAGGACGGCAGGCGGGCAGGACCGCCGCGCGCAGGGAGGGAGCAGCCCCGGGCGGCGGCTTCGCTGCACTCACCATCCCGGTACCACTCGGCCCGAGGCTGCACTCTTTTCAGGTCCGGAGTCACCAGCAGCTTGCACTTGAGAGTGACCGTCTCGCCTTCTCTTCTGAAGGTGACCCCGAATTTCTCCAAAAACTGGACATCGAAGTGTGTGTATGGAACCACGGTCGACAAGGGCACTGCGCAGAGCAAACGGGACACGGTCACAGGCACGTGCGGTAAACATTTAACACAAAAAGTCTCTGTTTACAAATACATGCACTTAGGGAAATGTTTGAATAGCTGCAAACTGGGAGGTGATGGTTTCCTCTGAGGCCACCTGGAGGGGGAGGGCGGGAAAGGGCGGCAGTTTCCTCATCCCGCCCGCCCCCCCAAACTAGATGAGGTTGAGCTACGGGATTCTGACTGCAATCTGAAAGGTGAGTGCGGCAGAACTGGCAGGTGTGGGCAGTGAGGGCAGGGGCACCTGTTATGTGGGGACCTGTGCAGTGCCGTGTGCTGCGAGCACTTTAAGTTGTTGTTTAGAAAGATAAAATTTTAACCAAGAAACCAGGGGGTGGCACCCAGTGACATCTGCGATCCCTTCCAGCTCCGTCACTGGGGACATCCTCCATAGGGAGTCTGCGCCGTCCTTGGAATCCAGAGGCCACTGTCTCACGTTTGCTGTGACACAGAGCCTCAGATCCCCCTGCCTCCACCTGTGTGGGCCTGGAACTTGCCCCACTGGCCTATCACTGGTCTTGGATATCCCCCCAACTGTTGGACATAAATCCATCCAATAAAATTCACACAGAAATGCCCAAAGTAAGCTACACCCAAGTGTTCAGTGGTCCCACCCGGCCCTCCCCTCACTCACCAACACTTGGTCTGTGACATACAGACTTCAGATTAGGATACAAATCATAGCTGCTATGGGAACGCACAATTATTCTTTTGGAAGGTCAGCTCAATCCCGACTCTCATCCCCAACTATAAATAAGCCACGCTGCCAGGAAGTCATGGTTCTTCAGATGCCATCGGCCGGGCTACCTTTGCCACCCTCACCTGGCTCTGGACCTTCTGGTCCCAAAGAAAGAGACTGGACTTGCCTCCTACAGAGCCTTTGGAGGTTACTGTGGAAACTGGGAACCATGTGGTGGCCTGTGGCATACCAGCACATAGGAGGGCTAGCGGCATCCCACACAACGTGACAGTGACAGTAAGCAGCAGGAGGTGGAGTTGCCCACCCACAGTGACATTCGTATCAGGACAAAGGCCAGCCTGGGCTTCCAAGTGGACAGCTGCTGACCCCCAGGCCATCTACAGAGCTGCTCCTTACACGTGAGCCTAGCGACTTTGGCAGAGGAAGAAAACTCTCCTTAAACACAACCAGCCACAGTCTGCGTCCCAGGCAGGGATTTGGATTCCTTTTTTGTCCCCAATTCAAAAATGTAAAGTTTCACCAGTGTCTAAAATGACCACTCTGCCACAGCTTTACATCAGAACAAACTGTCAGCAGCCTGACACTGGCCAGGGAAAACTTGGAAAAGACTTTTTGGTTAAAAAAAAAAAAAAAAGAAAGAAAGATTTTACCTTTGGAAAACAATCTTTAAAATGATATGCTATGTCACTATATAATTTTCTGCCCAAAAAGGAAGAAAAAAATCGACTTACACCCAATCGGGAGTCCCACAGAACAGAACGGCTCCTCGTCTCCTCGGAACCCTGCAAGACAACGGGGTGAGCAAGGCAAAGAAAGACAAAGGGCGCCCGCCTGCCCACAAGCCGCGCTCACGCACTTCTCACCACCACGGCGGCACTGGTGGACATCTGCCCGTGCACGTTGGTCGCCACTGCTGTGTACGTGGCAGTGTCGTCAAAGTTTGCCCTTAGAGAGAAAAAGCAAGACAGGGTCCTCAGCGCACCGGGGACCGTTCTGTAAACGCCAGTGACCCCAGTTTGAACACAGACATTCCTTGAAAGGAGCCGCGTGACCTAGATCCTTTGTTTATGAAGGTGTATTTCAGAACAACGCCAGCTCTCTCCTGGAACGAGGCATCAATCATAGACACGGGCCTGATCTGACTACAATTGGGCTTTGGCTTTGAGAAAGAAATGCATCATCACCGCTGACAGCCCTCACTTCTCTCCATCCGTCTGTGTTCCCTCTGGTCTCCTCCTTCTACCTCTGCAGAATCCATGCTTTGAGCTGTCAGCGGGCAGCTAGCTCCAAGGACCTTGACCTCCAGGGGGATTAACTCTACCTCACTGCATACCAGGCAGCCCCTTGCAAACAGGAGATTATGCCCAGAACCCCAAAGTGACAGGTATGAATGGACCCCCACCCAAGGGTGCACTGGGCCACCTGAGGACCCGTCCTTGGAGCGTGACAGAGGTGCAGGTTCACCCCTGGAAAGAACAATGCCCAGGCACCACCAGACCCCAGCTTCTCAAGGGGGGGGCTCCTCCAGCTCCCACATCCATCTCCCAAAAGGTGGAGCTTATTTTCTTGGCTATGAACTGTCGTCCCACCAGCTTCCCTGGAAATGTCACTGAGAGGAGAGGGGTGTAGGGAGGAGGAACTGGTCCTTTTGTGCTTTTACTAAATGCCAGACACTCTGCTAGTTACTTTTCCGGGCTATTGTGTATCAGCGTCTCCAGAAAATAGATACTATTGCCCTATACACAGAGTAACAAAGTTGCCACTTGAAGAAATTGGGTAAACAAAGCCCACAAAACTCTAAAATCGGTTCTTCCTGCCAGTTTCTGCCACCTCTCCAAGAAGTGAGCATTGTGAGGATAATGCTAATTTGGGGAGGAAAATAGTGCAAAAAATCTCACTTGCAAGGAAAAAGGAGTTTATTGAAACCTCACTTTCAAATGCTTTAAGGAGCCAATACCCCAGAGACAAATTTGTTTCCGCAAAGTTATTAGGAATTTTATTTTCTTCTCTACTGCAATTGGCACTGAAAAAATTTTCTTTGACCGAAAAACAGTGTCTCCAATAAAGGACAGAGTTTCCGAGCCCCAGCTGTCTGCTAAGAACGAGGTGCCCTCCTCCGTGAGGTTCCAATCCAGCATCGGGAGGCAGGCTGTGCCACCTGCCTGCTGTACATGCCACTGCCCAGGGGAGAACCGCACAGAACCCAGTTCCTCAGACACTCCCACTAAATGCGTCACTTCAGGTTCACCCAGGAAGAACACACGCCAAACCACAAAGCTCCTCAACAAAGAGACAATCCCAGCCTGAACTCCTTAGAGCTACTTTACCAGAAGTTTCCAGCGTGTTGCCAGGACAGAGTGATACGTAGTCAGAGTAAAATATAAAAATCCCAAAATGTGGATGCTTTTGCCATTGCTAAGCTTAACCTTCTGTGCTAATCTACCCACCTAACACAGGCTGCAGGGCTGGGGGGTGGAGGTCTAGGGGGGCAAGAAGAATTACTTCTGTTCCCTACTCTCTTGCGTTGCTCAAACTTTTTTTATCTTCCTACTTGTGCTATTTGTTCTAAAGGATGAAACCATGATGTTTTCATGAATGCATTCTACGGACAGGAAGGCATTCTTCTTCTGGGAGCAGCCCTAGGCCTTCCTCTGCAAGCACCCCAGCCCCACCCCAGCATTATTACAACATTGCCCCCCCCACCCCCGGGGGAAGAAGCAAAGCTTTCAGTGAAAACTGCTTGGTCAAAATCTCCTGGCCTGGAGCCTGGTCTGGGAACACACAAGCAATGTCCACAGAGACTCAGAAGTAGGAGCCATAAGGCAAAGCAGACACTGCCCAGAGCCAGGGGTGACCCCGCTGGACCTCCCCGCTCCTGGGGGAGGAGGCCCTCAGAGGAAGGGCAGACAGGGGTTAGTGAGAGTGCACCTCACACCTCCCTCTAAACCTTCTGGGAATTACCTGCTATCGTGGTTTCAGAACCAACTCTCCTCAGTGTGCTACCAATTTTTTCTGCAATGTACTTCTTGGAAGTTTTTAACACCAGAGTAAAAATAGTCGGGTTCTTGTCACCTACTGCAGCCCAGCGTGTTTGTGCATGAACGACCCACAGGCAAAGCTGCCCCTGCCTCTTCCGCTCAATGGAAGACTATTCCGCTCAAGGTGAAAGGCAGTGATTCCATTGCAAGCACTCATCTTTGAAAATCGGCTTTTTCAAGGTTGTGCCACCAGAATGAAGCGCAGGGGAGGTGCTGAGCCACCAGCAGGCTGCAGCAGCCAGGCTCTGGCTTCAGGTGTGTGTCTGCCTTGCAAGCCTCTTCCTTCAGCTTCATAACAAATAAACAGCACGTATTGCAAGCTGCTCAAATACACCTGAGAGTACGTACACTTTCCTGGGGGGACTTGCATGCTTAAATAAAACAATGTATTTGAATGCTTTGTAGTTTTACAGCACTGTATGTATCTTGCAGATTATTCACTAAAATATATTAGCTGAATTCCCAAACGGAAAGTTCAAAGAAGATCCCCTTTGTCTCCTCCACATTCCAACAGAATCGCACAGGCCTGTCTGCGTTGCTGAGAACAGCAATTACTTGCTCCTGAGCTGGGAATGGCCAGAGGGGACGCAAGAGGACAAGGAGGCTTGTGGCAGAATGAACAGACTTGGCGCCCTCGGGACAGAAGGAGCAGGACCGTCCTCCAGCCAAGGCCCCAGGGAACAGCTCCTCCCAGAGGATTCTGAGCTTATTCCTCACACGTTAGCACTGGCGGGCTGGTGGAGTCACCAATTAGCACTTAGCACTTAGAGGTGGGGTGCAGGCTAGGGAGGAGAGGCCCTGCCCTGCGAGCTGGAACCTTCTGTGCTGTGTCGCTCGTGCTTCTGTCCAGGACACAGAGGGTCCACCACTGACACAGGTTTGTAGAGGAAGCCACAGCCTCTGAAATCTTCAGACCCTCTGATTTATGCACTGGCACCCTACACAGGCTGCTGGGTGTCTAGGGGAAGCCAGAACTTCTGATGATGTTTACTTTCCCCTCAGCCTTTCTGCATTTCTCTTTCGTCTATGTTTTGCAGCATATAAAATACACTGGACTGGACATGTGTATGCAGGTCAGAAGTAAACATATCTGTGTATGCTGGGGGAGAGCTGCAGGAGGGCTGGCCCCTGGGCACCCAGCAGAGTGGGTGGGGGTGGCCTGGAGCAGACTGCCCACCTGACAATCTTGCCCAGGGCTGATGTGCAGCCTGGGAGCCCTGACCCCCACGGCATTCCCTTCCTCTCACCCCCCTAAGGCTACAGCCTTTACTTCTGCAGCCAGAAACTGCCAGCAAGTGATTAAGGGGCAAAGGGTTTTGTTTTGTTTGGACAGCTTTGCAGAATAGACAGGCAGTCCTCTTTGGACTCCATTTTTTACAAACTTCCAAGGGGCACCTTTGCGTCCCAAAGTCTCCCTGCAAAATCCCCCCACATCAACTCCATCAGAAACACTAAGGACATTTTATCTGTTTTAAAGACGGCAGACAAACGTTTACGGGGCACATGAATTTGTCCTGGGCTGTCAGGCCTCGCGTCCATACATGTTGACATTAGATTTAAAATTTAACTTGTTAGAATTTGACCATCCAAGTCTAAAAACAAAGTGCAAGGAGAGGTTAGCCCTACTGGCATTCTGCAAGGGGGGGTGGAGGGGCTACAAAAAAATACAAGATTGTTCTCAACACTTCCATGAAAGTATGAGAACAGCATTGAAATTGCTTAAGGAAACAGAAGTCACTCAGTGAGTCTCAGGATTGAGTCTGATGAGCTGAATTCCAGCAGCCCTGGGGGTGGGGGGAGCGGGGCAGTCTCTTTTAGCACTTGAAGTTTTCAGGGACAGCAGCCAAAGAATATTCATAGAAATAAATGTCACTCCTGCACCAAGAGGGAACACTCATTCCTGATCCCCCCCCCCCCCCCCGGGGCCACGCAGATCGCAGATCGGGTGACAGGGACTCAGCACAACGGGTTGAGCAGCTGAGGGCTGCAGTCTATGGGGGCGCCCCCGGCTGTCTTGCTGAAGAGTATTCACATTTCATCTGTCTAAAACATCCCAATTCGGTAAGAATGTTGAGGGAAAAATTAGTCTCAGGGTTTCCTTGGCCCAAATTCCTGGAATATTTGCAGACTCTGCAGTACCCTGGTGTGTAGGGAGACCTGGGTCGGCGGCCTGTGCCCCGGCCTCAGTGACCCGTTGTTCCCGCTCACGGGCCGGGAGCCTCTGTCACGCACACGGCCCACACCGGCAGTAACAGAGCTCCTTCATACTTGAGAAAGGGACATTGATTTTCTTTTTACATAATTATTAAAATACAGCTCGGAAACAAGCCCCTCTCCGACTCCAGCTGACCCACCCGGCCCCAACAGGCCCGGGCACCCAGGTTAGAAAGCAGGCATTCCGAGGATAAACCTACTCCCCACAATGGAGGTGAAAGATCTCCTAGACGCTGTGGCTTATTCCCTGTTAAATGTCCACAATTTGGGAAATCAACGGAGAGAAAATTAATCTCTGGAAAACGCAGCCAGGGGCCAGGGCGATGCGAGCCCACCGGGAGGAGGGCACCTGCAGCCAGCGCGGAAGCTTGGCCCTCCCAGCTGGTGCGCGGCCCCAAACTTCAACTGGTTTTGACGCCTCTTTCCCACCAACACCCCAAGTCCAACGCATCAGCAAATCCTATTGGATCTGCCTTTACAGTGTGGGCAGGACCCACCCCTTTCCCCCAGCCCACCCTGGTCCACACCCACCCCACCCCGCCCCCACCCCCCTCCCCCACCCCGCCCCCACCTCACCCCTCCCCCACCCCTACCCGTACCCCTCCCCCAACCCCCACCCCTCCCCCACCCCCATCATCTTTCTTGAATTTCAGCAAAGCTTCCTGACAGCGGGCTCCGTCCTCTGCTCATGGTCAGAATGACCCTTTGACACCTAAGTCAGATCTTGCACTTCTCTCATCTGAAGTCCTCCCGTTGCCCCCCCCAAGTAAAAGCCAATGTCCTTGCAAAGGCCCTGGCCTCTTCTCCAGCCCCCCACCCTGCGACTACCATGAACCCCTGCGGCCCCAGCACCGGGAGGCACCTTCTCTGCCCCCCCCCCCGCCCCCTCTATCCCCTGCGGGCCCTGCTCATGAAGGCCTCCGACTCCCCACATTTACTGCCCCCCCAGCCCAGAGACCCTCTATCCCCAGTACCCAGCAGCCATCGCCTTCCGATTTCCTGTATAGTTCCCTTTGGTATCATGCTCCTGGCTCCTCCCCATGCCAGATGTAAGACCTCAAACACAGGGACCTTGGTTTGGGTCCTCTGTGCCCAGCACCTAGAGGAACGCCTGGCACACAGTAGGTTCTCAATGAGAAGTGCCAGTAGGGTCTGAGGCCAGGGCCTCCAGCTTCTCTAAAGAACCTCAAAATTACCTAGAGAAGCAAGCTAGTGACTCATCACAAGTTTTAATCTTAACTGTAACCTTTCAACACCTGGTCTAATTAATCTGCAGGTACAATATTCGTTCGTGGGAGGGGAGGGGAGCCTTGCAGTCCTCACGGAGGCTCCTGGAAAGCTGTGTCTCACTGTGGGAGAGGGGCACCTCCGTGGGGACACGTGCAGTGCAGGCCAGGGGCACACAGACGCTGGCCGACGCTGGCCGAAGCCTGGCATCCCACCCAGGAGTCGACATTGAGCCCCGTTCTGACACAGCCACTGCCCTACAGCTCAGTAATCATACGGTCCATAAAATCAGATGTTCAAATGTGTTCCTGATTCTCTACATGACTTATGCTGCTACCCTCATCTTTTCCTGGAAAGGACTTGTTATAACTCACTACACACAAATGCCACGTATTTATACACACACATATAAATATGTGTGTTCTTATGTGATTCTCACAATAACTACCGTGTTTCCCCGAAAATAAGGCCTCACCGGAAAATGAGCCCTCGCATGATTTTTCAGGAGGACATCCCTTGAACATAAGCCCTACTGCGTCTTTTGGAGCACAATCTAACATAAGACCCGGTCTTTTATTTTCGGGGCAACACGGTATTAGCAAACAGAGAAGATGACATTCTTACGACCTGTCTCTTGACCATCATTTTCAGAGGAAAGTATGACAATTCGGGAGGCACTTGTAACTGTGACCCAGAGTCACAGGTGAACGGTGGATGGGGACCTAACCCTGCTCTCGGGTCCCCAGGCGGAATAGTCAGTTTTCTGGAGAATGGGGACATGTTCATGATATACTATTTGTGAAAAACAGTCAATTGCATAATGCTACGGTTTTAATGAAAAAAACTGTATGCAGAGAAACAGAAAAAGAAGAGCAGAATCTCACTTCTGTATAAAAAAAGTATGTGTTTATACATGTGTGTGTGTGTTTGTGTGTGTGTGTCTCAGGAAAAAAGCAACGCTACATATATACCCAGAGTCTGACACCGGGTGTCAGAAATATGGATGATTTTTGTTTCCTTTTACTTACATGCATTTTCTACATTTTCCTAATTTGTTACAAGAAAAAAAGGTTGTGTTACTTTGAAAAGTCTGAGCTGAGGGATGGCTACTGGCTGCTGACCAGGAGTGAAGCGACCTTGTATTTCACTGCAGCCATCCACCTGGACCCACCGCCTCCCCTGAAAGCATTTCTTCTCTTTGTTCCCAGAAAGGAGCCTGACAGGCCCACTGAATTTGCATCCCTGTGGCCTGACCTTGAATATGACGAAGGGAAGCAGGTACCAGCACAGATTAACTCAGAAGGGCCGTGACTAGGTCGGTGCACGCCTGGTGCTGGGCAGGTCTGTGTGGGAGGTGGGCTGGCTGAGGCAGGTGCAGCCCCGCCCACGCGCTCACCTGTGGATTTCCAGCGTGTGCACACCATACTTGCTCTCAATGCTGTACTTGCCGGGCTCAGCCGCCTGGCAGATCAGACTCCCGTCTTTGTACCTGAACAAGGAGAAGAGACGCTTACTTCAATGCAAAGGGGGACTGAGCTCTGCCTCGTGCCCCACCTTGCCCCACTGCCTCTGCTTTCAGGCAGTGATGACACTGCCTGTACAGATGTCACTCCCTGTGCCACAGGCGGTGAGCAGAGGTGGAGAAGCTGGGGGGCTCCTGGAGCCCACAGTCCCTGACATGTAAGAGGGAGCAGCGCTTGCAGAATTCTGATGGCCTGGGCCACATTCGACCTGTGACAATGTGTGCCACGGTCCCCTTGGGACTGTATTGGGAATTCAGGATGTGTCATTCCATAAGAAAAATAAATGGAACCAACGTCGGTCGGGTTCCAGACCAGCCCCCCTGGGCCATAGTGTATCTAGGACTCGCAGGGACAGCTCTGGGGGGTCCACCCACCCGACCATGACTGGAGGAAGCTGGCCTCCTTGTCCCACCCAGGACAGCAGGACACGTGTCCCCCAGGACCAAGAGTGGTGGCTCTCAGCCCCCCAGCCTGCCTGTGAGCAGCACAGAACTGGGGGGCTATTTCTCTGATCTGCCACCGAGAGTCCCAATCCGGTGACAAGTGAAATGTTATGGTGCTTGTAGCAAGCTACAAACTTTTGGGACCAGGTCATCACCTCCAGCCACAGGGAAAACAAAGGAACTCGGTTACAGAGCAGGTGTTTAAACAGAAGGACCTGAGGGGCCCAGACATGTGACTGACTCTTCTGCTGTCACAAGGCTCCACTGACTACACATGTGGCCCCAAGGCCTGGAGTTTAGGCTCCCTTAGGAGTCCCCACGTATTACACGCAGAGCCGCACGTAAGCACAGGGCATTTCTAAATGAAAACCCCATGGCACATCGGCTATGCCCATTTCACTAAGAGGACAAGGCCTATGTCCATCTACCAGGGACACCGTGAGCTCTGTCAATATGCTTCCCCAAGCAGGGCCATCTGCAGTGGCCGTGTGGCGGTGTCCTGCCCGTGGCGCTCGTCACCCATCCCCACGGCCGTGGCCAGGTCCGGCCCGGCCGGCCCCACTCACCACTGCACCACGGGCGTGGGGAAGCCCTGCACGGTGAAGCACAGCTTCACGGACATCCTCTCCCAGACCGTGTGGGACCTCAGCCGCACCAGGATCTCAGGGGCTCGTCGCATCCGCTCCTCGAACGTGTGCCTCTCCCAGGCCAGCCTGTCCTCCTCCTGTCCCAGGAAGCAGGCACAGGTCAGGGCATGGCAAGGAGCGCTGTCTGCCCTCAGCCACAGGAAGGCCCTGCTGACCAACCGCCACATGGCCCGAGCGCCCCCCCCCAGCACGAGCCCCGAGCCCGAGCCCCGCCTACCATCTGCTGAAGGGCGTATTTGTCCAACTTGTCCCGAGCCTGCGAGCGTGCCAGGTGCACACTTCCCTCCAGCTCCGCAAGCTCCCGGAGAAAACGCTCCCGCTTGGCCTCTCCGTACAAAGCCTCCAGGGACTGGTACCTATGGGGGCGAAGACAGAACGTGACTGTTGGGACGAGGAAACGGTGCGTGCTCACTGAAGGTGGACGTGTGTGTATTGGTGACACCCTCACACCAAACTGCTGGGAGCCGTCCACATGGCCGCCCGGTACCAGCGTGGGAGGCTCCGTCAACACGCGTCCCAGAAAGGAGTGGGCCTTCTGTCTGTCGTGGTCCCTCTAAATGACAGTGACAGAAAGGATGCGTCTGGCTCGGGCCTCGCATTGTCACAGCTGTGCCCAGGTCAGCCATCCTGCCCTGAAGCTGTTTAAAACATCCATGTGCAGGGGACAGACGGGGCGCCTCCATTTATCCAGGAGTCACCACCGTCCTCCCCACTACGGAATAAGCATTTGAGCTGGACGTTGTCCCCCACCCGAGCCTGAGCCCCGGGAATCCGCTCATGGAGAAAACCCTCCTGCTGGCCTGTGAGGAGCCCGCAGAACAGCCGTGCAGTTACGCCATTCGCCATGCATGTGTGCTAACGACAAGCCTCGGGACAGACAGGACGGGAGCGTGTCTCTCTGGGACAGAAATAAAGACATGAGATTGGCCCGGATGTGCTGAGAGCCTTCCCAGCCCGCGGAGACTCCCGCTGTGTTTTACAGGAAGACACTGCAGTGACAGCCTGGGAGCCCACAACTCCACCTTTCGCCAAGTTGCGATTTGTTCCAGGAAACTTACATCTACAGGGGAGGGGAATAGAGAAGTGTGTTCCACGACCAGACACGACCCCGAAGGCTAGCAGGAGGGGTGCACGGTCCTCGTAAGGACGAGAATCCCTCTAACTGTCAAATCAGCGCTCAGCACTCATCCCTCCCCCGCCCCCTGCAGGGCAGGGACAAAGCGGGAAGTGACACAGTCTCAGCGAACTGGCCCAACTCAGCAAACCCACCACTTCCTGGGATTTTCTTTTGACGGAAGAAAGAACTAAGGGCAAACAGAGCTTTCACGTGACACGTGTGCACATGCGTTGAGAACAACACTCTGTGAGCCTCTGAGAGCACAGTTCCAGAAGACGATGACGGTGGGCTCAGCGCCCAGCGGGCAGCAACCCGCCCTCACCGGGATGGCTGGAGAGACATGCATGAGTGTGAGCAAGCACATTCTGCCAGGGGATTTACTGCTGTGGCCGAAGAGCCCTCTGCGTTTTAGGAAGATTCCAAGAGCCACGACTGCCACAAAGTCAATTTTTCCGAAACCATATGAATTACGGTCACCCACTCCCTGACTGTTCAAGTGAATGGACATATACTTTCCGCATTTCACACCTGGGGAAACTGAGCAATGGGAACTTTATGCAACATGTTTGAGGTCACACCAGGTATAACCGACAAAGTTATAAAGTAATAAAGCTCAAGACGTCTCACTCCCCAGGCCAAAACTTAAATATAGATAGAACATTTTTTTAAATAAGATAATACAAAAAAAAAATCCAGATTTTTTTAGATGTACACATTTCGAAGTGACCCTTTTACAAAAGAAGTCTTCGCTTCATGATAAAACTATGTGGCAAATTCCCATGAGGCATTTTTTAAAAGATGGTTCAAATTTTTAAAAATAAGGATTTATCTTCTCAGCTACACGTTGTTTTTATTAAACAGATTCCTTAGTCACAGTGTAACTTTCAAAATAAAACTGTTTACCCAAATCTCACTTTTCCTTCAGGTCTTAAGTGTGCTAGAGAAATAAAAAATAAACCTCCTAGAAGCAAATAGTAGGGGAGGTAAGGGAAAAAACACAGCGGGTATCAGAAGGAGAGTTCACAGGTATTTACCTATTTTGTTCTTAAAAGACCAAAGTAAGATATCACCTGTTTCTCTGGGATCTAGAAGTAATTTGGGGACTGATGTTCTTACTAATCCATGTCATTCCTCCGACATTTTCCCAGGAGCTGAGGCCATTGAAATGTGGGGTGTGACCATTTTTAGAGTTCTTCACACTCAGTTTCCAGAGGGACAGCTGGTGGAAACCCTAGCCCCTCTCTGGAAAATTGTCTTGCTTGAATCTCCACCCCTCCACACTGTTCTTTACCAGCTAGAGAGGCTGCTGGTGGAAATTCAAAATTAACTTCAAATGGTTAGGTCTTGAAGCTTTCAACTGTGAGCATCCTATTTGTGGAAAGGCTGAGTCCGTGGAGGACAGCCAGCGACAGAGCGAGACCACAGGCCTACGGCAACATGCATGAGCCATGGGCCACACTCTTCTCTTCTGCAAACAAAGGGGAAACTTGATGGCAAGTGGTTTCTTTGTCAGGATTACCTGAGACAAGCATGGCCAGGAAACAGCGGCTGGAGCAGGAGCTTACGGCTCTGACTCCAAGCGAGAGTCACCTTCCCTGTCCTCTCAGGCTCCCTGTCAGCCAGTGCCCCTGACTCCCAGCTCTGACCTGCCGAGCCCTTCCTGTTCCCAGGTGGGACGCATGGGCTTCTGCAGCCCTGATGGCAGGCGGTCTGAGAGAGGACAAGTGCAGTCACCTTCTTTTGCTTTGCTGCTCGTCTTCCTCCTCCTCCTCCGCGGAGCTCAGCCTCTTCGCACACAGCCTGCAGGTGGTCCCCGCCAGCGACATCCGGCTGGCAGCCCCCTGGGAGGACGCCTGCTGAGTAGAGGACCTCTGGGAGGACGCCTGCTGAGTAGAGGACCTCTGGGAGGACGTCTGCTGAGTAGAGGACCTCTGGGAGGACAAGCGGCTGGAAGCACGCCTTGGGGACAGTGGAAACAATCAGGCACAGACAAGTATACAATTGTATCGCAACAGACAACACCATTTTTTTCCTACACACCACAAACCACCCTTGAAGCATACACACCTGCACACAGAGGCACACACGTGTGCACATTCACGACCATGTGCACACCTGTCTGCAGGCACACATGTGTGCACGTGCTTACCTGCACATCCCCTTTGTACACAAAAACACAAACGCAGTGCACACACAGGCACACATCTTGTGCACCTTCAAACCTACATCCCTCTGCAGCCCACCGAGCCCATCCTCAGAAGGACGCGGTGACAGACAACTTCTCCAGCACCCCGGCCACCTCCCCTCAGCGCCAGCGAGCGCCTGCCACAGCCCTGGCCCAGAGCCACGATTATATATATCTTAAGGGACTTGAAGCTCCCAAGGTTGTTGGGAGGGGTGATGAATGTTTGGCTTTGTTTGTTACAGGAATGGCCACCACGTACCAGGACCACGGGCATTTCTAAATATAGCGTGTTGGGGACATGTGCGTAAGATCCTAGGGTGGAGCACGCCTGCTAGCAGCACCTTTCATGCTTTTGCTCAACCTTCCAATCGGCCCATTAAAACTGCAGAGCTGGTGTTCACTGGGCGAAGCTACAGCTCCCTGAGGACACTGCTTTACAAGTACCCCAGCCTGCTATGCAGTGAATCAACTCACCTCTTGCTACTTAATTACTAATGTAGCAAATTTACTGTCCATATCAGCTTCCACCCCATCTTTACTCTGTCATCCCATAACCTCTCTCCCACTGACATCTTTCAGGTTGCTTCCCTTCCCACTGCCTTTGCTTCCTGGTGGTTTGTTAGATTCCAGTTCTGGAACATGTGTGAAGAATAAAGTCAAGGAGCACTTATTAAAAGGTCCCTGCTATCTGATCTAGTCCAGGGCTCAGAGCCAGCCTCCCAGGACCTACCAGGACCTGCCAGGACCTACCAGCACCTACCACTACCTATCAGGGTTTACCAACATCTACCAAGACGTGCCAGGACCTACCAGCACCTACCAGCACCTACCAGGACCTATCAGGGTCTACCAGCATCTACCAGGATTTACCAGCACCTACCAGGACCTACCAGCACCTACCAGCACCTACCAGCACCTACCAGGACCTATCAGGGTCTACCAGCATCTACCAGGACCTACCAGCACCTACCAGGACCTACCAGCATCTACCAGGACCTACCAGCACCTACCAGCACCTACCAGGACCTACCAGCATCTGCCAGGACCTACCAGCACCTACCAGCACCTACCAGGACCTACCAGGACCTATCAGGGTCTACCAGCACCTACCAGCACCTACCAGGACCTACCAGCATCTACCAGGACCTACCAGCACCTACCAGCACCTACCAGGACCTATCAGGGTCTACCAGCATCTACCAGGATTTACCAGCACCTACCAGGACCTACTAGCACCTACCAGGACCTACCAGCACCTACCAGCACCTACCAGGACCTATCAGGGTCTACCAGCATCTACCAGGACCTACCAGTACCTACCAGCACCTACCAGGACCTATCAGGGTCTACCAGCATCTACCAGGACCTACCAGCACCTACCAGGACCTACCAGGACCTATCAGGGTCTACCAGCACCTACCAGGATTTACCAGCACCTACCAGGACCTACCAGCACCTACAAACACCTATCAGGACCTCCTAGCACCTACCAGCACCTACCAGCACCTACCAGGACCTACCAGCACCTACCAGCACCTACCAGCACCTACCAGCACCTCCCAGCACCTACCAGCATCTACCAGCATCTACCAGGACCTACCAGCACCTCCCAGCACCTCCCAGCACCTACCAGCACCTACCAGCACCTACCAGGACCTACCAGCATCTACCAGGACCTACCAGCACCTCCCAGCACCTACCAGCACCTACCAGCACCTACCAGCACCTACCAGGATGCCATGAAGCACTGTGCACGCAGCTCTCTGCCCATCCCGGTAAGCCTCGTCCCCCTCTGGCATTGAACATGGCCATCAGGAAGCATTGCCATCTCTGACCCTCCCAAAGCCAGTTCACCCCAGGTTTCAGGACACTGGATAAAGCTTCCTGCCTTTACACATCAAACACCTATAATCAAATCTCTATCAGTCTAATCGGTGAATTTCAACTTACATTTTCGCCGAATATTCATTCAGAAGATACCTCGTTTGAATATTACGATATGACTGGTCAAAGTGTTTGTGTCTCTTTTGGTAGAAGGGCACGGCAACAAGTGACATCTTGGTGTATGCCTACAAATAAAAAGTAACAACCAGCAATGAGGTCCTTGTCAAATGGAGCCCATCTCCCACAACTTCTACACTAATATTATGTATTGTTCCAAAGGGGGAAATCAACTGGGGGTGGTGGATGAAAGGAAGATTACATCAGCATAAATAATGTTGGACTAGAAGTCCAGATGCCTAGTAAGTTTCCTGGGACCCGATTTCACTTTTGGGTTGCTCCCATAACAATTAGAAGATTGGGCTACGTGTTTCGTTTCATTTCATTATAAACTCAACAAATATTTGTAGAATACCTAGTTTGTTCAAGGCAATGTAAGTGATAAGGATAAAATAATTAAAACACAGATTAGAAAAGTGAACAAATACTTAGAATACAAGAGCAGAGAGACACAAAATGTTCCGTGAAATGAGAAGGGGCCCATGAAACTGGAGAGGAGCAGCCAGAAGAGGTCCCTTGCGGTGGGTGACATTTGAGATGGGTAGGCTGGCAGGCGGAGGTGGGGGTGGGAAGACGGGCTCCAGTGAGGAGGAGGCTCTCAGGAGATTTGAGGAGGCGTGAGGAGAAATCCCTCTGGGAAGACGGTGACCACACATGGCAGCTTTCTGTGTCTGCCTCAGGAGCTAGGAGCCTCCACTGCTTGAAATAGGCCTTGAAAAAAGGAATCGGTCTCCAGGATGCCTTCCAGAATCATTCTCCCAAAACTACACCTCACAGGTCACCTGCAGACCTGCTCGGTTGGGATGGGCAGGGAGTGGGGACTGAGCCCAGCATGAAAGCCTGGGGGATGTGGGGAAGTGAGCATGTTCGGTCAAATTCTCCCAAAACAAGAAATAGTTGCGACCCGTCTGGGACAGGACCTGGGAGCCTGAAATATTGCAGGTATTAGACACAGCCATTTACTACATATGTTCATCCAAAATAAATAAAATGCCAACGTAGTGGGTTATTTGGCCATATCTAATAATAACGTATTCCCATAGCTCTGTGATTATTAATTCCTCACATAAAGAGGCAAAAGAACTCCAAATTTGAGCTCCATGTTTGCCATTTGTGTTTGAAACAATCTACTTTGATTTAAAGAAGGAGCTCTCGGGCCGGGCCACATGGCTCAGCCTCCGAGGACGTCACTCACACAGAACAGGAAGGAGACAAGCAGTGGAAGCAACAGGTCCGGCTCGGTCCTGCTCGGGGATGGACCGTCTCACCTTCACAGCCCACCCAGCAGCTCCTGAGTGAACGTTAGAAAACTGGCCAAAACACACAGTGCGCTCCTCGGGGCCAATTCCCTTTAGACTGCAATGTCCCAGAACCACAGAATCACAGAGCGTAGATGGGTCCTAAGAATGCTCCAAACCCCTATGCTCTGGAGAAGCGCTGACTGCGATGGCCGGAGACGCGAGACGCGTTCCACAGAGACGGACAGCGAGGGTCATCACACGTCTCTGTGGTCCTTATGCTTTCCCACACTAACTTATCTGTGTTTCCTCTGAAAAGGCAGCTGGTCAATCACCCACCAGGAATCCATTGAGGGTCCAGCGTGTGTACTGCAGTGTGCTCACGTACATCTGATTACACAGACAGAACAGTGAAAATGCATCCCCTCCACCCCACCGCCGTTTTCAAAGAGGTACGTAATGAAAAGGGCACAGGTGTTGGCATCTGCTAGACCTGGGGTGTAGTTCTGACTCAGCACTTTCACCAGCCTTGGGCTAACGTCTCATCCTCTAACTCTGATATGATGGTGGCACTGTGCTTGGTCCACAGAAACGAACGATCGGAACTGGTGGCTGCCCCTGTCACGCTGCGGATTTTGTTATTGTCATTGTTGAGTTGAATTCTGCAGGTAGGAAAAGGTATCTGAAAAAATGCATCTCTCGCTTTAATATCTGACAGGCCTAAAATTGCATGTAAGTGCAATTTCCAATGGCCTATCCAATCTGTTTGTACTTCTTGGCAAAGGGAAGAGCCCAAATTGGCCTCAGTGAGAGGAGAGGATAAGCTATCTTGACATGTCTCCACTGTGGCCGTGGCACTCCCAGGAGAGGGTGTGCACGCTTGGGCAGGGCCATGCCCTTGTTTTGAACATGAAACGGCCAGGCAAGGTCAGCCCTGCTCACAGCCAGTGGCCAACTCCCCTTCAACTCACTTACGGCATCCTGTCTGCGGCTCCAGCACCATCAGCACGCCACGTATCACTGGCTGACCTTGGCGCCTGGCCGCGTGGGCCTGGACGACCTCAGGCAAGGATGTGCCCTCTGGTGTTTAGGATGTGGAGCTGAAAGCCGGTGGGCGAGGTTCTGCGTGACTCACTCTGACACGCAGACTTTCTGGAGCTGTTTCCCCCAAGACATTGGACCACGGTGGGGATGGAACACCCTACTGTGTTATCACCACATTCTCTGCTCACTTCATGAAACGCCGCACTGAGGGCCTTCAGGATCGGGTTCAGAGGACCGCAAACACAGTTTCATCAGTTCTCCCGCTTTTCCTTCTAAACACGAGCGCGTGCTGTGTGCCAGCCACGCCTGGATAGCGGACCCATCACATCTCAGGGAGGGAGCACCTGAGACTGTCCTTGCTCCAAGGACAGCAGCCAGCTCACGTGCCACGCTTTCTCACCCCACGTGCAACGCTTTCTTTCTCACCCCACGTGCCACACTTTCTCACCCCATGTGCAATGCTTTCTTTCTCATCCCACGTGCCTACAGACTTTCATCGACCTCATACCCAAACCAGACATGCTGGCAGAGCACGGGCAGCCTCGAGCCCACTCCCGGGCACTTGTTTGAGCCCTGCCCCTTCTTTTCACCACTCAGAGCTGCACGGCACTCCCTGGCTGCCTCCAGGCCGGGGTCAGGAGCTCTCTGGGAAGCTGGTCCACGTGGGCTGCATAGCACTTAATGAGGACCCATGGAGAGAACCAAACCGAACTGGGGGCCTGGATTCCAGCAGTGACAGGTACCCATCCAGCTCGTGGCTGAGAGACGAGGGCCCCGACGTGGGGGCAGCCAGTATTCCTCAGCTCCAGTGGTGACTGCATCTATGACTTAAAACCTAGTGGCTGCAAACCACCACCAACCCTAACCATCCTCAACTCCCCAAAATAGAGAGAACGTATTCTAAACACACAGGTTTGGGTGGTTTGCAACAAATTGTAACTGAACTTATACAACCTGACATGTATGATCTCACTCTGTCCTGGTTGGACTCTTGACCTTACCTGTGAGAAAACAGGGTGAAAATAAGCTGCCCGGGTGACTGGTTTGCCCGTGACAGAGCCGGTGTCGCAGCCCTCACTCTGACTGAGCCCCCAGCCGCCTGCCAGCCCTGCCCGCTGCTCACAAAATGCACCCGACACGTTTGGGAGTTGTGACAGCGAAGTGGAACCTGAGCCCGCCCACACCCAGGGACTCTGGGGCACGCTCGGGCCTAATCCCTTCCTGTGGAGGAGATTTGGAAGCCATCTTTCATGTCATCAAGAAGGGTTTTAATTTCTGAAAATGTTTCAACCACAATGCACTTATTTCTATTTAGTAAAAGCAATTGTGGTTGTGCAGCGAAAGATGTCAGAGTCAAGACCACCCCAAATTAAGGCTTTTCCAGGGACCAGGAAGGATCCCTTGGCACCTGCAGTTGGCCTGTTCCCCGAGTGACGAGGCTCTCAGTTCCCAAGACTTATCCCATCTCGTTCCCACTGGGAACCACGTTCCCCAAAGGTCTTTCAAACGACTTAGCACCCAAAGTAAAGATACCAGCACAAAATAACTCTTAAAGCCATCGTTCGTGTTAAGTCCAGTAAGGTTTGCCATCCAATTTCTGGTGGCTAATTCTGAAGTGTTCCCCAGACCACCTTTAGGACCCAGGAAGGACGGACCCAAGGGTGCAGCCATTCCCTGCCCTCCGCTCAGGCACAGAGGGACAGCACATGGAGGTAGATCAGAACCAGTAATGTGTGACTTCCTGCACAGCAGAGCTCGCCAGCAATCCAGGCAGTTTCACAAATTGAGAGGATTAAAAACAAATCAACAGTTACAAAAATATTTTACTCCATAAAATTTTGCCGAGAGTCCTCTTGTTTGGGGTTTTTGTAAAGAGCAAGCATGTAGGTGATGGTCCCTGATTCAATGATAGCTTTGTGCACATTCACCCCAAATGTAAGCCAGGCTCGTTTATAGAATAGCCTCTGCGAGTCCCCTGTGTGCACTTGCCCCCCGAGGCCTGTCTGACTCATCCTCAGTAAGAAAGGACCAAGAAACCGAAGGACAGCAAGGCCAGCACCTGCCACTCCTGCCCCCCCCGCCCCTGCCTTTCTGCCCCCTCCCAGACTGGCTGCCCCCTCCCAGGCTTGCTGGCAGGGACCCAAGTTCACTGTCTGTTTGGCAGCAGACTTCCAAGAGTGCGGCTGGGGCGGGGGGCTGGCTGTCAGTGGGACCTCGCCCCAGAGCACAGAGCAGAGAGCAGCCACGAGAACAGGCCGCTCTGTCGGGACGCCTGGGAACACGGACGAGCGGAAGTGTTTTCCTTTCAGACACTGTAGTCTGCATCTACAATAAATGACCCCAGTTCCTTTCTTTCTTAAGAACAAGTCCAATTTTATTTCACATCTTTTGAAACCTGCACTCTCCTCACAAATCACTTCATTCTGAGACCCGTGGAAATTGCAGATGTCAATCAGCTGCCCCGGGACCCGAGGGCCAGCCCGAGACGAGGTTGTGGCGCGGGGTGTCCGGGGTGTTGGGACAGTAGGACCGGGAAACGGAGGAAACCCTAAGATCTAGTCACAAAGCACAGACTCGGATCTAATTATCTGCCTTTCCTCCTGTGCAGCACAGCGTGTAGGTTACCTCTTCCTCAGCCTGAAATGGGTCCACTCCGCAAACCTGAGTGCAACCAGCTGTTGCAGAAGTCACTGTTCCTTCCTCCAAAGCCCCGAATTACAAAAGGAAAGAAGAAAAGGAAACTTACCCAGAGAGAAAGAAAAGCTGCAAAGAAGAGAGAGGCTCTGCCTGCTCAGCTCACCGGCCTCCAGGCTCTGGCCGAGGACAGCCAAGCCGCGTCCCCTCCACGCCTGCCCCGCCCTCCCATTTATGGCCAACAAGCAGCTATATATAGACACATGGGACTGCTCACCCCAAACTGATCCCCGCATCATAAATCACCAGCCCAATCTGAAGAGGAAAAAACTCTCATTCCAAATGGAAAAAGGCAGAAGTGACAAGTGTCCATCCTGAATCACAAAGTGCATTTTCCTTTGCCCGGGAAACTGTGTGACTATTCAGTTACCAACCCAGAAAAGGAGGGCAGGATATGGCACTTTAATGCACTTGAACTTTTACACGCAAATTCCCAGACTTATTTTCAATCCTTTGAGCCACAGGTCCCCTGGCACATACACTGAAACTTTCAGAGGAGCCCTAAGTCACAACGGGACGTAGTCAGCATTTTACCTTTGTCAGCGAGAGCCGCTGGCCATGAGGACGCTGGGTCCTCTGCGGCTGGTGCTTTGTGGCTTTTAAATTTCAAAACACCACTCAGGCTTTCTCTTGGTTTCATCCTGGGGTCACGACTGCCTGCCTAAAAGAGGAACCATGCGTGGTCGGCAGATCTTGTCTTATTTATAGTTATGGCCACAGATGAACACTGCATTGAACCACCCAGATAACTTCAGTGTTTCCATCTTTTTGCACAGCATGTGTCCAAATATAAATAAAACAAAACTGACAGGACTGTGGTTGGAACCTGGTGCCTACGGCCGAGAAGATGGGCCTATGGGGACACCCCGATCTCACACGTCAGAGAACGTGTCCCATCTCAGCTCTCCACGAAGAGGCCAGCTGGTCCACTTCTTTGGGGCTCTGTTTCCCATCTGGAAAAAGTGTAGTAATAACCATCTTGCAGGATTTTGTAAAAATTAGAGAACACAATCTATGAGAAGTGCCTGGGAGCCTTAGAAATCTCCACGTTCCACAACTGGTTTATGAGAACATAGCCAGGTCCCGCAAAACACATGATGAATGTGAACTGAGCACTGCAGACACAGAGTGAAGCCATTTCCTTTGCTGCTCTGCGAGGCCCTTGCAAACTTCCTCACTCGGGGACCAAATATTTTTATTTGGGGTCTAATTCTCCTTCATATTCTAATGGGTAGCAAATAAACACAGCAGCTGACGTGTTATTGCTGTTTGTCAGCATCCCCTCCTTAAGGAAACCGATGCTGTCATCGTGAGGTCCCCACAACGCACAGGGACCATTATGATACCCCGTCTCCTATCAGATGGCATCTCAGCGGTCCAGGCCCCACCCCAACCTCTCATGAGAAAACAACGTCACTCCCGGGGAGGGACAGTCTCCTGAAGGAACCCCGAGGCCACCAGCTCCCCACCCTCATTTAAGTTTCAGAATTCCCAACCCGCCCCGTGACACAGAAGCCCAACCCTGGGACGCAGCCTCTAAGAAACCTGGAGGCCTCAGCACTGGGAGTTGGTCAGAGCAGGTGGCTGGCAGGACATAGACTAGCAGGGAGAAATTGCCAACACGTTTCTAAACTTGTTGAAACTTATAAACCCACAGGCACAAGAAGCTCAATAAACATCAAGCTGAAGCTACATGAACAAAACTACACCAAGTCACGTCACAATCCAAGTGCTTAAAACCCATGACTCAGAGGAAAGCTTCAAAGCAAGAAGAGAGAAAAGGTATATTGTGTACAAAGAAACAAAGAGAAGAACGACAGTAGACTTTAGTCAGAAATAATGCAAACCAGAAGACAGCACGAGAAAAAAAATCCTACACCCACAGCCTGGCCTCTCGTTCCACCTGCTTCCAGCCACCCCAGAAGTTGTACTTCCCACGCGGCTTTCCCTCCCCCACACCTCATGGGCCGCAGAATGGCTTCCGCAAAGAAGGGAGGCGAGAAGCAGGGCCGTCCTGCTACCAACGAGGTAGTAACCAGAGAAGACGCCATCAACACTCACAAGCAGGTCCATGGAGTGGGCTTCAGGAGCGTGCCCTGCGGGCACTCACAGAGACGCAGGAATTGCCGTGAAGGAGATGGGAACCCCAGGTGTGCACGTGGACGCCAGACTGAACAGAGCCGCCTGGGCCAGAGGAGTAAGGACTGTCCCATAGCTCAGCCGGGTGGGGCTGTCCAGGAAGTGTCACCACATAAGCTCTAGGCGTTGGTTACCTGCGTACCTGCCACAACTTTCAAAAACCTACAAACAGTTAATGTGGATGAGAATTAACTGCTGATTATTGAATAAAATTATAAAACTGACAAGAAAAAAGAAAAACTCTATATCCACACACACACACACACACACACAAATCTCAAAAATGAAGGTGACCCCCTCCCCAGCCAGGGTGGTGTGAGCGGAGACCAGGGGAGCCGGCACTGAGGAGGCCGCCCTGCCACATGCTGCCCCAGGGCGCCCGCCAGGCAGCCCCCCTCCCTTCTACCAGGACGGCATCCACGGGCCTGCGAACACACAGACATGCAGACAGAGCATGGCACCCACAGCGTCCCCACTTCCACCCAAAGTCATTTCGTACGCGTGCTATGCCACCAGCCAATGGAAGCCAAAGCACAGAAACCCCCTTGGGTCCCAGGACCACAGCCACACACCTGCTCCTGAGCTCCCCTTGTCCCCTCGCCCTGGGCCCCCAGTCCCCAAGCTGCCCTCACCCTCTGCCCTCCATCACTGCCTCTCAGGAGCTCCACCTTCGTTCGAATGTTCTCCAAGTCTATCCTCACCTAAACCCAGAACCCTTCTCAGCCCGCATTCTGCTGTAGCTGGAGATCTGTCTTTCACAGCCCAACTTCTGGAAGAGGAGCTCATGGTCACATTTTCCCGTCTCCTCACTCTCCACGGACCCTGTGGCCCCATTCCAACCGACCTTCCAACTCCTAGCACATCACTCACCAAAATAGCTCAACGCCACCCATGACCTCACACCCAAGGACATGCTCCCCTCTCAGGTTTCTACACCTCGCACCATCACCTGGTCCAGATGACTACCCCGCCTTCCTGGAACGTGTGTCCCTCGGCCTCTGCGATTGCATGCCCCATTCTTTCCACTGTGTCTGGCCTTGGCTGGCCCCAGTCCCTCCAGTCACATTAACTGGTGACATTCCTCCTCACGCCGTCGCTCTAAGCATTCTTCTCATCTGTGCCCCCCAACAACGACCCACACACTGTGGGGACCCTGCAGAGGTGAGCTAGGCTCTTACATCAGGCAGCCTCTTCCACCAGCGAGGTGGCTGCTTGAGGATTAAACAGAACCTTCAACTCAACATGTCAAATACTAAATTCTCCCCATCTGCTCTCTGTCCAGCGTCCCCTACCCCATGAGTGGCACAAGCCAGAAATCTCGGATGCCTCCCGTAGGCCCCAGGTATTCTGAACCTTCTTCCTCCCATGTACCCCTCACGCCTGCCCCTTCCTTTCTGGGTCCATTGCTCTTCCCCAGTGCAAGCCCGATGGCCTCCTGTCTGGGATACTGACCCCCCACACATCTCCAGGTCCTCTGCCCTGTACTCCCCAAACTGAGTCCCACACAAATGTCTCAGAAGGCTGCTCAGTCACCCACACTCCTTAAAGCCATTGATGTCTTAAAATAAAGACAAATATGCTTCATGTGTAAGCCCTCCTCTCGACTTGTAATCACACATTCCTTCCAGCGAGTGTCTGGGTGTTTGGCTGACCAGGAGTCCCAGGACACAGCTCAAAACCTGGCACATAAAATACTCTCCACAGATACTTGCCCACCAAGACAATAAGCCACGTGAGTGAGCCTGCTTTAGTATCAGCAAGAAATGGGGTGTAATAAACGTTATGTTCTTGCAGCACTCAAAGCAGCTAGCCTACTTGCATTTTGGGCAGTGCTCCACGTAGGTGTAATGGAGCCCAAAGTTTTTCCATATTTTGTAAATCCACACTTATCCTTGGAAACCTGGCATCAGATCACAGCTGCGGGCCTGGCAGGTGTCATGTGTGCATGTTTGGCATGACCTCCACGGGTCCATCACTCAGGCAGGGTATGGGGGCTCTGTGCCCAGGGCACGTAGCTCACACAGAAGTTAGACATGTGCTCTCTGACTCACAGAGTTCACCTGGACCAGTTAGAGGATGAAAATGCTCATAGCAGGTGGGAGACCCACAGAGGATGTGACGACCCACATAAGAGGAGGAAAGGCTATGGTTGAGGTCATTTACGGTTTGTGAAGGCAAACAAAATTCTACATCGTGGCAAAATTCAAGACACTAATGTGATCCTTACACAACATTCACAGTTACATTTCAACACTGAGAGCTGCCTGCCGGAGTCAGAACTGAACGCACTGTGCCTTCCTTCAAAACCATCTGTGCCAAGGTTTGTTCAGAGGTGGCAGCTGGTTCAGGTTCGTCCTTCACCTGGACTCAACGGGGCTTTGCACACCGTAAAAGCTCAAGAAATACACTTTTGATTAAATGTGACAGCGTGGCTTTTATCCTGTAGGCTCTGTTTACAGGTTTCCATTTACAGATGAGGCCCCCAATTAACAGGAAATTTATCTCTATGAATCCCTTAGATAATGACAAGCAGAGTGAGATCTGGCCAAGCCTGAGCTGGTCACCAGGGCACTGCTCCAAGCCTGGTGTCACGCTCGTTCATTCGCCTGGTGTAGAAGCTACGTGACCCAGGCAGAGTCTCTTCAGCTGCCTGGGCCTTGGGAGTTGGATTAGAAGATCCCTGTTTCAGCCCCGAGACACTCTGGTTTCAGCCCGGAATGACCGTGAGTAGGGAAGGGTGCATTACCACACATGAACAGGGTCACCAACTGCCTGGCTCAGAGCCAGACCCAGGACACAGGAACCAGCAATAGGCCGGACATGCCAAGAGGATGCCATTCTAAAAGCACTCACTGACAATGCCACCCAGCCACGTGCTCACAGAACAGTGCCTGTCACACAATAAAAAGGATGGAAGGCACAGAACCCATGCAGCTGGCAGGGGTGGCCCTGTCCTCGTGTCCCAGGTGCAGGAGAGGGTGGGTATGGTGGAAAGAGCGAGATAGGATGAGGGCCAGCCTGCAGAGGACTCTCAGAACAGGACAGAACCCTGGCTGTCATCCTGCCCAGACCCACTCTGCACCCTACAAACGAGCAAATTGAGATCCGAAGAGGGGGAGAAATGGCCAAGGTCACATGCCACCTAGTGGGTTTGAACAAAACTTGAAAATCTGTATTTCTAGACCTTGTGATTTAGCCTCCAGGGAGGGGCTGGTTCCCACAGAGGGTGGATGGAGCCAGGTCAAGGCGAAGGCCAGGATCCAGTTCAGCACATGACTTGTCCAAACCCGTGTGGGGGCGGGGATCCCCGCAGCCAGGGTGAGTCATGGGGTGGCGTACGTAGGTCAGGGCGGCTGAGATGCTCGCCTCGACAGGAGGCAGCACAAATGGGCTCTGAGGTCGAGCTCGTCTCAACACGTGCAGGTCAGAAACGGTCGCTAGGATCCAGAGCTGCTCAGTTTGACTGCCTGCCACAGTTGTGCTGTCTCCCCGTTCCCAGGAGTACGACACAGGGGGAATGGGGCAGCGGGACAGGATGTGGGCCAGAGACTCGCTCTGAGGTGCTTGAACAAGACAAGCAAGGCAAGGGAACACAGCATCTCCCCAGGACGCGACCCGGGGTTACTTGAAGTCACCAGTATGCTGTGTCTGGTTTCCCTGGGATTCCTGGGCAAGCGGAACGTCATGCCACTGACAGCTGTACGTCGTCCCCAGATACCACCGAGAACTGCGGCTCTTCTGCCAGCATAACGATGCGATGGGGGATTGTCAGCATGAGGCCACGGTGCAGACAGCACGCGCCCTGCACCGCAGACGGCTAAGCTTTGAGCTCCCGTCCAGTCTACAAGGACACCTGCCCACTCCTGGGGGGCCCGTTCCTGGGGGGGCTGCTCCCCTGCCCTTCCTCAGGCGCCTGTGCTCCTTCTGACCTGTATGGTCCCCTGGGACTTGCCACCACGGGAGTGTCCTCCCCGGGGCACGGGCACCTGGCAGGTCACCCTGGGTCCACCGCCATCACCCGAAGTGCACCTGTCACTCCACAGCTGGCTATCAGATAATAAAGCCCACAGCGCACACAGCTGGGCAGGACCGCTCTCCAAGCTCACCCCCTCCGGGTCACGCGGTGCCTGTGGATGAGCCCACGAGCTCTGAGCCAGGCCCCTTGAAACCCTTGGAGCTGCGGAGGCTGTTCTACTGTGCACCTTGCTGACCGCAGGCCTCGGCCACTTGGAAAGTAACGGCTGAGTCACACAGACCTTGCAGATTGCATCATAGGGCGGCAAAGCTCACGTTGCTGACACAGCCCCACCGTCATCAGTGCTGTGGAGGTAATTGCGACTCGAGACTGTCCAAGCGCCATCCGAGCTCTCAGGAGCCCCCGGGCCGAGCTGAGAAGCGCCCCTGGCACCTGCACTGCAGGAACCTTCGGCCCGGAGCGCGTCCCGGAGCGGGCGTCCCACGTCTGCCCGCTGGAGGGGGCACGAGACCGGCAGAAGCACCGCCGCCCTCGGGGGAGGAGGAGTCAAGGCTTCCTTAGAAAAAGGTCGATTTCCTAAATTTAGATGAATGGCAATCCCTTTAAGAAGAAATTCCAAAACCCTTTATAAGACAGAGGAAAAACATTACAAACAATTTAAATACTTGTGTGACCAATAATCTGTTGCAATTTTGAAAAAAAAATTACATTAATCTGAACTTGCCTCCAGCTGGTCATACTGATAACACCTGCATCTACCCAGAAACTTAGTGTAAACACATCCAAGTGGACAAATGGCAGTTTCGTTATTTGTAACAACTCTAACACCACAAGTAAGTTGTTAAAAATCTGAAGGTGTGTGGGTGTGGGGGATGTGTGTACACTGTGCTGGTTAATTTTGTGTCCGCTTGGCTGGGCCCAGTACCCAGACGTTTGGTGACAGGCCAGCCTGCATGTTGTTGAGAAGGTATGTGTAGAAGGGACTACCACTTAAATGGTGGGCTCTGAGCACAGCAGACGGCCCTCCACATGGGGGGGAGGGCCTCATCCAATCAGTTGAAGGCCTTGATAGAAAAAGACTGCGGTCCCTGAGGAGGAGGGACGGCTGCCAGCAGAGCACGTCTGGGTCCAAACTGCAGTTCTTCCCTGGGTCTCCAGCCTGCCGCCTGCCCTGCAGATTTTGGGTTTGCTTCCAAGCCCCACAATCATGTGATCCAATTCCTTACAACAGACCTCTCTCCAGGCCTGGTTTGTACTTCTCTTTTATGTTTTACATCCTGTGCACTCTGTATCTCTGAGAAAGCCTTACTGCCACACACAGAACTGATGCGGAATTCCATAAGGAATACCAGCCTGACGCAGAAGGGAATAATGAAACCCTGTAAGGTGACTACAGAAACATTTTCCTTCACAGCTTTTGCTGGTTACAAACAACTCTCAGTTGACAGCCTCACTTATGAGAGCAGAAATACACATCCCACCGCTGAAAGGGGAGGAACCCAGTAGGTGACGTCCCCCAGGAACTGCAGAGGTGTGCCTCAGGGTGAGGCGGCGCTAGGAGCAAGACCAGAGCCGGGGGCCATGCCCAACACGATCAGAGAACCTCAGCCTCAACCCTGGTCCAAGGGAGTCCCACAGGAATGGGCCCCACCCACCCACCAGATGCCAGAAAAAGGAAATGCAAACAAAATCTGGCAAAAGTACCTCATCTGCAGGGAAAATTATCCCTACCAGTAATTTTCAAACACAGTAGCTAGTTCGTCACCAAACATAAAAAAAAAAAAAAAACGCACATGAAAACTATGCATGAGAAACAAGACAACAAAAACAGAGACTTCTGTTTTTGCCATTATCGGGCAAACTGTAACACCGATATGCACAGTGTTAGCCATCAGGGACACATGAATGAAACCCACAGCGAGGTACCACCGCACAGCCATCATCACGAGGCAGGTAGTGACAGGCGCTGAGAGGACCTGAGGACACAGCCCGCATACACTGCTGGAGGGGGTCAGACAATGCACATATTTGGTCCAGGCCACTCCGTGCACCACGGCCCCCACAGCCCGCAGCTCCCCCTCTGGAGCCCCAAAGACCCTCGCTCTGGTTCAGCCTCCAGACACCCACAGGGACCACGTGCCGGCCTCCTCAGCCACGTGACTTTGTGAGACTTTTGCTCTTTCAACTACCCGCCTCCTCCAGTGTCCACAATCTGCTTCTAAATGAAAGGGTGGCCACCATGTGTGAGCATGTCCCCAGGAGGGAAGGGCACCACAGAAACATGCCAGTGGGAGATTCATGACTTAGTTTTAAACATGATTGGAAATTTTAAAGGGAAGGTGTTAGCTCAATATGGGTTAACAAGATGGGGTGTGTGTGGGAACCGGGCCCTCTGCTGAGAGCTGGCTGTTCCGATAAAGTATTATCCATGTTTCTGAAAAATCTGTCGGGACCAGAGATACCATGAAAGGAGCCTATGACATGGGGAGTGTAATACGGAGGCCCTGGCCCCCGGATACCATTGGGGCCTTTCGAGTCCCACAGCTGTCCACTGGCCGATGGGCACTGAGAGGGTGCTGTGTTCACACTGCCACCCCTGTCCTCGCAGAGGTCACAATATGACAGCACCAAGGTCGTCACAGAAACTGCCATTGGCTGGTGACCCACACCACGGCCGGATGGAGCAGGGCAGGTGACTGAGAGGGACTTGGCCAGTGACCGAGGGGGAGCCCAAACTTGCTGTGGTATAAACCTGGAGAGGCATCGCCTCCCGACCCAAATATGAAATAGTTTCAGGGTCACTAAATATTAACATTTCATGTAGACTTCCTCTCAGACTGACAGTTTTTTATATTGTAAATGCTACATGTAACTTTTCTGGCCTGTCTGTAAGAACTCTGGGCTGGTATTGGGGGTTTTCCAGAAGGCTGTACGCCCCGTTGGTCACAGGAGTCACTTCTGTTCACCCGTTACAGTGACTCAGCACCTCACAGAGGGCAGACAGGAAAGTGGCCTATGGTGCATTACAGAATTAACATATCATGTGTCACCGTGGAATTTAACTCATGACATGTCACGCACTACATCTGAAAATAAAAATGCACGCCAGTTATTTAAATGACAAGCATTTGTTGTGAATATGCTCTTCAAATAATATTAAATGTACATCCAAGGATTTTGAAAATAACCTACGTGCCTTAATTTATGTCATAGTGGCTGTAATGTCATCTAAAATATTTTGATGTTTCCCTAATTAGGCGTCCTGAATACATTCTTCACATTTGGTCCCAAAGTGTAATGTTGCATGCACCCAGCAGATGGTGGTGTTGGGCGCGGCCTCCTTGGTTCTTGGGGAACCTTGGAGAGACCAGGAGCCAGATGGGTTCTCACTGAGCACACACCCTCCCTGCTCGGCCACACCCAGATTCTGCAAGAGGCACAGCTGGAAAAGCACCCAGGGTCAACTGAACTTGACCAAAACAGGAGGAAAGAAAACAAGACCCCTCTTACACTCACCTAAGATTAGGCGCGGTTCCACAGACACGCAACCTTACAGGGGGACTTCGTGTAGAAAGCAAAAGAAACAACATAAGAACTGTTTTCAAAACAGAACAGTAGCGATCGGTGAAGGACCTCGCTGAGGGGCCAGGAAGGTCCCCGGCTGGTGTCACCCACCAGGCGTGCTTGCCTGGGTAACTCACACCTCTCAGTGGGGCTTTGTCCTGTTAAATAAATATGTGTATGTTTGTCTCTGTAATGGGTCACTGTAGTGTCAGCTTGACTTGGTCGGGGATGCCCACAGAGCTGGGAAACACTATTTCCTGTGTGTCCTTGAGGGCGTTTCCAGAGAGATTAGCCTTTGAATCAGTGATCTGAGGAAAGCCAATGGGTCTCCCTACTGTGGGTCGGCTTCATCCGACCTGAGCAGCCAGAGAGAAAAAAAGGGAGAGTTCCCAGTCTGCCCTCCTCACCCCTGGTTCTAGTCCTCAGACTCGGCTGGAACCTACACCATTAGCCGTGGGGGCTCCATCCTTTGAAGGACACCTCTGCCCTCCCTGGGCCGGCAGCCATACAGTCACGGGAGCAAATAGCTTATAACAGATCTCTTTCTAGAAAGATCTACATATATCCTATTGCTTCTGTTGCTCTGGAATCCTGACTAACCAGACACCTTTTCTAACCAGAAATAACGACCGATGCAAGAAACGCGAGTTGGCAGTGCCAACGTCTTAGGGACAGAAGAGGAAGGTGGGTGGGTATGGGGTGTGGAAAGCGTGAGAACGCTTGCCCGTGGGTGTCGCTGGCTCACAGCAGTGGCCTCCCACTGGTCTGACAGCTCAGAACACACAGGCGTGTGGGCCAGCACGTTGTTGTCCCGTTACTCCGTGTGACAAGCGCCCATGTTCCTTACCTGGCTGCATGGACTCGTGTATGTCACCGGAGTCGCGGTGCTCCGTGCCGATGCAATGAAGAATCAAAGGTCAGCAAGCTGTGTCACACGCAAGCAGGGTTTATTAGTGATACGTTCTCAGGGAAGAGAACGGGCCTCGCTGAGGTGCGAGGGGGATGGAGGAGGCCTAGGCCCTGCTCCCCTCGTCCTGACCGAGGACTTATAGATTGCTGGGTGGGGTGAGGGAGTTACATGTTGATTTGCTGGGAAAAGTGATGCATGACCTCCTAAGATGGGTGGAAGTCTGTTGACCTCGATCCTTATCTTGTTCCAGACCACCTCTCCTCATCTATTATTGTAAAAACACACTCGTGGCTGGGGGCAGTTAATCAAAGCTAGTTATGAGCTTTTTCTGAAGGCACCATGGACCCCCTCTCACTCTCCTCCTCCATTTTCTAACTTCTACCTATCATAAGCCCTGCGTCTCAGCGAGCTGATGTCCTGACATCAGGCCACAGCCACACATGGGAAAAGCACGGTCTGCCTACAGGACAGTTCAGTGCCAGCCTCTGTGCAGCTCAGAAGTTCCAGTGGCCGTGCAGGCGGGCGACACAAGTAGTCATTACTGCCATTTAAAAGCCAAAACAAAGCTGCTATGGGCAGCAGGCGGGTGGCTCTGGGCGGAGCTGCTGCCCTAGGCCTGGCAGCCACCCCCCAGCGTCCACTGCCCCTCCCACTGCACTCAGACACGGGTGGTGATGGGGCAGAGCCTGGGGGCCCTATCCCTTGTGCCCTGGCATCACTTGTCCCCCCACACACACCATGGGGTGCTAAGCAGTCATGGCCGGTGCTGCTGCCTTCTCTAGGGACATGTGGGCCCAGCTGGTGTCCTTACAGGAAGGACGTTGCCTCCCGGCCCCATCCTGTGACTCAGAACACAAAGCTGTCGTCCTGTCCCAGAAAAGGACATAAACTTCTCCGCAGCCTCAGCCTCTGAGATTAGTCTCTGCTCTCTGCCGGGGACACTCCAGCCACAGGACAAGCGCCGCACTCAGCAGTGACAACCACAGGGACAGTGTCTGTCCCACAGGAACTCACGGCTAGCAGGACGGCCTAAACGACAGTAAATGACAAGTGCGTGGGGTGACCTGTGGTCAGTGCAGTAAGACCAATTTCATTCCCACTTAAGTATGTTTAAATCACTCGTCTCAGTGAATAATTAGATTATAAGTAAATGGGACAATGACATGTTGTGACAAATGCTCTGGGGAAGAAGGGAGGCTTTGAAAAGTGACGGGGCCATGGAGAGCAGAGATCTCCCTGCAGAGGCCGGGAGCTGATGCACTCCTGCTTTCTCAAGGAAATACGAGGCCAGAGAGGCGGCTGGTAAGTCAAAGCAGAGAAAAGAGAAGGTTCCCAGAGAGGGTCTGCTAATTGGGGGAGGGGAGAAGTTTCTTTGTTTTGCTTCTCCTGCATATTATGATGCCTTAACATCCTAAACCCTTCCTGGCGGGGGAGAGACTGCCCCTCCCGGCCGGCCAGTCCTTAGGGACAGCGAAGGGCCAGCCGGGACACACGTGGATCTGCCATCCACCGTCCAGAGCCAGCCCCCCCACCTACCCTTCTCCCAGCAGACAACACCCCTCTGCCGGAATCACCTAGGGCTCCGAGCACAGCCGCCCAGCTCCATGCCCCCTCCTATGGCAACCCCCCTGCTTACCAGGTGGGTGAGCCTTCTAGGGCCACTCAGGCTTCAAGGCTGTGACAGCAGAGGCCCTTGGGAAGCACTGTCTGGGCACCACCTGTCTCTAACCCCTTGTCCGGTCCACCTCTCATTCTCCCCAGAAACACACAAGCTGACAGCCAGGCCAGTGCTTGTCCCCACATCTGCCAGGCTCAGTCCCTACAGCAGCCTCCCAGAGTGAGCGGCTTTGGTGTCCCTTTCCACCTGGCTAGGTACCACCTTCTCCAGGAAGCCTTCCCAGATCCTCTCCACCAGGGACGCGGCTCTGTTCCCGGCCTGCTCACGGCACGGCACGTCTGCGCTCCCTGGCTACAGCTCGCATCTTACCCATCCCCTCTCCCAGCACAGACAGAATCCACACTTACTGAAATAACAAATTCTAATGCTTTTGTACTGTCCACCCCTTCCCAGAATCTGAGCCTCTGACCCCAAACAGAGGGGCGTTGAATTTTGCCAAGTGGATGTTTAGTGACTAGACAGAGAGACAGAAAGAAAGGGGGGCAGTGGGGGAGGGTCATCCATTCTTCAGGGCCAAGGGTCAAAGATGACTTCTGTGACCTACTTACAAATTACTCACACCTTGACCTTCTTTTGAAAAGAATGCAGCAAGAACATCAAAGTAAACCTTTTAACTGTTAACAAAAAAATGTAAGGAATTGACAATAAATGCTCTTTTCTGCACTGCAATCACCACTTTAAGCAGCAGAGGCCACTATGAGTTGTCTCATTTGTTCCCTGGACAGCAGCCCGCTAGAACCAAGGAAACGGAGGAAATTCAGACCCGGAGGTGGGAGGCCAGCAGAAAGAAAGGGCCTTTGTGTGGCCAGCCCCAGTTCCCACAGCCACTTTCACACACACACAGAAGAAGACAATGGACACTTATGCCTCCGTTTGTTTCCCAGAATCTCAGAGATTCTGTGACAGGCAAGATGGAGGGGAAAAGCATCTGTATGCAGAGAACTGTGGCGATGTCAGGTCCCAGGAAAGGAAACAGCAGAACAAGGACACAAAGAAAACCCGGGCAGCGGCCGTGGCAGCGGGAGGAGCCATAGCGGCTACTGGTACGAGCACAGCCGTGGACAGCGGTGCTTCCAGCAGTGTTTCCGGGGGTGTTAGGACCCGCCTTTCCAGGCCTCAGCTCCCTGAGGAGAAGCAGGAAAAGCTCTGCCTTGCGATGTCTCAGCACCCACATTGCTTCTAGGTCACCCTGTGGCTGCCCTGACTGCCCAGTGAGGGTGGGTCGTGAGCACACAGACGCCATCTCACGGCTCGTTTCACAAATGCAAAGCAAAGCTGAGTGTAGAGCAGCAGAGGTGACCTCATCCGTCTGAGTCAAACTAAGTTACCACTTGAATCACAGAAACAATCACAAAACTTTTTTTAAGAGGAAATAGTTCTGAATAGCAGAGGCTGCTGGGCAGCTCCTCAGCTGGGAAGGGGGCCTCGCTCCTGACCTCCTAATTCTCAGGAAATCTGAAGGAAAGCAGTATTTTTAGGGTACAGATTTGGTATCAGGTTCCCCATATGGCATCCCAGGGGCTGCTGTCTACACCCCAACAGGACCACGGCCGCCTGTTCTGTGCGCGCAGTGGGCTCACGATGCTGACACTGCTGAAGGCACCAGGGGCATTTCGGGTATGCCAGACACTGTTTTCCTAGACTGTATAAGGCAGCTCAATTCTACCATCTCAAGTTTTAGAGTCTCCAAATTGTGCTGTGCAAGCAGAAGAAAATGTTTTCAGAAGGCATTAAAAGGGTTCACATCAAATTTGCAGAAAAACAAGTGGATTGAGAGTTTACCCTGACTAGCCTCTGAGTATCTCCCCCCACTGACCTTCCCACTGCTTGAGAACCACGGAGCTGTGGGCAGAGGGTCTGTCCACATGGGGCCCTGGGACACAGGAGCAAACTCGAGCGGCAGCTGGCCCCACAGGCCGCGTCCCAGGAGGACCCCAGGCCCGTGAGAACGCCTGCCTGGGAAAGCTGGCCGCTGTGGGACAGCTGTTTGTCCCAGCCACTCCGGGAAAGGCCCCACCTGTCTTAGTGCTTCTACTGAAAGGGGCTTATAACTGGGGCTCCTCCTTCTGTCCCTTTGAGATGTGTTTGCACTGCCTACAACCCAGAACAGGAGAGTCATTGCTCTGGAATGGAGTCACCAGGAAGCATCCCAATCACCAGGGCTGTGGGTCCCAGTCTCCCCAGCCCCTTCACCCTCCCTTTAAATCTCCTGTCACCTCTGCACAAATGGGAGTGACAAGGCCAGTGGTGGCCAAGTACAACGCGCTGCCACTATACCTGATGTCTGGCTGCATTGGTCTTGGACGAGGCTCAAAGGCCGGGAAACCCGCACATGCACCCAAGCCTTTGACGTGATGGGAGGCACGGTGGCCGCAGGCGTGTAACGTGTAAGAGACAAATCGCATCCTGGGTCTGGAAGTCTGCACGATAATTCTTTACAAGAATCCTGCCAAACGCTTAGTCAGGCTTGATGTGGCAGAGACCAAGTGGCACATGTGTGAAACGTATTATGAAGTGACCTCCTGTGAAGACAGGTTCTACTTCTCCTGAATTTTGTGCAAATCTCAGTTCTGAGTCTGAAAGTGAATTGTTGTTACAGGCTCTGGGGGACACGGTGAGAGCCCCGCTCTGTGCTGTGTGGCTCAGAAAGGCCTTTTGTGCGTGGGGGCTGTTTGCCGCCTCGCTTTGCTGTGGCCCCGGGGTTTCCTCAGTATTTCCTAAGTCGGCACCGCCCTCATCGCTGGATTTCAGTGTCCTGCTCACTGTCCAAGTTTGATTCCTTTCCCTTATCTGGTTCTGCTTTTTTCAGACCATATGTAAGTGTCAGGACACATATGCCATTATTGTGATGAATTTTAAGGTTTACATTCATTTTTTTCAACGTTCATGTTACGTCCCTGAATGTGACAAAAGGCTTCGTCTTTTCGGGTGACACGTCCCTCAGCTGGAGCCCGGCCCCCGCTCCCCGCCTCGGGTCTCACGTCAGGCCATCCGGTATTTCACCCGGGTCCCTTGTTAAAGCTGCTGACCCTTAGTAACTGGTCACTGTGGGACAGACCACATTCCTCAGGGTTTATTTGTGTAACTGACTTGAATGTAGGTTTACACAGCTGTGTGTATGAAGAGAACATGTTTTGACGTAGTTACTTATACAAAATAGGTTCTTTTTTCTTTTTATAAGAAACACGTAACAACACATTAAGAGATTGGAGAGTTTCCATATCACATATCACTGTTAACAAACAGTAAACGTTTATTGGTCAGACTGTTAAAAATGAACCCCCAGATAACAAAGGGTAAGGAAAATGATGAAGGAATTTGATGTTCAAGTTAGGCGTCAGAGCACTGCTGAGATATGCACCACCCCAACCAAAGGAGCTAGCAGGTAGCTGAGAGAACACATTCAAAACAAACAGAGACCGTGTCTAAAACCTACAAGAGACTGTGAACCAACAGAAAACACCAAAGAAAAATATACAGGAAAGGTAAGTCGGTGGCCGAAGTAAGTGGTTAACGTATCGAAAGGAATTCCAATCCCATCAATTGGCAGAGAAATGGAAAGTAAAACAAGACACACTGCCCTCCCATCCAGTGGTCAGAAATGGGAAAGTTGCCCAAAACCAAGTGCTGGTGAGGACAAGGGGGTGCGTGAGCTGTGCGCTGATGGGAGAGGTCCCAGGCCCAGCCATGGAGGGGCGACCTGGCTCCGCGTGACGTATGAAGGCCCTGGGGACATCCCAGAGGTCCCCGAGCACTCGTCCAGGGCCTACGACTGCTCACGGAATGGGAGCCTCAGGGCTCAGCGCAGGAGGATGGTGCAGGGAGAAGGGGAGGTTCTACGCGGCCAGCCGGGCGTCAGCAGTCTGTCTGTGGAGGCAGAGCTGACCCGCGGGGTGCGTCCCAGGAGGGCGGACGGAGAGTAGGCCTGCATGCTGGTGCAGCCAAGGGCACCCTGCCCAGAATGACGGTCTCCACCACGGCTGGTACAGACCGAGCAGGCCGCACTTGCAAGCCTGTGTCACAGTCACAGTTCAGCTGGCCTAAGTCACCATCTTCCTGCAGAATTTTACACACATGCCACCAGAGCTGGAGAAGGTGGCCAGGAGGGTCTGAAGCACCGTCTCTGGCCTCTACGTTGGAGCCTGGGCACGAGGGGCAGAAAGACGCCCTTCATGCAAGGACTGATGATGCACTCAGTGCAGAGATGGACACAGGAGGACATGGCGCGTTTGTGCAGGAGCCTCCTCGGGATGGCAGGTCCACGGAGCTCAAGACGTGTGTCTACTGGATCGTGGCTCGTGGCCTCAGCTGAGGCCCCCATCAATTGCTACACGCGGTTTTAAAAAGTCTCCTTTCTCAGGTGCAACTGATCCACTGTGTCCATTAATACGGGCCACATTTCTCTTTCCACGTACTTGATACTTTCACACTGTTACCTTTAAAAAGAAATGCCTCGTGTCAGGCACTGAATTTGACTTTTTAGAAGATGTTTAATATTTTCTAGAATTATATTTTGGGAAGTTTCTATTCCTATAACTCTTTTTATACAACGTAATCACATCTGTGCAATGTAAAAACCAATGAGTGTGGGAAACACTGAAAAGGAATGGTGGCCCCTTTAATACAGCGATTCTTTAAATATATGGCTGCCTACAAAATAAGCTTCTGAGGAAAAACCAGTCGTGGACGTGGTGTGGCAGCACTGGGCTGGTCACTGGACCTGACCGTGAGTGTGAGCATGCCCATCCTTCGTGTCAGGACGCTGTAGAACCACAGGCATATAAGCGTGGACGTGGAGAAATGGGGTAAAGAACCCACGGAGAGACACTCACAGGTACACCACAGGAAGGGGTCATCCGCCAGGACAAGCACTCAGTGTAGTGACAGGTCAAAGGGTGAGTGAGAGTCCTGCTGGGTCCTTCCCACTGATTTTAGAACCCATGCTAAGTTTAGCCTTTCGAGTTCACTGCCAGTCAAGTTCTCAAGTCAGGACACTGTATGTACACGTAGCATTTCCTCCTAGGATGACCCTCAGTGTGACCTCCCAGGAGACTGGCACACATGGTCTCCCAGGTGCTGGCCAGGTACTGTGTTTCCCCGAAAATAAGACCCAGCCAGACCATCAGCTCTAATGCGTCTTTTAAATCAAAAATTAATATAAGACCCAGTATTATATGACATTATATTATATATTATATGAGACCAGGTATTATATTAATTTTTGCTCCAAAAGATGCATTAGAGCTGATAGTCCAGCATGGTCTTATTTTCGGGGAAACACGGTAATGCAAGCCCCCGAGAGGCAGAGTCAGCCTTAACTCCATTGGGTTGGGCCTGATGCCAGCTGAGGGGTCCACTGCCCCCCCCCCAGGGCGCACAGGCTGGCCACCAGGAGAGGAGGACGTGCTTCCAGGCAACAGGAGAGGCTGTGCCAGGGGACAGAAGGCCTCAGAAGGTCCCAGAGCAGGAGCGAGATGAAGTCCTCCAAGAGAGGACGGTGTGAAGGTCCTGCCTGGCTCAGAAGGAGAAATCAGGGAGCCAGGCCCGTGCCCACGTCCCGTCCGACTCTAGGACCCGTGGGTGGTGGGTGCTCTGCTCTGTGCCCAGGCAGCCCAGAGCTCACGGCTGATGCTCAGAAGATACAGAGGCAGGTGTTGAATGACTGAATGACCAACCAAGCGCCACTGAGCCCAACGAGAAGTCTCCCCGCAGCCCTCAGTGCACACACAGGGACAGATACTGAACAATTCCCTCTGAGCTCCTGGGCTCCCTGACTGCTGGTGAGACAGAAGAGAACTCATTGTAAACTGCTTTTCACATGTCATCATCTTTACTGGCAGAGTCTGTGAACACATTGGGAAACGCTGAGGTTTCTGGCGAGTGAGACCTTTGGCCACAGTAAAGTCGCTGGTTGAGGTGCCACTGTCACAGTGGTGTCACACTGACACCTCTGCAGAGCACTTTCTGATCCACACTAAAAGAGGGTTTACCGTCAGTTTCCCCATTTTATATGTGGACAAACCAAGGCACTGGGAAGTCTGAGTGACTTGCTTGTGGCCTGGGCGTTACCGACTACACGTGATCGCCACTCGACAGGCTAACCTTCTGGTTCACGAATGACGCTAAGCATCGCCGACTGCTCTTGGCTGAGGGCAAAGAACTCTTGTCATGTCCGATTCCTGAATTACACTGAGCCCTGACTGCAGCAGTGGACAGTGGACCGCCGTGGGCCACACCTGGGGAGCAGACACGTCACCTCCCTGAGGTGAGGGCAGGCTGTTGCGGCGCTCACCGGGCAGTTCCAGCAGTTCCAGCACCTAGAACAGAACCTGGCACTTAATAGGTGCTCAGTCCCCTTTGTTGAGCGAATGCTCCAGTGGGTCCCACTTGGACTTCCCACTTGGACTTCTCAGCCCCTGAGTCCCGAGGGAACAGGTCCACTCCACATGGGGCCGCACAACTCTGGGGTCACTCACCTCTGGACCCGAGTCAGGGGCGCTGCCCGAGTCAGGGGGCTGCCCGATGCAGGGAGGGTGTCCTCATGGAGGATACCTGCCGTGGGACCACCGGGGTCGCACACAAACCCAGCAGCAGTGCCCAGGTCACTCACACCAGCACCCAGCGTAGGGACACTGGCCACCAGCAAAATGGGGAACCCAAGAAAGGGCCTTAACGTGCCTCGTTTATAATCTCTGAAGAATTGAGCACCATGAACTCTTCTTTATAAAAATAATTTGTCTGAAGAAGTTTTAAACAAGCTCCTTTCTCGCTGGACAAGAATATTAGACTTACGTGACTTTTTCCTGCATCCTTCCTTTGCCCTAATTTTTGTTTTATGATTCATCACCTCAGTCTGAGAAGCCCATGTGTTTCGTGGTATTACATCTAATTGGAAAGATGCCAAAGTCCAGGAAAATCATTCTGATTTACTATCAAAATCCGAAAACGCAGCAGGGAAAAAAGTTAAAGCTATGGGAAAGCTCAGATTTAATTATATTTTTGCAGAAGAAAATGCTGTGAAAGAAACTATGGAAAATGGTAAGTTCAGGTCAGTGAGCTCTGTCTACGCCCTTTGCCTAAGAATATTTCTTTAGCAGCCTTCCTCCCCCCATGAATAAATAAAGATTTTAGGAGGAAAAGAAATCATTTTTTAAAGAACCCTTACAAACGAACAATGACGCTGGGTCCACGTTCGTGTGAGATGTTCGGATCCACAGATCGTTACTCAGACTTTCCACTCATAAAGGCTAAATGCATACGTGCAGAAGGTGTGCTGGGTATCAGAACTATGACAGTCCACCACCTGCGGGGCAGAGGACGGGGGACGAATGGAGAGGGCAGAGGCATCCAGACCACCTAGGAAGTATTCAGAGACTCCTGACTCGGAACTTGTCGCTGGAAGGGCCCTCAGGGACAGACCCTGGCCAGCAGGTAGGCTAACCCTCCCCCAAGCGAACTCACCTCTCATGAGAGTACCCCTCAGCTGGTGTGCTGCTGCTGATATGGAAAGGACAACAATGGCGATACAGATTTCAGGAGCAAGGGATTTATTTTCCAATGATTTATTTTATCTCGGCATAAACGGACATACACACAAGTCTGACAGCATCTGTGCCCAGGATGGAAAAACTAAAGCGTTGATAATACACTGGTTGTACAACAGCATGAGCGTCTGAGCCGCGCCTGACTAGCTTGGTTTACTGGTAATAAGTATGTTTAGAGCTTTGGAAAGCTTTGGAGGACTTACTGTCACATGAGAATACATCAGCCTTTTACTTTAGTTCATCTCAGACCAAGTCACTAAGCACGTCGAAAGCACCTGCCGAGAGCTGGAGCTGCGTGGTCCAGGCACCTTCCTGGGTGTGCAGGAGGTCACAGGACACTACTACTGATGTATATTCAGGCGCCACTAACACACAGGCACGTTTCCATTTTCATCTCTTATTATCTTCTCATGAATAACATTGCAGAGGAAAAGGGAAACTACAAACATTGATTTTTTTTAATGCCAAAATAAAACATTCTGTAACCCAGGGAAGTGCCTAAATAAGACAGAACACAAGACAGCACTGTGTTACAGTCACTGCACCAAGGTGTTACCACAGACGACGTCCTGAAACCACCTCAGCTCCAGGAAGAAGTGAAGGACTGCAGACACGTCCCATTTCAGAATCTTGTGCAGGAAGTTACCCAGGAGACCAGCACATTAGACCCCTGCCACCAGAATTACCAAAGTGACAGGAGAAATGAACAGAAATGGAGCTGACGATTCATTTTCTTTAAGTATTTACGATTCATTTTCTTAAGTATTTGTAGTAAAGCTCATACAGGTAAAAGTTGCAACTAAGTAGCACAAGAATTTTGCAGCATACAGTCTCCTAAAGGAAAAGAAACAAGTGTCGCCACAGACTCAGAAATCAAATCACCGAGATCCAAACGCAGCTCTGTAAAGCACTGAGTCAGCAGCAGCACTGGGGTTGTTCCCAAGACCAGAAATAAAAACAGAAAGAAAACAAAAACGTCTGAAACCCATTCCCTTGGCTTCCACATGAACCTTGACTGACAACACAAGTCATTGCTTGCCAACAAACGAAAATGCCACGCTGTCCTGGATCCCAGTGTCCCCTTGCATGAGAATCATGGATAGACGTCCTAAATACATTAGCTTCATGTGACAACTGACCAAACAGCAGAAGTAGCTCTGCACTGTTTTTCAAGAGTGTTGGATACAGACTAAGGATATTGCCAGAGGCAAGGCTCCCCTCCCCTCCAGCCACCTCCAATTAACTACCTTGGAGAGGGTGGCTCTCCCGTTCCTTTAACTGCTGTGAACCTGTGGCTCCATGCCCCAGGGACTGCCCCCAAAAGCAAGACAACTGGTCCTCATGGCCTGCCAGGTCCTCTAGTGTTTGCTTTATGTGATGCTACTAGTTGGAAATATGACATACAATGTTCTATATCCTTTCGCTGACCTTTTAGGTGTCCTCAGGTATTTCATTTGACAAATCCCTGGGACTCTGAGGCCACAGAAAGCAATGCTATGTCTAGTGCAGGCACTCCTTTATCAAATTAAATCACAAAACAATATGTGAAAAGTCCACCTGGGCACATCACTGTGTGGCTGCCCACTTCTGACACACGGCACCTCTGTGGGAACGACTTGACTCTGGAAGCCCAATTTCAGCGTTTTGTTTTTAAATGGTAAACACCAAAGGCATGATTTCTCAAGTTAAGTCACAGTGATAACATTTTATAGTCTGATATTTAAAGAATAAAAATATTAGCCTGGTTCCACTTCATATAAAAGTTTTAGACTAAATAGTAAAATTCTAGACAAACATGTACGCCACTATGAAATGTCCATTTCTTTAAAAACAGCATCATTTGTTTCCTTTTGCTCTAACTTCTTTTCTTACCACCGTTTCTAGTATAGTCCTATAAAACGCTGACACAGTCAGGCACTAGAGGTCTGTTCTTCTTTCCTAAGATGGTCACCCAGTGGCCAAGATACCTGCTGAGCTTGTGAGCAAGCGCACAAGTCACCCTGACCCCGCTAACTGAAACCATAAGTGATTCCACTTCTCTGGCACATGAACAGAATCAAGCTGATCATTTCTAAACACACTTAGCTGATCACTTTCACAACCACAGACTCTTTAAAAAGCCTAACCTGTGTCCCAGTTACCCACTGCTTGCTACAGAGACATAACTCCTACACTGGATTCACAAGTAAATATCAGTAAGTAATCTACACGTGATTTCATCTAATTACATTCCGGTAACTTTCAACACGTACTCTTCCTCTTATGATCAAACACTGGACTGCATTCAAAATCCACATCAGCTGGCCTGTTTATGAGCACATATCTTATCCTTAGACTATAATAGGAAATCCTGTCCTGCGGGGTGTCTGGTCCTGCTCCCCGCACAAGAACGCAGGACATGGTGAGGCCAAACAGGAACCCCCACGGAGCCATAGGTAGGGGAGTCACACCGCTATATTCTCGCGGGCGGCTGGATTGGAGACACAGGAAGCAGGAGCCACACTATCCGCAACCTGCCATCCGCTTCTCTGCCAACCAACCCCACTTGCTAACTGCAATCTGCCCTTGCTAGCTCAGCCACGGCAGTTATATCTGTGGCTAATGGCTCACTGGTAACAGCTGACGGCCATCTACTACCTGAGCCAGCACCTTCCCACGTGAGGCCGAGAGCCTGGAAACTGCCCTCTGGGGCTCTGTCCCCACACTAACTGTACATATTTGAAAAGTAAAATGTTGTAACAAGTGAGGAGAGATCAACTGATTTGTTTTTAATCCTTGTGCCCTATCAAAGTAGTGAGTTTCATGTTAATTCTATTATGGTATTTTGGAGTTCACAATTTAAAAAATGTGGTTTACCTGCTAACCTGCCATTTGAATATATGTTATTTCCCCTCAGTGCTCATTGTCCCTCTGCTTCGTGTTCTTAGAATGGTGTTTTCCAAATTGAGTTTCCCTCAGCAGAACTACATAACACATATTTAAAACATCCTAAGTTGTGGGTTCAAAAGGTTCCTGCATATTTGTCTTCAGAACTGTCTAAAAGAAATGATTTTAACCTTATTGGGGGAGGGGGATCATTATCTTTGAGTCCATCATAAAATGAGAGTGGTTGAATGTATTTCATGGCTATCGAGGGTCAACATAGACAAGCACCCTTAACAGTCAGCTTTTCTTCTCCAAAACAAGCCCTTTGGTACACATTTACTCACCCAAGCTTTCAAATGCAAATAATACTAAACCATTACTGTAACATGAACGTAATTATTACCACACTTTAACTTGAAAATGTTAAACCCATTTCATCTGAACAGTGTGCTGGAGCTGCTCTTCAGGGTGTCGAGGTTTGACCTCAGCTGCGGTGCCCGTGGGACGGCAGAGGGAACACCCAAAGCTTACTGGACAGGAGATATCCGTAATCAAAGGTTTTCCTGTGAATGCTGATTACGTGTGGAGTTGAGCCAACCAAAACTTAAGCACATGGTGGCAAGAATTTTTTAACTAAGAGTTTAAGATCTCTATTTGAGAGTCATCATTTTAAACCACAAGCGAAAACACGTGTGCCTGTTTTCAGTGGTTCTGCTAACAAACTTCACGTGAGCCTACTTTACGTTCCCCCCTCATGGTGCTGTAAGCAAAGGTACCCCCAAATCCCAAGTCTGGCCTCCTGTCCACTCCACTTGGGCGCCAGTGCACCCCTAGTACATCCTGGGAACCCCCCCCCCACAAACCCTCGGCCGTGAACACAGCTTAGGTACATCGTGAATACACCCCAGTACACCCTGAGTGCACCCTGGCCCGCCCACCCACCTTGAAGTGTCATCTTGTGACTCCATTTCCTTCTCCTTCGGGTATCCTGTGTCTTTACCTGTAAGGCCACCTATTTGCACTGCCCTACATCTTACACATGACCCCATTAAGCAAAGCGAAGCAAAAGGAACGCGCGATAGGGAAGCGGCCCTTAAACAGCACTGCAAAAAGTCTTGGGGGCCCCCCCGCAACAAGCTTCTAACTTCAAAACGTTTAAATGAGCAGGTAGCCAGCGGCTTTCCCCACGACTCTCCCCTCCCCCACTCCCTTCGCCCCCCCTTCCCAGGGGAAACCTCAGCCCAAGGGGCCTTCCCGGACCCAGGGCTCGGAGGGAGACGCCCAGGTGACCGCAGCCCGCGCTACGCGGCGCCCTCCTCGCCTTTGTCCGGTCTCTCGGGCAGGTTGAGCACGAAGGGAAACAGCGCGCCCCGAACGTCCAAAGGGGCGCCCAGCGCCTCGGGCTCGAAGCTGCCACCCGGGCCCGCGTCCGCGCCGGGCTCGCCGTCCCGCGGGGGCACGAAGCGCCAGGTGCCCGCGCGGCTCACGCAGTAGATGCTGCCGTCCAGCGCCGCGCAGCGGAAGGGCTGCAGGCCGGCCGGCGCGCCCGGGGGCCGCAGGGGCGCGGCGCAGCGGCTCCACCGCTTGGCCAGGCAGTGGTAGCGCAGCACGCTGACCCCGCCCGCCGGCCCGGGCCCCGGCGCGTCGCCGCGGGCCGCGCTCAGGTCGAAGCGGTAGATGAAGCCGTCCAGCGCCACCATGGCCGCCGAGCGCTCGCGGCTGCTGCTGCACGGGCACTCCTGCCACTCGTCGCGCCGCGGGTCGTACTTGAGCAGGCGGTAGAAGAGAGAGCCCCCCGACACGTAGATGTCGCCGTTGCAGGTGGTGGCCTCGTGCGCCACGGCGAAGGCGCCCCGGGGCAGCGGGGCCACGGCAGCCCAGCGGTCGGCGCGTGGGTCGTAGCGCTCCACGCTGAGCAGGCACTCGCCGCCCACGGCGTACAGGTGGCCGTCCAGGGCCAGCAGCTGCAGCTGGGAGCGCGCCTGCCGCAGCGGCCGCACGGTGCTCCAGCGGTCGGTGGCCGGGTTGTAGCAGAAGACCCGGTCCGAGGGCCGCGCGCGGCCGTCGGGGCCCGCGGGCGCCACGCCGCCCGCCACGAAGAGGTAGTTGTGGAGCACGCACAGGCCGCAGCCCCGCGCCGGCGCGCCCTCGGGCAGCCGCGTCAGCTCGCGCCACTCGCCGGCCGCCGCGTGCCAGCAGTAGACGGCGGCCTCGCCGCGGCCCTCCGCGTCCCCCGCCGGGCTCTGCGGGCGGCTGCCCGCGCGCTCCCCCGCCGGCCCCAGCACGGCGGCCAGCAGGCGGGCCCGGCCGGCGCGCAGGCGGCGGCGCAGCAGCAGGTCGCGCTCGGCGCCCGACAGGCGGCCGAACACGGCGGGCTCGCGCAGCACCTCCAGGTAGTGGTCGCTCATGAAGCGGTAGGCGGCGTCGCGCAGCTCGGCCAGCCGCTGCCGCTTGGCCGCGCCCAGCACCTCCAGGCAGTTGGCCAGGCTCAGCTGCGGCGCCACGGCGTCGGTGGCGCGCTGCGCGGCGCACGGCAGCTGCAGGCGGCGCGCGCCGGCCACCAGCTCGGCCACGTTGTCGGGCCGCACGCCCGCCATGCGCCCGCTGTACGCGTAGGCCAGCAGCAGCCGCAGCGCCGCCCAGCCCACGCCCGTCACCCGCAGCACGTCCCGCGACGCGCGCGCGCGGAAGTAGTCGCTGCGCGCCGCCAGCACCGCCTTGTGCGCCCGCAGCCGGCGGCCGGACACCTCGATGAGCAGGTCGGGCTCCCCGTGCGCCGGCCCGACGCCGGGGGGAAGAGGCGCGGCGTCCCCGGACTCCTCGGGGGACACGGGCTCCTCCGGGGACGCGGCTTCTTCCGGGAACGCGGGCTCCTCGGGAGAGGCGGCGCCCGCGCTGCCGACCTCCCACTGCTTCTGCACCACCCGCTGGCCGTTGCGACACGAGGGCGGGGAGGCCGCTGCGCCCTCCACGGAGGACGCGCGGGACTGCGGCGGGGAGTCGTCCCCGGAGCTGAAGCACAGGGACGCGCTGAGGCTGCAGGGTGTCTGCGCCGGGGACGCGGCGCCCTCCCCCCCGGCCGCATCCGGCGGCTGCAGGCTGCCCTCTCCCGGAGCCTCCGGCGCGCCGCCGCGGGCCCCTGCCTGGCCGCACGCTCCCTGCGCAAAGGCGCCCCCGGGCTCGGCACTGCGGCCACAGTCGTCGCCGGGGTACAGGACGCAGGGGGCCACCGGGTTCTCCATGGCAGCGCTGCCTCTCGAGGCTGCGCGCGCCGCCTCCCGCTCAGCAGACCACCATGACCCCGGGCCGCTCAAGGTCGAGGTTCCTCTGGGGCTTTGGGCCTCACACTTCCTGGCGCGCGATCAGATTTCACTTGTGTCCACACTCGGGCTTTTGCTCACACGCCGCGCCCCTGTCGCCCCTCCTATTCTCCTCTCCCGCAAAGAGGCGGTGTGGCTCCAGATGCGCTCTCCGAGGAACTTGGGAACCTGGTAACGTTACCCTTGGCTAGCCAAGGGCCAAGGTCTGTGTGGCCTGGTCTGCATGCTGCGGTCAGATACAGGACAGTCCTGCGGCCACGGCCCTGCTCACCTGTGCTTCCTTCTCTGCAGGACTGGCTGTCAGGCGCAGCTGACAAACGAGGGCTCACCCCCGCTTTCTGAGTCAGTCTTTATTACTGGACATTCCGTCACATCACTGCCCCCGAAAGCCGGCAGATCTGAGACAGGCGTCACACTTTGGAACCTTGATTTTAAACTGTTTGTTTGTTTGTTTAAAGATCCACCCCGGAAGCTTTCTTTGTCTTGTGACTCCCGTTTGTCATTCAGCGTGATGAAAGGGCAGAACACGTGTGATGTCCTGCATCAGCAGCCCTCCGGAGGCGGCCGTGTCCGCGCTGTCCACCTCGGGGCAAGCCCATACCTCACTTGCCAGGTGGGCCTTGGAACAACAGCCACTGCGCTGCACGCATCACAAAGGCCTCCCCCACTTATCAGTCAGGAGCCTCTGTGCGACTTCCTTTGCTGGAACGTTTCCATATCATCCCGCCACTCTCTCCTTGTTCCTGTTTGTAGGAGAAAGAGAGAGGGTGTTTGAATTTGTTTTTCTCAGGGCTGCCTGTGTCAGTGCATCCGCCACACTTCCCTCTGCTGACCTTCAGGCCATAGCAGTCACTCGGGGGAGGGGACTGGCTTTTCCTGCTGGACAGTTCGGGGATCGAATACACAGAATGAGGGATTTTAAAAGTGCCTCTTGCTCTTCCTCCCCTGATTTTGAGACATATTGACAGTGAACTCACTTCGGGCAATGGGCCTTGAGGACAGTGGGCTCAACCGTGTGACACTGCGGGTTTGTGGGCCGAAAACAGATATCAGCCGTTTATACTGTTTTCAACCTGCTGACATGTACTATATGTAAAATCAAGAATTTTTAGGGAGAAAGCATGGCTGGCTAGTTTTGTTAACGTGTGACCGGTTTCCTGCAGTCTCAACCAATCAAATATTTCCAATTCAGTTACGACAAATATTTGGAGACAGGTGCTGAGGACACGTCTGTGCAGGTGGCCTGAGGTTCCCACTCCGATACCTATTTGAACTGTTGGAATTCAGGGTCTGGAAAACCTCAGAGAAGCAACTCTCCAAAAAGCCCACGTGCAGCTAAAGAAAAGCCAATGACACAAACAAAAACAGAAATCCCTGGAAGGCAGCTGTGAGCACTTGCAGATAAATTATAAAATGATAAGCATCTTTCCTAAACTGGCAAAACCTCAAGAAGACTCCCTGGCCTGAAAGGGGGCCTTAGCGCTCTTAGAGTGGATGTGAGGGGACTGCAATTGTATTCCAGCTTCTGAAGAAGAGTTTGAGGGCCAGAAACACCCCACCACACCTCCGGCTTAGGGTTGTTACACAGCATGTGCTTGCCTCTCAGATGACATAGAATGACACTTCACATCTCTGATTCTCTACTTATCATACTTAATACTTACTGTCACCCAGTCCCTGTAAGTACTCAGGGTGGAGAGTGTGTGCACGTGTGTATTTATCTGCTTGCCCTGCACTTCCTGTCACTAAAATGCTTTCCCACTATTCTCAGAAGTTTCTTCAAGTTGTAGAGTTGGAGATTCAAGACATTCAATTTTCTCCCCCCCACCCCCGCCCCCACCACATGTGACAGTAACTTTCTGGCATATTCAGATGTGTGAGCACTGTGCTACGATGCAGGGTGAGATGTTGAGAGTAACCTGAGCTCTGCCCCAGGGCTGGGGGGGAGGGGATGGGGGGCAAGGTGCTGAGCAGACGGAACAGGGGTGTTTACTCAGCTGTGCTGGCAGCAGTGTGATGCCACCTCTGTCCCCTCCTGCTTCCCGGTGGCGCTGTGTCCACTGGGATGGAAAAGGACTCCAGCCCATGGAGACGGAATGTGATGATGAGCTGGAAGCCTGCAGAGATTGTATCAGCAAGTTCACGGGCATTTCCCCAAGGACCCAAGAGATGCTTTTTCAGTCAGCTGTGCCAGTCAAGGGCGTTAGGAAAAATCTGAGACACACTAAACCATCTTACCCCACATACATACGAACCTTACTGTCTACAATAAAATCAGAGAACCGGCTCTCTCATCTGGTTCATTCTTTTCACACTTCTGTACAACAGACTTTAGAGCTCAGAAAACTAACAGTTTTTCCTTTTTCCTTTTTTTGGCCTGGGAAAGGGTCACCGAAATCCCAGTTCTTTGGTGTGACTCTCATTAGAATGTATAGGAGCCTCGGCCCTAAGAGTGAGCTTCCTGTCACCACAGGCGGGAAGGCAAGGCAGGGGCTAGGACACAAAAGCGTGAGTTTGGAACTGTTACTTTAAAGCCTGAAAGAACCCGGCTACTATGTATGTTGTTGCCATTACAATGAAGTGGGGGCCCCAGCTCCAGGATGAGACAAACAGGCCTAACGCAGTCAATGGTCCACCCAGCCACGTCCCCACCTGTGCCCTGCTGGCGCATGGACCACAGGGCACGCTGGCAGAGCCAGGATCCCAGCCATGGCACGGCCATACAGCCTCTCGCCATCCACTCACCAACACCTCCCCGGCAGGAGTCCTGCTTACCATCCAGTCAGCCAAGATGATGCGGCACACACGAATGCTATCAGGTGAGTTAGGAGACCGGCTGCCACGGCGAGGCCAGGCGGCAGTGATGCTGAATGCCACGAGCACAGGCTGCCCCAGCAGCCCCTCCCCGACGAAGCTACAGGGCAGCTTTCTGAGAGATGGTCCCACAGCATCCCAAGTGTCCGGCTGCTGAGACTTTCCCCCACCCTGCAGAACAGACGTCAGATTCCACAGGACAAACGGGGCCACTCAGCAGAAGGGCCCCCATCTTTTCAAATGGTGTGTACCTCCCCCAGGATGACCCATTACTGTGATTTTGCCTTAAAACCCCTGGGGAGCAGTCGGCCTATTTTGCGTGTAACAGCCTCTGAGACAGTCAGTGTCACGTTTCTCTGCATTCAAGTCGGGTCTCTGAAAGGGCTTCTCAGCCGTTGTGTGCTTGGCTCTAGAATCTGGGTTCCACTGGGAGGCCCCTTGAGGGTTCTGTGCACAGGGCCACCCTGGAGAACGTGACACAACTGACCCTGCAGCGGCCTTGGGAAAACCTTGCTCCGGTCTTACTTTACTATAAGACTGGGCCTTATATAAATTTTGCTCCAAAAGATGCATTAGAGCTGATGGTCCGGCTAGGTCTTATTTTCGGGAAAACGGTATGTTGTGTTTCCCCCAGAAGAATATAAATTTCTTCTTGACCTTGGAAATACCTAAGCGAAATTTTTGAGTTTTTCCATCAATTATTTTACTATTAATATGACATTTAAAAATTAGATTGTGTGTGATTCCTAATGTGGACCTTAGTTTATGTATTTAATGTGGGTATTAGCTTATTTAAAATGAAATGTGCTTCATTGTAATAATACACATTGCTAAAAAGAAACTTCCTTTCAAATAATTATAGTCAGCTTAATTTTTTAAAAGTTGTTGATAGACTTAGAAAGTTTATGTAAAACTCTGCAGAGTGTATTGCTTCTAAGGAATTCCTTTTTGGTGTCTTCAACGTCATGCCTCATGATTTTTTCATACCTGACTCCGGACTGCACCCCGTTAGATGTTGGGGTCCCTGAGAACAAACAGCACCTATGCGGTGCTCACTTAGTGCTTCCGACAGCGCGAGGAAGACGCCCTACACTCAGTAAGTACCCTATGAATTGTGAGGTCAACAAAACCTCAAATACAAGAAAAATAGTCTCACAAACTTGTAGGCGGAGCCTTAGGATTTCTATTTGATCCTAAAATGTATTGATTTGTTTCAGCTGTTCACACAAATGTTGTTTCTCCTTTGGGCCCATTTTAAATGAGTGGGCAGTTTCTGGGCCCAAGGGTGGTGGTGGCCAGGCTGCCGGCTGACCTCACGCGCGCGCCGAAGCCAATGATGCCCAGGAAGCCGGTGATCTCCTCTCACAGCCGGGGGTGCTCCCTCAGCTGTCCTCACCGCCGCAGTGCAGTTCGAGGAGGACCGGCAAGACGGTGTGAGCCAGGCCCCCCAGGCCAGATCTCACAGGAAGCGTCCTTCTCCTTGACTGCGGTCTACGCACCACGTGCGAGAGGCTGAGCGGAGTCTCAGAAGGGGTGAAGTGGAGTGCACGCAGGGCTGCCCGCAGGGTATCCACACGTGTCAAGCAAGGAGACGCTGGTGCACCAGAGGCCCCCATATGCTCTGGGCAGTGCGGGGTGGGCAGGACGCCGGTAAGCAGCACAGTTTGTTGAATAACTGACTAGCAGAGGTCCTTCCATGGATCAAGTGACACTAACTGGTCTGTCCCAGCAGACCATGATGGATCGTTGTTAACACATAACAGTAAGTGGCAGAGCCAGAAATGCAGCTGCAGCCTCTGCCAGTTCCTGCCCTCACCAGCTCTGACCCAAGCATTTGACTTCCGCTGCCTCCAGGCCTTGGGGAGGCCCACACAACGTCCCCAGAGCATCCTGTCAGCGAAGCCTAGTGCCTCTGGACGCTCCCAGGTCCTGGGAAGGAAGCGGGTGCAGGGCGGGCGTGCTGGGCACCGAGGCTCCTCCAGGGCCTCCAGGCTCTGCCAGCACCCGCTTGACACCTCTGGAGAGGAATTTAGGGGTAACCGGGGTGCATCTTCTGGCAGGACTTAATTGGAAGAAGTAAAATGACCGAGCATTTCCCTAAGAAGAGATTCTATGTAACAGCTTTTCTTAAAATCCAAAGTCCCGAGCTGCTAAAGAAGGCCCTGAGCCATCTGTCCCCAGGTCACCTCCGCCCTCACCAGTCCATGCTGCCTGGAACTCCTGTTGACCGCAGGGGCACAGAGAAGTGCTGTCACTCCCCTAGCAAACGCTGTGTAACTGTGTGTGCCTTTATGTCTAGAGCCACAGCCACTGCAGTCCTGCTCCCCACAGCCAGCTCTGTCCTCTCAGCCGGAATCCCGTCGTTCTTCACCTCCAGCTCCACACTCCGTCTCCAGGAGCCCTCCTCACGCCCCGGCTGGGCACAGCCTGTCTTCTCTTAGCACCGGCAGTGTCACTCCTTGTATGCAGGTGTCTTCCTTTCCATGAGAACGTCAAATTCACAGCAAGGACCGTTCCCTTGGCACAGGGATGGGTCTGCAAGGCCATCAGTAGAGACTTGATTGACAAGTGAGTGAGTGAATGAATGAGTGACTGAATGAATGAATGTTCGCCAGAAACTAGAAAAGTCCTGAAAACACCCAGATTAAAACACCACATAAAAGCAAGTTCTTAAGCGATACAAAGGATGACATGCATTAGGCATTATCAGGAAATATACCACTCACAAAACATGTTCTTTAAAAGGGATGGGTTCTCTCTGCATGTCGGAGTGGCGACAGGTTGTATTACCATTAGTGTAACTGCCGGGCATCTGTATTTTCTCAGATAAATGTATAATCATAGAACGTCATGGGTTTCAAACTATAGGGAGGCTCGGGGCCCAGCCCAGCAAACGCCCGACTCTCCCAGAGCTTGGTCCAGGAAAGCGTGGCCTCAGGCCGGGTCCCCTTGCTGCAGTGACCCATCAGCCTCAGGCTGAAGCAGACAAAGGGCCTGGCCATAGGTGACGGAGCTTCAGTCAAGGGGCAGCTGGACTGCAGTACAAGAGAAGACAGCCACACAGAGCAGACCAGGGGCCTGGGAGGAGCCAGCACGGCCAGCCTAACCGGGCCCCTGAGCCACAAGCTCATCCATTCCACATCCAGCGTAAGCGCTTGTGAGCGGGGCTCTGGTCTGTGGGGATCCACTGATTCTCACTGAAAACAAATCCTGCCTCCCTAGGTGGCCCTGGAGGTGTCTGTAAGGCACCCTCGTTTGTGCTGTGAGAACATGGTGCCCCAGAGCACAGGAGTGCCCCAACAGGATGGCATAGGCACCCCCGCTCAGATGCCCACATGCGCCCTGGCGCCTGCAAGGACACGTCCCATTTCATCCTCATGCTTCACCCGGAGCACAAGCACAGGAATTATCGTGCTCGTGATTCAACAGACAAGAAACTGCTTGATGCCCAGAAATTCTAAGTTCCTGTCTCAAAACAAACAAAACTGCCAACCAACCAAAACCAAAGTGCAGTTTCCTGTCTCTTCCCAGCCCTGCAGTGCTCACCAGGAGGACCGAGACCCCACGAGGCTCCTCTGTGGTTCCCTAGCTGGCTGGCCGGGCCTTGCAGGGCCACTCCTGAGGGTTGGGGATTCGGCACGTTTGGTGAAACCTGGACTCCAGCCCAAGATCCCAGGCCGTACGGACCTGCTGCGGGCTCTGCGGTGGGCCTCACGGTGCTGTGCCAGGCAGTGGCCCCTGTGACGCTCTCTGCCTGCTCCCTCTGCCATGGCCAGGCGCCAGCTACGTGGAGGACTTGAAACAGTCCTTACTAATTAAGACTAGACTTACATGACTCCTGCTGCACAACGAGGCCATGAAAAGCTGTTAAACACATTTACGGTCACGCTTCTCTCACAGATCATGGATTTTTTCGATTCAAGAGTTCTGAGATGCAGTGTTACAGCTCTGCGATTCAGGGACGATTCTCTCGGTGAAGGAACACATACCTCAAGTGGCTATACTTGGAAGTAGAGGGGACCGAGAGCCACCCCAGATGCACTTGGGGAAGCCTATACATTCAGACCCGTCTAAGGCAAGGTCAGACAGACAGACGGACACCTGCCTCACTGCCAGTCACCACACAGCCCGCGTGCTGCAATCAGAGCCTTCAAAGGACGGAAATAAATGGGAACAAATCTGTGCCTTCACTCCAAAGAGATTCTCCAGGTTAGATGCGTGCAAGTTACGCTCTGGCTTTCTGGGGTGCCTTCGGGTGCAAACACAGAATATTCTGAACTATTCCAAAAGAAAAGCAGTTGCCTTTTCTTATGGCTCAAAATTCAGGAATTACAGCTGTAGGCAAACATAGTGTGAACACTACGAGCACCCCAGAATCACTGAGTCTCTGCAAAGAGGTACATGAGTGCACTAGTGTCCTGAAACTTCTAGCTCTAACATCCAATTCTGAGCAATGTGTGGGTAAACTTCACCTTTTTAAAATACATGTTTTGTGCATCACAGGAATCAAAGCTGAATGTCCTCCAATGATGGGAAGCTGGCGTCAGAAATGAGAGAACCTGGGTGAAATACATGCCACCACTGTTCACAATTGTCCCATCTGTCAGAGTCCCATTGATGCGTCAATGTTGATAATGAAAGCTTTGCACTCACTCATTTACTGAGTGGTATATACTGACCAGCTACACGTACCAGGAAGTGTGCTGGGAAGTGGCGAGGAAGCAGACACAGGGGGTCCCCGCCCCCAGGAATCACATCTGCTAAGTGCTGTGGGAAACAAACGAGATTCTGAGATAGTGATGGGTGGCCCTGGGGTCACACAACCTGTGAGACAGGAATGTGTGTGCTGACACCAGAGAGGAAGGGTTAGCCAGATGAGGGCGGTGGGGGAGCAGAGCAGACGAAGGTCCTGGAGTGGGAACAAGCTCTACCAGTTCCAGAAACTGGAAGGGCTGTGGAGGCTGAGTGCCGGGTGGGGTCCCTGGGTGGGGCCGCCCCACAGAGTCCCACAGGGACTCCACTGACGGCTTGAAAATAAGTGGCAGGGCACGGGGTCATCAGCCTTGTGTTCTGGAAGGGCTTCCTCGTGTCCCTGGGCACAAAAAGAACGGACTAAGCTGCTTTTAGGCCCATCTTGCTGTCGCTGCCAAAATGGCCATGCGTAATATGAATCAATTAGATCCATGTGGAACAATGTGAATACATTTCAAAACACAATTTTGAATTTTTGAAGGTTTTCAATTTGCAGAAAGATATCATAATACCGTTTCCACATATTTTAAACATGAAAAAATTGCTACATATTGTATATGGCGGTGTGAAAGGGGAGGTGTGAATTCTGGTGCACTGGTTATTTCTGAAGGAGGAAGGAAAGGGGGATGGGAGCTCCCAGGTCAGTACCATGTAAAGCATAAATGCATGACTATCTCGTTATTACATTGTTTATGGTGTCTGAGATATTCACAATTCAGAACTTCAAGTGGCACCGCGTATGTTTAAATAGCTGCCAGTACTTATCATTAGTCAGTCGGCCTTCCACTCTAACTATTGGAAGCCATACAATCTTAAACATAAATAATTAATCACTAGGTAACAAAGTAACTCTTCAGTTACTTTCTCCTCACTGCTGGAGTAACTGACTAATATATCCACTCTGCTTAAAGTTCCAGTCACATGGAAATGCAGGAAATTTAAATAAAAACCCACATTTCCTAACTTTTAAAGTTCTAAACTCTTGATTTTAAGAGAGACACGTCCGCAATCACACACGAGTCAGTGAGAGTTGGGTTAGAAGCTGTGCCTTTTCTATAAATCTCATCTACTTATCTTTCGTTATTGGTATAAATTAAAAATAAGGGAGAAACCCTTCTCTCCAATCCCTGTGGTTTGGGTTTGGTTGAGACGTAATGAACATACCCCGTTCTTCGTCCTGTGCTGTGCCTACGTCGCAGCTCAGATGTAGGATACCCGCAGCAGTGCCGGGCGGGAGGCTCACAGAACTCGGCCAAACTCGGCTCACGGCGGCCTGCCCTCAAACCCAGGACAGCGACAGAGTATGTGAGACGCGCCAGGCGTGGCACGTGAGGAAGGTCCTGGCACCGGCAGCCGTGTGGGCATGGGTGCAAAAACCAAGTGTCTAGACCTCTGTTTCGAGATTGAGTCCAAGGACACTGTGCTGCTGTTTGCCGTCTGTGGTCTCTGGGCCTCCGACTCTACACGGTCGGCACAGGGAGGGGCCAGCAGACTGCTTTCTGGGCCTGGCCCCTCAAATGTGGGTGTGACGTGAATGGCTGCGGTGACATCAGGATGACAGAAGACATCTCCTCTCACAACGATGATGTGGGGAAACAGCTCCCACCTTGGCAACACCACAGGAAGTCGCTTAAGCCAGAGCTCGGGGAGCCTGTGATGCCTGGGTGGCAGTGGACAGCACGTCCCCCGCCGTGTCCAGTGTCTGCAATTCCGTGAAGACGCGGAAACTTGCTGCGTGCACACGACAGCTGAGGCAATCAAGCCAGGCAGTGATGCGTGTCTGCCAGGCCTCCCTCGTCTCTGCCCAGAATCACAACACAGCTTGATCTTCTGTTCTGATGAGATGTCCCCAGCACGTCCTTACCAGGCAGGTGTGGGCTGCAGTCCCTAAGCAAGAGTCAGGCCCAGGGACTAGAACAGAGCGCTTTCAAGGAACTGCCCACTTGGGCCAGACTGCATTTCAGGGCTGCCCTGGGCCAGGGCCCGCTCTGGACCTCCCACTGGCCCTTTCTGAACAGGGGCACCAAGCTTCATTTCATACATCAACATGGCTGGGCCACGGCACCCAGGTGCCTGCTCAAACATCAATCTGTGTTGTCGTGAGGGTACTTTTTGGATGAGATTAACATTTAAATGACTGGGCTTGGAGCAAACCAGATTATTCTGCATGTTGTGGTGGGCCACGTCCAATCAGTTGAAGACACCACAGCCCCTCCCCACCCCCCGCCCCTGGCTCTACGCCCCCTCCCCAAGGAAGAGAGACTCTGTCTTCAGACTCTGGCTGCAGTGTTGGCTCTTCACTGGGTCTCCAGCCCTGGTGTCTTCAGACTCATTAGCTCCACCCCTGCGTGAGGCAACTGTGTAACACGCACTCCCCATCTCTGTGCTGGCTCTGTCACACGGGTCTGTGGCAGTTCCCCCTCTGCCACTCGTCACTGTGTGGGCATCGGGGCAAGTACCTTACCCCTTTGGTGAACATCCAGAAGAAAGTGCCCAAGAGCACCAGTGCCCCTGGGTCATTCAGCCCTGGACTCGGAGCCCAAGGACGCACAGAATGAGACCCGGGGACCCTGTGTACACGGCAGGGATGTGAACTCAGCAGGCGGAGACTGACGGGGGCCACCTGTACCCAGAAACGGCCCCTGGACGGCCCGTTCAGCACGACGTCCGCCCTGGGAGACAGGGCCCATGTCCCCACCGCCTGAATCCCAGCAGGCCTGCGGCTGCAGTGCCAGGTCTGCAGTGGGACAGCTAGGACTGGTGAGCAAATGGGGCTGCAGTATCGGCTCTTCACTGGGCTTTCGACGGAATGCATTTCCTCGGGGCACCGCCGTTAGTAACCAGGACTCAACAGGGAAGAAGTCTGGCTGCACCGAAGCTGCACGAGGGGGACCCAGAGAGACAGAGATGCTCCAGGGGCCCTGTCCAGCCTGGACCTGAGAGGAGCCTGCAGGTAACACCAGCTCTCGGCTCTCACGCTACCCCACATGGCGCTCAGAGGCACGGAGGTGAGCTGTCCCCCCACGCCCTGCTCAGATAGCAGACCTGTAGGCAAAATAAATGTTCTTGTTTTCAGCCCCTGTCTTTCCTCATTCAGGCTGCTATAACAAAAACACCACAGGCTGGGCGGCTTACAAAGCACCACCATGTACTTCTTACGCTTCTGGAGGCTGGAGGTCCTCGATCAAGGCGACAGCAGGCCAGTGTCTGGTGAGGTTTTTCCTCCTGGTTCACAGATAGCCACCTTCTCTCTGTGTCCTGACACAGCGGAAGGGCCAGGGTGCTCTGTGGGGTCTCTTATAAGAACACTAATGCCATCACGGGGGTCCCACCCTCATGACCTGCTCACCTCCCAAGGGCCCCACCTCCTAATCTATCACGTTGGGAGTTGGGTTTCAACATGAATTTGGGGGACACAGACACTCGGCCTATGGCAGCCACTCGCTGTGCGGGGTGGACTGTGGCAGCGTCACGCGTCCTGGAGCAAGAACCCTGGTACCCACACTGAGGCCAGGTCCGCACCCCATGGCAACAGGAGCTCTTGGCATCCAGTGGAAGAAGCTTGGTGAATGCTACTCTGACTCCTGTATGAGTAACTGATGGAGGCGACAAAAGTGACGTGCAAACCCCACATGGGAGACTTCTGCAGTCGGGACAGTGAGCAACAATGGTGGTGCAACGCCACAGATCCGTGTTGCCGTACAGCCAAAGGGCCACCCCCCCAGACTTTCAAAAACCAGTAACAATTGCCTCTCTCAGTAGTTACCCACTTAGGAAACATTTTATCTACATCATCTTATCTGGTGATTGATTTCCCTTTATGATCCGTAGATCTCAGTTCTGTAAAATTAACGCACATCCTACATCATCACGCCCTTGAGTGTAAAGGTCCCTCGATCTACACAAAGCAAACACCACAATTAGGCAGGAATACAAACTGTGACGTCACAAATTACGAGTGCTCCAGGGGAGCACGGCTCGTCGTCCTTCAGGTCTCCCGTGTGCTCTGCTCCTCACCACAGGTCTTTGCACATGGTCTGCTGACTTCCCCACACGGGCCTGCTCTGCCACTCCTCATCCTTCATCTCCATTTCATCTGTCAAACACTCTCACGGTTTTTCCATTCTTTCAGAGCTCGTGTCTCAGTCTGTTAGTACACAGGCATGAACACAATTCTATTTTAATGCCTTTCCCCTTATTAGAATCTGAGCTGAAGGGGTGGGGCGAGGGTCTGTTTTACTAGCCATTGTACCCCCAGCACCTGGAACTTTGCCTGACCCGAGGTAGTCATTTGATAAATACTTGTGAAAGAAGGAAATTAATTTTTAATCCATCAAACACTGCCCAAGACACGCAGTGGCTTCACTTTCCAAGGCATTGTTTATGTTATTTTAATATTCTTTCTAGCAGGAGCTGGGTTGTTGGCAAAATGTAAGCTCCTGGAAGTTTTTATTTTATTCCAAAAGTCAGTGCTCATTCTTAATGATCGAGTAAACATGTGCGGGTACCAAGCCTATGATTTTACCATAATTACAATAATTTCAAGGGAAAAACCTAAATCAAGGCCACGATACAGACAGTAATCCCTTAAACCCCAGAGCAGGACAGACCTCCCGTGAGTCACCAGGGGAAGAAGTGCTTTTAAATGACAGGGCTGGTTCCTGAGCTGAAAGCGACCGCCTCTCAGGCCAAAGCCTGAGATGCTGCAGGCTCAGTGGCACTGCAGCTGCCTAAGTCATTCTAGCTTCCTGCAAAGCTATTATTACTGAGCAATGTATGCTGCTGGCATTTAGAAAACAACTAAATACGATGCCAGGTGGGGGCGTTCACAGCGTGGAGAGCCTCTGATTTGGTACAGGGACAAAGACGCCCAAAGTGTACTTTAAGCTGAAAAGAGACCCCTTGCTTTCCCATCGCCTATGCTGCTTCTCTTACTGGAATGGGTGGAAAGCAGATCAGAAGCTGCGGGGGCTGTGTGGAAAGATGAAGCAATTTCCCGATTCTTCCATTCTCCCAGTAACAGGCAAATGCTCTGCGGGTCAAGGTGGGGCGGTGCCTGTGTGAACAGTAAGGCTAGATGAGCTCATCTCATCCAGCCATGACCCCTGCAAGGCCTTTCCTCCTCGTCCTAGATGGACAACATTTAACTCTTCTTTTCCTCCTCCCAGGCCCAGCACTGCCTTAAATACTGCAAGCAAAACCTTTTAACTATTTTCCATTCTGTGATTCTAATAATTGCCTTGCCATTAACATTAAAAGCTCAAAACACTTTTTATCTCATTGAAGTTTTTGCTTAGTTATGACCAGAAGAGGGAGTTGGAACGCCAGTTACCATGAATTTGCAGATCCTGGGCTACTACTACTATTCCTGGAGCAAAACGGATGGCAATCAACAGAAGTGGCTTCTGGGGTCCTGTTTGGAGAGGGGCACCCCAATACCAGGACACCAGCAGCTGGGAGGAAAGGTCAAGGGCACGTCCATCACGGGCGTCTAATTAGAGGCTGAGTGACTGTTGTTTAATGAGACACGGAGGCGGCGCCTACACAGGCAGGAACAGAGGGAACTCTTCACCGCCTGACACGGCGCTAGAGGGGACGCGCAGGAAATTAAATCTGACCTTCACGTGCCTGTAGTGGGTGGAGCAGAAAGAAAGCCTCTTATTACAGCGGTGTTTTCTGTTTCTTTTCCCTGAGAATAGTTATGCGGGATGGAGGGTGGACACAGAGAAGATGGCTCTGCAGCAACCTAAGAAATCGTGGGATTTTAAAAAACCCTCTCTCATTTACTGTTCTGGGTCCCCTCACCCTGAGTGAGGGACGCCTGAGGAAGCCCCGCAGACACAGGAGGACTGGGTCCCTGCACGGGGGTGCGGGGTGGGGGCGTCGCTCGGGAAGTGAATTTAAACCGCAGCCGGAATCTCGAAGCCTGAGCGAGTCCCACGCGGGCTGTCCCACGCAGCTCCTGTCCCCGCACGCCGCGCGGCACAGCGAGGGCGCTGACCGTCCGCGGGGCAACGGCTCCGTGAGAGCAGCGCGGGACCTGCAGGAGCCCAGACCCCCACCCGGCCCCGAGCGGTCCCGGAGGCGGCAGCGGGCGGGGCGGGGCGACGGGACTGGGGGCCGGGGGCGGAGGGCCACCGAGCGCCACCGAGGGCCACCGAGGGCCACCGGCGCCGAGCCGGCCTCCGCACAAAGCCCGGCACGCTGCTCCGTCCCCCGCCCCGCTCCCTGTGGCCTCCAGATGGTCGCCCGTGAGGCCGGCCCCGGCCAGCCGGCCTTAGGAGGGGACAGTGCGGCCCCGCCAGCCTAACCCGGGCCGCGGGGCGGCTCCTCCCGCCGGGCTCCACTGGGCGCGCGGGCGCCGGCTGGAGGCGGGGCCGGCCGGTGGCCGCGGACGTTGGGGCGGCCCGGGAGTGTCCGCGGCGGCCGTGCCCCGCTCCCGCGGAGCCGCCGGGGACTGCCCGTGGGTCGGCCCCCACCTCCACGCGCGCGGCCGGAAGAGGGTCCGCCCACCCCCGCCCCCGGCCCAGATCGGAGCCCCCTCCCCTCCGGGCGCCCCTCCCCACCCGCTTCCCTTGGCCTCCGCCTCCGGGGGCGTCACGCCGCGGCCTTCCCTCGGGGCCCACCCCCACCTCGCCGCTCTGCGCGTCGCCCTCCGCCCGGCGCCCACCCGAGCCCGGGGTGCGGACCCTCGCGGCGACCTCCGGCGCGCGTGCGTGGGCCTCCTCCCGGCACCTGTGCGAGCGCCCGCGGGCCCCGAGCATCTTCCCGCGCCCGGGAGCGCGCCCGGGGTTGTCGCGGGCTGCGGGGGGCAAGGCCGGCGGTGAGCGCCCCCCGCGCCCGGGTCCCCAGGACGCGCACGCCCCCGCCCGCCGGGCTTGGCCGCGGACCCCGCACTCACCCGCGTCCGTGGAGACCCGGCCGCTCGGAGGAGCGCGAGGCTGCGCTGCGGGGGCGGAGCGCAGGGGGCGGCTCCGGGCTGGAGCGCGCCGGCGCGGCCGCGGCCCGGGTCCGCGGGGAGGGTGGGGTCCGGCCCGCCCGCGCCCTGCGCTCGCTGCACCTTCCCCAAAGCACCCAAGTCCCGGTAGAAATGGGGTGAGTGACCTGTGCTCACCAAGGCCCCCCAGGAGGGGCGCGCAGTGCCCGCCAGACCCTGGTCCCCGCGTGAGCAGTGCGAGTCAACTCCCACCCCCACCCCCCCGGGAAACGGAAGGTTCCCTGCCCAAGGCGAAGCGCCTGTGTCCTGCACCCCCCTCCATCCCCCACGAAACCGTGACGTGTGGAACTGAGTGTTTATATATTTTGGTAAAATTAGGGAGGGTGCACTGACAGTCAGTGGTTAAAACCTATTGCCGACGGTACGCATAGATTCAGATGAAAAAGGAGCACGTTCAGAACACTGAAGTGGATGAAACGCTGGGACTTGCTCTCCTAGAAATGTGGCCTCCTCGCCGCGGCTCCCTCCTGCGCGCACAGGGCCAGGCAGGAACCCCTGGTGCCTAAGGAGCAGGCCCTCCAAAGGCCTACAGGTGGCTTAGGGCACATCTCCCAGCTGCTTCCTGCCGCTTCAGTTCTGATTAACGCAGGACCCCTGAGTGGAGAGGCGGGTTTTAAAGGTTTTTGTACAAAATAACGATTAGATTTCCATAGGCACAGGGGGCCTATTCGTGACGTTTTTCTGTTCTTAAAGTGTTGCTCTTGAGTGTCTTTGGCGGTTACATGTGTATGTGCCGGAGCTCGTTCCCTGGGAGCACCGTAAGGACATTTCAATCAGTTGCACAGCGGACATCACGTCAAGTTGGGATTAAAGCAGCGGAAGCTGCGCGGACCCCTGGAACGTCCATACACCCACCGACGTTACCAGTGAAGCCCAGCAGCCGGAACAGGCCTTTTGGGGGCTGGAAGACTTCCCATCATGCCCCATTTTCCTTTTGTTCGGTTTACCCCCAAAATATTTCTAAACCTCCTGGGACCTCTTCAGTGCATGTTTATGTTACCAGTGCGCACCCTACAGCACCAACTTTGGGGTGTCTGGAGTGGAGTTTCAATTCGTTTCCCCAGAGGTGCCCCCAGCCGCTCCCCACCATCCCCCATTCTTTCCAAGCGCATCGCTGAGCCCACCCACAGCTTCAGCCTTCGTCTGGCTGCCCCACCCACCTCCGCGGGTGAACCTCCCCCACCCTAGGTGCTGTTACCACTCACTCAAGCCCTGGCCTGTCTCCCTACCAGGCCGCACGCTTCCGCAGGTCTGGGAACACGTCACAGTTAACTGTGCTTCCCACTGGGTCTTACAATGCTTGGCGTGGACTAGGCTCTCAACAAAGGTTTTCGGACTGAATGAAAACCTGAACGTCTGAACGGAACCCTTACACCACCCGGTACGAGCAGTATGGGAACCGGGGCTCTCCGATGCAGAGGTCATTTTTAAAGGGCACTGTGGCCCCCGTGCGTCAGTGGGGACTGCAGAGGACCACCCGGCCATCTGAGGAGGAGTTCACAGGAGCCACAGACACCTCTGGGGCCCTGAAACTGAACCCGGGTGAAAACGCTGAGGACGAGGTGCTCTCCTAAGCATTAAGTAACATCTAATTCGGGAGGACCCCAAGAGTAATAATATCTCACTATTTCAATTTCCCCCTGCTTGGGAAGTGGCTCATCGTGCGAGGTAGCCTCGAAGACGTGTACAAAGGTGTCACCGAGCAAACCTGTGCCCGGAAAGCATAACGAAGCTCACGGGATGGTGCTGGGACAGTTGTGTCCACCCAGAATGCTGGCGTCCAGTGACCAGGTCTCGGGCCCAGGGACTCTGACCCCGTTTGGAAGCTGCGGGAGCCGTGGAGCCAGCCAGCTTTGGAAGTGGACAGATAGAGTTTCACACACCAGTGTCACCAAGTGCCAAGTCTTGTGAGTTCTGGACAAGACACGAGCTCTCTGTACCCCACCGCCCTCCTCTGTAAAAAGGGGACTTGGGGGCCCCTGCCCATGGCGAGTAGCCAGGAGGGTGCGCGCCCTGCACTTAGGGCAGTGGACCGCAGCCCCAGGGCAGAGGACTCAGCTTGTCACGAGAGAGTCTGTCGCCGCCCCCGTGTGCGGGCTCCCTTGGTGCTCCCCAGTCTGCGACAGACGCGGAACAGTGAGGCGGCTGGTCAGTCACTCCCTTGTCCTGGGCCCTTCAGGACACTAGCTATTGTCTTCCTCCTGTGCTAATACCAGATGCCAGACCAGTTCCCCAACGCGTTTCATAGCCGCCCGCCTTCCACATCAGGCGCTGGCACTCCGGAAGCTTCCAAGCGGTCGGAGTTTCTTAGAATATCTGTGTTGGCGTTGGGAGAATATTCACTGTTTCATTTAAAACTCCTGTCGCTGTGTGTGAAAGCAAAGTGGTCTTCTCCACAAACGGCCCCCCTCGTTCCGCGGGCCTCGCCCCACGCGGCTCCTCCCACAAGCCCTCGAGAACTGGATGCACATTTCTTCTTCTGCGGTTGCTGCTGAAATGCCCTGCGGTTCTGTCCTCACGTCCCAGGGTTCCCAAGTGCCTTCCAAGCCAGTGCCCGGCCGCCCATGCTCAGAAAATGGGGAGCTCCTACTCCAAAGCATGGCGCACGTGCGCACCGCGTGCCAGCGGGGTCACTGCAAGTACTGCGCACAGTGCGGCTTCCAGATCCTGCTCCTGGGCCCTGAGAGAAGATGACAACAGAGACCCAGCTGTAACCCTGAGCCCGGGGCCAGCGCCGCGATGTCGTGGGCTGTCGTGTGTCAGTAATTGTGGGGTCGGGTCAGTGAACGGCTGGAGCCTCTCACACTGAATGCTCGGCCGTCGGTGGCAGCACTGTCCTTCAGGGGCCCGCGAGCTCCCGCAGGCAATGTGTTCTGGTCAGTGAGCAGATCCACCACCACTGAATGCCAGTAAGTTTACTAGTGTTGATCCTAACAAACCTGCTGTCGGAAAAGAACTAAAAGTTGAGTCGTTTTTAAATTACTTTCAAGGTATGTGTTCATGATGTTAGAGCAAGTTACCATGTTTCCCCCAAAATAAAACCTAACCAGAAAATGAGCCCTCGCATGATTTTTTAGGATGACATCCCTGAACATAAGCCCTAATGTGTCTTTTGGAGCAAAACTTAATACAAGACCGGGTATTATTTTCCAGGAAACAAGGTACCTGCAATTAAATGATTTTCCGTGAAGCTGTGTGGTGTACGAGTAGTATACGAGTGCATATAGTTCTGCAAAATGCCTACATAGACACTCTCACGCACACACTCACTCTCTCACACACGTGACTCCAGGAAGCGGTGGGGGCCTGCTCCCGGCACAGAGGAGACACACGTCAGGGCGCTGATGGTAACTGTCCTCGCCCACAAGGTGACGCAGGAATCCAGGTCCTGTGTAACCCAAGGCCCGCTCACACCCCCCCCAGGAAAGGCTGGCTTCACAATGAAAGAGTGGTCGTGCCTGAGAGCAAGTCAAGACGCTTGTGAGCACAGAAACCAGGCTGCACGTGGTAAGCATAAAACCAGTGTCCTAGGGCACCTCCCAGCTTCATTTTCCCACAGATTTCCATCCCATTCCCAAAATTTCGTGCTGAGCATTAAAGGTTAATTTTTGGATTTCAAGGGCGCAGTGAGTTATGTTGAGGATGGTGGCAGCAGTGGGCGCTGCTCATGCAACAGGGGGTGAGTCCTGCTCTCGATGTCACCTGGCAAAACTCTCACTCAGGACCTCTGTGAGCTTGCCCTAAGTAACTCGGGCACAGAAAACAGCAGGGCCGGGACGCTGCAGCCCAGCCCGGCACCCAGCAGCAGAAGACACCCGAGGCACCCAGGAAGGACCCCGGGAGGGACCCTGGCGCAGGAGGCCTTTCCCGCCACGCCAGAGGGGGGGCCCCTGTGGCCAGGACACATCTTGTTGTCAAACCGGTTCTAAATCACCCTACAGTCACTCAACAAAGAACATTAGCACGGGCTCTGGGGATGGGCCAGGTTAAATAAGTCAAAAGCCCAAATCAAAACATGTCCACTGAGCCACATATGTCACTGCTGAGGAACTAGGAACTGCAGAAACGTGGAACCTTTCACGTCATCCTGACTTGGGTCTCCATAGCGAATCCTTGGGAGTACAAATAAATGAGGACCCTCCATCACATGGTACACTCTGCTGAACCCAATTCAAACGTTCTTACCTGGTGCTTCTTACGAAGATGGTCAAGTTAAAATGAGGCCATTAGGGAAGGCCCTCCTCCTGTGTGACCAGGGCCCTTATAAGAAGGAGAGTCAGGCACAGACACGCACAAAGGGGCCATGTGGAGATGGGGACACACAGGGCCGTGAGCCGCCACAGGCCATGGACACCGCGGATGCCGGCCAATGGCAGCAGTGGGAGGAGGCAGGAAGTCCCTCCCAGGGCCTTGGGAGGGAGCGTGGCCCTCGGGCACCTTGACCTCAGAATGTGAGGAAGTCCCTGCTGTCTGAAGCCTCGTGTGTGGCCCTTTGTTACGCAGAAGCCCAGAAACTAACGCAAAGGTTGGGCACAAAGGTTAGGCATCTTTTCTGCATAAGAGTGCTTTCCAGACCCTGTCGTGATGGTTGGTGGCTTGTTTTCCTAGTTTTTTCTCCGTTATAGACTGATACCTTTTCAAAATACAACAAAATTACCAGGAAAGTAAGACTTCTTTGAAAACTACAAAGCCATTTCCTTAGTATAAAATCATTCTGTCGCGTTGCTATGCACGTCCCACACGCCATCTCCAGTCAGTGCTGGCAGAGGGCTGCACATGGCTGAGGCCCAGGGCACCAGCGTGACGAGGGACAGACAGAAGCCCAGCCGGCCTGACGAGGGACAGACACAGTCTTTCCAAACAATGTCTTATTGCGCAATCAGGCAACGCACTTGTGAAAAATTAGGGAGCCCCGGGGGGGCTGAGGTGTTGGGCCGTAAGCTATGTCCAGTGAATGCGTGTGGAAACCTCCCAGCCTGCCAGACGGGCCTCCCGTCTCCCACCAGCTGTGCTTCCCTGCTGCTCTCGGGGGTGTAGGGGGCCAGCAACCACTGTTGGAAAACGCTGCCTTCAGCCTTGGCCGAGCGCTCTGCCCCTGACTCAGCTCACACAGTTGCTGCTATAATAGAAGCGGCTTTCCACTCTTTGGGCTGCAGCCTCTGCTCACAGCCCCTGTGAAGCAGGAGGGGGAGCCCGGGCGCGGGCACGTGCCCTCGGCCACTTCCTCCTGGCCCCACCACCACCCAGAGTCCTGTCCTCTGAGCAGGCGCGGGCAGGCTGCGTGGGGCTGGCCGCCAGTCTTTCCAGCTCCATCTGGCTTCTGCGCTGACACCAGGCCACCCGTCCTGAGAGGCCCTGTCCCTTGCCATGTCCCACTGTGGAGCCTGTGGGAGGTCGGGCTGTGAGAGGACTCAGTAGGAGGGAAGTGCAGGTAACCAGGTGAGGGCCTAGCTCCGTCAGAGGCTTTGCCGCCTTTTCCTGCCACCCCAAGGCTGACAGTGCCACCCAACGTGGGACTGTTCCTCCGGGAAACCACCCATAATCATGCAAACGTGTGTGTCTGTCCCTTCCAGCCAGACCCCATGGGTGCTTCCAAGCCAGCAGATAAACTTGTGCTGCATGTGGCTGCACCAAGGAGGCGGGCAGCAGGCCTCCATCCCCTCAAATGTGGTCACCATCCCAGGCATTGCTCCTACCTGCACAGCCACTGCCACCAGTCCAGCCAGCTGCCCCGGCGGTAAGGCCTCCTCGGCCAGACACCTCCAGTCACATGTCCACTGCTGGGGGGCGCATGGTCCCCAAACCAGCAGCCTCCCTGTCGGCCCCGCCCCTGCCGGCTTGCAGCTCAGTCTTTGCAAACCGGGTCCACACACAGAGTCTGGCAAGCCCATGCTCCTGCTGCAGGACTGTTTCACCTACAGGGGCACCTGCAGGCACTCAGCCTGCGCCCATCAGAGAGCCACACGCCCTTCCCACCCCCTTTATCTCCAGAGACTGCAGGCTCAGATGGGGGGTTCTGGTGACAGAGGCCCCCCTCCTCCTGGCTGGCACATGGTGCCGTCTCCGTATGCTCGCATGCTGCGGGACAGCTTGCTTCAGACCCTTCTTATAAGGACACACGTCCTATCATGAGGCCCCATCCTCACAACCGCCATCACCCCATGAAGGCCAAGTCCAGACACCATAACACTGGGGATCAGAGTCCAACACATGAATTTGAGGGACACAGAAATTCGGTCCATAGCACTCCCCTCGAGCCACAGAGCTGAAGCCTGAACCCCCGGCGATCACCGGTCACCTCTGCCTGGTGTGTTCTCTGTGCCTTTTCCTTATGTCCCCTGGAAAGAATATTGTTTTGCTTTTACAATTAGAAAGAAAAAATAAAATGTTATCATTTGTTGACAAGTCTGGAGAAAAGCTCCACAGAAGCTCCCCTGAGCCTCCGTCGCTGTGCTACCACGTCACTGTTCCCCAGTCAGCAGCACTGTCCCTTGGTCCCGTTACCTCCCCTCCCTGATCTGGCACTTTCCCCGCCCCTGCTGAGCCCACCTGCTCCTCCTGCCTGGCCCTCAGGTCTCTGAGGCCATTTGTGTGTTTGCAGCAGGTAGGACTGTTGACGAGGCAGGCTGGGGACTCGGGGGACGGGGCCGTGCTCCCCACACCACTCGGTCCGCCTGAGGGAACAGCAGCGTGACAGCGTGTCAGCCAGGCCTGTGGCCTGGAGTCGAGCCTGCATTTTGGTTCCAGCCTGGTCATTGCCCGTGGTGACTGGGCTGTGGGCGTAACCAGGTGCGGCTGGATCCCCAGCTCCCTCTGATCTCAGGCCCCACCTCGGCTGGCAAAGTAGACTCTACAGAAAGCAGTAAGTTAGGGAGCGATTCCTAAATCTGGAAAAGCCGCCTCCTTACCACAGCCCCACGCAGAGGGAGCTGAGGCTGGCCTCTTGGGGACCAAGTGCAGGAGCAGGTGAGCCTGCTGGCTTGTGCACCCAGGTGGTTTTTGACCAGGAGGCACCAGGCTGGAAAATCTGCGTGAAGTGGGGCTGTGGGGTGTGAGGAACCCAGCGTGTCACCTGGCGAGCTGTCCTGGCGGGCAGGCTGCCTGGAGGAGGCTGCGACGACTAGCCAGGCAGCTGTTCCTCTGCTTCCTGCACGAGGCCCTAGACGACAATGGCTGAGGCCATCTTTCCTGTCACGGAACCCCCTCCACCGGCGGCCTCTACCCTCCGTGAAGCTGTTACACGGCAGGTTACAAATCGTCCCCATTCCTAGCGGCGCCAGGGCTGCCGCCCAGCTGACTGCTGCAGGTTTGCTCTATTCCTGCGGAAATAGTTGTTTTTCCGTCTACAGGATTCTGTGAGCTCCCTGGGCTGCTGTGACAAATTGCTGTAAAATTAGTGGCTAAAACAACATCAAGTTATTTCTTACAGTTTGTAGGTTAGAAACCCAACACGATCGAGGTGTTGGCAAGGCCACCTCCTGGAGAATCTGGGGACAATCGCTTCCTCTCGTGTCCAGCTTCTAAAAGCCACCGGGTTTCCTGGCTTCTAGACCCTTCCATCCTCAAACCCTCCACACACGCACACACTCTCTCCCGCTTGCTGACTTGTTTCTGTCCTCACGTGCTCTTGTCTGACTCACGCCCTGTTACTTCTCCCTTCTATGGAACCCTGTGAGGACACTGGGCCCCCCAAACAATCCAGGACCATCTTCTATCTCCAGATCCTTAGTTTAGTCACATCTGCAAAGTTCTATTTGCCCGGTAAGGTCACATATTCACAGCGTCTGAGAACCAGGATGACAACATCTTCGGGGGGCGTTACTCAGCTCCCACAAGCCGCTTTGGAGGTGGACGCGCGTCAGGTGGCCAGCACGGACAGTATGTGGGAGCCGCCTGCTTCCCTCGGAATCTCCAACGCACAGCACAGGCCCGGCCCCCCGCAGGCTGTGGAAGGAATGCAAACATCGAGACTGAAAGTACGAAATGACCAGAGTCACCCGGAGGCAGGGTCCTGCAGGACTGACAGATCCTGCCAGAAGGAGCATCACAATCGCAGCTGCCACCTACTGGACAGAATGCCATGCTCAGCGCCACATCAAGGCCCCTGCCCTCTGCCCTCATTGTCCCCTTTCGCTCTCCCTTCTCCCTGCAGGAGGTTCCTACTCGCTCCATCTTACAGATGAGAACACTGAGGCTCAATCATGGACTCTATGAGCCCAGGGAACGTGCACAAAGGCTCCTGTCCCCAGACGAATGCAGTGGTGACATCTACTATGAGTCTGTGACGAGGGAGACCAGGCCCTCATCTACCGTCCATGCAAATCTGGACGTGCGTATGTCGAACTTGCTTGAAATACAGTCTGTTAACATGTCCCCCGCCAGCAGGTGTCTCTCTCTCTCAGCTGGTTGTGACGCCCAGTCCCCCTAGAGCAGGGGCGTCCAAACTGCAGCCCGCAACCCATTGTTAATTGGCCCGCAGCAAATTCCAAAAATACATTTAGTTTACTTAAATAAACCAGGTGAGGCAATCCGTACTTCACCTCCAGTGCGTGGCCCGGCTGTTTGTGTATTTTACCGCATACGGCCCTTGGTGAAAACCACTGAAGAAAGTTTGGACACCCCTGCCCTAGGCTATCGATTCACGTCGCGTTGTATCTCCACTAATCAAGGCAGTTGAAACATGGGCTGCAGCCCCTGCTGACATCTGTCAGTCAGTACGAAAAGTTGCCTTTAACGAGCGAAACAAGATATTGTACATTCAAATTAGAATAGCAGTGCTCTGGTGAGTCAGACACAGAGCGAGGCCCAGGACACGCGAGAGCAGCCAGCAGCCAGCAGCCAGCAGGAAACGGGCTCCTGAGTCCTGCTTTCCTTAGCGACCAGCCCACGTTTCTCCTCAGCTCGGCGGACTCTCAGGCGGACACTCGGGACGGCCTTAGCGCGGCGGATGCCCGGCAGCAGCCCTGCCTGCCCACAGTACTTGCTAGTGGCACTGTCACCTCACCCCACCCCCAAAGGTGGTGACAACCAAGTGCCTGCAGACATTGCAAATGTCGCCCCTCGCAGGTGGGGGGTGGTGCCCTGGTTAAAGGGCTAAAGACAGCAGGGTCCCCACCTGAGCACCCCCAAAGCAAGCAATTATGTTCTGACGAGCAGAAGGGAATGAAAGGAAGTCCTCGCTGCCCACCTAACCAGCCTCGCTTCCATCCGCCGCCTCCAACCAGCACTCGGCAGGTGCCAGGCCGAGGTTGCAGCTCGGTTCTGGTCCCCTCACTTCAGGAGGCCCAGCTCTGTGCACACAAGGTGTTGGAGCAGGAGCCCCAGGAGAGCAGGGGGCAGATGGAGCAGTGGCAGCGGCCAGGGCTCCCTGCGCTCAGCCCGGCCTCCCCACTGCCTCCCACACACAACACTCACCACCGTCATCCAGCAGCCTTTGCGTCCCGTCACCAGGCAGCTGTACCGCGGGCTGCCCACCCTCCTGCACGGCGCTCTACAGGAGCCACACTTGCAGACGCCGTCCAGGCCCCACGTGCAGGCGGTCCTCTGTGACACTTCCAGCCAGCAAGCCACTCCCCTGCGAGCTTCATTATCACTGCCACTTAAGTAAGCGCCCGGAAAACCTCCTCGGTTGAGTGCAACGGTGGGTTCTGTGGATTCGCTCCCAGCCCTTTGTCTGCTCCATGCCCTGGCCGGGCTCCAGAATGCAGGGTCATTCAGCCCTGGCAGAGCCCCAGCCGCCCACAGAGGGGCCACATCTTACCTCCCTCCTTCCTTCCTGTCACCAGCCCTGTTATCAAATTTTGGCAAACTCTGCTAATGACCATGGCTGACTCCTTCTGCTGGGACAGCCACGAACGTTCCGCCACAGGACAACTGGTTCACAGGGGCTGCCTGCCTCAGAGGGTCCCTGGGGACGGGCAGCCCCGGTCCCAGCGTCTGCCGCTCCCTGGCAGTCAGTGTGGGCACAGCTCCCGAACTGGGAGCCCGAGTTCTCCTGTGGGAAAGGGGCTGGAGGACACCTACCGCACAGGGCTGTTCTTAAGAGACCAGGCAGATGTCCCTTAGTGACCGGTTCCAGAAGGCCTGAGCAGGGCTCACTGCCCCAGAGCCAGACGTGCAGACGGCATTGGGTGGAAGAAGCCGGGACGGACAGAGCTCTGCCCCCGCGCACTGCTCAGTCACCCCGTGAAGCAGGCCAGGGTGAGAGCCCTCCCTGCGCAGGGGAGCAAAGTGCTGCGAGCCCTCCTCCGGGCCTGGCTCCTCGTGCTGAGCCGGCACCCGCACAGCACCGTCTTATTCGCAGGAGCAGAAGTGGCGCCCCCACCGGAGGGAAGGCGAGCGAGGCGCCCAGAGCCCACCGCCAGGGCATGGGCAGTGTTCTCAGCCCTGCGAAGACCCTCCGGCCTCATCCCAACAGAAGCCTCGGTGCCCAGGAATTCATGGGCCTCCTTTTCAAGGGTTAATTCTTCCCCGGCTCTTTGGAGAGAGTCCCAGGGAGCAAAGCTAAGCCAGAGCCAGGCCGGGCCTGCCAACTGCCTCCTCTTTTCCACGGGAACAGACATCGCCTTGACAGCCCCTTGCAGGGAGCACAAGGAGCATGGAGCGTGCATGTGCCTGTGTGTGTGAGTACATGTGAGTGTGCACATGTGTGGCTGCGTGTGTACATGAGTGTAACTACATATGTGTGCACGTGTACATGCGTATGTATATATGAGTGTGTGAGTGTGCGTGTGGAGGGGCAGAGGTCATGAAAGGAGCAGTGGTTTCTGAATAGAAACCAGTGTGCCCTAAACTAGCACTGACACACCGGGTGTGCACGGGCAGCAACGTGCCAGAAAACAGTCCACAAGAATGTGACACAACCATTCACTCATTTTTCTTAGGACCCTCACTCAATTCTTTACAAAGGAAATAAGTGAAATGGCTACAACCTGCATACACGCTGCTTCCCCCAATAAACTGCAACTTGTGTCTGATAAAATGGTCTCTGCGTCTACTACTTCTAAGCCCTTTATTCATAAAAGTCCAGTTTTCTAAAGCACTTCCACACATGTGAAATCTGGAAGCTGCCAAACCCGCCTCCTTGCTGGAGCTTAAATTGTGTCCACTTTGTAGGTGAAGAAACTAGAAATGAAATACTCCTCTTTCGCCAGGACCCAGGACATTCGCACTGAATCTAATTTACAAAAACATTACAGGAAAAGATAACTCTAGGACGTGATGTAGAAAATCAAATGACTCCATTTGCAAAAATCCCATTTCTACACAGTTTGTCAGAAATAGCCGCAGAAAGCGAAGTAGGGGACGTATGTGTCACCCAGGGTGTGCTGCATCCTTCAAAGCAGGCATCCAGCCCAGAGTCACGGGGCCAAAAGACATGTTCTGGACGTGTGAATGGAGACGTCCTGTTCGCGGTTCGGGCGTCCACGGCTTATGCTCTGACCATCAGGGGCTTACAAGCCACGGTGTGCAGAGCACAGGACAGGCCTGAGGGCGTAGGGCACATCCTCTCCTGTGCTGGGACCAGGGCTCTGAGCGGGCCCTGCCCCTGAGCTACTGCAGAGACCCTGCGTCCCCTGAAGGCGACACCAGCAGGAAAGACCGTGCTCCCAGCCAGAGGCCCAGACAGCAGAGTGCAGAGTCCTCAGAGCTCGGCCCAGATGGATGTCCAGTCAGAGAGCAACTGGGGTCTGATCCGGGCTCTGGGGCACCCCTGCGGTGGGGAAGCATGGGGGGGGGGGCGCCCCGACCAGCGGGGAAGAGGGATGGGAGTGACAAGTGGAGGAAAGCTGCCTGGAGGCTCAGCTGGTTTCCAGGACGCCTGCCAGTCTCACTGCCCAGCCTCCATCCACAGGAGCGTGGGATCGGGCCCACCCTCTGTCTGTCCCCACACCAAGCTGGGGACCTGCTGTGCTACTTCTCTGAGTCTGGGCACAACTCTAGGACATCTGGTTAACTCTTTAAATTCCAAGGGTCAGTTCAGATATGACCTGCCTCCCTCGAGGCCAGGCAGGGATGGCTCCTGTCTGGGCCCAGGTACCCTAAGAGAGAGGGCCTGGGGCATAGGGTGGTGGGTACCCAGCAGCCTGCAGCTTCGTAACAAAGCCCAGCCACTTATTGTTCACAGGCGACACCTCCCATTAGGCTGGCAGACCCACCCCATCTCCCGTGTCCTTCCCCAGAGACTTACCTGCCTGAGTGGCCACCTTGGACCACAGTAGCTGCAGAAGCCAAGTCTCTGCGTGGAGTTGGGTCTCGGCATGGGAGCTCCTGGACCAGCGGAGACGGGGGCCCCCGGGACCTGCATGAGCCAACGGCTATGCACCGGGCTCCACCAGGGCACACGATCAGTCACTGGGATGAGCCCTGCCCTCACCTGCCACCCAAGTCCTCAGTTCTCTGAAAGGGGACATAAGACCCACCCGGCAGGCCCCACCTCTTACCTCTCCCTGGTTAAATGTCACCCCCTCCAATGACAAGTCTCCCATCTCAGGGTTGGCCCTCAGCCCCCTGCCCCCGGGACAGCGACAGCACTCACCCCTAACGGGCCTTCAGCTCTGTCCCACCACCAGTTCCCTCAGCTGCTCTGGCTGGATGGGTAGGGAGAGCTGACACCACCCACTGGGCACGCACAGGAGAGCCTCCGCCCTGCCCCTCGGCCCCACTATGCAGGGAGCAGAGCCCAGGGGCCAGGCACGGGTCCCATCTTCCAGCTTCGTGCCACTCTGTGCCCGGTAGCAGCCTCCCCCTTTGGACACAGGACCTGTATCCCGGCAGCGCTTATGCACGCACAGTCCCCAGTGGGAAACCAGGAGTGATGGAGGCGGGGGTCCCCTCCCTCAGCCCTTGGAGGCTGGACGTCTAAGACCAAGGTCCAGCAGATCTGCTCCCTGGCTCATGGACGCGTCTCCCCCTGTGCCTCACACGGAGGGGGGAAGGGAGGGCTGCAGAGGCCTTTACAAGGGCACTGGTCCCAGCCTGGGGCCCTCCTTGTGACCCCAGGCCCGCCTCCTGACACCACCACCTTGGAGCTCAGGGTTCTAACACGTGCATTTGGGGACACAGTGCACAGCATTGGCCCAAACTCACCCACACCTGTGGTCTCGACGCCCAGACGGGAGCCCAGGTAGGCGACAGTGACACGGGAGCCAGGTAGGCGACGATCGAGTCTCTGAGCCGCCGGGCAGACAGCATCAAGGGACTCGGGCAGATGCGTAAGTGGGGCCCAGGTGCCACGTACACGGCCGTCCAGGAAGAACCCAGGCTCTGCGAGGGCGTGGTAAAAGAAGGGACAGTGCAACCCGAGGGACACTCCTGGTGGCACACGCGTGTGCTGGGAGCGTCTGCAGCTCGTTAAGTGCAGTGCTTCCTCCGGTGGGTGGACACACTCTGTCCTCCTCAGCTGGGACGGTTTGAGCTCTGGACCTACTTGCGCCATAAGAAAATGTGGGACTTGTAAAACAGTTCTTTGAGATACCACTGAAGACCGAAACCACTCGGTACCGTGGATGAAATGAAAGGCGTGTGTGCAAGTGCTGTGGTCTTATCAGCCAGTGAAGACACTGAAAGCTTAATTGTGTCATCGGTGCAAACGTTACGGGCTCAGTCCACCGTCACGACCTCTTCACATTTCACATTCAATCAACTCGGGATGTCACCGGAAGGACACAAGTCTCATGACAGCTTCTTAGCACGCATGTCCCCACCCACACGGCGACTGTCTCTGGGAGTTCTCATGCGAGTTTGAAAGGACCCTCAGAACAAACTGCCCCTTTCTGTTTTATGGGGGAAAAAGACACTCGTAATATTGTATTTTTAAATAAAAAGACTTTATTTATGAAATAAGATAGCAGCTAACAGTTTAAGAAAGGTTGGGGAGAATTACTTCCACCTGGGGCTATGTATGCACCTTGGAAAATATTTGGCTAAGTCATAAAATTAGCAATTTTTTAGTCATCTGTAAAGTGCTAAGAAATTTACTTCTGGTGATGCCCGCATTAGTTTTTTTAATCACCCAGTAAGTGAAAGATGGATACGTAAATGCACATTGAGCATACGAGCCTAATGATCCTTCCCGCAGCCTGACACCACAGCTGGTCCTGCGATCGGAGTGTCACCTATCTTGGGCTGTGTCTCTCTGCCAGCAAAGGCACAGCGGCACCCACCAGCACCACGAACTTAAACACAAACAGCACGTCAGGTCACAGGTGCAAGGCACAGCCTGAAAGAAGGGACAAGACACTCCCCACGCTCTCCCTGGGGACTAAGATATCTGTGCCTCTTCCATGGATATTAACGCCATTTCACAGGCGACAGAGAACGTTTTAGCATCGATGTGGAGCCTCAGTGTTGACAGGTACTGAGCATTTGGTTCAAAGCAAACATTACCTGTGAAATGTTACATATAATATATTGACTGAAACATCAATTGTTAATTTTTAACAGACAAAATGCAATACAGAAATACTACTTTGTTAAGCTATACAGTACGCACATGATACCACTTTGGGGAACGCGGCTCCTTCAGAAAGCCAATACCCTGGGGCCAGGCCATGTTACCTATCTGTCCTCCTCGTTACCTACGCTGCTTGCTGTTCCTGGGTTCGAGGACATGCAGCTCTGAACCGAGCGAGATGACGTCCACAATGGTCAGCGCACTCCCACGCTGCTAAACACGCTGCAAGTTCCCTGGTCGGCACACGCCCCATGTAGCAGGACAGGGCCAGGTGGGGACAGTCCTCTCACTCACGCTTCACCTCCGCCTGCCACCTTCTCAAGAAACGTTTGTGTCCCGCTGTGCTGCGAGCAAGAGAAAGACCCAGGCAGGAAACGCCACCCGCATGCTATTGCACATTTCTTCCCCGAAGACTAGTCCTCACTGACCCAACCAGGGCGGCCGCGGCCTCACACGCTGAGCAGAGGGATCTGCCAGACCATGATGGAGGAGGCCAGCTCCTCGGGCCGCTGCGGCCTGGCCTTCCTGCCCAGGCGCCGGTGGCCCTGGCCACCCGTCGCCACCAGCACCGAGCTGACCCTCGCCCTCCTGGCTCGCCGCCCTCCCCCGGGTGCCATGCTGGGGTGCCGCAGCAGGTCATACATGGTGCCATCCTCAGACCTGGGCCCCAGGGACCCGGTGGACGATGAGAGCTCACTTCCATGTGTCACAGAGCCCAGCGAACCCCCCAGCCACAGGGCATCAGGGCTGCGCTGACCCAAGCAGGGCCTGGCCCCGTCGCTGGGGACCTCGTCCTTCTGCTCTCCATCCGGGGGCTCCGTGCCGGGGGGCAGGCTGTCCCTGGGCTTGTCCCTGTCTGTCTTGGGGACGGTGGTGGCCACGACCAGGAACTTGACAGGCCCATTGTGCGCGTGGTAGGAGACCATGCCTCTCCCTGGAAAGGGAGAGTGTCGGCATCATTTGTACACAGGACAGTGACACACGAGCAGCGCAGGGCCCAGTGACAAACCCCGTAAATAACCCTCTTACTGAATGACAGGTTAGAATTAAAATAGCTTCTGGATTACATTTTCTTGGCTGTTTAGTTAATTCTAAGAAAGCTTTCAAAATAATAGTCTAAAGTACACTGAGTTTTCGTCAACAGTATCTCAGTTCTAATGTCACGTCGTACTTTTAGAGGAAGAGTTATTTCCTGCTGTCTGCATGAACAGAGCCCTCTCACTTGCTCTAAGGAAACGTAACTAACTTCCCTAAGTCTTTTGGGCACCACATAAAAATTAAACACCTGAAATGAGTCCGTTTTAGGAACAAGGTGCCTAAACTTCCTGCCATTTTTCATTACAAAAAGGTTCTATGAGTTAGTACAAGTTAATTCTATGGTTTTAATTAAAATGGGGACTTTACAGGGCAGCTCAGTTGGTTATAGTACGAACTCTGAACAACAGGATTGCTGGTTCGATCCCCACATGGGCCAGTGAGCTGTACCCTCCACAAGTAGATTGAAACAACTACTTGACTTGGAGCTGATGGGTCCTGGGAAAACACACTTAAAATAAATAAAAGTTTAAAAAAAAAAAAAAGATGACTTTTTTTTTAAAAGGGGGACTTTTTGGTTTAAAAGTGACGTCATTCAAATTTTCAAAACATCATCAACCTGAGAGCACTCGGCAGAAACTGCCTCAGTGTCTGGTGACGCATGGAGCCCTGGCACCGACTTCCTGAGTGCCAGGTGGGGTCAGGGTGTCCAGACTTAAGTGCTGCCCGGGGGACGGGGCATGAATGTAGGCAACGTGTGCCCGTAGGGTGAGACGAGGCCACAGCCCTCACCTGCATCCCCCTTTGGCCAAAGCAGATGAAATCACAGGGTACCTTGGCCACAGGGAGATGCCATTGCTCAGTGACCAGATGGGCAAATGGAGATGGTCCTGGTGGGAATACGGGGGGATGAGGACACAGCTGCCGTGGTGTCATGTGACCTGACGACTGGGAAGACGTGGTCACACCACCTGGGCCCTCGAGGTGGCCCGCAACACCCCCCAGGGGAAGAGGGCCCGTGTAGGAAAGCAGAGGCGGCCACGCACGCTCAGAGCCAGAGCACAGAACACAAATGCTGGGAAGGACTCGACACGCAGCAGGACACCCGCACCCGGGGCAGAGGCACGCGCGGCACAGCAGGGACCAGCACGCCGTCAGCACGCGCACCAATCAGGGCGCGAGACAGCTCCAGCAGGTGCAGAAGCGCCCAAGTCCGCAGGCAGCCCGTGGCGGGGGTGGTGCCCGAGCGCGCACCGCGGAGCCGCGGCCTGGCGCGTGCGTGGACCTCGGCTGCCACGGCCGCCCGCAGCTGGCGGTCCTCAGCCCTAGCGGGGGGCCGCGCACGGCTGGCTTCGTGGGCAGCACGGGCCTCTCAGGGGGACCCGAGAACGGCGGTCGAGGGAAGGCGGGCCGGTGGGCCCGAGCGAAGCAGAAACGACGGAAGTGGAGCCTCCGGCCACACGTCGGGGCGCTTTCTGCAAATCTTTTCCTCTGAGTGTTTTTCCAAACGGCCGATATTACAGGCTCAACATAAACTTGAAGTTCTTGGTTTTACTTAAAGGACTCACATTTTCCTGTCACTGGCAGCTGTGCACACACGCCACTGTGTTTAAAACAGAAACACGGCCCTTTCCCCGCACATCCCCGGGCCTCCCTTCGCTGCGGAAGGAAACGCCGCGGCCAGCGTCCCTTAGCCTCGCGCTGCAGACACGCGCGCTGCCCCACGGGCCCCGACGGGAAACCGCAGGTCCGGACACGCGGGCATCTTCAGCTCGGGGCCGGCGGCCGCATCACTTCGCGAAAAGCCCGCTCCCACGTGAGGTCCCGGCAACACCGCACAGAAGCCGGGAGCGGCCTCCCTCTTTGCGAAACAAAACCTAAGAGGCGTTTGTTCTCATTGGGGAAACTACGGAACCACAGAAACCAGGACGTGGCCGTGCAAGTGCCGTGAAAACACGTTTCAGGATGAGACTCCGCCGGGCCCCGTAACAGGAAACGGCAACCCGGGAGCAGAGAAGCCGCTCAGCACAAAAGCAGCAAGTGCCGCGACACACGCCGTCACGCACGTCACGTACGACACAGGACAAGCCCGCGACAGCACAGCACAGCGCACCTAACAAGCCCCAGCCACCCAAGTCGCGTCAGCGAGCGCCCGGGCCGGGCAGGACCAGGCGGAGGCGCCGCGGGAGGGGCGGGGAGGGCGGGGCGGGAGCGCGTACTCACCGGTCACCTTGGGGATGCCCTGCAGACGAGGCACGGGCAGGGCCACCACGACGCCCAGGCTGGTGCCCACCATCAGCAAGCCGTCACACACGAGCAGGCTGCTCACCGACAGGCGCTGGGGCCCTGCACGGACACACAGAGCGTGGTGGGCGTCCCGCCGCGAGACACGTGGGCCCCAGCGTGCTCGGCCCGCAGCAAGGCGCAGGGTCACCGCCAGGACGCAGGGCCACTGGAGCGCTACCCACGCCCTGCGCGTCCGCCGACGTCCGCCGACGTCCGCCGACGGGAGGAGAAACGCATGCTGGGACGGCCCCTGCGCACACGCCACTGGGACCCCGTCTGCTCTGCAGTCCCAGGGCCCCTGCGGAGGCGAATCACAGGCCCCGGACCGTCCGTCTCCGAAACCGGTTACTTCTGGTCGGTGCAGCACGCAGGCACGCAGGCACGCACGCAGGCACGCACGCAGGCACGCACACACGCACGCAGGCACGCACGCAGGCACGCACGCACGCACGCAGGCACGCACGCAGGCACGCACACACGCACGCAGGCACGCACACGCACCCACACTTACCGCAGGCTGGTTGTATACCAGCAGGAGACACCTTTGAGCTGAGAGCAAACCCAGCAGGACACACTCCCAGAGTCCTGTGTGACTTTCTGAACATTCAGGTCAACATTGGAAAATGTTGATACTAAAATACCAGCGTCAGAAGGGCCTTTACAGCTTTTCATTGTTTCTTTCATTTTGTTTTGTTTTACAGCCAAGGCTCCGAGGCCCAGACAAATGGAACAACTGCTCTGGGTGGTGCCAGGCCAGGAACCACTGCCCTGGTGACAAACACCGCACACGACTCTGACTTTAAGAGGGACTCCGGACGAGCACGGCAGCTGCCCCTGCCCTGACACAGGCTCAGCTTCACGGCTTTCAGAAGACGGACGGTAACTCCGCGTGTTTCTCTGTTCAGCCCAAAGCTGCTGAGCCGAGAACAATTTAGTGAGAAGAAATGGGATCCCTAACAAGCAATCGGATTCTCCTTTCCTGTAGAAGTATTTCCAACATTTTTGCACTTGACCTGAGTTCATCTTAGACAAAGAGCATGGACAGCAATGACCGTGAGCCAGAGACGGGTCGGCATGTTTCCAGAAGCCGTTGTCACCAAAAAAAAAAAAAAAAAAAAACCACGAAGGAACTAAAGCAGAAACAAACACCAAAAATTAGTTTTATTTCTAAAGAGATTTGTATTATTCTGAAAAAGGCACTATGACTTACATTCCCAGGAATTCTGAACGCTTGCCTGGGTTTTAGAAACCTTCCTAACTCTGCTAATGCACAACACAGTCCCACGCGTGGCGGGGGCCTGTCACTTCCACAGCTAAGGGGAATGCTGCAGCAGTGTGACTGATGCTGGACAGCCACAGCCACGCCTGCTGGGCCCCAGGGGGCCCGCAAGGCCAGGAAATGCAGGCACGTCTTCCTGGCGCAGCAGTCTCACTAACGCTCAGGGCTCTGGCCCTCTGTGAGACAACACAAACCTCCATTCGAGTTTAGTATAAGCCATCCTCTCCCACCCTCCAGGGCACTTCAGGGGAGGAAGCCGGCGGGGCAGCGGATGGACGGTGACAGTCCCCTCAGCACGCCTGCTGCACTGGTGAGGTGGCATCTCCCACTCACAGCTTTCACATGAGTAATTTATCTCACGACATTGAGAAAAACGGGGAGCAGCAGGGAATGCTGACAACTGACGCAGCCCGAGGACAGCTCACCTTCCCTAAGGTGAGGGAAGCGTTTTCCTAAGCCACTGGTGTGGAAGGGAAATGAAAATCAAGCGACGCTGTGTCCCCTTCTCCTAAATTTTAAAAACTTCCTTTCTTAAAGTACAAAAGTGTTGGAAACAGCAAAAGTGAATGGATTGGTGACCTCTCACCAATGACCCTGACCCTGGCCTCGCGGGCTGTGGGCCTGTCACATGGCGTCATCCCATACAAACCCCCACTCGAGTAGGCAAGTCTTGCACACAAATGAAAACAATTCACAAAAATAAGTGTTTTTACGATTTGAACATCCTGAAGCATCGTGATTTGGGCAATGGAGTTCCATTTTTCTCCAAAAAATGAATCTCTGAGTTACATTTTCTTTCACAAAGAATTTGTAATTCTTAAAATACTGTGCTGACATAAGAACGTCCAAACCTGTAGAAGCTTTTTATGAGTTTACTTGAGCCTAACTGACGACGTGTGCCGGGAACAGAGTCTCAGAATCTGCCGAGTGACAGCCTTGCAGCCGCTGTAGCATCTGAGGTTAAGGAGGGACGTGAGCAAGATGAAAAGGGGGAAAACGGGGAGGGGGGGGGTCACAGGGCGGTCAAGGCCATTGCTGCTCTCGGGAGGTCACGCTTACTTCCAGGTGTGCTAACAACAGGCACAGCCACAAGGATAGAAGCTGAAGTTGGAGACAAGGCTGTCTACTAAGACATTACAGGCCTGGGGCGGGGCTGCCGATCCACCTGCCCAGGTAGGGTTTGCGGTCAGATCGCCCTGTGAGGTGACTTTCCCTAGAACCCCCTTTTTTGGTTCACAATTGGCTTGGGGCCATAAAAGAAACATTTGAAATACTTTTATTCTACAAAGCACGTGCCTTCAAAGACAACTGAGGAGGAAAGTGGGAATTTCATAAAAAGCCCATATACCTCCTAAAATATGAGGCATAAACATTCGCAACTGCCAGTGAAACAAAATGAGGAATTCACCTTCGAGTTACAAAGGATAAAACTACTTTTTCCTTAAGAAATACAATTTGGAAGTGATCTTTTACTCATGAATTTCCCCACCTCTCTATGTGTAAACAGGATTGGAAGGTTCATCGTCCCCAGCTTTTACATGTGTTATGTCGTAAAAACCTGGGAGACTTTCTATGTCTTTGTAAAGTAACTTCTTCCTTCAGAAGTGGGTCCTTCTAAACAGAAAGCACAAAACAAACCATTCAAAGGCCCAGAAGGAGCTGGGGGCCAGGATGGGGAGAGCCATTCGGTAGGGGAGGGAAAACCCCGCTTGTCACTGGTAAGACAAACTGAAACCATCACGGGGCTTCCCATAAGTACCAGCCACAGCTTTTATTTAATCATTAAAGAAGATGGAAGCAGGGAAAACCCAGAAATTTCTTGTTTTTAATTACTGGTCTGAAAGTAAGTTCAGACTGATGGTAAGTTCCAGTGAGTGATAGTGTGTTCCGTTTTCTAAGCAGTCTACATGTGATTCGTCAGCTTTTCTTTTACGTGTGAGAACCTCCCTGAAATAATAATTAGGGAAACTGGTAGTTTTCCAGCTCAGGAGGTCCAGCTGGAGTGCGGCTGTCCGGTGTCCAGGGACAGCCCATCAGAAGCACCCCGTGCTCTCCCAGGCAGGACACGGGGTCCCAAGGACCGGCTGTGAGTTGGCCGGGCTGCAGCTGGAGGGCCACCTACTCAAGGCCAGGGGCGTGGGGTGGACGTAGAGACGCTGACACTATGACAGGCGACCAGGCTGCGCAGAGCGCTTAAAACGAGTTTCAAACGTGAAGAAGGGACTGAGGACATACTCTTCTGGGAACCTAGCAGCCCTTTCCCCTGAGCCAGCTGCGGTCCAGGAGCGCCTGGAGGGCAGGGAGGGAGGGGGCGTAAACAATGGCACCCAGGCTTATTCACACGCCTACAACAAGGAGGGGGTGACTGAGAGAAACCACAGGCCACGCACACTCACACACACACACCGTGACCTGCAGAAGCTACAGGCCACGCACACTGTCACACACACTCACAAACATACACACACACACACACACACACACACCGTGACCTGGAGAAGCCACAGGCCACACACACACACACACACACACTCACCCCGTGACCTGGAGAAGCCACAGGCCACGCACACTGTCACACACACACACACACACACACCGTGACTGGGAGAAGCCACAGGCCTGCCCAGTGTCGTCGAAGTCACTCCCTGCTCTGCTGTCCCCCGCACACACAGCAAAGGCAGCGGCTGGGCCAGGCTGCTGGTTAGTGTGGGATTAACACCGGTTAACCAGCTGCTGGGTAATCCAGGATGGCACCGGGAGCCCAGGGGACACGCCCTCATCGCTCGGTTTTGTTCCGAGTCATAAACAATGGAGTCTGGTTTAATTTGCTGACTTCCCCTATGATGTCATCAGTGGTATTCAGAAAGGTTACAGGTTTTTAACAACAAACTTTGGCCGTTTTGTCTGTTCACAGACCCTGGAGGACGACGCATTCGCCCAGCGGGACGCCGAAGGCCGAGCCTCGCGGCCTCGCGCTTCCGGTTACGGGGCGGGCGCGGCTGCGCGCTGACGTCACTTCCGGGGCTGCGCAAGCTCCTGGGCGGCTCTGCTGTGAGCTGCGCCCCGAGAACTGTGTGCCGAGTTTTAATTTACCAAAAAGACGAGTCGCAGCAGAATAGCTTTGTGTTTTCTGGCCTGGGCAGGCTTCATCTCTAGAACCTCCTAGAATTTTATGTTCCAGCGCGACTGCGGGAGGGAAACGTGGCGTGCTGTTGCCACACGTGTAACAAAATCCCTCTAGGCGACCTCATGAGCACAATTGCAGGACAGAGGTTCCGTACGCGTGTGACACAGGACACGCGTGGGTCGGGACCACAAGCGTCCAGACAACGACCAGACAGAGCCCGACGCCCTCGGCACTGTGCTCACACAGGGAAAACGCACGAGACTCTGACCTGCCAAACAGTACAACACGGGTGTTGGTCACCACGAGACGCTGGCCTACAAGGAAGACGGTTGGCAAAGGACAGGGGAACAAGTGACTGTGGCTGCTTGTTCCCTAAGTCACACTGCGATGAGAGCCGATTTCGGGTGACAACCTCCCGGGGAACCTACTCCGGCACCACTGTCGGTGGTGTGGCAAACGGAATGCCATCAGAGGCCCTGAAGTCCTGCGTCACCCACCTTCCTCCTGGGCCACAGGCCACAAGCCCTGGGAGGAGGACGTGAGACGCGGGAGGGGCGCGCGTGGCCCCAGAGGTCTGAGCTTACAGGCACTTCATCTATGGGGTGCCAGCCAGGGGTATTTGCCCTGCGCTGGGCAGCCGGGCATAGGTCGGTGCCTCCACGGGCCTCCCAAGAGGAGCTGGAATTTTATCTGCACAGGAAGAGACCCAGGACAGAGGGGACCCAGAAGGAGGCAGAGGGAGCCTGGGATGACGCTGATGTCAGGCCCAAGGGGGGGCGCACCAGGGAAATGGGTGCCAGGTGCTCTCACACCTGACTGCACCGTGCCCGGTCTGCAGGAGAGCCACACAGATGGAGAACAGCAAGGGGCACCACCTGGGGATGAAAACATGGTCAACGAGAGAGGCATGTGACCGTGTTATGCTCTGTGGCTCGGTCGGCAGTGGGAATGATGTATCAAAGACACATGAAGGCTGCGTTCCGCTGTAACCAGAACTGGAGACCAGCACCTCGGAGGGAGGTTCCCGTGTGTTGTTCACGCACCCACCATGTGGAGCCCCTGGGCACCCACGTGTGTCCACGAGCTCTACATTCGGGGACATTCCAACAATCTGCTCGTCTGTCCTCGGGAAACATGAAAGTGAAAGAGCTGCCACCCAAGCCTGGCTTTTCAAAGTAGTGTGGAGGTGAAAGCCAGCAGCACTGACCAGAGCAAACCCAAGAAAGGTCCCCCGAGATGCCGCCTTTGAGGCTCCCCCAATGCCCCCACCTCCCCAGCCCAGTGAGTCTCCTTTGCTGGGGCGCCTGTAGAGCCCTGCCCCAGCACCGAGCCCCACTAGCGTTAAGGCTGGGAAAGCATCTGTGAGGTGCGGCTTTAATTCGGTCCCCTAACTAGACAGTGTCCTTGCCCTGAGGTCACCCAGCAGCGCCCCACCCCCACCCCCATCGCCCTCAGGCCCTCCCCGCCAGACCCTACCTGGTAGCAGGTGATGCACAGGGGTGGCTATGTTGATGTCCTGCAGGTGCTGGAGAGTTTCAGTGTGAAACAGGCGAAGCGTGGACCCAGATGTGAAGGCGACCCAAATCCCCACACCGGCCACGGCCATGTGTGACACCACCATGCCCTCATCCTGGTGGGCCTCCAGCTGGTTCTGGAGGTCAAGAAGAAGGAGAGGGGTGGGCAGCACTTGGCATGGGGAGCCCCTGCAGCCCACACCACGCTTGGGGCTGTGCCACCGTCCTGCCAGGACCTGTCTGGCTGGACCCAGAGTCACTCCGCACACACTCAGGGATGCAGAGCAAGGGACCATCACTCCCAAACCACCAGCAATCAAGCAGTGTGCCTTAGTTTTGTTCCCCCGCCACAGCAGTTCAAAGAGCTTTCTGGAACCTCGCGTCGTTTCCCAGTTACCACAGGGGAGAACGGCAGTGACAGGTGGTAGCCCAGCGCAGACAGGGACCCTAGGAGACCGGCAGGACGGGAAATGGGAGCGAGAGGAGGGGGCACCTGGGAATGTAAAACCTGACTGCTGACGGAGGCCAGCCAATGCCCCTGGACTCCGGGACAGACCCAGTCCCCTCCCCCAGCACCTGAGCGCGAGCATACTGATGGCCCACACTGCCAGTAGACGACACTGTGAGGGGGCCAGGCTCTCCCACTCTCCCAGCTTCCCAGTCGCCCCCACTCTCCCTCTTCATGTCCCTGCCCTGCTAAAGCCCCCACTGTGGTGTCAAGCTTAAAAACTTTTGAATTAGCGATGCCTGAGGCACCACCTTCTGCTTCCCGAATGACACCACGGCAGTGGGTTTTAAGAGGAAAATTAAAATGGAACAGCATCGCTACGAGAATCACTTCAGAGTCGGGGGTGTTAGGGAGGTGGGACCCTGCCCGTTCTGTGCCGGGTCCCTAGGGCTGCCCTGAACTTGCTAACTCGGCTCCTGGCCCAGCTGAGCCATCACTGCCTGGAGCAGCCTCGTGGGGCAGACAGGCACACACAGACATGTGTCAGGACTTGGCCGCCTCCTCCTAGGCCCCGTTCCTCATTTGCATATTCAAACCCAGCATCCTCATCTGCATGAAGGGTTACTCTTACTGTACCTGGGGCCCCCTGCCTTTCCTTGTTCTCCTGAGCAGTTTGTTACCTGACTCTGTCGCGGCTTTCATTCTTCATTGCAGCCTAAACCTGTATTTGGTTGAGTCTCAACTTTCAGGGGGCTCATCAAAAAACAGTCTGCCCCAGAACAACAAATGCATATCACTAACTTTTCCTACATCATGAAAGAGCGGTGGATTTCCCTGGTGGATCTGAGACTCAGACTCCAAGAAGTGCCACAGGTCCAGGGCAGGGGCCATGCTGTGGGATGGGCAGACCCTGGGCCTTGAGAATGGCTTCCACAGCCCCACACCACTGTCTTCAGGGGACAGCTATGGCTTAACCCTTCTGCCGGCCTTCCTGGGGGTAGAGGCTTCCATTTGGATCTGGAAACCAAAAGGGCTCCCCTCAGAGGAACCCCACTGCCAAAAGGGCTGCAGGCAGGGGCAGGGGCTTCCAGGGAATGGGCCTCACCACTGCCAGATCCTAGGGACCCACAGCAGGACAGTGCCCACCACTCAGTCTGCACGGCCATCCCTGGAAACCCACACGTCTCTGAGGAGGAAAAAGCTGTCTGCTGCTCAGTGTAGGCGCCAGACTTCAGCACAGCTGGCTCTTCCACCAGTGCAGAATACAGAGGTCACTACCCCATGGAAAAGTGCCTTGGACACAGGAAGGTGACAGCCACAGAGGTTAAAAAGTGCCACTGCATGACGGGGAGTCCTGTTACCGGAGAGTAAAGGAGCGAAGCTGTGTCTTCTCCCCTGACTGTTTTACAATCACTACTAGAACGGCCCCCAAAGGACGCTGGACAAACAGCTGATGGTCCTCAGCCTGGCTCCCAACTCTGCGAGTCTGGGGTCAGCGCAGAGTCGGCACCTCTAGAATGTTCCCAGGAGATGCTTCTGCTAGGCCACCCTTTCTCTGCTGTGAGGCGAGTTCATTTATCTATTTGTTCCTGCTAATTTCCCTACCACATACCTCCTCTGTGGTGCTGCCAAATCATGACACCACCTATCCATCTGCTCACCTGTCTGCTGCATTCCACAGCTGCTCATTTTCATTCCAGAATTGCCTTATTCTGCAATTCTTCAAGTTCTGCAAAGTCTGCCTCTTAAGTTCTCCCACTCCTCTGTTTTCCACTTGGGGAGGCTTCCTTTTCCCATAGAGTTCTGGAATACCCTTCTCGGTTCATCCTCCAGTCTCCAACCTCACCTCCCTTACACTGCTGGCCAAATAACCTCCTGAGAATACAGATTTCAAAACATCTGGTCCATACTTGAAATCCCTCCACGGCTCACATCACACACAACTCTGCTCTAAGAAGGAGGGCCAAAGGCACAGCGTCCGGTGGTCATGGGACATCTCCACCACTGCCCACGGGCCCCCTGAGGGGCGGTGACCCTGAGGGACCCACTCTGAATCCTTAACAGGACAGAGTCTGAAGCTGAGTGAGCTGAGATGAACCCCAAGCTCCCTGACACCTGCCCCACCTCACTTCCTACCTTGGTCGCAGATTCGCCCTGTTTCCAGCCAGGAGACCCCTTTGCAGTTCCTCCGGAGCCTGCTCTCTGAGGTGTCCTCTGCCTTTCCCTCTCGGGAGAGCCTACTCACCCTGCCAGGGCAGCCTCACGGGCATGCCACACGTGTGGGTGCCCAGGGCGCACACTCGGTTTGCAGCTCTGGGCTGCCGCCTCGACACAGTAACTGTCAAACACGGGACTTTGCAAGTGACCCAGAAGCACCCTGCCAAGACGGTGGCGCCCTCACATTTCCACGGCACCCTCCCCTATTCTGGCAGTCTGTGAGACCCAAGCCAGTCTGGGAGTTTTTTCTAGCTTGGCTTTTCCAGTGCCTTGTACTTAGAAGACATCCGATACCTTTCTGCTGGATGACAGATGACAGTAATTGAACTCTGAGATGCTGGGTGTGTCTCCTAATTTCTCAGAGCTGTGGTTTTCTGTTTGAAAACGAAGTTTGGGCAGCAGGGTGTGACCTATGGTCCCTGGGAGAAAGCAGGGCTTGGACAGGTGTGTGAGTGGGAAGAACCTGGTCGGGTGCTGGCTCGCTCCCGGCCTTCCTGGCTGCACAGTGAGAATTCCATTCCCATCAGAGGAGAGCCTCGGCCCTGCTGTCCCGTCAGCTTCCATGTTACCTACTTCATCCTTTCTTTCTCTTTTCCCTCCCTTGTCAGGGGCTGGAAATAAGTCTTTTACTTTTTTCTTTCCCTCTGTCTGTCTTCAGCCAGGGGTACTGCATATGCAGAAAACCAAGAGTGAGGAATGACAGATTTTAATTTCAAGTGCTCTAGTAATGAAACAAACTACCATGAAGCCCACTGAAATCAAGACTGGCCAGAAAGCCAAAAAAATCAGCCTGTTCCTAAATGTCCGCTGACTTTTAGAATTGCATCAATGTTTCAACACTCGTTTTTGGTTTTTCGTTTGTTTGTTTGTTTTTTAAAAGGCATTAAATAAGCCCAGGGTAGAAAACCATAAGTAGTTGGGAGAGAAGAAAGAAGACTCCTCCCCATCCCCAAATCCAGGTGACTGTAGCTTTCATCACTATGTGGCAGTTTAGCATTTCATGTTTTCTGTCCGCTCGTGAGGACCTCACGGGGAGGCAGGGAGTTGGGCTCGAATAACCCGCCCGGCTAGGGGATGTGCCCAGCGCTGCCTAATGACGAGACAGCTGGGGCCGCATCCCGTGGTCCCCACCTGTCATCCCACTAACTGCTCACGGGGTGAAGTCACCTTAAGACGTTCACTCCTCTGGTCTGCTTCTTCCAAAAGAACCTGACACCTTGCGTCCAGCTCACCCCAAGACACACCATTCCTATGACACAGGGCACATTCTGGAACTTCCCTTCCAGCAGCCCTCCCGCCCCTACGCACCAGGTGGAGACCCCTCAGGATTTCCGGTCTTAAAAGCTGTGCCAACCCCTCAGCCATGGATTTCATACACATTTCATACAGGTCCCGCTCTGCATCCGGGACCTGGCGTCCATCCGGGACACAATGAATTTCATTTTCTTCAAAAGAGAGCAGGGTTTTGCTTCACTCCATATAAAAGCATTTACTCATTTTCGTATAAAAAAGCACAGAAAGGGGACTTTTATTCAGATCCAAATACGTTACTTCTCTCTGAGTGTTCAAGATTTATAGAATGCAAATTTTTTGAGACATGTGGAAATAATATTTGGATTATAATAAGGTCATAATTTAACATTACATTAGCCTGGCAGCTACAAAAACTATCATTCCAGCTGTTTGATGTAAATTTATGGCAGAATTAATGCATTATTTCTGGAGAAATGTTTTAAAGAAGGGTTGTGATTACTCCTACTCTGTGAATAGAAACCCAAATATAGAATAACAAAATGTTATTTCTGGCTTATATTTATTCAAATAATATTTCTTCTAACAATAAATAACAACCACTCATGAGGTGCTCTCCTCTAGGCACTTCATATGTCCTTCTACCCACAAACAGCCAGAGAAAGAAGGCTTATTCAACCCAGCTGAGAGATCTGGTAACTGAGGCCGCATTCAGCGTTCAGCCAAGGTCAGCTGGCTGCCCTGGGGTTGACCTCTGCATCTCACAACGTAACTAACGTGACGTGACGCGGGGGTGTGAACCACGCAGGCACCTTTTACAGCCTCTATGAAAGTGGCCTTGGTGGATTATTGCCCCATACTTGGCTGAAGGTCTCTTTCTCTAAGGACACGTGACATAAAAAGTATCAGATGGACAGAAGTAGAAACAAAAAGTTACTCTAACATAATTTTAAATGTTTCTGTCCTGCCCTCTTCTTGCCATTAGCTGCGTTCGGCTCCTCCTGCCAAGTGTCCCACTGGTGTACGGTGTGTGGCTTTAGGCGGCAGGGCTTACAGGATACTGGGAAGGTTACATCAAAAACAAAGTGCAGACAAAAAAGCTACTTTTGGTCCAGCAGAAGCAGCATCAGCCTGGCGTCCATCCGGGACCAGCTTCTGGTTGCGCCTGTACCCTATGTGTGCAAGGGCCTGCTGTCCTGAGCCACCCTCAGGGGTCTTCCCTGGGTTGGGACTGCACCCACCCACGTCCAGTAAGCGTCACGGGACCACTACTCCGACCACGGTCACCCACGCTCGCTCTACACTGTAAAGGACCTCTCGGCGTTGGAGCTGTACGTTCCACTTTGAGATAACAGCACAGCCACCAAACTGTCCTAACAGGGATTTCACGAATGTCTTACAATGCGTCTGGCAAGATATTAGCAAACTGGTTGCAAGTCCCGCCCTGGTGACCTGATGCCGTGAGGAGAGTCGGACTCGAACGTCAGGCGTCCGTAGGCCATCGGTGTGCCTGCGTGTGCGGAGACCCGGAGCCTCAGCGGTGACGCAGACCGCTCTGCATCTGCCCATCCTCCGGCCCTTCCGGGGAGGGCAAAGGCGGAAAACCCTGTGCTATTGGAGTTTACTTAGTGCAGAGACGGTCAGAAACAGTGATGGACAGACAGCAAATGATGAACTATGTGTGATCTTTTCATAAGAAACGTAATACGTGACATGGCTAAAAAGTTCAAAAGGCCAAAGAAAATCTCAACTTCCTTCTCTCCCGACCCTGCTCCCTGCATGGAAGTGACAGCTTCTGTGTATCTTCCCAGGAATTTCTGCACCTTTGCAGGTGCACGTGCGCACACACACACGTTACACAACCACTAACAGCTGAAATGCACGGTGCTGAGAGCCAGCTGCACGGGATCCCTCACGTGTGTACACTCACCCCTTGCTACCTCTGCCGGCCTGCACTTGGGGGCACGCATCCCCTCGCTGCACACACACCTTCTCCTGGGTTGTCACAGAGCACGCCGCGGTTCAACCGGTCCCCCCACTGATGCTCAGCTGGACATTTCCAATGATTGGGGAGACCAGACAACATTGCAGCAGACACCGCTGTGAGCCGATTGGCAGCAGCTTCCCGGAAAGCTGCAAGGCTGTGAATGCCAACGGGAGAGGCAGGGCTGCCTGTCAGACGCTGCCCAGGCATCCCACCCTAGCTGAGTCCTCAGCCCTGGGCACCACATGCTAGCGCTGGCAGCCCGAACACTGTCCCTTGTTTTAATGAGCAACTTTTCGTTCATAATGAGACTAAGGTGTGTGTGTGTCCATGTACACATAGGCACACGTGCAGCTCTGTTCCTGAGCATATCATGGGTGTGTATAGACACCTATCTGTGCGTACACATTGGTGAATAGATTGCCTATTTGTATTTTTTTTTCTGTGAGCTGCCTTTTCATATCCTCTAAACATTTTCTACCAGCTAGCATCCTTTTTTTAAACTTTACTAAGAAATCTCTTTGACTAAGACAATTCACTCTTAGTCACAGATGTACCATATATTTTCCCAATTTTTAATTTACAAAATCTTTGATGTAAACACACACACATATTAGACGTGAAAAATGTTCTAAAACTTTACCAGACGTATCACTTTCTTTATTAGGGCCACTTCCCGGTATGCGCATTGTCGGGAAGCCTCCCCACTGCCAGCTAACAAGACCGGCCTGTCACCTGGGCAGGCTCCCAGGCCTGTCTGTACCCAATGTTACATTCAATCTGTAATGTTTACAAAGGTACAAAGCTGGGACCTGACATACAATTTTTTTCCAAATGGTGACTTGTCTCATCACCCTTTATCGAATAATCCATTTATCCCATTGATCTGAAATGCCACTTCCATCGAATGCTCATTTTCCATATGTCCTCGAAGAATCTCTATTATATTCACACTGGATAGCTCCTTTAAAGTTCTGTGCTTATATGAATTTCCAGGTAAACAATGAACAATTTTTCCCATGGGTGAGTGGCAGACAACGGTTACTGGAAGTTTCTAGTTAGTTCCGTCTTTCTAGCCGAATATGGAAGGTTTTCTTTTAGCCATATGCAGGGGTTGCTATTTGCTGACTGCTGGAGGCCCTCTGACCTCCAGCCCCGGAGGAGTTCAAGGGGGGGAACGGAACTGGTCCTGGAATGCACCTGCTGGCACCGGGCAGCCCCTTCCAGCCACCTACCTCCACGGCGTGCGTCTCCACGCAGATGATGAAAATCTGGCCCCCGGATGCCGCCCACAGCATGTCTTCCGTCACCATGAGGCTCCTCACTGGCAGCACGCCCAACTTGACAACCTTCTGAGGCTCAGAGTCCCAGGATCCGTCTGAAAGGAAACATTCCTTTTAATTTCATTCAAACTCAATTATCTGTCACAAGACCTGGGGAAAAGATCAATTCTAAATGACAGACAACCAAACATGCGAGTTACAACACTCACACCGCTTGCACAGGCGCCTAATGATGGAGCTCGGAGCGGCTGAGGCAGCCGGCGTCCCTTCTCCCCGGGCTGCCACTTGGTGTCTGTCCTGGACAGCTTAGCCACCCTACGTCCCATCTGCCTTCTCTGCAAAACGGGGACAATACTGCATGTGCTTCAAAGGATGTTGTCAGAATTCAAAATGTGATAATGCAATGAAAAGGCTCAGCATAGCACCTGGCAGACAGATGTCTGACAAATTCTATTATTTACAATAATAATGTAAAAAATGGTTCAGATATCATTAAAAGGAATTTCACCCAAAATAACTGGACAAGTGTATAAATGCCCCCACCCCTGCATTTTAAAAAATATCCTTTGACATATACTGTATTAGGATGAGAAAACACATCTTCAATGAATATGAAACAAACAACCAAAATTGAGGTAAAAGGCATCCCTCTCTCAATGAACTTGCTGCATTCCTGAAACACAGGAAATGATCACATATTTTGGTTGGAAAATACTTTCAGAGATCTACTGATGAGGCTTAGCACACTGCAGACAAAGTGCAGGTCAATACGCAACACGCAGGGCAATGAAACAGGATTTAAAGCAGACTTAACACGCAGTGTCTAAAGTGGCTGATGTAATTATCCTGCAAGTCATTAAACGCAATCTTCAGTTTTCAAACTAACCCTTAATTAAGCCATCGTGCCTAGAAACATAACTAAGTTGTTCATCTATCAGTCCCTCATCAAATAAAAATACTTTGCTCTGGGAGAACAAGGACCTGTTTGCAAAGAGAGTTGTTCCTTCTTCATTCTGCACGTGAAGTCCAGAGCCTCCCGATCCAAAACCTGCTTGTGAGCAACTGTCTTACACTGAGGTGAGCACAGCCGACAACAGGCAAGTGGTGACATTTATGACATGGTTAAGGCAGCCCAGCCTTCAACTTTAACGCAAGTGCCTTCTATTGCACTGCTCAGTGTGGCGCAGGCACAATCTGAAGGCGAGGCTGTCACCTGCACAAAGGTTATGGCTCCTTCACTGCAGTGGACGGCACCAGCCCGCAGTGCGGCCAAGGCGGGCCTGTGCAAGATGGCTTCGCTTATATGTGCGTCAGAGATGACCTCTTCAAAGAAGCGAGGGTGAAGGTCAAGGCCAACGGCACCACGGCCGTCCAGGAAAGGGACCAAGTGGCACAAACTTCTCGGCTGGGAAAGGACTTGTGTTTGAACAAGAGACAGAAGCTGCGTGCCTGTGGCAGGCACCAAGGGGAGGGGCAGGTGAGTCGAGGGTGGGCAGGTGCCACGTGGAAGATCATGGGGGACAGGAACGGGATTTCAGTCTGTGCACATGGGAGGGACCAGGGTGGGACGTGACCAGGACTTGTTTTGGAGGAGTGGACGCGAATTTGCTGGTGGATGGAGGGTGTGGGAGGTAGGAGGGCAGTACAAGCAGGAATCAAGGGTCTCTAGTGGGCACGAAGGGCCCTGGCTGAGACGGAAAAGGACAACGAGAGGTCAGTGTCTGTGGCACTGGCTGTGGCAGCCGGGACCTGGGCATGAACTCTGAACTTCTGGAGAGAGGGGGGAGGGAGACGCGGGGGGTTAGAGACAGGGAGGGAGACCCGTCTGCCGCCAGCAAGGCACAGAGCAAATCGCCCTGAGTGAGTGTCCCTAAGGAGTGGCGGGAAACTCCTCAAAGCAGCTCGTGGAGGCAGAGCCATCACAGGGAGCACAGCTGCAGTCAGGGGCTGAGGGGCAGGAGGTGGAGCAGCAGGCAGTGCCACCTACACCTGCCAGCACGGGAGGACCAGGTGCACAGAACGGACTGGGCTGGGTGCCTGCTACAGGGCGGCGAGGCCAGCTCCTGTCACTGGAACCCACAAGACCTTGAGGTGGGGCTGTGACAAAAGGAACGGAGAGGCCAGAGAAGCCAGGAAAGGACTGGGACAGAGGGGGACAACAGCCAGAGTCCAGGCTCTCTGACCCTTGGGCTGGCGCAGAGCGTGACAGCCACACACGCTGAGGGGCCTGCAATTCTTTCCATCGGAAAGACGGATTCTTTCCATCAGTGAGGGCAGGTACAGGGAACAGATTCAGGCTCCATAAGGAAGAAGGTACACACTGAGCTCGTTCCTTTGTGGGATTCGGAGGGGCTGGCAGGACACTGACTTTCAAAACCCTTTCCTGTGTGTTCGTTCTAGTTTCCCATCGTCCTCTATGAGTGAGAACGTTACATGTGCCTGGGACAAGGGTGAGAGCTGCTGGCGCCGGGCGACCCCTACCTTCTGCCTTTGCGTAGACGGCCACGGCCCCGTCGACGAGGCCCGCGTACAGGCTCCGGGGTGTGCAGGCCAAGCTCATGACAGTGGACTTCTCGGGGGTGAAGAAGTGCTGCAGACGCACTTTCTTGGAGCCTTGACTGCTTTTATAAACAGAAATGCTTGAAAAGAAAAGCGTGAGCTAATAAACACACGTGCTCACGATGAGCAGACGAGCCCGCCCCATCGAACTGCACAGCATCCCATCCTCGCCTGTGCCCTCCCGCTCCGTCTGCAAACTCATGGCTACATTTAAAGATGCGACTACTTTGATCTCTTTGTTCTGTTTTAAAGGACGAATTCTGGATTAAAGACAAATTATTCCTTCTTATCTTAGAACTGCCTTCAGGAAAATCATTTTAACTTTCCTTTAACCTGTGTCAATGTACCATAGGATTATAACACAGACTGTGGCTGTTTATTCCAAAATATAGGGAAGGGTGTACTTTTCAAAGCACGAATGAGAATGACCCACGCCCGTGGCAGACACACGTAGGACTCAGACGCATTGGGGAGTGTCCCGGATGAACTCCCATGGGACAACTCCCAGCAGACTGGCCTGGCTGCCCACCCAGCGCCTGACTGCTCTGCGGGCCGTGGAGCAGCGGGGGGGCCTGTGCCACAGTGGGAACACCCACCTCCCCTCCTCGGTCCCTAAGCAGATCGTGGGGACCGGTGCTGTTCCCACCGGCGTCTCGGGCTCCACGGAGGCTCTAGGCTGGTCCGCAGGAATATGCACCATGCACAGGATGCGAGATTCCACGTTGAAGCACTCGGTGACTTTCGGGGTGGAATTGTGAAATGAGACGATGGCAACCTGACCCATTTGGCTGGTACAACTTCCGATCTAAGTCAGGGAATTAAGGGGACAAGTGCGTGTGTGGGTTTCCCCTCAGCGCAGGAGGTGAAAGCTGACAAGCACCAGCAGCGACACAAGCCAAGTTTCCCGTGAGCCACCACACCGAGAAGAGTCACGTGGTGCGTAAACTCTGCTAACAGTGCCCCTTTTCCTTCTCAACACATTTAATTGGCTTATTTTTTCTTTTAATTTTAGTAAGATCACAGTTTTGATTTTAAAACAAATCACATTTATGAGCTTTAAAAAAAATCACAGACCTCACCCTACACAGTGGTGTTTGTACACAATATAAAGTCTCATCAAGCAGATTAATATCAGTTTTAAATAATTTCACACTAAAGTTTAACAGACCTTACCCAAGAAAACAATATTCAAAGGAGAAAAAGCTGCAAGACCGGACCCCGCTGGGTCATTAGCGTCTAACCTACGATGTACTGCTGTCCTTTCCTAACACCAGGGTCACTGTCCCCGACCCTCCCTTCGGCTCTTCGGACCACGTAAGACATTCAGCAACGTTTCTTTCCAATATAAACTTAAATTTAATTGCCTTTTAAGTGGGAAAGCATCAGATCTTGTGAGCTCCTGGATCTTGTGAGACAAAGCCGGCCAATTTAGGGTGGTGTCCATTCTTCACCGATTATTTCTCCTTTCAGCTAGTTTTGGAAATGTGGTGACATTTCTCCTTATTCCTACTGTGTTCTTTCCATGTTACAAATAACCATCCTGCTTTGACAGCCTTTTGGGGAAGGAGGCCAAACTGCCACATCCCACTCTGGGGACAGGAGTGGGGAGTGACCAGCAGAGGAAAGAAGGCACCTGCTACAGGTCCAATTAATGAAAAGAATTTCTCTTAAAATTTCAAAATCCTGAGGGAAAGAAGCCTATCCCTTCACTGGTAGATAGGAGCAAAGAATTATCAGGTAATGAAATTGTCCCTTTTCAACACTCAGCCAGCAGCAGTGACGCAACAGGAGCTCGGGCTGACCGAGGACAGGACACTGGGAAGGCAAAGCAACAGTGAGCAGGCCCATCATGCAAAAGGCATGGGGAGGGGGACCCCAGAACACCTCAACACACACCGCCTGGGGAATTCCTCTGGTTTGCATGAACCAGAAGTGTCCACTGCAATTGCAGCATAATTCAAATGCAGTATTTTATTTGGAACAAATTCACTAACTTTCCAGTGTAAACAGTCAGCAATGTCTTGGAGGGAAAAAACCACGCAACTGAACCACCGAAACTGAAGAAACATTTAAGTTCTTCTCATACTAGTTAAGTGGCTTATCTCTGGACTGAATTTAATCTGGCAAAGTTTTAGATGAAAAAGGAAAAAGAGACACACGTTAACCCCTAAGAATTGTACTTCTCTTCCCAAGTGATGACGACTGTCATGTTTAGAAAGATAATCCAGGGAACACTGGCAACTAACAACCTCCCCTGAAGCCCTCAGCTCTGCGAGTCACGTCGCACTGACCACGCAGCACTGACCACGTGGCTGGCGAGAGGCCCACGAGGTGTCTTACCCACAGGAAGCCGGGGGCCGTGGGCCTGGAGTCCGACTGGCCCTCGCTGCTGAGGGACAGTTCAGGGTTGTAAGCAGCGCACTCGATCTGGGGGGAAGAAAATCAAACACCCACATTTATTCTGGGACCAGGAGGTGTCTGGACGACATCATGTCTTAAACGAATGACAGAGTCCTGACATTTAACCACAGAAAGTCCAGGTTATGACTTATCAAAGATTGAGAGAGGAAAGGATTACAGCATGAGTCTCAGAAATTAGCTTTCGAGGAGCAAACACCTAAGGAAGCCGCTTCAGGCTTTAGTATTTCACCTTCAGACCCCAGCACTGGCTGGAGCAGCCGTCCTGGAGCACATCACAGGTGGGGCTGCCCCTCCTTGCCCCCCCAGGCAGGGGGACCACAGGGAACCCCAGGCTGCCGGTCAGAGTGTCCCGGGCCAGCAGTGGGAACCGACAGGCTACAGCCGCAGACCCACAGCTCTGGACGAGGAGGGACGTCACAGTGGGCACCACCCACCCCACAAGCGCGAGGCCTCTGTGACCTGGTGCAAACGGAGCAGGTGTGACCGTGTGTGCCCCCACCTCACACACACGCTTGGAGTACATGCTAGGGTCCCAAAGCAGCGACCTTGGGTGACTTGTAATGGCCCCAGGGAAGCACTGACTGCGGCTGGGCTGGGAGATGCGTTGGGACTCTGCCCCTAGCGAGTCACTCCCCAAGCGGGACAAGGAAGGTGTGACCGTGGACGCCCACCCGCCTGTCACCTTGAACTCCTGCTGCTTGGCCACCGTCACCGGCATGTGCCCCACGAGGAGAGGGTGTCTTTCCTTTTTGATCTGATTCCCGTCGTCCTCTACGCAGAACCAGCCCATGTGGTTCTCCTCCTCTGGTCACAGTCAGGGAGAAAATGGCAAGGACAGCAGTAAGCTGGCAGGCAGCCAACATCCGCCCCTGCTGTGAGGCGGGCACTGAACGCGGTACCCCTGGAACACGGGGCCACCCTTCCTTACGGGAGAGGCTGCACAGGCCCTGTTCTTGGAACGCACGCTGCCGCACGTAAGTGACGCCCCACGTCCCTGTGTGCTCCTGGACGCGCCAACGTGGAGGGCTGTGAACTGTCACTGTGTAAATACTTAGGCCTATGTTTCTGTATCGTTTTTCATTTTTTTCACCAAAGCAATTGAGATGTTTAGATTCAAATACCAGAGATATAGTGAAAAGTTTTTTATGTGGTATAAGGCTAGGGGATAAAAAGGCACCAAGGAATGAAGAAATATTTTCCTACCAAAGCAACTTGTCAATCTCAGCTGTGATCATGTAATTAATTCATCAAAGATAAAAGGGAGCTTGTTTTCAGGTTCAATGTACTCTGTTCTGAGAGTGGGCCGTTTCTGTTTGCTGAGTCACCTGATAAACCACTAAATTATTCAGGGAGAAAGGAGCTGGGGTGCTTGACCCCCAACCCCTGCCTGACACAGGCCCCCCCACTGACCACAGCGCCCCCGGCCCACTGCCTGTCTCTACTTTATTATCAGTGGACATAACTGTTTGCATCTGAAAGGGAATTCCACACACACACGTGCTCAGTGTTCTGAGCAACAGGTCTGTGTGTATAACCCACATAAATGTACATATCAATACATATCTATCTATCTATCATCTATCTATCTCAGTTTGATATATATGAACAAAAGGCAAGCAACAAGGTAATAATCACACAGTCAACCCATGCTGACAGGACTTGTTTTTGATGCTGGAAGGTCAGCCCCACCAGTAGTTCAGTTCACAGGTGGGGACGAGGACACAGAGACTGAGAAGAAGCTTTCCTGACATGTAGACCCAGACCCGATGGGACCCAGGGCTGGACTCCTGACTCACAGCTTTCCCTTGTGTTGAAGAATCTCAGCTAATATGAATGTTTTGTAATAAAAGTGAGGGCTTTTCCCCTACACTCCCTAAATTATAATATAAACTACTGGCCAACGCCTGTACTGGGGCGAGCTTCCCATTTATAAACCCTCGTTCAGGTGAGTGGATGACTCTGCTATCCAGTTTACTTCCCAACGCTGACGGTACCCTCTTAGCTGTGTGTCTCATCATAACAGAAAACTCCAGGGACTAGGAATGTACACTGTCCACTGATGGAACGCGCCCCATTTCGCGTCGAGCAACCCACTCCTACCGAGGGCAAGCTTGGCCATCCTCAGGCTGCTGATCCAGGACTCCTTGACGGCAGGCGTGAAGGTACTGAACACAGCTGTAAAGAAAGCTGGCCGCCCAGACCTGCCAGAAAGGACAGAGGGCATTCACTGCACAGGATGCAGCCGCCACATGCGGACCTGGCCTCGGTAGTCACCTCCCCAAGACATGCACATCGACAAAGAACCAGCCGAGAAGGTCATGCTCTGCAGGCACCACAGACCTGTCCGGCTTGCCCGGGAGCTGAAGCTGGACCCTGCACCAGCCGGCGGCTCGGATCTCCTCTTCTTTGTTCAGAATGAGCCTCTGCAGACCCGATGTCCAGTCGTGGGCCACTGACTGGCTCAGGTTCTGTGGGGCAAACGCACTGGCACATTTGAAAAGTGTTAAGACAGTACCATCCTGAGGGGAAGAGCATTGTTGCAACATGGTGTCCCAGGGACACCAGCAACACTCACATCTGATTACGAAAAAGAAAACCTTGGGAGTCAGGCCACACGGCGCTTTGTTGAGATGTATCTCCATGAACCGTCACTCAGGTGAAGGGCAGTTACACTGAAGGAGCCCCGCCTCCCCACCGCCACCATCCAGAATGGGAGGAAACACAACCAGCCCGATTCTTACAGTGAAACTGGGCTCTCACTCCAGTACAGCCTGGTGGGCAAAACACTCATACACTGACAGCAACTGAGAAGGAAAAAGGGAATTTGAAACAAATGGCTCGACGGTCACCTGGTAGTGTCCTTTCAGGTCTCCAATGAGTTGTGTGATCTGACCGACGACATTCAGGTCGTGCAGGAGGTTTTGTAAATCTTGGTACAGCTGTCCGGGCCCCATGTAAACTTTGTCTGAAAAAGAAGCAAACAGAAGACAAGCAATCTGAGGCCGGCTTTCGAGGGAAGAAAACACGAAAATAATTCTAGCTAATTTCCAGTTTTTGAACACTAGGTGTTTTCAAGCATTTAGCGTTTTTCCTTTTCTCACTTTTTGTTTTGAAATAATTTTAAATTTAGAGAAAAGTTGCAAAAACAGCAGAGCCCCCTCGGGACACCTCTCCCCCAGGTTCCCAGGTTCAAATCTTACAGAACCACGGCACCGCGGTCAAAGCCAGGACACCACCTTGGGCAACACTGTGGAACCATCTGCAGACCCTGTTCAAGTTCCCCGCCTCCCACCAATGTGGTTCTTCTGGTCTTGGATCTGATCCCACAACACATTAGCTGTGGTGTCTCCTCAAGTCTCCCCACTCTGGGTCATCTCCTCAGGCGCTTTTTTGTCTTTCATGACCTCAATGTGTTTGAAGGACGCTGGTGAGCCATTTTTAAGAATGTCTCACAACTTGGGTTTGACTGATGTGTTTTGACTTCTAGTATTTTTTAAACATTGTTGATGTCATTACTATTGGTAAGACGCATCTAGAAATGACCTTTAACCTGCACCTAATTTCCAAGAACCAGGGCCATCCAACATTAGAATGAGTGTCCCAGTGATCTTTCTCTAGGTATGCAGGGGTGTGCTGGCTCTGGGCCTCCGAGTGGGGACAGCCCAGCACCGGTCATTCCCGAAGGCTTTGTCCTTCATTCTAACAGCAGGATGCTGGGCACAGGGGTGCACACACTGTCTCCACGTCACTGATGACACTGCCTGAGGTCACACACGTTCAGATGGGTGGGGTGTAAACTCAGAATGACACTGAAAGCCCACAAAGCAGGGACGCGTAGCAGCACGTTGTCTTGTCTACCTTGCATATAAAAGCGTCGCCTGAGGTCACCTAGCCAGTAAGGAGGGAGCCGGATTCCCAATCCAGGCGGAAGAGAACACGCGTGGGGCTGATGAGGGAGCTGCTCACCTCCGTGTCGGTTCCCGCGACACGGGCGGCGGCCTATGTGTCACAGTTAGTGCAGCGCCCGCAAACCCATCACCAGGCCGTGTTCGCATCAAAAGTTTGTCAGTGAAAGTAAACACGTTACTGGCCAAAATATTTTAAATATAAACATACTGCGAAGGAAAATTCAAAAATGAATTTGATACACAGAACCCCGGGACAGCTGGCTGTGGCCAGGGCCGTGGGTGGTCCTGAGACTCTGCTGTCACCTTCCTGACATTCTTGAGAAAGAGAACAGGGACCCTGTGCGCCCTTCTGTAGCTTGTCGGGTCCTTTGCTGTGAGGCACACATGCATTAAAGCGGAAGGGTCCGTGAGTTTCAATGGAAGGGCGGCAACCTCTCCGCACTGAGCGCCCTGCGCCGGGTGGTGCAGCACGCGGACCACCCACAACAGCACACGCGTGTGGCAGCCGCGGTCACATGAGGACTTACTCAGTGGCCCGATTTTTATTACCAACCTCGACAAGTTCTGTGATGGTTACAGCTCAACTATATTCATGAAGTTGCACAAAAAAAGGAGAAACGCTGTTGCAATGGTTATATTTATATATTTATTTTTCCTTACCAGTATGTTTATAATTTGAGACATTTTTGGTTAATAACGCACATACCTGCTTTTATTCACTTTTGATGACAAAGTCAATCAGCATGACCTTGTGATAAGTGCGACATTAGCTTACCAATTGGCCTACATCTGTTTTTTATTTTTAACATTACCACACCGCAAAAGTGACCCCTTTCCTTTCGCAGTGCGGCTCTCTGAATTTTAGCGCATGGGTAGTAGATGTGTGTGACCACCACGTGATGGGACCACAGAACAAGCCCTTTGCCACAAAGACGCCATCAGTGTCCCTTTGGAAATGCTGCTTGCCCCCTCACCCCCGCAACCACTTGTCTGTTTTCCATCGTTTCAGTTTTATCTTCTCAGAATGTTGTGTAAGAGTTCACACAGTTCCCTGCGTCTATTTTTATAACATAAATAGTCTGTTTATATTTGTCCAGGTATTTGCTCAATTTGCCATTTGTTCGAAGGAATCCCTCAGCTTGGAGGACAAACGTCTAACTGGAATCATGACTTCTTCCCTTCAGTCATTCACGCTGTAACTGCATGATTCCACACCCATGTAAGGAAAGGGCTGCGCCAGTCGCCTGCAGACAGACCTGCCCTCCGCTTGGGAATACGATGGGAACAAGTGACCCAAGATGCCTTCTAAGTTGGGTGTTCCAAGAACCTGTGAGTAAGCCACACGTGAAACACAAAATGCTTGAACTCAAGCAGGTGTCTTGGAGGCAGAGACCCGCGTGGGGAAGCAGAGCTAGAAGCGACGCCATGCCAGTGGATTTCCTGGTCACATTTCACCGCCCAGGCACAGACCTGCATGCAGACTACCAGGACACTGAGCACAGGACAGGGACAGTACATGGAAGAAGTCCCTTCCACGTCACTGCGCGGTGGCAAGGGTCTGGGAATTCTGTGGACCAGCACGCACATCTGTGTTACAGAAATCCATGATTTCATGGATCGCACACATACGGCACAAACGTAAGGGACTGTGACTTTCATCATTTTTCAGGCTTCCAAAGCCCCACATGTCCATCTAGGTTCTGCCTGCGTTTGGAGGAAGGCGTTCCCACCCCTGCAAGCGCCTCCAAATCCACAGGGACACGTGTCTGTGCTCTCTCCAGTGACAGCGCTTGTGAGTGTCACGAGGAGCCAGCCTCTTCCTTTCTGAGTGGAGCCGACCAAAAATTGCCCCCCCCTTGCAGCTGTAAATAAAGTCGGAATTCCTGAAGTCCACAATCATGAGTGCCCGGTGTCACGGTCACACACATGCTGACCCGCGTCCAAGTGCTAAGGGGAAGAAAACACACAGAGATGCGCCAAGGCCTGTCCTTCAGGGACATCACAGCCGACGTCACAGCCGCATACAATGCTTGGGAAGGCTGGTGCAGGTCTGCCAGCGGACGGGGACCCAGTTCTCTCGCTGCCCCTCCCGCAGGCACCTGTCTGGGAGCTGCAGGGGCAGAAGAGACCCCCTCCCTCTGGCTGAGAGCGGACATCAGATCAGCGGACAATTTACACGCAACGATGTCCACACATCAGCATTCCCAGTGGCAAGGTCACTGCAGCAGCTTGAAACACACAAGTAAACGGAGCAGCCCAGGGAGAGCGACATGTGGTCACTTGAAATCACCTGCGCTCAGCATGGACGACGTGAAGACGGCTATCACCCCACGCCCTGAGAACACCCCACACGTGCACACAAGGGCCCTGAGAAGGACCAGCCATCCCCACTTCCTTAAACTGTTTTAGTCTGGTCAACTGGGAGCAAGAGTTAGCTCCCGACACTATTTGTAAATAGTGTCGTTCGAGCAATGCAGACCCAAAGTCTGCTGACAAGAACAAGAACAAGGTCAGTTTCTCGATGAGCAATCTGGGATCTGACACAGAAAGCGCAGGAAATTCTTGGTTGTTAAGTCAGGGGTGAGCCTGCCAGAGCTCCAGCAAACCAACCCCCACCTGCCTCTGAACCCACGCCGCGGCCGGCCTCCTCCCAGCAGCCCTCCAACCCCAGGCCCGGCAGACGGTGGTGCCACAGCTGAGCTCTGGAGCTGCAGTCATCATGCAAAGTGACAGAAGAACAAGAGTCTGCACTATGAGCAGAGTCCAGGCTGGCTTGTGGAGTTTTATAAAAGGTAGGTATTCCGTGACATGAAAATAACATCCACAAAGGTCCAAGAGCACTGATCAGGGACGAAACCTGTCCCTACAGTGTAGACGGCGTCTGAACCCAGACACAGTGCCAACGTGCTCGCCGTGTGGCCTGTACGGGTCTCCATGTGCTACGCTGTGCCTACTGTGTGCAGTAGACACGGTGTGCGTGGCCACTCCCACGGACACATCCATGAGCACTCCCACCTGTGCACGGCCAGAAGCCACACACACACAAACACGCACACAGGCATAGGCACATGCTCAAGTGCACAGATGCACTGTCAGTATAGCGCACAGCATTCTGGACGGCTTATCTACCCAAACCTAAGGAAGCAACAGAGCACGCTCGTCCACACATCGCCTGGCACATGCGCAGGCACGCCCCTGCACACACCGCCTGGCACACATGCAGGCACGCCCGTGCACACACTGCAAGGCACACACGCAGGCACGCCCGTGCACACACCGCAAGGCACACATGCAGGCACGCCCGTGCACACACTGCAAGGCACACACGCAGGCACGCCCCTGCACACACGGCCTGGCACACGTGTAGGCACGCCCCCTGCACACACGGCCTGGCACACGCGCAGGACCGCCCGTGCACACGCGGCCTGGCACACACGCAGGCACGCCCCTGCACACACCGCCTGGCACACGCGCAGGACCGCCCCTGCACACACCACTTGGCACATCACATAGGACGGATCAACCACGGCCATTGCCCTGGAAGGCGGGGCACCAGGGCTGAGACCTGGAGAAGAGTGCCGCGTGAACATCGTCCGAGCACATACGTGCGGCAGGCTTTGGAGCAGCTACGCGGCTGTCAGGACTATTTCAGCACCATGCACATATGTACACAGCCGCGTGCGTCTCACACCCCACTTGCCTCCTGCTGCTTTCCTGAAGACTGTGGAGTCCACAGGAGGTGCTGCTGAAACCCTGAAATTCACAGCAGCATTTGTCCCCATGGAAACAAGAGGCGGAAACAAACCCAGGAAAGGACAGGGTGTCATCCTGCACAGAGGGTGTCCACATGCTTTGTCAATGGCACCTCGGCAAAAGTCCATGCAGGGCTGTCCCCACGAGCCTGCAATGACAACAGACCCTCTCCCTGCTTTCAGTCCCACTCTGTCACTGCAGCCGCCATCCCAGGGCACACGGACCTGGCACTCTACTCTCTCAGCTCTCACATTGGTAAAGCATGATGGATTTTTAAAATGCAGGCGAGAAAATAATACATGGCTACGTTTTCACCAGCTGCCCAGAACTCGTAGATGTTAGTGTTTGCTGTACTTGCTGCAGATGTCACTTTTACCAAAACAAACAAAATGTGAAGTCCAACAACCCAACCCCATCACCACTTTCCACTTCCCCTCCAGCCGAGACACTCGCTGTCCTGAAACAGGCACATACATGCATGTGCTTTCGTGGTTTCATTCCATGTGGCTTTGGAGGCACTTCTCAGGACACACGTGTCATCTGTTTGCCATAAGGCTTCATGCTGGGGGACGAACCACCATGTGGAATAAGCATCAGAGATCCAGAACAGATGGGACACTGGTCACATCAGCCCGAGAAGCGCCTTTCTGCTCACGCATGACCCACTTCCCAGCCCGCAGGAAGCCGACTCCACCGGACCACCCCTGCAGACTCCGATCACACAGGTGCCGCCAGGGGGACCAGTGCTGCTTCCAGGGCACAGAGTGCAGCAGCAAGAGCCCCCAACTCAGGGGCCCATCTGTGGGTGGTCATCTTCGCAGGCCCGGCCATCCACATCCCCTTGTTACAGGAGGAACCGCCACGCAAAGGTCATCCCGAGCTCGGTGGGTCAGCAGCCAGCAGGCTTCAGTCTGCCGTGCAGGGATGAGGGAGGCCGGTGCGAGACCGTCCACAGCACCTGGGCCTCCCTAGGAATCGGAGTGGTGGCCACGGCCTGGGTCTGTGCTCAGCATGCCCCCAGGAACCTTGGGGTCTCCCGGGTCCTTGGCACTCCTGGAGCAGGCCGGGACGCGCGTGCACGACAGGAAAGTGGCTCACGCCCCGCGCCCTGTCCTAGAGGCACTTCTGCAAAGCTCAGGGGACAGGCGTCTTCCTCCACCCCATCCCTTTCATTTTAAAGTCAGCCGAGAACGTGCTGTGTATCTGTCACTAAAGTACCGCTACAGCTTTGGTGCCGCCTGTGCTCCAGCCGTCACTCGGGGAAGCTTCAGCAGGAGGGGCCGTGGAGTGACAACTGGTCCCGTCCATGGGGGCACCGTGACTGCTGCTTCAGAAGCTGCGAAGAGGCTGAGGGGTGCGTCTGGAATGACTGTCGCCCGGGGCCTGGGCCTGGTCTCAGCCAGAGTGCCCTCAGGCGCCAGGTGCAGCGGGCAGCCAGGCCCGGAAGAGCAACGAGCTGCCCCCACAACACAGTCTGTCCTTCAAGGTGTGGCGCCATCTGTGTCCCTCTGCCTTGTACTTTACAAGGGTCAGAGCTGGGTTTATGCTCAGCGGCTCACACTCACCTCAGTCAAGTTCACTTCTGCTTAAGAACCGTGAGCCCTCCTTCCCCCCATGGTGGCATTTGTTTTTCATTAATTTATGACTCTGTTTTCCATTTTGGTTGTGGTCATGTTTGCGGTCTTAACTTTTATGGGAAGCCCCCCTCCACACAGGGCTCTGCACTTGAGCAGAATATCTGCTCGCCCTGTTCCCAGGGGCCGTCCTCAGTGCCCCAGCCTGGGTCCCCCTCCTCAGGACAGAAGCACGCTTGGGCCTCTTCCGGCTCCTGTTGATGATGACAGTGAGCCTCTGTGTTCCCCATCTGCCGTACCTACTGCCGGAGCCATCCCTTCACAGCTGCAGGCGGTCGGGCACTTTCAGGATTTCACTGGGGACATGCTGGGGTGGGAAGTGACACTGGTCAAGAGCAGCTGGCTGGCTGGCCTTCCATTTTCTCAGCAAAGTTCCCAATGGCAAACAGGGTGGCTTTGCTCCCTGGAGCTGCTGTCCCTTTATCTGCAAGTGCCCGGGCCAAGGGCAGCGTGTCCTTGAGACACACCCTAGGCGTTCCTACAGCACTTTTCTCTGCTGGAGTCTGCAATATGGAAGACCTCATGGTACAAAGCCCCGAAACACTGACCTGGACGCTGGTCCAATCACAGCCGCACAGAACCAGGCTGACTGTGTACTCGCAAGGGGGCACCTTCCCTGTGACAGAAAAGTATAGCCACGCTGTGACTCCCACTGTTGTTTTGAGGGATTAACTAACCAGAAAGTAACGACAAAGTAACAGTACTGGCATTTGCACATGGCATTGAGATTCAGCCCGTACTCTCGTTTCTGGAGACAGTAAGAGCTGCTCCTTGGGAAGCGTTTAAGAGATGGGTGATGTTTCTCAGCCACCATCTTCTGAAACCGGGCTCGCTGGCAGGTCCCCTCTGGTCCACTTAAGGTCCCTGCAGAGCAGGAGCTGTGTGACAGGCCCCTCACATCCTCTCCGGCTCCTACGAGCTCGATCCTGGCAGCCGGAAGTGCCGAGACGTCCAGGTGTGGAGACTGAATTGCAGTTATAAAGATCCTGCTGAAACACCGCACAGAGTGATCCCATTTCTGGCAGCAGGGTCACTTATCTTCTCTCACAGGGAGGGGCATGTCACTAAGAAGCAACAGGCAGCCCCCAGAGTGCGCCAGACCAACGCGCTAGAGGACAGGGACGTGTCTCTGAGTCTTTCTCTTCCTAACACCAGCCCCAATTCAGGAAGTTGGGGCAATCTTTACAATCACCCCAGAAAAATGCACAAAATTTTGCAAAATAATTTCAGAGGTCTGGAAACTTAAACCAACCCATGGAATGCTGGGCAACCATGACACCAGCTTTCAAGCCCTTGCACTAGAGAGAAAACTTAATGCCCATAAAATGTCACAACTCAAGGAGACGAATGCTGCAGAGCAAATGAACGTTCCACATGTGCCTCTCCCACGCGCAGCTCTCCCCGGGGTCCCTGCCAGCGGCCACACGTCCCCTCCAGGAGGCACCCGTAGCTAGGCAGTGTGCCCACACTCTCTCCCACACTGAATAACAGACCCAGCTTTCCAATACTGAATTTCAGAACAGTCATTCAGAAAGCACAAACGTCACTGGATATCAACTGAGAACAAGAATTATAACTTAGCTTCTCAAAATAATTTAGGGATGACAAGTGCAAGAGCTGCAGAAGGAACAAAAGCACTGAGGGTAAATCTGAGTCATTCCATAACAACTGGGGATGTGTGCGCAGCCCAGCCACACTCGTGGGACACGGCTTCTTCTGCATAAACTGTGAGGGACTCACTGGCTGCAGGCTGTTGCCAACGGTGCCAATATCATGGACCCATCAGTCCACACAGACCGACTCCTTATGTCCCGAACAGCAGACTGTCCCTCTCCTGGGTGACTGGGACAGGCCACGACAACCCCTGCCCCAGGGTTAATACGCCACTGGCTTGTGTCAGCGGTAGCACCCACCCTTTCACCAGAGGCCCCAAGTTCTAACGTGAGGTCCATCTTCCAACTCAAACAGAACTTTAACTTGTTAAGGAAAGGGTTTAATCCAGAAGGCATTTTAAGGACGATTTACTCTACAGCCCTCCTTTCATAGCTCGGAGTTAAAACTAAACCCGCTTTATGGACGGGAACTGAAGCCCACACACTAAGCTGGGGAGCCAAGGGGACTTGTGGCCCCATGGCCCTCACTGCAGCCGGTGCTGGGGACCCCCCATCAGCCTCCTGCTGCAGACTCAGTGCCCAGGGTCTCCTGGCCCTCGGCAGGTGGGGCCCCTTGGCCCCTCCAAGGTAACAGGCCACCATGCGCTTGAAATGGGCGACTGGACTCTATGGGCATAAGATAATGAACAAAAAAAGCTTAAAAAGTGACGCATCCAACACAACTGAGACGCCTACAGGAGAGTTTCAGCAGCCCTGAATCCCAGGATGGTGGTGGCTCGTTCCTGGACATCTGTGCTGAGGACACCAAGGCCCATATGGAAAGCTGCATCCAGACAGTGCCGGTCAGATGGGCCGTCACCTGTCAGTGACGCCGATCCGTTACTGGGGGGCCAGGCACGTTAGTTCTCACCAAGGAGCGGCATCTCCTACACACTGTCACCTTCACTCTGCTCTCCAGTCCAGAGGCAGACAGCTTACTAAGTCACGAACAATTCCTTTGTTTTCTTTCTCCCCAGCTTTGTCCCCGGGTGTCACCAGAGAAACAGAAGGGTCATCAGGTGGAGATGGAATGAGGGCCCGTCTCCAAAGCAGCTTCTCGGATGGGAAGCCTAATGCAGACACCCAGACGCTCTCAGTCCTTCCCTCAGAGGCAGCACTGTCACCAACTAGAGCCAGGGCCGAGTGTCCCAGGAGAGCCCAGGGGACCCCTCTGCTCACACTCCTGTGGATGGGGCTGGACCCGTGAGCAGAGCTGGAGGGACAGTCCTGGCTCTAACGGTTCTAGTCACTGAACAGCCTGCACATCCTGGACATATGTGCTCCCTCCTCTGCTTCCAGAGGGGGTGCAAGGTGTGGCTGGCTGCTCAGTAACTATCAGCTGAGTGAACGAACAAGCCTCCATCTCCATCGATTGAAGTCCTACTCCTTTAAAGCCTAACTTAAAAGGCATCGCCTGGGAAAACCTTTCTCCTTTCGAGTTCCCAGATTGCCCGCCATGTGCCCAGTAGGGAGTGCGTCCCATCATGCAGTTTGTGTGTCAGACGCCTGCCTCCCACGTGAGTGGCCTTGGGCGCAGTCTGAGCTCATGTGTTTGGGGGGTTATGAGACGCATGCTTGCTTCAGCACAGGCCTTCGAGAAGCAGGCAGGTGGGAAGACACAGTTTGATTAAACGTGATGGTGACTGGTGACTCCATTCCTCCCCTCATTCATTCAGAAAATGTTTACAGAGCTGCTGCTGCACGCCCGGCTCTAGGCGGAAGGGAAACAGTACCCCTGGCAGGACCAGCAGGAGGGAGCGAGCGACTTGCAGGGGAATGGTTAAGTTACGCAGTACCCTTACTTTATGGCTAAGTTATGCAGTACTCGTTACTTAACTGAGTTTCCTAAAGTAAACTCGTTACTTACCCATGCACTGGTTAAGTTAGCAGTACCCTTACTTTATGGCTAAGTTATGCAGTACTCGTTACTTAACAGTTACTTAACTCGTTACTTGTCACACGTAACAAGGTGAAGTTGGCTGAGTGTGAGTCACACGTAATAAGGTGAAGAAGGCGAGGTGTGAGTCACACGTAACAAGGTGAAGAAGGCGGGGTGTCGCGGCACAGCCTCCCTTCCTGGGCCACAGCATCATCAGCAATTTGAACACGATGACGGAATCTGACTCACAGATACAGTTGAGATTGCCACCATCACAAAATACACAGATACACATTTTTTCATTCACAAAACTTAGACATAAATATGATTTGCAATTGATACTGCCAAATAATTTAAGTGCATTTTTAAGAACGTTGAACCAACACATACAAGTTGACCTCGCATAAAATTCCAATGGCGCGGGTCAATCTGGAAAGCCCTTGTTCTCTCCGTCCTTTCTGCGCCCGGCCCCTGCCCGCCCCCACTTTTGAATTCTGTAACAGTTCGGCATTTTGATTATCAGTTGAGCCTGTGCACCGTGCTTTAAGTAGGAGTATGATTAGAAGTCAGCCAGTCCCGAGTAAGAGTTACCATGTGCCAGGGACCAGGGAACCAGGCAGATTACCAAATGGAGTGACAAGTAACACCCCGTGAATAGGAGACCCCAGAACAAATGAGACCCAATATTTGTGTCAGGCTTGTGTGAATCCAACTGAATGTGTGTTTTCAGTGAGGAAAGTTAGAGCTTTTAAAAGGTATCAAAAAAAATGATGTGAAAGATTAATCACTGAATATTTACATTTATTACTATAATAGACAGGCTCACTTTCTGTATAAAAAGGTTCACTGCAAGTTCCCCTCACTGCATGTCACCTGCTCCACAACTCACGGCAGAGGCCAGACAGCGAACACAGCGTAGCCAGGCTTATTTGGGTTAAAAAAGAAACCGAGGAGGAGAGAGTAACGACCACTGGGCTAAGTTCCAAATCTACAGTCTGAAGACCGTTTGGAAATAATAGGCATAAACATGCAACTGTTGGAGCAGCATCTGTGAAGCATTTTGACACCTTTCTCTCATTTTGCCGTGTGAAATTCAGAGCCACGGGCCCCTCCATGGGGGCTGGAGCAGAGGGGGAGGGGCGAGGAGCCGGTCTGCAGCAGAGCTGACCTGGGACCCCGTCCACACGCCAGGACCTCCTGGGCGCCAATTCAGTGCGCACGCAGGAGGGGCCCAGTCCTCATGGCTCATGGGAAACGCAGACCAGAAACCAAACGTCCCACGTGCAGGAGTGCTTGGTCTTGAGCCCAAAGGACGCTTGCCCACAGGGACACGTCCCAAGGTCCTCGTTCACCCACCAACGTAAAACGCACACTCCAACAGTTGCCACTTTAATGGGTCTTCTTACAGTGTCAGAGGCTAGTTCTGTCCCAGAGCACGCCAGCCCCCTCTGTAAGCACTTGAGTGATGAGTCACTTACGTGGCTTCACGCCAGCCACCACGGCCAGGCTCCCGGGGGCGTGTGGCGCGGAGCCTCGGCTGAGCTCGCTTCCACCTGCGCCCCGGCCGTACTCAATCACCTCCACGTGTCCCAGGGGGACGCTCCACTTCAGCAGGTACCTTTGGCTGGTCGGCGTGAGGACACTGCTGTCATGTGAGGTGCTGAAACAACAACCGGCAGGGTTTTACTTTGTGAACAATGACACAGGGACCCTCTCTGTCCCTGAGATGTCCCCAGAGGAATGCCTGCATGGCCGCGTCACAGTGCTCTGACATGCTCACCAGTAGTTACCACTGGCTGCATGAGAAGGCCCCCAACTAGATGACAGGGCGGGGGCTCCTAGTCTAACCCAGAGAACACGGGACACATGACATACCTCCTGAAAGGCCAAAGGAGCCAGCTGGCTGCTTCCTGGTGGCCGTCTGAGCCAAGACGCTCAAGTGTTCTGGCAAATACGTTAACGGGGCAAATCTACGTGGGCACAGTTATGCCAACTGTCTGATGTAGGGTAACGCTGACATGCCCTCTCACTTGTGGGTACAGTATAACCATTTTAATAAGATTAAATCAGGCCATTAAATGCCACAATTAAAATACTTAGTATGTGGAAATGAAATGGAAAAAATCCCATGACCCATACAGATTATGTTCTTCTGTTTTCACACCTGGAACATATATGCAGAGAAACACAAAACACACCCGTACAGCCGGGCAGGCAGAGAACACCAGAGCAGACACCTGTGTTCCAGCGCCTGCCCAGGAAAGCCTGCCCTTGCAGAAGCACAGCCAGTGAGAATCATATTTTGCTTTTCTTCAAGTGTGTGTACGCATGTGTGTGCGTGTGCACGCAGTCCAGGGTGTGTGTGTGTGTGTGTGTGTGTGTGTGCATGCATGTGTGCACAGTCCAGGTGCAGGAGAAACGCCCAACATGCCAGCTGCCAGCCTTTAAACAGAAGCCCTTGACTTACTGGAAGCCCATTCACACCCACGCTACCCAACCTCCCTGATGTCAGAGGGTCCTGCTTCCATTTCCACTTCGGTCCCATGGGAAGTGGAAAGGGGGAGGCACAAGCCACCCAGTGAATAAGAAGCAAAACAGGGTGCGTATGCTATGAATCGGAGCGTGTGTTTAGAATGACAGATGCCCAGGGCCCTGCACCCAAGCCGCTGTTCCTCCTGTTTGACTCCAGACTCCTCAGTGCGATGGCAGCTGGGGTCTTGATGTCCTCAGAGGCTGTACAAATCCTTTTACATCCCGCGAAGGTGGCAATGCAATGGAGCTCCAAGATTCTCACCGCTAGTCACCTGCTGGGACTCTGAGGTCCCGGGAGGAGGAGCCGCAGTGTGTGGTGGCAGGTGAGTGCGGGTGACAGGCATGAAACTCTGCTCTGTGGTGGTATGCTGGGAAATGCTAACAGCCAGCTTTCCCTGGAAGGAGAGGGCCCCGTTCTGTCACAGTGGCCACTCTCCACGGTGTCAATACCCCCAGCGCAGATGACTTCACACCACCAACAGTTCACCACTGGCTTCCTGAACGCCAGGAATGGAACTGACTCTCACAGCCACTCTGAGCGGCTCAGGACCCCACTTCATATCGCACCACCACATTCATTCAGTTGTATGTCAATTCCCTCATCTGAAGACATTCAAATGTCTTAAAATCCTCCACCACCGAGTGTCCTATGTACTGGAACAGTTCTGATGTAAAACGATGTTAAAGGAAAGAAGTATAAAGTGTCCTTACTCATTTCCTTGGTTTATACTGAATATGAATATACCCAATTTAATTATGTAAGAAAAACATTTGTCAAAAACACATTTATAGAGGGGCGGCAGGACGGCTCAATTGGTTAGAGCGCGAGCTCTCAACAACAAGGATGCCGGTTCAATTCCCGCATGGGATGGTGGGCTGCGCCCCCTGCAACTAAAGATGGAAAATGTTGACTGGACTTGGAGCTGAGCTGCGCCCTCCACAACTAGATTGAAGGACAACGACTTGGAGCTGATGGGCCCTGGAGAAACACACTGTCACCCAATATTCCCCAGTGGAAAAAAAAAAGAATAATGTGTTTTTAAAAAAATAAATAAATACATTTATAGAGAAGCAGCTAAGGAAAAAGAACTTGACAAAGATCAAAACAAGCACTGTGGATGGCCGAGGGGGTTAGAAAAGAAACAACTTAGTTTCCAGTTCCGGCGTGAGCCGTGTTGAAGGAGAACGTGCACCTTCAGGTCCCTAGTTCCTGCCAGCAGTGACTAGCAGCCCCTTAGAAACACGCTGTCTGGTCGTCTGCACTTCCCTGAGTCACAGCACTGGCTGCGCAAGCTCTGCACACAGACGCTCTTGGCGTGCGTGAGAATTAGCACATGACCGCATGTGAGGCCCACCAGCCGCACGTGGGTCCACCGCTGTCTAGGGAATGAAATGGTTCCTTACCGAGTACCAACTGTGGCACACATCAGCACGTCATTCAACATGAAGAGCCGGCGTTCTTTGGTTTTCGTCACTTCTCCTCTGTCATTGTAAACGGTCTCTATCATGTCGTCAGAGCGAATGAGGTATCGGTTTCCACTGCTGAGAAGCTGAATATTCAAAGTCACACTTGACACAGTTACCACAATCGAGTTTATCAAAGAGAGAAAAAGGATGAGAAAGAAGTCTTGCAAAACAAACAAACAAACAACAACAAAAAACGAGTATACAGCAACAAAACTTTACAGACTGTTTTCTTTAAAGAGGGCCCACATGCTACCAATCATACTTCACATAGTACTAAAGCTTAGAAAGTGGCTTTTTTACTAAATACTTTACAGACAGGGTTCCAGTTATTCTAAACAACGAAAAGAATCTATTCCCCTGTGAACACACTTCTAAGCTAAGAGATACCAATTCCACAAATGTGGGCTTAACTTATTGTCACCTGTCACTCATCTATTCCTTCTCCATAAATGACGCTTCTGGATAAACGCTCCATTCCTTCCTCTCATTCTATGTCTAAGCAAACCCTTCCGCCACTTGGAACACTGTATCAACCCGGAGTGTTTACAAGTGAAAGTGATATTTTGTAACTCCACTTTCCCACAGAATTGCACAATGAAGTCAGCACCTCCTCGTCTTAAGGTGCCAACAAAATACCCTTGGTTCTCTGGAAAGGTGCTTTGTGGTAATTTGCCAAATGACACAACCACGTAGAAGTCACTTATTGTAACAAGTGGGCTGCGGGAAAACCCAGAACCGTCAGCCCAGATGAGCCGCGGTTCCAACCTCCACCTGCCCTGACGCGCGCACAGAAGAGCCTGCTGTGCGCTTGCGTGGGGGGGGGGGGCGTGCAATAAAGACCCGACCACTCTGCACGGCCCGGGCTGGAAACACTCAAGTGCCACAGGGAAGCCCGATTTTAAATGGAAACTACCATTTAATGTCATTTTCTGCTGAGAAAAATTTGTATGTAAATCATTTGCAGAATCAGAAAAAAAGCCTGCGCTTAAAATGTATTACAGTAGGGCTGGACCTGTGGCTGAGGTCGCCGGTTCGATTCCCACACGGGCCAGTGAGCTGCGCACTCTACAACTAAGATCGTGAACAACGGCTCTCCCTGCAGCTGGGCGGCCGTGAGCAGCCGGAGGTCAGCATGGGCTGCTGCCGGCTGTTGTGTGCTGCCATGAGCAGCTACCAGCGTGGGTCGTGAACAGCCAGCATAAGTGGCCAGCAGCCGGCGAGAGCTGCCGTGAGCCGCTGTGAGTGGCCGAGTGACTGCCCCAGCCGGGGGAAGCGCAAGGCTCATAACACCAGCGTGGGCCAGGGAGCTGTGTCCTACACAACTAGACTGAGAAACCACGGCTTGAACCGGAGTGGGGGGAGGAGGCAGAAGAAGGGAAAAAATAAAAATTAAATTAAAATAAAAAATGTAGTAAAGTTCTTATATTTCAATTAGTGAATGTCACTATAGGGTAGGAAATTAACCCTACCGCCAAAAACAAAAGGTGATTAGGGAGCAGTGATATTCCATATCATATAATTATTTACTGCAGCTCATACAACTGAAGCCTTCCTGTGGACCAGGGAATCAGACGGTAAAGCTTACCCAAAGTCGGACCACTGTCGCAGAAAAGTGACTGTGAACAGAAAGCTGAAACACAGCTTTGCAAACGACCTGCCTTCCTCTTGCATCATGCAACACCTTTTCACAATAAGTGCTACACGCCCATGCACAGACAGGTACAAATAAAAACATATGTGTTTTATGCTTTAACTGTGATTATCCATAACAAAACACTGCACTACAAAGCAAAACTCACTAAAAGAGTTCTCTAAACCTTTCTGGGGGTCGGCCCATGTGCGGACCTCACGAATCTGTGAAGAAACAAACGCCACAGACTCTGAAGCTCACAGTCCCAGTGGTGACCGCCTGAGGCTCTCCATCCGCTCCCAGTTAAGAAGCGGCGCCAATGGAATCATTCCAAAGGCTCCAAGGGTTAGTAATAAATGGCTGAAATAATCATGGCGGATTAGTAAAAGCAAAAGTAATTTCAGCATGGAGTTGAAGAAATCTCAGTCAACCTTGTTCAGGTATCTCTCATTTATGGCTTGTGCTATTTGTTTCATTTCGCAGCGCTGGTCAGCATCTCGTTTTCTTTCATTTAACTTGTCTGCTAATGTCTCGAGCTCCGTTAGCGCCATCTGAAGGGGCAGCCTGTCTGGGTGTCCTCGGGACGTGTTCTTCAACATGTCCTTTCAGAGAAACGAGGCAAAAGGGACACGTGACTGCTGATATGGGGAGGTAGGCAGTTACCACCCACAAACTTCCAATGCCCACAACCGCGTCCCCCACAAGCTGGCAACTGAAAGCTGACGTGACCTCAGCTACTTCTGGGAAGGATAATAAACTAAGTGAATCATGACGTGGCTGATTTTGCAAAAACAAAATTAACTCAGTACACGGCACTGTTCATGGAAAACACAGCACTTCCAGGAAAGAACACCACAAACACAACAATATCTGTGCTCTTGCCAGTCAGCTCTTGGAGACTGGTGACCTGTGACAATTAAAGCACCAACTAACAGTTTGCAAAAACAGCCTGCATCTGCTTTTATAGGCATGGTTCCTAAGGCTATTTTACCCTAGCTGTCGCCCATGTGATGACACCTCCCAGCACCCTATGGTTTGCCTTTCTGAGACTTACCCCAGTGTAAAGAACTGTCTAATTGGTTTCCTGACATCTCCCTTCCTCACCACCCTACGACCTCCACATGACACCTCCCTAGAAACGGACAGTGTCTGCACATATTAAGAGCTCAGTAAACACTTCTCAATTGAAGAAATAAAACACATTTTCTGGATATTTTGATTTTGGAAAAATAACAGCTTTTGTTATTAATATTCTAATACAAGTGAACATACATTGGAAGATATACATGAATAGAAAGAATTTTAAAAATTGACTATAAGCCTATGCACACAAATAGCCAATATTAACACTTTAGTGTGTGTCCTCTTTCATATTTTTATGACTACCCTTATTTAATAAGTACTTTTCACACAGATTTGGTCAGTTATAAAAGAAACAAAATACTCAGGGCCGGGGACTTGGCAGTATTTCCCAAGCGCCAGTCCCTTCTGGATGATGTCACTATTGCTCTTCAGTTGATTTTAATCAACAGGCACAAGCGCAGCCATGTGACCTGAGCAGAAGCAGCTGAGCCATCGCGAGGCCGGGGGAGGTTCCCTGACAGACGACCTGCCATTCACTGATGTGAGGGCAGTTGACAGGCAGGTCTGGGCAGACTGGAGCTGGCCACGTGCGTGTGGGCAGCCTGACAGCCTGGCCAACAGGAGGGCAGTCTTCCTGACGTGATCTCCTATCTGCACTCAAAACCAGCTTTGCTGTTCAAAACTGCAAATGGAGCCAAGCGCTGTTTGTCTAAACCAGCAGGTCCGAAGGGCAATCTCTTCCGCAGGGTGGCCCCCTCCTGTCAGCAGACGGCTAACTTAGGGACTGGCATGGCTGGTGTTCGTGCCTGCCCCGCCCCTGTGGACCAGGACCCAGACCAGCCGGAAGGGAGCCGACATCTACCTGGTCCCCAGTGCTGAGACCTGCTGTGCAGTTAAAACCCAGACTCAGTCTTTGTCCCCAGTCCAGGCACACAGCCCCTGAAACCCTAGGAATTTCTGAGTGACGGGAGTAAAGCAGCACTTGCTGTTATGCATGACAGACGCCTCCAACCACACCTGACTCCGTGCTCATGAGGTCTCTCTTGATGAGCCCTAAATGGCTTCAGGGTGGGGCTGGTAGCCAGAGGAACCAACCAGGTATTAGAAGGCTGGCACTTTCAGCCCAGCCCTGACTTCCCACTTCCGACAGCCCCACCCACTACTTGCGAGATCGGCGCTGACGTGGGGTTGTCTTGTGGGACGAGCCCTGACCCAGAACCTTTCCCGGGAGTGTCACAACAGAAGCAAACTGCAGGACCCAGGCTGGCGGAGGCCCCATCCACCCCACCCCACACAGAGGAGAGGCAGTGCCGGCTACAGAGGACCCGCATGACATGGAAGACAGGGCCCACGGAGACGAAATGGTACCTGAAGCAGCAGGATGAACTGAGGGAACCTCTGGATGGGCTTCATCATCAGGCTGTAGAGGGTGACGCGGTCGGGGCTGGACTCCTGGGTCTGCTGTGGGGACAGTCGGGTGGCTCAGCGTCAGGCCACAGGCCCTGCCCTGACTGCAGGGCTGCCCACTCCCCTGCCAGGTCTCCGGGGACACTCCTGGGGACCAGCACCCTGACAGGCCCTGGGGCACCTTTCATCCTGACTAGCTTTGGAATCCTTCCTGCACCTCCTGTCACCTCACACACACCTCTAGCGGTCGGGGCTGGTTTTGGAAGCGGAATGTTGGGTTGTTTTTCTCCCACATGTTAAGGGCCACCTCTGATCACCTTACAGGTGAATTTTACTCCTCCAAGGACCGAGCTAGTTTCTGAGATTCTACAACCACATGAAATGAGCAATCACCAAGAAGAGCTCACAGAATCCCAAGTTCAGTTGCAGGCCCTTCAAGCAGCCACTGCTCGTCCTGCATGGGGGCCAAACCCCATATCAGGCTTAGCTCTGGGTAGGATGGGGTGTCGGTCCCGGCTGTCCCAGGGTCTGTGCTCTGGCCAAGCTGCCCCAGGAGAGGCTCCGGCAGGAGTTCTGGCCGAGGGCTCCTCTCACCTCACCTGTCGCCCTGACTGGCCACTGAGCTCGGAGGTGCTCCAGCCGGCCAGCCACACAGCAGGGCAGATGCTGCAGCCAGGGGGTTGCGTGCGGTTGGCAGAGCCCAGGTCAGCCCAGCTGGGGCATCTGTGCCCCCAGATACCAGGCCCCTGGGGGGTGGGGACATGGGGTGGGGCAGGCCTTCCACCCCAGGCCGCCTGGCAGGCACTGAGCTGACGAGTGAGGGCTGTGATGCTCCCTGTGCTGACGAGTGAGGGCTGTAGTGCTCCCTGTGCTGACGAGTGAGGGCTGTGAAGCTCCCTATGCTGACTTGCAGGAAGACCATACGAACTCCTCAGAACAAGGGAGTGTTCACATCATGCCGTGTTTTCTTCCCCAAGAGAAAGCAGTACGAGAGGGCGGCAGCTCTCCCCAGCGGGGGCTGGTGCGTGTCCTAGAAACCGTAACTGACCCCGCTGTGCTCCTGCAGCATGGTGGGGGCGGAGAGCATTTTTCGGCTCAAATGCGCATGAAATATGGTTGGTGAGAAAAACCCCTGACCTCTCTGCGTTCAGTGGCTGAAGGGAGCAGCAGTTCCCACGTAGTTGGAACAGTCTGGCCCAGGGTCTCACCACACCAATGGGGCTCGGGGCTGGCGGTGGCCACGGGTCGAGGGGAGGTTTAATCTGGCTCAGTGTGTAGTGGGCTCTCTGGTCCCACTCACACCCTAGCCTGTGACAGGGCTGCCTGCTGCTGTGAAATGTCACACGTGCACACGCATGAGGGGACTGTGCATGACTTCAGAGTCAGGCGTCCTTGGGGAGGGGCTTCCCCACCCGTCAACCCTCTGGGCTGTTCCACAGGATTGGCTCACGGTGCTGACTCGGACGCCACCCACGTCAGCACACGTCCCCAGGGCTGCTCCTGGGTTCCCAGTGTCACGGTAAAGAACAGGAAGCAAAAGGCAGCGTCCTCAGGGACCTGAACCCAACTTCCTGACGGTCCCTCCAGCCATCACACACATTTAAGGACATGTAAAGGCTTTGAAAGCTATGCTGCCGCTGCAAACCAGCTGTGTGTCTGGCATGAGGGCCCCGAGGAAGGAGTTCAGCCTCGTGATGGACGACGTCCTGACCTGGAGGAAAGGCCAGCGAGCGTTTCGCTGTGAAGCGCTTGACACGGAACCTGTTATCAGAGGGCATCGGAAAGCAACAGGGGGAAAGCCCCTGCTTACCTTCAGAAAGTCCAGAAACGCGGGCTTTGTAGCACATGTTTTCTTGAGGATCGCCACAGCCGTGCTGAAGTTGTTCACGTACTCACTGTACGCGTCCAGCACCATGGACTTGGAAAACTGGAATCGGGAGAAAGTGGGGGAACACAAACCTCTCAGCGTGCACAGGCTGCCTCTCCAGTTAGAACAAAACACCTGGAGCCCCAGCCCCTGCGACACCCATCAGATGAGCATGACCGTGAGGCAATGTGCAAGCACACCTGCCGGGCCCTGTTTCAAAGGCGGGTGCACCTGTTCGGCTGACGCACGCACTTAGGGGCAACCTTGTTCCAAGCCGTGGCAGGCTGGGTCTCCACCAGGAAATGTCCCTGACCACACACATCCTTCTTTAAACTCCTGTGGGTCGCACCTCCAGGAAAGACTGTCATGCAGCTCAGGGCACAGAGATCCCGGCCCTGACAGCAGGCGTTCGCCACTCCCTGCGGGAAGGTCGCCCCCACCCTGCGTGTCCCGGCTGAGGGGGGGTGCCAGGTAGGCCTCACTGTCCTGTGCTCCCAGAAACACAGAGTCCCCAAGAGGCACAAACGTGAGCCTCACTCTGTGTGGTTCGTAACGATCCACACGTCCTCCAGGATGGAAGCACGACACACAGGTGGACACCTGGTGTGACCGTCACTTAGAGAAGGGAGCTGCCATCTAATAACCGTAACAGTAATAGATCGGCAGAAAATGCAGTAACCACGTAAATGCCCAATATTTATTTTCAGTTTGTCACCAAGACCCCTGAAGGGAATTATGCAAACATTTTAGTGAGAACTTTGTTTCCAGGTTATTTCAAAGCATCCTGTAATTTACACACATGTAAGATATACAGAAAAAAGGCAAAGGCTTCATGTATGATTATTATAGCATTCATGTAAGTATATGAACACTGAAAACCTGCAAGCCTACATATCCCTTTGACAGCATTATTGTCTTAAATCAATCAGAGAATCCACTGTGTTTTATGCATAATCTCCCACATCTCAGTAGGAAACTGAGCAATACATATTATGTGTAATTCACAAATGCACCAAAGATAAAATGGTTTCCCAGCAGCTAACCTAACCGGCTCCCGTAACAGGAATGACAAAGGGGCTGCTGCCTTAGCCTGGCTCCCTCTTGACCCTGTCACAGCACAAGTCTGAGAAACAGGCAGGCATTTCCCCACAAAGTGTCCACTGTCCCCAGGGGGAAGAGACTTCACGCCCAAGGGCTTAACCGGGACAACATCCCAGCGTGCTTCCCAAGCAAGCCCGCCCCACACAGACGCCTGAACATGCTGCCTGTTCCTATGCCCAGAACTCTGTGCAGTGGAAGCTGCACATTTCAGATCCCCTCCCCCCGACTTCTGCTGTTCCTCTGGTCTTCCTGGCAGCACCCACTGTCCGCTTCCCTCGCAAACGCTCACAACCGAGCGTCCTGGTGGGGCAGCTGGCTGGTGGTGCAGGACCGGAAGGGCATACTTCAGCCCACGGGCACGCCGGCCCACTCACCGAGGCCACGAAGACGTCTCCGATCATCTCCACAGAGTCCCACTCGGCCACGCGGCTGGCCAGCGCGATCTGGAACATGCAGTGACACTGCAGGACCTCCTTGACACGGCGGAACACCACCCTCAGCTTCCGGTCACTCAGAACCTTGGGCTCCATCTCGGACAGCGGCTTCTCGTATTGCTAAGAGACAGACACACACAGGCTTTCATCAAGACCGAAGAATGTGGAGAAACATCCTTACGTAAGATATACTTATGTTAAAACACATCCTGACTCAGTCTTTCAATTCTTCCGAGCATTCTACACATTTGAGTATTTCATGGTCCACATATAATGCATACATGTAACAAAAATATCTATGCAAAACAGTTACTAGAATATGCATATGAGCTGTACTGTGACATCTGGGTACCTCCAAAATCCTTGTGAGGGCCTCTACGTACTTCTTCTCACTGTCGACAATCGAACCCAGAATATACCTTCTTACAACCTGTTGGAATTTGAAAATACAATGATAGGAAATTACTTCATACAGATAAACTGTACGTCTACTACTTGAGGCTTGTTGATGAACAAGTGTTTTGGGTTTTGTTTTCAAAATAGTAGGTAGATGAAACCCCTGAAGGCCTCTAAACTGTTTTAAACAGTGTGTTAACTCACTAGCACTGCAGGAACAAAACATACCTCTCTCATTGCAACAATTACAATTTTTTAACCTCAACTTATAAGTTGTAACTACTGCAAATAAAATTACAGCACTAACAAGTTCACTCACACGTGCAACGTGTGAACTGCACTGCCAACTGTCGTGTATGTGCCCCACACAAAGTACATGTTTCCTGTGTAAATTAAGGGTTAAACAAACAGCCCTGGTGACTCAAAGAATGCTACTGACAACACTTACATAATAAAATCATTATTCCAAAGTTATAAGGAAAAAAAAGCTTTTGGAAGGTGGAGGAACGGATTTTTTTGGCAAAGATACACCTTCGAGCACAGTCAGCCAATTACTAATGGAATTTTGAGGTGCCAAAAGTCACGTGCAATCTGACAGGCCTGCCTGCCAAACACTGGCGTGTGTTTGGTTTTCATCACTGAAGTGCATACAAGTGCAGACCTCTGGCTATAAGATGCCTGAACTTCAAGGCCAATGACGGTACTCGGCATTTTCATCGAGCCTAGACACATTTCTGGCAAGTTTCTTGTGCCAACAAATGGAAAACAGGGCAGAAAGTTACAATACGGCTGCTACTGACACTGACACTGACACTGAGACACACACACACACACACACACACACACACACACACACACACACACACACACACACACAGAGCCCGTGCCCTCTTACCCACCCCCAGAACAATGTGCTGCATTTACAGAGACCACAGCGCCACCTGGCGGGCAGGGACAGCATCTTCCCAAAGCAAAGGCATCCAGGTAACCAGCGGGACAACTAGGCCTACAAAGCCCTACTGAGAAGGGAGTTGTGTTCTTTACAAAAAGGACGAGTCAGTTCACAAAACTGAGACAAAGTCAACCTTTCTGGATATTTAATAAAGAAAGTGATATGTTTTCTTTATTCACAGCTGTGTCTGAGATTGAAATATAAGCACATACGGCTTGAACCTTCAGCCAGGACCCTCAGCCAAAGCCTGGCTGCGAGTTAGACCCCGGGACCAAGTCACTCCCCAAACCGGCAGAGGGTCAGACCTAGGTCAGCCTCCCCAAGTCCAGACCCCCAGACACTACTTCAAGTCTGCAGTCAGAATATTTGGGATCTAATTAGGAAGTATATTCATTTTTTAAAAGTCATGAGATTGATACTGATATATCTGATCAAAGGACCTGGAATTGACATAAGACAACTTAAAAATACAAAAGTACAGCCAAAGAGATCCCCCAGGTTTGTGGATCCTGCATGTCAGGCTGCCCTTTCCGTAGTTAAATTCAGCATAAGGGCTACTTGCCCAGCACAGCAGTAGGCAATGGTGAGGCCCCAACGTCCCGGTGCTACTGAGACCCCAACACAAAGGTCACAGAGAAAAATCCATCACCGAAACGAGCTTTTCTGCCAAAGCCCAAGAACGAACCAGGAGAGGGGGCCCCGCTGAGGATGCAGCAGCCAGACCAGGAGCCGCTGGAGGGAAGTTTCTTGTCCCCCAGGGTGAAGGGACAGGACCCTTTGCATCATCATCAATGATACTTTTCAAGTCGAGGACAACCCATAAAATTAAAAAGGGCTTTCTGTTGTTTTTCCACTTGTAATGCAGGGGCTCAGCTCCCGGCAAGTGAATGTAGGCGATGGTGAGGCTGAAAAGGAACCACAACGGAGCCATGGATGGGGGTTCATACCACTATATTCTCAGTGGTGGCTGGGCGAGACACAAAAAGCAAAGATCCGCCAGTACCCCAACCGGGGATCCTCCTGCACCAGTCTGGCTGGTGGCCAGGGAGACACAGGAAGGAGGATCCAGACCATCTGCACTTGCTAACGCAGCCACGGCACTTATACAGCGCACAGAGCAGTAGTGGCTGACGGCCAGCTGGTTACCGCCGACGGCCAGCTGGTGACCGCCGGCGGCCAGCTGGTTACCGCCGGCGGGCAACTGGTTATAGCTGATGGCCAACAGGTTACAGCTGACAGCCAACTAGTTATAAATGACGGCCAACTGGATACAGCTGACACCCAACTGGTTATAGATGATGGCCAACTAGTTATAGCTGATGGCCAACAGGTTACAGCTGACGGCCAACTGGTGATAGATGATGGCCAACTAGTTATAGCTGACGGCCAACTAGTTACAGCTGACGGCCACCTGGTTATAGATGATGGCCAACTGGTTATAGCTGATGGCCAACAGGTTACAGCTGACGGCCAACTAGTTATAGCTGACGGCCAACTGGTTATAGCTGACGCAACTAGTTACATAAGTGCATACATAGGGATGCGTCCTGCACATGTGCGGGTTACATAATCAAACCAGCACCTTCCCACGTGAGGCTGAGAATCTGGAAACTGCTCCCTGGGACTCCGTCCCAACACCGCCCAATAGGGCATGAAAAGAATGCTTATATGCAGCATTTAAGTTGCAGCTATACTACCTTATTTCAATTGTGGGAAAAAAACTAAAGAGTATCGACACCTGGTTGACCTTTCAGGAGGAAGCCCCTGGAGAACACACGATGGCCCGTGGGGAATGTGTGTGTCCTGAGGAGTCCATGGGGAATGCATGTGTGCCCTGGGGAAGCCCATGGGGGATGCCGTCACGTCCTGAGGGTAAGAGCAGGCTGGAAGCAAACACAGAAATGCTGAGCACAAACTGCATTTTGCAATTGCAGTGCCGGCCCCGTCTTCTGGGCTGACTGCAGCGCACAGGACGCAGGCAAAGCCCTTTCCTTGCTCACATCACTCAGCCATCACTGTGGTGTCATGGGGACATGCAGGCAGACACCATCGCATTTCCCAGGAACAGGGGACTTACAGAAGTCACGTCACCAGCAGAGCCGCGCCTCCTGGCTCAGCAAGGGCCGTCTTTGCCTCCATACTGCTCCTATCGCAGACCACTCACTGTCATCACCCCGCCTCAGACTGGCAGGTATGTGTGTCGGTTCCGATCCCCCAGGCTCCTAACAGATGCTAACAACCCCCACTCACTGCCTCCGGTCTCAGCCTGGATGGGAACGCCACACAGCGGCCCTCCTACTGCGTCCCAGGCTCTACCATATCGCCCTGGGCTGCTAGGCTGTCACACTGCAGCACCGAGTCACCCAGGAACAGTCCAAGTCCTGCTCATTCTGCGTCCCCTGGACAAGCACAGAGAGCCCATAAGTGGCCAGAGCCCCAGACAGCTAAGGCTGGAGGCCTGGCAGGAATGTCCAGATTGTTCTCGATCCCGTGAGGCGAAGTGAGGTGTGAGCCGAACCTCGGAAGCAGGTCCTTTGTTCCCACGAAAACTTGCACAACCTTCCGCCAGCACCGCACCACATTGCCAGGGGGCACAGAGCGCTTTGGGGTCAGAGACTGAGATTTGAAATCAGACTCGAGCACGCCTACTGTACACTCCATCCCCATCAGTGACCAACCTGGGCCTTAGTGTCCTCCTCTGTGAGACGTGTGACACAGAGGGACAGGGAGGACCAGGGAGATGAAGTGTGTGGGGCACAGGTGGCCCAGACCATGGGCCCAGGGGGGCGCTGAGCCCCACAAGCTGTCATCACATGTCCTCGCTCTGGAGCTCAGGCAGGTCAAACCACGTCCTCCAGCCCCACTTTTCACTCCTGAATGCCACTCCCACCTCCTCGTGTCCTCCTCCCACATCTGAAACGCAGGCCTCCTTGCTGGCCTGAACTTTCACAGCCTGACGCAGCCTTTTCCACTCAGCTTTTCACCTTTTTAAAACTGAACTTACCACTAAGCATTTCTGTTATTTTTCTTTATCTATGCTCTATGTGATGTGTATCTATCTGTTCATCTATCTATATCATCTATTTGTCATCTATGAATCTACCTACCTACCTAGGTAGATATAAGATCTGTTTACATCACCATGACCCACCTACTAATCTGGCTCTATCATCAACCTGCCATCTCTATCTATCTATCTATCTATCTATCTATCTATCTATCTATCTATCATCTATCTATCTAATCTATCTAATCTATCTAATCTATCTAACTATCTATCTATCTATCTATCTATCTATCTATCTATCTATCATGCTGCCCACATGGAAAAGAACTCAAACCAAATCCTATCCAAAGCTATCCCCCAATAAAGCCCTCAAACTCTGTGGTACCACTTATTCAACGTTTCTTTTACTTAAAATAACAAATGGAAACCCTCTGCTACCTACTTCTAGAGATTAAGAAATTCATGTATACTCAGATAATCTCAGTAGTTGTTGGGAAGCTATCACATCCGTCTCAGTCTTAGGCACTAAGACTACACACGCACTTTACACACACCCACTTGTCTCTTTGTAAAGCCGTCCTACATGAACTAGTGCAAGGAACTGTCACAAAGAACGTCAGTGCCACACATTACTCACAGCCAACTGAGAATGATACTCAAAATACTTAAGGACCAGAATGTCTGAGCCCAGGCCACAGCCCTGGCCAGCACTGGAGGGGCCCACTGTTAACCCTTTAACTGCTGGACCAGGAGAAGCCAGTGGACAAGCCCTGTGGATAGACGAGGTGGCGGAAGCCAGGGGCACAGGTCCTTGGCAGCCAGCTTGCCAATGTTCAAAGACGTCCCAAGCAGCCCCGAGCGCCTCCTGCCCAGCCCCCTACCTGCTGCTGAGACAAACCCTCTGGCATTGGGGTCAGGACGGCCTCGGGGTGCCTGCAGTCAACATCGATGAATAAGTCCTGCTCTTCTTCAAGGCCTGGCCTGTGATCTTAAAACAAAGTCAGAACACACTGGTTTGACACTCAAATAATACACTCAGAACATTTGTGCAGTAAATGCCTGTGAGAACAATACCTACGGAGTTCACTTAACTGTCCGCTGCTTACAGCGCGTGCCCCGAGACAGTCCCCATGCCCCCCAGCCCGTGTGCCCCCCAGGGAGACCAGGCTGGAGGAACCGTAGGAAGCGCAGGGGGCACCCGTGAGGGGGTAGGAGGGCTTCCTGGGCCACAGACCTTGTGAAATGAAGGACTTGGTGCGAATGAAGGAGCGGCCCCTCTTCACAGCGGCCTTTGTCTTCTCAAGCCCATCCTTGGTACCTTCCTTCGCAGCCTTCATGAGCTTCTGCACCTAAAAAAGGGAGACGTGAGAGGTGGGGCAATTCCACACAAACCTACTTGTTGCTTTTAATTTATTTTAAAAGAATACTGTCAAGTAGCTGGGTCTTGAAATGTCACCTGAAATTGGCTTTTGGATCTGGGGGAGCTTTTTTGGCTGTTGTGAGCGCATAGTTGTTTAGGGTTTGTATTTTTAAAAATGGAAAAACAAACTTTGAAAACAGAGCCCTTCTTTGACTTGGTTACAAAATTTCCCACTACATTTAAAATTCAGTCCTCATTTTTATTATAATCACTTATAAACACAAAAAGATTTGTAGACTTGGCAGGTGGAGAAACGAAAGCCCACAGGTGGTAAACGGCAAAGCATAGGAAACAGCAGAACCTGGCCAAACACCTGCACTGCACCCCCTGCCACTGGGCGCCCCACCGGTGGTGCCTTCCTGCGCCTGCCCAGGTGGAGCCAAGTCCCAGCCTCAGGTGGGACCTGCCCACCTCATGGAGCAGCCTGTGCCCATCCAAATGGCGGGATGGAGTTATGTGACAGGACAGACGGAGGGACAGCCGCCTTCGCTCCTTTGCCGGGGGTTAGGTCAGAAAGTCCAGGCCCAAGCAGGGCCATTTGTTGGCTGTGGGTCCCTCGAGCCAGTGTCTTAGTATGACACCTAGACGAGCCATTAGTGCTCAACAGCTTCCAAGGGCAGGTGTAGGCATTTAACTTACATTTCTGATTCTTTAAAAATCTAATGTCTCAGGCACTGGCCATTGGGCACCAAGTGATTCTTCTTTTAGAGAAAAGCCATATGACCTCTTATGCGACAAAGCAGTGTCCTTTCCCAGTAATTCCTCGTCCTCCTGGAAAGTCTCTTCTAGCAAAGGAGCTCCCAGGACCTTGCCTGCTCGCCTGTCTGCTGTCTATTCCCTGCCTTGGGTCTGCCTTCTCCTGCCCGTGCACCCCAGGATCAGACCTTCAGGGGTACCACCCAGCTGAGTTTGTGCAAAAAGGCGCCAGCCCAGCCGTCTGGACTGAGTGGGGAGCCTTCGGGGGAGCCTGGGCGGGGGAACCTGAGGGGAGAACCTGAGGGGGGAGCCTGAGGGGGAATCTGAGGGGGGAACCTGAGGGGGAAGCATGAGGGGAGAATCTGAGGGGGGAACCTGAGGGGGAAGCATGAGGGGGGAGCCTGAGGGGGAAGCATGAGGGGGAAGCATGAGGGGAGAACCTGAGGGAGGAGCCTGAGGGGGGAAATCTGAGGGGGGAGCCTGAGGGGGGAGCCTGAGGGGGGAACCTGAGGGGGGAGCCTGAGGGGGGAGCCTGAGGGGAGAACCTGAGGGGGGAGCCTGAGGGGGAATCTGAGGGGGGAGCCTGAGGGGGAAATCTGAGGGGGGAGCCTGAGGGGGAATCTGAGGGGGGAACCTGAGGGGGAAATCTGAGGGGGGAGCCTGAGGGGGAAATCTGAGGGGGGAGCCTGAGGGGGAATCTGAGGGGGGAACCTGAGGGGGGAATCTGAGGGGGGAACCTGAGGGGGGAGCCTGAGGGGAGAACCTGAGGGGGGAGCCTGAGGGGGAATCTGAGGGGGGAGCCTGAGGGGGGAATCTGAGGGGGGAGCCTGAGGGGGAATCTGAGGGGGGAACCTGAGGGGGGAATCTGAGGGGGGAACCTGAGGGGGAAGCATGAGGGGAGAACCTGAGGGGGGAGCCTGAGGGGGGAATCTGAGGGGGGAACCTGAGGGGGGGACCTGACGGGGGGAATCTGAGGGGGAAGCATGAGGGGAGAACCTGAGGGGGGAGCCTGAGGGGGGAATCTGAGGGGGGAACCTGAGGGGGGAGCCTGAGGGGAGAACCTGAGGGGGGAGCCTGAGGGGGAATCTGAGGGGGGAGCCTGAGGGGGGAATCTGAGGGGGGAGCCTGAGGGGGAATCTGAGGGGGGAACCTGAGGGGGGAATCTGAGGGGGGAACCTGAGGGGGAAGCATGAGGGGAGAATCTGAGGGGGGAACCTGAGGGGGAAGCATGAGGGGAGAACCTGAGGGGGGAGCCTGAGGGGGGAATCTGAGGGGGGAACCTGAGGGGGGAACCTGAGGGGGGGAATCTGAGGGGGAAGCATGAGGGGAGAACCTGAGGGGGGAGCCTGAGGGGGGAATCTGAGGGGGGAACCTGAGGGGGGGGAGCCTGAGGGGGGAGCCTGAGGGGGAAGCCTGAGGGGGGAATCTGAGGGGGGAGCCTGAGGGGGAATCTGAGGGGGGAACCTGAGTGGGGAATCTGAGGGGGGAACCTGAGGGGGGAATCTGAGGGGGGAACCTGAGGGGGGAGCCTGAGGGGGGAATCTGAGGGGGGAACCTGAGGGGGGAATCTGAGGGGGGAATCTGAGGGGGGAGCCTGAGGGGAGAACCTGAGGGAGGAGCCTGAGGGGGGAATCTGAGGGGGGAGCCTGAGGGGGAATCTGAGGGGGGAACCTGAGTGGGGAATCTGAGGGGGGAACCTGAGGGGGGAACCTGAGGGGGGAGCCTGAGGGGGGAATCTGAGGGGGGAACCTGAGAGGGGAATCTGAGGGGGGAATCTGAGGGGGGAGCCTGAGGGGGAATCTGAGGGGGGAACCTGAGGGGGGAATCTGAGGGGGGAATCTGAGGGGGGAATCTGAGGGGGGAGCCTGAGGGGGAATCTGAGGGGGGAATCTGAGGGGGGAATCTGAGGGGGGAGCCTGAGGGGGAATCTGAGGGGGGAACCTGAGGGGGGAATCTGAGGGGGGAACCTGAGGGGGGAGCCTGAGGGGAGAACCTGAGGGGGGAGCCTGAGGGGGAATCTGAGGGGGGAACCTGAGGGGGGAACCTGAGGGGGGAACCTGAGGGGGAAGCATGAGGGGAGAACCTGAGGGGGGAGCCTGAGGGGGGAATCTGAGGGGGGAACCTGAAGGGGGAGCCTGAGGGGGGAATCTGAGGGGGGAACCTGAGGGGGGGACCTGACGGGGGGAATCTGAGGGGGAAGCATGAGGGGAGAACCTGAGGGGGGAGCCTGAGGGGGGAATCTGAGGGGGGAACCTGAAGGGGGAGCCTGAGGGGGGAGCCTGAGGGGGAAGCATGAGGGGAGAACCTGAGGGAGGAGCCTGAGGGGGGAATCTGAGGGGGGAGCCTGAGGGGGAATCTGAGGGGGGAATCTGAGGGGGGAATCTGAGGGGGGAACCTGAGGGGGGAGCCTGAGGGGAGAACCTGAGGGGGGAGCCTGAGGGGGAATCTGAGGGGGGAACCTGAGGGGGGGACCTGACGGGGGGAATCTGAGGGGGAAGCATGAGGGGAGAACCTGAGGGGGGAGCCTGAGGGGGGAATCTGATGGGGGAACCTGAAGGGGGAGCCTGAGGGGGGAATCTGAGGGGGGAGCCTGAGGGGGAAGCATGAGGGGAGAACCTGAGGGGGGAATCTGAGGGGGGAACCTGAGGGGGAACCTGACGGGGGGGGGGAATCTGAGGGGGAAGCATGAGGGGAGAACCTGAGGGGGGAGCCTGAGGGGGGAATCTGAGGGGGAAACCTGAGGGGGGGACCTGAGGGGGGAATCTGTGGGTGGAGCCTGAGGGGGAAGCATGAGGGGAGAACCTGAGAGGGGGAGTCTGAAGGGGGGAACCTGAGGGGGGAACCTGACGAGGGGAATCTGACGGGGGAGCCTGAGGGGGGGACCTGAGGTGGTAGCCTGAGATGGGAGCCCGATGGGGGTGGGGGGGGACTTGAGGTGGGAGCCTGAGGGGGGAATCTGAGGGGGGAGCCTGAGGGGGGAATCTGAGGGGGGAACCTGAGGGGGGGACCTGACGGGGGGAATCTGAGGGGGAAGCATGAGGGGAGAACCTGAGGGGGGAGCCTGAGGGGGGAATCTGAGGGGGGAACCTGAGGGGGGGACCTGACGGGGGGAATCTGAGGGGGAAGCATGAGGGGAGAACCTGAGGGGGGAGCCTGAGGGGGGAGCCCGATGGGGGTGGGGGGGGACTTGAGGTGGGAGCCTGAGGGGGGAATCTGAGGGGCGAGCCTAAGGGGGAAGCATGAGGGGAGAACCTGAGGGGGGGAGTCTGAAGTGGGAGCCTGAGCGGGGAACCTGAGGGGGGAACCTGAGGGGGGAGTCTGAAGGGGGAACCAGAGGTGGGAGCCTGACGGGGGAGTGGGGGGGGGACTTGAGAGGGGAGTCTGAGAGGGGAGCCTGAAGGGGAGAATCTGAGGGGGGAACTTGAGGGGGGAGCCGGCTGGAATTTCACACTCAGCCCCAGGCTATATTGCGTTCTGTGGATGTCAGGCTGGCACATCTGCTCCCCATCGCTCCCCTGGGGAGTGAACCCTCCAGGCTGATGTCAGACACCTGTACCTCCAGCCCTGGCCATCTCTGCAGGTTCTTTACCCCTCATGCTTTAGGCTGCCTTCCCAAGGAAGCACACCAAGACCACCACTCAGCCCACTGAAACCAAACCACGCGCCGCTCCCCAGCCAGACGCCATCTCCAATCCTGCTCTACCTCGTCAACACCTCAAACCAAATGCCCCCTGAGGACCTGCTCCTGAAATCAGGGCTTGCCCCTCCTTCTCCTGGGCCACCGCTGCGCCTTCCTGACCCCACACGCCTGTGCCTCTGGTCTGATTCCTCCCCGCTCTCTCTTCCCCCAGAACTGGACGGCTCCACTTCTCTTTTCATCCTGACCCCGTCCAGGCTCTCTTCATTGAGAATCAGAGCTGTGGACACACAAGCAAGGAGCCTCAGGCTGCAAGCCCCCTCCCACATAAAGGGACCAAGACACAGTGTCCAGGGAGATGGAAGGACTACCGAGATGACACAGCCAGCCAGGACGGAGAAGCCAGGTCTCCAACTCATCCCATGGCTCTACCGATACCTGATGAGGGCACTCGCCTGGCCTGGCCCTCAGTTACTTACCCGTGGCATCTCTCACTGCTTCTCACATGCCCACGCTTCCTTGGGCCCCTCTGCTCACTACCTCTGGCACATTTCCAACTGCCACTGAGCTGGTTTCCTTCACTCGCATCCCGATGACCAAGCTCGGGGCTCCTGGAAAGTCTGCCGGACCCTGGATTCCACCTGCATGGCCAGCACTACCCGGCACTGCCTCCCGCAAGGAGCAGCCTGAATGCCAGGAAGTGATCCCAGGGTCTGTCTGTGCCTGCTTGAAAAGCCCGCAGCACAAAAATACTAGGGAGTAAAGCCGCTGACCACTGCAGAGGACTTTTCTAAGCAAACCTCTGTTTTCAGGTAAGGGCCATTCAACACATGTAAACAGGTCACAAAACATCAGAAGGGCAAAGACCAAATTGAAATAAGAGTTACTTGACAGTGCCCTTTTAAAACACAGCTCAAGGAACTGATCGTCACCAGGATCAAATCCAGCAGTTCTCAAACGTTTAGTCTCAGGAGCCTTTTACTAAATTCGTCACCATGATGGAGAGCCCCACTGAGCTTCGGTTTATCTGGGTTTTATTCACCTGTATATACTGTATGATGAGTTAAAACTGAGAAAATTGTGAAATTTTTAATGAGCATTCATTTAAAAGTAATAAACCTATTATTACATGTTATCTTAGATAACACATTTATGGAAAACTACATTTTTGAAAACAAAAAACAGGTGGTATTGTTTTACATTTTTGGCAATCTCTCCCTCATCTGGCTCAGAGACAGCTGGATTCAGCCTTCTGGCTGTGAGATCACAAAACTCAGCACCTCTGGAAAATTCCTCCATTCACATGTCAGTGCATGAGAGAGAGAGGCAAAGTCTCAGAATTAATGGGAACCCGCGAGTGGAATTGGGGTGATACCTGGAACCCCTGGACCACACTTTGAGAACCACTGTCCCAATACAAATGGCCGACACTGTTGCCTTAGTGCTGCTTTTTAAAGTATGGTCTGTTTTGGAATAAGCAGTTTCAATGTAGCTGGTCAAAAAGTGAACCACACTACCTTCAGTTCATGTTTTTGCTTTAGCTGCTGAATCTCTACCGCTCCCACTGTGTTTGCCATCAAATCTTTCATCTTTTTCTCATAGTGCTCCTTTAAACGGGTTAGGTCATGGGAAAGCTACAGCATAAAGAGATACAAGTTTTTCACAAAAACGCTCTTTTTGGTATTTCAGACAATCTTACATTGAATTGACTTCGGCAGCCTCTGTGAGTGGCACTCACATGCCACGTTCCTCCTGCCACAGGCTCCCAGGAAACACACACCACGCGAGCCCCTATTTCTAGCCCACCGACTCTTAGAAATAAAATTATGAGTAAGTAAAACATCATCAAAAGACAGATGCAATTTCAGATGAGTCAGGCTGGAGACTTTTCTATGCAACCAAGAGCAAATAAATACACACACACACAAATCTATGCAAGATCATTCTTCTTTTGATGAAATCAAAATAATCAGGTATATACAATGTGTATAAAATTACTCCTTTATGTCAGCACCAAAGCAGAAGAAGTTTGAATTCGATGCTATACTGAAGGGTGACATAATGTAGGGACAGCCAGCACAGATCTTTAAGTCTCCAAAGTGATATAATTTCTCTCCAACTGGTGAGGATGTAGTGAAATCTCATAAATCACGGTTGTGTGACCACAAATGTCTCAAATATGCAAACCAGGGCCCCTCTGCTCCTCTAGTGAATATTTCCCATGTCAACCAGGGCAAGGACATAGGAAGTGATTTTTGATAAAAATTTGAGACTGTTTCTAAAATGTCCCTCCAAGAACTTACAATGGTGTTTTGGTAGTTTTTACAATCTGACTTCTTCAACTGGAAAATTTGGTACTTCTTACTGCCCTTCCATCTTGAACACCCGGTTTTCCCATCTGCATCCTAGGATGTTGCCATGGCAACGTGAGTGCAGGAGAAAGAGTGCGGGAGTGAGAAGAAACCATGCTCTTGAGCCAGTTTTATGGGGCCTCACAGCTGTCTGTCTTCCTAGCACTGAGGCTGCTGAACCACTGCCATTCTCACTCGGCACTGGGGGTGGTCTGTCCGGGAATAGGGTCCATTCAGATGGCAAGCAGGGCAGGGGTTTTGTTCAATAATCATGCTACCGGGTTCATCGGGGGTCCAACCATGACCTAGCCCGTTTGTGCTGTAACCACCCAGGCCTACTGAAGATGAAACTGAAGAGTGTTTTTACCACTCTTCCACGGTACCCACTGAACACTCCCCATCCTGCTGTGATCAGATCCCAAAGCGTTCCTTTCAAATCTCAATTTAAACCTAGAATGTTGAGCTTGGTTGTATTGAGTTAGGTCTACCTGCAGCTTCCAGGACCGGCTCAGGCTCAGCTGTAACAATTATGGTGATGGAAGAGACCTGAGCTCCTGGGAAAGGCTTGTGCTGACACCAAGCAGTCGGGCCAGCTACCACAAAGGGGTATTGTCTTGAGTTTCATGGACAAGTTTACAGACATGAGAACCTATAATAACCTGTATGCCACAAACACCTGGGGGCCACACCTAAGTGCACCTATCAGTCTGGTTCCTGGGCGCGGGCAGGGTGGACCTGTTTACCACTTTGTCACAATGGCGAGGCACTAGGTACAGGCCTGCATGTCACCCGCACACGGAAAGTACATGAGGACACTGACATACCTGCAGACATCAGTACAAATCAACCCCTTTACAAACAGTCAAAAACCCAACAACAAAAGTGCACACAGGACAGTCACCGCTGAAAACTGGAAGGAAGCTCACTCAGATAATGGACTCAAGAAAACTCCACCCAGTTCAGGAGCTCATGCTTCAATCTCTAGTTCCTCCTGGGCCTCTCCGCTCAGGAGAGTCACGCGTGCACACACGTATGCGCACACGCACACTTGCACACACTCCTTTTAAGGAAGAACAGCCCGGGGCAGCTAGCAGCTTCTGACCTTGACATCATTTGGAACATACCCGATTTTTATACCTTCCTGTTGGAAACACTGAAGTTCAAACCACCCTTACAGGACAGCGGGGTTTTGCCATGTCCTAGGAGACCCGACTGGATCGAGTCAGCGAGCAAAGCAAGCAATAACTTTGTGCACAAATGGAGTTCCGTGTACACAGCACAAGGAATCCAGAGAATGGTTATCCACTTTCTTAAAACATTCAAGACAGTGAGCTTGCTTATGGGCTTTGGTGATTTCACTTATAACCTATCCCCCATCCTGTATGGCTATCTACACTTACTGTGTGAGATGAGGACGCCTTCTCATCCGCCACTATTGTGCTTTCAGCGAACTATGTACAGCACCTTAAAGAATAACTATTTAACTCTCATGCTTTGCAGTCCCATTCACATGACATCTTCCCTAAACCAGCAACCGGACACTTACTTGCTTTTTGTGGTTGCTACGCAGGAAGGACCTGGGGACCCCGTCCTTGCACTCGGAGTCGCTCTGCTCTTCGTAACTTTCAAATTCACTCGAACTCCATCCATACTCCAAAGAGCTGTTTCCACCTTCATCTCCGTTCTCAACATCATCGTAAACCATTTCATCTGATAAATAAATGCCAGAATGAAATTAAAAGCATACACTAACTAGCTGCCGTTTCGTGCATGTCTGTCACTGCACCTCACTGAGAATGGGGTAGAGCATTTCAGAAAACCCAGGAGGAGTGGTGCAGAGCCTTGGCTCTGCTCCTCGAAGGGCACTGGGTGGGCCCTCCAGGGTGAGCAGTGAGGGATGGGGTTTGACAAAGCTCTGAGCCCCAGCCTGTCTGTCCCCTGAGGACACTGGCCCTCCACAGAGCCCACAATTACACCAAATGATTCGCCACCATAGACAGCTTTTCACAAAGGAAAATGTTTCTTTAGATAAATGTATGGAATATAAACATATTATTTACATGGGTGGATGGGTAGATGGATGGATGAATGGATGGATGGTGGATGGACGGATGGAGGACAGATGAATGCATGGATAGGCAGGTGGATAGATGGATGGATGGACAGATGGACAGATAGACAAGTGGATGGGTGGTAGATGGATGCCTGGATAGACAAACAGATGGATGGGTGGGTAGATAGATAGATAGATAGATAGATAGATAGATAGATAGATAGATAGATAGACGAGTGGGTGGGTGGGTGGGTGGGTGGATGGATAGATGGACGGGTGGACAGACGGACAGACGGATGGATGATGGATGGACAGATGGATGCATGGATGGGCGGATGCGTGGGTAAATGTATGGACGGACAGATGGATGGATGGACAAGTGGATGGGTGGGTAGATGGATGCATGGATAGACGGATGACAGATGGATAATGGGTGAATGGTGGATGGATAGATGGATGGGTAGATGAGAGAGATAGGTAAGATTCAAGTATGAGCACAGTACAGCTCACTGCAGACAACTGTAAAATTTGCTGTTGTGCTGAACATGACCTAATACAGCTTGTAAACAATCTACTGCTGTATTTAGAGGGCTTCATCATGTCACTCATGCCAGAACTCGCAAAGAGCACACCACACATGCTGACAAAGGTGCTGTCGTCACAGGACAGCCGCGGCTGACCAGAGCAGTCTGGCAGGTGGCAGCTGTACACACTCCCCCGTGCTGTGGCCCCAGTTTCCTGTGCGGGGAGCAGCCTACCTGGTGGGGTAAGTTCCCAAAGACACACTTCAAACTTGTTTTTACAGAAATTACCCTTTAATTGCCACTTTGTTCACTGCATGGATTTAAGTAACTACCCAGGAGTGTATTTATTTGTAAGCACCTGGGAGTTTTATTTATAAAGAGGCCCAAATGCAAGCGTGTGCATTCCCAGTGTGGGCCCCAGAGAGCAGGGACAACTCCACCAGCCGAGCTGGGGACATAACAGCACACAGCCCTCGTGGAACTGACACACTGAGACCTGCTTTAGCGCTCCACCATTCAGTAAGCCTGCGGTAGGCATGGAGAACTGTCCTTCATCAGGGAAGGGTCCTTCTAAATCTTTCCATCAAATGGCCACTGGATGCTACTGAGCATATACTGAGATGAGGTTACTGGTTACATCCGGCTATCTGCTCCCTGGGGACGACATTAAAGAGCCTGCAGCTGAGGAAGGGTCCTTGAACTCCCCAGAGGAATCTGAAAGCTCAGAAAGTCCTTTCCTTGTTGGCTGGGATTCTGCGGGACTTGATTTCCTGAAATTTTGGGGGGGATATTCAGCATCAGGCCTTCCAGGTGAAGGGGACTATAAGTTTATGCTGACACCTGACATGGGTTATGGGGTGTGTTGTCTCAGTCACCAGGACTGCCGCTGCCCTGAAGGCTGGTCCCTGATGCAGCCACACTGGTCCTGGCAGGCTGTGTGGCAGATGAGTTGAGCAACTGATTAGGCAGTTTTAGTCATCACAGACTTAGTAATGCTTACTTTCGGATATACTCAATTTTAAAGGGATTTTTCCATTTTCTAAGTGTTTTAATTTGATATTTGTATAAAGTTTACAGATTCCTCTCATGATTTTTATAAATTTCTACTGCAGTTATGCCCTCCAGATTGATCTTTCCTTCCCCCTCTGTCCCTGTCTTCCCCTCTCTTCCTAACGGACCAAAGGCTTGTCTATTTTGCATTCTTTTCAGAGAACCGCTCTTGGATTTTGCTGGTTCTTTCTCGTTTCTTTATCTCTTGCTTGCCATTTTTGTTCTTATCATGTGTATTTCCTTCCTCCACTTTCTCTGACTTTGCTCTTCTTTTATGTACCAAGTTGGATGCTGAGATCATTGTTCTTCAATCTTTTTTTAACAGATGCCATTATCTCTATTTAATTCCTTATTATTTTAAACCTATCCCACAAGTTTTCATGTAATATTTTCATTATTCAAGTCAAAACATCCTCTAATTTCCATTCTGACTTCATACTTGGCTATGAATTGCGTAATAGTGTGATTTTTAATTTTCTAATGTTCATGCTTATTTTTTATTGGCATTATCTGGTTTTTATCAAGAAATGAGCCTGAATATCAATTCTCCAGCATTTGTTAACATTTGCTTTTAGGCATACTATTATGCAGTTAATTTTCAGAAGTGTCCCATGTGTTTAAAAAAAATGTGCATTCTGAAACTACTCGCTTCATGGTTCTATATATGGCCCTTAGTTGGCCACATACTGTGTTCTCTGCAATTTACTAATGTTGTATCCAAATCCATAACAGTGGAGGCAGCTTTCTTAAAATCTCCCACTTCACTTATGTATTTGTGTATTTCTGATTCTACCTCAGTCATATTTTGCTTTATAAATTTTAGGCTATGTTGTTAGGTGCACACAAGTTTAGAGCTGTTATATCTCTTGTGAAGGACTCTATGTCTAATAATGTTTTACAGCCTAATACGTAATATTTTATTCTAGTTACAATGGCTATATTTTGGTTAGAATTGGCCCTATGTTCCTTTTTTTCATCCACTTACATACAAATGTTCATATCCTTATGCAGTTCTCATAATCTATGCCTGGTTTTGCTGTGTTATCCAACCTGAGAATTTCTTTCTCTGGCAATTGCAGTCATTTTATACTTACTATAAGTACCAATATATTTGGACTAATTTTGATACATTTTTTCATACTATGTTCCATGCTTTCTTAATTTATATTTTCTTGCTTTCTACCATATTGGGTTTTGCCCTCCTATTAGGTTGGTGCAAAAGTAATTGCGGTTTAAAAAGTTAAAAATAATGGCAAAAACGGCAATTACTTTTCCACCAACCTAATAGTTTGGAAGTTAAATAATCTATTGCTATTCTTTTAGTGGTTACCCATAAAACGCACACCTGACCTATCATAGCAAAAAAAGTCAGTATCCATACCCTCCTCTTGAAAAAACACGGACATTAGGACCTTGGGGTCAGCTACGCCCACCCCTTTCTCAGTGCGCCTGCAGGGCCTCGGGGCCTGTGTGCCCTTGTGCTCTTAAAGGGAAACACAATTAGTGCCTTTGATGCTGGTTTAGATTCATCCCCCACTTTGTCAATTTAGTTGCTCACTATTCTTTTTTGATTCCTATCACGTTCAGTATCCTTTTCCTTGAAATACACTATTTCGTTAGAGTCTGTGAGTGGTAAGTCTCCCCAATCTTTGTCTGATATTGCCTTTATTCTCTTTTTAAAGGATTCGACTTAGGCTGGATGTTGAAAGCTAGGTTGAAATACCGAGTTTTCTTCAGCACTTTGAGAACATTCTCCAGCTGTCCCACAGCACAGTGACAAGTCTGCTGTTCTTTGCAGATCACGGTTCCATTGCACGTAATCGTGCTCTCACTCATTAAAACATTCATCGTGGCTTTGGCGCTAAGCAGTGTCAACCGTAGTGCCGAGGTGTGGACTGATGCTGGACCTGCGTTGGATTCGTAGTTCTACAATCTGAGAACTTATGGCTTTCCTTATTTCTAGAAAATCCTTAGTAATTCTTGCTATTTCCACGTTGATATCATTTATTACACTTATGCTGGTACTTCTCAGGCTCCATGTTTCTTACCTTTTCATTCACAGTTTTCCCATCCTCAGCTCTTTCTGCTTCTTTAGGGTAATCATGACAATTAGTCTCGATCAAGTGTTGTAACCTAAACACACACACACGTGTGCACACGCACACCAGTCCTCTAGCACATGGTATCAGTGAGACACTGCAGAACACACACATGAATGTCACACACGGGCTGCACATCTGGGGAATATGCACACGTGAGGCAGTTTCACATTCAGAGGGAAACATGCTACACTGAATCTCCTAAACCCCAATTCCAGACAAAGTCAAACCTGGTTCAGAGTCGGAATTTTCTCTTGGCACATCATCATAAATGGCTTCTTCTGGATCTGGAACGAAAGGAGGGGAAGTTTTACAAATTGACCAAGCTCCACTGAGTGCAACTTACATGTTCTAGGGCCATAGTTCCCTATGATGATATAATATTCCAAACGTTAGATTGCAGGGTAATTAATAGTACCTTACCAAAGCATAAGCATTACTTTTAGGGCATGACATTTTCTTAGGATTGAAGGAAATCACTCTAAACGGACCAGTTGTGAAATACCTCCAACAGGGGGTTTTACGGTTTCAAGACTAATTTATTCCATTACTTTGTGTTCAATTACACATCTCTGTATGGCTCTTTTATAAACATTATAAAGTTACGATGTTCTGATATAAGTGACATACAGTTTCAGAAATAAAGGGACAGCTCAGCTGATGTTCTGTGAAGTGAGAAACTTAGAATTAACCAATGACGTTAGGGTCTTGTACCTAAACATGAAAGGTAGCCACCTGCAAGTATAAAAATATTTTAGGACCAAGTTTCTCAAACTGTATTATGTGGAACATCAGTGTCCTATGAAATTATAACAAGTTTTCTTAAATAAAAGTGTGGGGGCGGCCTCCACGGGCAAAATACTTAGTGTAAGCTGTACTAGAAAGTCATGGAGGAAAGTGGCAATATTTGAAATTCAATTAAATGTCTGCAGGACTTCCATGCTTTACATGGAAATCAAATAAACCCTCTTACTCTGTGAAAACCATAGAGGTCACTGGTTATAAAGCAAAACAAGAAAGTGAGGTGAATACAACTAACTGTTCCTCTGAGCTGCAGCAATTGTCACCACCCCCACACTATGGGGGTGGGGGCTCAAGGACAGCCTTATTCTTTTGCTTTCTTGTAATATTTACTAACTGCCACAACAGTGAATAGTCCACTGCTGTTAGATAAGGTGAGGGACTCCAAGTTACAGAGCCTACTTTCAAATACAGTTATTCTACTCAACTGTCATTTGGGAACAAAAATGAAGTGCGAGAAATTCAGACAAATTTTACTTTGGAAATAAAATTGCTAGAAAATAGCGAGACAGTAATTTAATCCTGTAATGATCCTGATTTACGACCCGCCCTAACAGAGTCACTTAATTACACTGAGTTCTTTGTTTTGACAATGTCATAATTAAAACCAGAACGAAGGGTTCCAGGAGATAATTTAGTAATTAGGAGACAGCTAGGAATAGTACTGCCTTGTAAATCAGTCATCTAAGACAATTACACAGAAATTTGGGAGCCAGTGGATAAGAAATGAGGATGATTTAAAAAGCAATCTTCACTTTTGCTTTAAAAATTTAAAAAACAACAAATAAATCTAGGTAAAAATAGCTGAGCTTTCTAAACCACACGCGAAACAGAAGGTCTGGCATGCCATCTGTTCAGGGGGTTGGCATAACCACCCACCCACCCCCTCTTCAAAAAACGGTGCCATGAAAACGCGCCTCCGGCTGGTTGCGGACGAGGGAGGAAGGGGAGGAAGCATCTACCATCTGCCCCCCCCCCCCCCCCCCCCCCCGCCGAGCGCCGGGGGTTTGGAGGCCGCTCTGTTTACGGTTCCAGGGAAGTCAACGTCCTTTGCAGCTTTTAGACCCGGCAGGACCTGGGCCCAATGGGCGCAGCCAGACAAGCACGCGGGGCGGGGCGAGGACGGGGACTGGGACAGGGACAGGGACGGGGACTGGCGCGCGGCGCTTACTGTCCATCCACGCGGTGTTGGCCGGGTCCGCAGCCCACCGGGCGAGGGCGCTGTCTTCCACGCGGGCCCGATCCTCGCTTAGGGAAAACAGACCATAAAATCAGGGGACTGAGGCCCTTCCGGCGACTAGCTTGCTGCCTGTCCCCAGGGTAGACACGTGCCACCACGCGTGTGCCCTGGGTGTGTTCCCAGAGACGGCTGCGGGACGGCTCCCGTTCAAGTCTTCACTCGCAGCGCCTCACAAACACGGGCTTCGACGCCCCCCACGCGCCAGCACCGCGGGTCACGCAGGAGCGTGGAGGAAGGCAGGGCCCGCGCCAACACGCCTGACCTGCCCCCCTTCTCAGCAGGCCTTTGGGGTCCCCTGTGTGCCACCAGGCCCCGGGCTGCAGACGGGCCTCAGCCTCAGCGCAGGTCGTGGCGGAAGGAGACATCTGACCACCAGACGCAGCAAATGCCCGTGGTCGCGCGGCCACGTCAGAGTCCCCCACAAAAAGGGACCTGGGGGAACGAGGGGCAGCCACCGGGATGCTTCATTCAGAGGAACGAAACCAGGGTCACGCCACAAGTGCGCGACGCCTCTGAGAGGCGCAGCGGGGTCAGTGGGAACAGAGTGGACCACAGCATCCCCGGGAGCTCGTCACAAGGACACCCCGAGCGGTAGTGTCCTCACTGAAGTGAGAAGGACAGAGACTGGCCCTCGGGTGACCGTCCGGAGTAAACACAGGAAGCTCTGAGAAACAGGCACACGGGGAGGGGGCTGAGCATGTGTCCCCCACAGGGGGACAGACGGGTCACTGCCTTCTGCCTGTGGCCTCAGACAGGACCCCACGTATGAGGCAGAATTTGGGCTGCACTCTGAAATACAACAGGTGACAGATCAGGGAGATGACGGTCTAGACAGACAGAAGGGCATTCAAAGTGGGGGAGACCCTTGAGAGGTACTCGTGGGACATGCGGCAGGAAAGAGAGAGCTGGTTAAGGAGAGTGATAAGAAAAAGCTTGACATATTAGATGTATATTCTAGGGAAATTTCATTCATCCATTCAATCTTAATTTCCTGAGAAACTGAAATAACTTATCCTTCAGCCTAGGGCGGGCCTTCTGTTATAGGCGCTCATAGAACCACATTCCTTTCTTTCAGAATAATGACCTCTGAATATATAATAACCCATCATCAGTGTGACTATCTGATGAATAACCCTCTGCCACACTGATATTGTTAGAAGAATAAAAGCACTAAGACCAGATTACTTACCATTCCATTCCTGGTGCCTAACATGCAGAAATGTTTGCCAAATGAGAAAAAATAAAAAGCACACCACTAACCATGCACCACACACCGACCATGCTAGTTGGTAGATATGGTAAAACCTGGTCAAACAAACCAGACTTTAAATTTAAAAAAAGATTACAAAGTACAAAGAAGAATATTGTATATTGATAAAAAAGGGTCAATAAATCAAGAAGATATAACAATTATAAACATACACACTACTAACAAAGGGACCCCAAAATATATGATACAAAAATGGAGAAAATTGAAGGGAGGGATACACAGCTTTACAATAACAGTTGGGGACTTCAATATTGAACTTTCAATAATGGACAGAAAACCAAGCAGAAGATCATTAAGGGGACAGAGGACTCGAACAACACCCCAGACCAAAGGGACCTGAGAGACATATAGGCCACCCAACGTTAAGCACTAAAATTAAAAAAAAAACACAAAAAAAACCAAGAAAATAAAAACCAATTGTTTTTAAAGGCTAAAACTAAGAAGAAAACAGAGAAAAAGCTTCATGACATTGGATTGGCCAGTGTCATTGGATATGACACTGAAAGCAGACAATAAAAGAAAAAAATAAATTGGACTTCATCAAAATTAAAAATGTTTCCACATTGAAGGATATTATGAAGAGTGAAAGGAAAACCCACAGAATAGAAGACAATATTCACAAATCTAATATCTGATAAGGGATTAATACTGAGACCATACAAAGAACACCTACAACTCAACAATAAAAACCAATTCAAAAGTTGGCAAAGACCCTGAATGACATTTCTCCAAAGGAGACACATAAATGGCCAATAAACACATGAACACATGTTCACCGTCATTAGTCAGAAACGCAAATCACCACCAGCAAGAGGAACGTTTCACCCTCACTAGGATGGTTTTAATTTTTTAAATGGAAAGTAAGTTTGGTGAGCTTGTGGAGAAACTGGCCCTCTCATGCCCACCGGTGGGGCCAGTGGCGCTGGTGGGAACATGAGACCGTGTGGCCTGGCTGCTCCTCACAGTGTTAACCGCGGACTCCCCATAGGACCCAACAATTCCACTCCTGGTTGTGTCTGCAGAGGAACCGAGGGCAGGCAGCAGAGCAGATGCTCGTACGCTGGTGTCTGAAGCAGCATTACTGATAATGGCCCAATGGTGGAAACAAACCACGTTTCCATCAACAGGTGAATAAGTAAACACAATGTGCTATGTACACACAATGAAATATTGTTCAGTCTTAAAAAAGGATATTCTGACACACGCTACAACATGGATGGACCTTGAAAACATTTTGCTCAACGACAGAAGCCAGCCATGGAAGGACAAACACTGTGTGATCCCACTCACAGGAGTTCCCTAGAATAGTGAATTCAAAGACACAATGCAGAGTGGAGGTGACCAGGGGCTGGGGCGAGGGGGACAGTGCCATCGTATCATGGGTAGAGTTTCTGATTGTGGGGTTGAAAAAATTTCAAATGTAGAGAGTGGTGATGTTTACACAACACTGTAAATGTATTTTATGCCACTGAATTTTACACTTAGAAAGGGTGGAAATGGCAACTTTTATGTAGAGATTTTTTACAATTTTAAAATGAATAATGCAACATACCAAAAACCATAGAACAGAACACTTTAAACAGGTGAAATGCATAGTGGGTGCATTATCTCAATAGAACTGCTTAAAAGCAAAAAAATAAGCACACCTGCCACATGAGCAGGTGCATGTTCTAAGAGCTGGTAAAACTGGGGCTTTGTCTTTAAAGAATTCATAGTCTAGTAGCAGAAAGGGACACAGGAAACCACAGTGAGAGCACAAAGCAATCAGCTATAAGGCAGATATGCACACAGCTCTGGAAACACAAAAGAAGAAATCTTATGAAATGAGAATTTAAGCTGGGTTTTGAGGGGTGAGTAGGAATCTGCCTCAGGGATGGATTTTCCCAGCCATATCAAGCCCATGAAATCGCATTTGTGAAGGCAAGTGGCATGAAAGAAAGGCCTACAATCAAATCAGTTTGCAGGACTCTGGGTGGAATCTGGCTTAGATAGGCTGAGAAATGCCTCTTTTCCCAGCAAAGGGTTCTGAGAACCTATTGATGCTAATGCACACTGGGCATCTGCAGGCGGGAGGCTGAGCAGCGTGTCTTCCAGTCCTGTTTGGCCATGGACTCGGTTTGTTCTTCCACACGGAACAACACTAACGCCTGCAGGAGAACCCAGTGTGGGGACCTGGACAGGGTAGAGAGTCCGGAAGACAGGAAAGCCCAGGCAGTCACACCTCCGAGCACTGGGAGTCACTGCACTCCACATGTCCACATAGGCACGGACTCAGAACACCCATGGACAATGCATAGGTACCTGCTTGGTGGGTCCTCAGAACTCAGAGAATTAAATTGGCTGTCTTCTGCTACTTCCAGTGTTTCTGCTAAAAAGGAAAAGAATTCATATTGTTTGAAGACTGCTAAAAATGGTTAGGAAGTTCATTTTCATCCTTCAAAATGATTTCATACTTTGCTTTCTTATCAACTGTAGGCTTAACCTAGCATAAAGAGTGTTAACTGATGGATTTAGGGCTTTTTAGCTTTTGGATAAAATGTATTCCAAATGGGTTACAATGAAGAGTGACAACCAAAAGTCTTATGAAACAGCCAGAAATAAAATGATACCCAAATAAATCAAGCTAGACTTAAAAAGAGACATCATATTCTCCCCCGTTTCTTAAGTTTTCATGGGATATTACAGTTGTGATTTATTTGAAAGTGTGTCTCCATGGCAACCTCAAAAGATTTTCAGGGGGAAATACTTAAGTTTCTGGTATTTGACAACCAAACTTTTCCCTATACTCACATGTGCACACACGTGCAATTGCACATACATGGCCACATACCTACACTCACATGAGCGCACTTACATTCCCACATGCACACTTGTGCACATATACTCACATGCATGCATTCATATTCCCACACATGTACATACTCATGCACACCAGTACTCACATGTGTGCACATGCATACACACACATGCATGCACTCAACAGTCCCACACACATGCTCATGCAAACATGTACACTCATATGTGTGCATTCATGCCCGCACATGCACATATCTGTGCACACACGTACTCACATGTGTGCACACTCACATTCCTACACTCATGCACACGTGTACACTCACATGCAGGCACATTCACTTTCCCACACACTCATGCACACCATACACTCACATGTGCACACTCACATTCCCACACACTCATGCACGTGTGTACAGTCACATGCAGACACACTCACATTCCCACACACTCATGCACACGTGTACACTCACATGCAGGCACACTCACATTCCCACACACTCATGCACACGTGTACACTCACATGCAGACACACTCACATTCCCACACACGCACACATTCATGCAGACACATCTCCCTCACTCCGTCTGGTTGGTGTTCTTGCACCTCCGGCTTTGGTTCACTAAGAGGAATGACGGCTTGTTGACTGCTGTGCTGCCAGCGACGCCCACAAAAAGCCTTTTTGAAGGAATTTCGTGCTAAGTCGCCATTCTTGAACTTGCAAAGTGCTCAGCAGTTGCCTCAGCCCAGGAAAGCTGGGCTCTCTGTGGTCAGCTTGGGGGTTCCACCCATAAAGAGTAACCAGGTGCCACTCCATGGTGGGGGTTCGCTGGGCAGCACACCAGGCTCTCATAGGCATTAAGTGGACAGCTCTCTGGGCCCTGCTCACTTATGTTTCTTCCCAGGACGACAGGTCAGGCTCAGAGGAAAGGCGACGGGGGAGACAAGGAGAGGTCCCGTGAACAAAGACCCCAGCTAGACAGACCGACCACAGAGCCTGCAGTTCCCGGAGCAGTGGACGACACAGAGCACATGCACACATAACTACACCTTAACACAAAACAGAATGAATGCCCCCAAACGCACAGGTTTCAGAGTACCTGGGGGGAAGGGGCCAGATATGGGGCGCTCACAGGCCCCCCGATCAGATGTGACAGCACAGCCCAGGTCAGACTCTGCTTCAAATTTCCCCAAACAACAAGCTCTGAGACCTGTCCTGACTGGGCTGTTGTCACAGGAGATAACTTGGGAAACAAACATCTAATGACCAGGAGCGGGCACACAGTGAGGCACGGGTCCCACCCCGGAGCCTGGCACCCGCCGCAGTGCAGAGGGGGCCCTACCTTCCTCGTGTGGGGCCGGGGTGTGCACGACAACAGGACTGGAGTAGGCGGGCAGGAGCGCCGGCAGGCTGGAGGGCACCGCGTAGCCGCAGGGCACGGGCACCACGTAGCCGCTGGGCACGTGCAGGCTCACACTGTCGCCTTCCACCTCCGGATCCGGGGGCCGGGGCTGGTCCTCCTGGAAGGGCGTGATGTCTATGACGGAGTAAGGGCTGACTCTGGCTGGGGCCGCAAGCTTAGTCGGTTCCACCGGCACAACCAGTAGGGCCATGTCCGTCCCCGTGCCGTTTTCTCCTCCTGGAGCCAAACACACAGTCATCAGGGCCACACGCCCTTGGGCTGCAGCTGGCAGGAAGCGGTGAGCCCGAACCCCACCCCACGCAATGCCAGGGCTCCTGGAGGTTCCCAGGCCCTGGGCCTGGGGGGGCGTGCGGGGAGCACCTGGCTCGGGGACGGGCGGCATGTACAATGCCTGGCAGCTCCCAGGACGGCTTGTCCAGGAGACAGTAAGTCAGAGCTGCCAGAAGTAGGATCTTAACTGTGCGAGGTCTGTTATGGACAGAAACGAGCAAGTCTGGCCCCACCGCCCATCTGGTCAGCAAATAAAGCAGCCAGCATCACCTCCAAATGTCAGAATATACATTAAGCTCCTAGATTTGACTCATCTCAAATCACATTAGTGTAAAACTACTGACACACGGACGAAGCCGTTTTCATTAGAACACAGGAATACCTGCTCCCTCCAGAATATAAACAGAAGGCAACTCCAAGAGATGGAAATCATGGAGGACAGTCCAAGGACACGAGAGTCAGCCGAATCTGCATGAAGTGCTTTCAGACATCGCAGAAACAACACCCCCTCCACAGCAGGTCGCCCATCCGCTGGGAGATGAGGGGGTGGGTGGGCCTGGGGTCCAGGGCCGCCTAGGGACTCACCTGGGCTGCCGGCTGTGGCGTCTGCACCCGCGTCACCGGCTGAGGGGGTGCCCAGGCCTTGTCTGTCTGCTTCTGGGACTTCATCTCCGCTGTCAACATCCAACCGTTCTCCCTCCTCCTCATCATTCCTGCTGTACTTCACTTCACTTTCTAAAGTTGAAGGTAACACACTTACAATTAACATCTATTGCTGAACAAAGACAGAAAACAAAAGGGCGGGGATGGGCGGCGGGGCTGACCGCTGCCCCCACTGCGTTCGCACTCAGTACTTTTTACCAGAAAAAAGACATGGAATTAGGCTTCTGGATCAGCGGTTTCCACGTCCTTTTATAGGCCCTACAACTCACAGTTTGAAAAGGAAAAGAAAGGAAGAAGAAAAGGCACCTTCCACATGTAGATACGCACACCATGGGCTAGGAAATCCATTTAGGAAAACCAAGTCCTGAGGCCATTCTGAACCGCTGGGCGAGGGGCTGGGGGTGGGGGGGTAAGTCCGCAGCGCCCATTCGGTCCACAGAATGGTTTGTCCGTCCACTGCTCCTCCCGGCAGGGGCCGCCATCCTGAGGGCAGAGCTGCCTGTCACCCCTCTCATGACAATTATGTCCAAGGTGCTGTTTGGGGATGGCAGGAGGGGACACAGGATTTGTAGGTGTGAGGGCTTGCAGGTCACAAACAGGACAATTTCTCATGCAGACTTTGAGAAGACACGGTCAGCTGAGGTCCCCTTGGAAGACCAGGACACTACATCGGCTTTAAACCCAAATCACTACGTGGTGACTTTTCTTTAAAAACTTTTTAAAAAAGAAAAATGCAGAACTGGAATTAAAATGCTGTGAAATGGCATTGAAATCCTCCATGTTGACCTGTGTTTTGTATATATTATATATATAAATACTTTAAAAGTATATTTATAAATATTTCCTTTAAAAAGAAATGGGTTGGGGGTAGGGGGTTGACACAGTTGTGAGGGATATAAATGATAAACGTCTAAGTATTACTGTGTTTTGTGCTCCTGAAACTAATAAAAAAACAACTCACACACACACACACACACACACACACATAAAAACAATACATATCAGTCAAAAAAAAAGATAAAATAAATGACTTTAAAGATAAAAAGGAATAAAAAGAAATGGGTGAAGGTGGTCCGAAGGCTACAAAGTTTCAGTTATAACATAAATAAGTCCTGGGGATGTAATGTACGGTGTGGTAACTTGAAAAAAACACACCACAATTTAACACTCTTTTGTCCGTGGGAATTTTATACTGGACAGTAAACAACTGAAAAGCACAGCATGCGAGCTTAGAGCTTTGCTGTGTGATTCTGCCACCCAGAGGTGCACCTATCCTGTGACCCTCTAAGAAGGAAGTCACCGTAAAAGAGGACACAGGCCTGACATCTTGCACCAGATCAACGGGTAAACCGCTCACTTTCAGTGTCCAACAACGTCTGGGTGGCCAAAGATGAAGGGAAAGGGAAAACAAAAACTGAGACTAAAGGGGACGTATGGTGGAAAGTACAACCAATTTAAATACTTAATGGGTTTGCTCAAGCATGTGGGGTCCCCACCCCATGTGGATCATTGCTTTCCCACCCACCCCAAAGGCAGGGCGACCTGCTAGTCCCTGCCTAGGCCCACCCAGTCCCATCCCCGCCAGCCCTGGGTGACAAGCATGTGGGGTGCAATGGAGGGGGCTCTGAGAGAGGGGATACCACCAGGGTGGCTGCACAAGGGCACCAGAGACGGGCCGCCTGGGGAGTGACCCATGGCGTGAATCCTGTACCACCAAGGGATTTGCCCACACAGGGGCAGCTGCATGTGTGCCACCTCTGTCCTGTGACACAGATGGCGCTGAGGTGACACCCCCAAAGGCCAGTGTGCTGGGCGGGTCACAAGGGAGGGAAGGAGCCTCTTTGCTTCATGTCACCCCAATGCCACGGCAGATGCCCCCTTATCGGAAGTCACGTGCACTCCTTGTGCCACACGATGGGCACTCAGACGAGCCACAGAACATCAGCTGTGTCCCCGAGGGGACTCTCTGTAGAGCTAAGCCATGGCCTGCACACTCACAAGGGGACCCTCAGCGATTCTGCTGTGAAGAAATGAACGCATGAAGAGAGGAGGGGACAGGTTTCCTGGAGACAGTGACCTCAGGCTGGCCTGAGCCCAAATCGCCCCCTTCCCTGCAACCCGGCAGACGCCCTTCCCTGCTCCGAGGGCGGCACCTTCCATCTGGAAGGGAGGACAGGTCACTGCAGGCCCAGAGAGCCCAGCTCCAACAGGTTGTGCAGGGCACCTGTCCCCACGCTGTCCCTTCCACAATCTTCCATAGCTGAGCCCAACACGGCAGGAGCCTGTGGGATGCAAGGATGGGAAGAAAGGTGAGTTATCTTAGCAATGAAGAAACGCAGACACTGGACAGAGGCTGGCCTGGGGAGGGGACCCAGGGATACCTCTTGACTGCAGCTCCACTCAACGCCATGAGCTGCCTCAGCGTCAGATCACTAAGCATGGCGTGTGTTGGGGCTATGTGTCCTTGTAAAAAACATTCCAACGAGGCCTGGCAGCTGGAGTCGCCCCAAATGGCCATGTCTAAGCACGGGGTGACTGGGAGCGAATATTTAAAATTAAGATTTTAAAGATTTAAGATTTAAGACAGGGTAATTTAAGATTTTAAAGACAGGGTATTTCTCGGAAGGGAACTAGAAAGAGAAGTGTCTACTTGAGTCAGTCTACAAACTTCCCTTCCGGCTGGGGCCTTGTGGTCCAGATGAATCTTTAGTGGTTGGTCCAAAAAAGAAAACTGTTTTAAACATGCGGTGTTTACTTTTTCCTGGAGTCTCTGGAATTAATAATACATTCTAACAGGGGCTTGTCAGGAAAACAGTTTTCACTTCGCCAATAAACAGAGAGAGGTCAAGGTCTGAAGGAGGAAGGTAAACAGAGTCCAGCTCCCTTCCCTGCCTTGGGGCGGGGGCAGGTTCTCAGGGCCACAAGAGGGCCACAACTTCCAACTCTCCGTGATACACGCGGGACCCCAGAGAGCATTCTGGAATACTTTTCACCTAGCTTTTAAATATTTTAAAAGGATGATAATGACAAACGTTTAAATGGAATCAAGAAGCGACTTCTGAAAAATATTTTTTGAGCACATAATTCTGATATGCATGGATGTGAATGTGTTCTGAGTGATAAACTGGCAACAAAAAGCCTCACAACGGTGTGTCCCCTTTGTCCCAGATATTCTATTATGACATAGTTATCTTCAGGAAATAATCAGAGATCTTTACAATACTTGACTACAAGAATATTTTTGAAGAAACCACTTAAATATCACATAATGGAAAATAGATTTTTCAAATTCTGACACATTCATACAATGAGATAGTATGAAACCATTAAAATTATTTTGTTGATGACGTCATAAAAATGGCGGCGTGAGGTGAGCCTCTGTAACGCTCCCCTGGAATTTACAACGAATCGGACAACAATAACTCCACAAAGGACTCCTTGCACAGCAGACAGGCAAGACGAAGAGGCCGACTACTGAATTCACCTCCAGGTGGGTGAATCGCGCGAGCGGGGGAGGAGGGAGAGGAGAAGTGCGGAGACGGAGCCGCGCGGGCGCAGGACACAGACCTAGCTCAGTGCTCGGAGCTCGCTGCTCCCGGATCTTCCGCAGCTGCGGGAGAGGGAAGGACTCGGACTGCTAGGGCTCCGCTTACGGCCCACAGGGCTGAGGGGGCAGCATACAAAACCGCTGAACCCAACGCTCGCTCACGGCAGACCTCGGAGCAAAGACTGAGGGAAGAGGGCTGAAATCGGTGGTTTAAGCCCTCACTGCCGAGCGGAGAACGGAAGCCTTAGGCACGGAGACTAGCCGCCCCCTCCCTACCCTCCCAGAGCTCGCCCCGCCCCCACCTGCCCGGTGCTAGAAGCGGAACAGCAGCAGAGTCAGATCAAACGAACAGAATACTTGCTGTTCTGAGATCTGTGGACCGCAGACACAGATTTGCAGCCCAACTAGTGCAGACAGAGTGGAAGCAGGACCTGCTGTGGTGGTGGTCACTACCATTGCTCTAGGCCACCTCTCACAACCCACCCTGCCCCTGTCCCCACCTATCTGGGCAGATCCCTGCAAGACTAAACAGAGCTGCTGAAACACACAGGCTATGAATCTGGTGCAGGAAGAGCTTTGGAACTTCAGAAGCTCTCCACATCCCCCCCACGGACGCGGCGCCCTATGACCCAGGCAAACTATTAACAGAGGAGAAGCCCATCTCCCAGGGAATCCCCCCATTGTGTGAGAAGCCATAATAGTGCAGAGAAAACATAACATTACAGTGTGAGAGAGAATAAAAGGATGCAGTTAGAAAGAAAATAAAACATTCTACCAACACCTACTGGAAAACAAAACAAAAACCTCTTTCTATCAACCTGTTGTAGAAGCCACTCCTGTAGATGTCTAGGAAGAGAAATAATAAATCAGTAATTGCCATGAATAACCAAGGCAACAAGACAGCTCAGAAAGAAAGTGAAAAGTCTCCAGAAAATGAACTTTAAGATATGGAAATATGTGACTTAAATGACAGAGAATTCAAGACAGCAGTTCTTAAAAACTCAATGAGATGCAAGAAAACACAGGCAGTTTAATGAATTCAGAAACACAATCAAAGAACAAAATGAACATTTTACCAAAGAGATTGAAATTTTGAAAAAGAACCAAATAGAATTTCTGGAGATTAAGAACTCAATAAAAGAAACGAGGAACGAAATAGCCAGCTTAGGTAGTAGAGTTGACCAGATGGAGGAAAGAATCAGTGACATCGAAAATAGAAATCTGGAAATGACACGGATGGAAAAAGGAGACTTGACACTTAAAAGAAATGAAAAGAACTCTACAAGAGCTTTCTGACTCCATCAGAAAGAGCAATGTAATAATAATGGACATAACAGAAGGAGAAGAGAGAAGGGAACAGAGAGAATATTCAAACAAATAGTTGATGAGAACTTCCCAAACTTGTGGAAAGAACTGGATCCTCGAATCCAAGAAGCAAATAAAACACCTAATTACCTCAATCCCAACAGGCCTTCACCAAGGCACATTGTGTTGAAGCTGTCTAAAATCAATGACAAAGAAAGAATCCTCAAGGCAGCCAGGGAAAAGAAGACGGTAACCTACAAAGGAAAGCCCATTAGATTATCAGCAGATTTTTCAGCAGAAACTCTACAAGCCAGGAGGGAGTGGAACCAAATATTCAAACTATTGAAAGAGAAAAATTATAAGATAAGAATAATATATCCAGCAAAGATATCCTTTACATATGAAGGAAGAATAAAGACCTTTCCACACATACAAAAGCTGAGGGAATTTTCTAATACATGACCTGCACTACAAGAAATACTGAAGGAGGCTATTCGACCACCATCAACAGGGACAATTTGTGGCAACCAAAACATAAAAAGGGGGAGAGTAAAGGCCTGAACCTGAACATGGGAATGGAGAAAGTAAGCATGCTGAAGAAAATAGAATACTCTAAATACCAAACTTTCTTTTACATAAACTTAATGGTAACCACTCAAAAAAAAAAAATCCAGAACTGAAATATATAATGTAATAAAAGAAAAACAGAGGGAAAAATTATAAAATACCACCACACAGAAATAACAGACAACAACAAAAAGGCAAAGAAACAATGGAGACACAGTCTTACCAGAAAACTAATGATAGAATGATAGGAAATCCTCACATATCAATAATCACCCTAAATGTAAATGGACTGAACTCACCAATAGAAAGGCACAAAGAAGAAGACTGGATCAAAAAACTAAACCCAACCATATGCTGTCTACAAGAGACAAATCTCAGCTACAAGGACAACCATAGACAAAGTGAAAGGGTGGAAATTGACACTCCAAGCAAATGGTACCCAGAGAAAATCAGGTGTAGCCATACTGATATTAGATGAAACAGACTTCAGGGTGAAAAGATAACAAGAGACAAAGATGGACATTTCATAATGGTAAAGGGGACTATACAACAAGAAGACATAACAGTCATCAATATTTATGCCCCCAATCAGGGAGCACCCAAATATACCAAGCAACTACTAACAGAACTAAAGGGAGAAAGTGACCAAAACACAATTATACTAGGGGACTTAAATACATCATTGACAGCTATGGATAGATCATCCAAACAGAAAATAAATAACGAAATAGCAGCCCTAAATGACACATTAGATGAAATGGACATAATTGACATATATAGAGCACTTCATCCTAAAACATCAGACTATATATTCTTTTCGAGTGTACATGGAACATTCTCAAGGATAGACCATATATTGGACATAAAACTAACCTCAGCAAATTTAAGAAGATTGAAATCATACCAAGCATATTCTCTGATCACAAGGCTTTGAAATTGGATATCAAAAAAAGCAGGAAAAACCGCAAATACGTGGAGATTAAACAACATACTTTTAAAGAATGACCAGGTGAAAGAAGAAATAAGAGGAGAGATCAAAAGATTCATAGAAACAATTGAGAATGAAAATACATCCTACCAAAATTTTTGGGATGCAGCGAAAGCAGATTTAAGAGGGAAATTTATATCATTACCGGCCTATCTCAAGAAACAAGAAAAATCCCAAATAAATAACCTCATGTTACACCTTAAAGAACTAGAAAAAGAAGAACAAATGAAACCTAAGGTCATCAGTAGAAAGGAAATAATAAAAATCAGAAAAGAACTAAATGAAATAGAGTACAAAAAGACAATAGAAAAAATTAATGTGACAAAGAGCTGGTTCTTTGAAAAGATTAAGAAAATTGACAAACCCTTAGGCTAGACTCACTAAGACAAAAAGAAAAAAGACACTAATAAACAAAATCAGAAACGAAAGGGAAATTATCACGGATGCCAAAGAAATACAAAAGATCATCCAAGAATACTATGAAGGACTATATGCCACAAAATTCAATAACCTAGAAGAAATGGGTGAGTTCTTAGAAACATACAGCCTTCCTAGTCTGAATCATGAAGAACTGGAAAATGTACATAGACCAATCACCAGTGAGGAAATTGAATCAGTCATCCAAAATCTTCCCAAAAGCAAAACTCCGGGACCAGATGGCTTCACTAGTGAATTCTACCAAACCTTCAAAGAGGAATATAATACCTGTCCTGCTCAAACTCTTCCCAAAAATTGAAGAGATAGTACTCCCTAACTCATTTTATGAGGCCAACATTACCCTGATTCCAATACCTGGTGAGGATAACACAAAAAAAGAAAATGGCAAACCAATATCTCTGAAACAAAATTCTAGCAAATCAAATGTGACAATACATTAAAAAGATTATTCACCACGACCAAGTGGGGTTCATCCCAGGGACACAAGGATGGTTCAACATATACAAATCCATCAATGTGACACATCACGTAAACAAAATAAAGGACAAAAATCATATGATTCTATCAATTGATGCAGAAAAAGCGTTTGACAAGATACAACATCTTGTCAAGATACAACATTTATGATTAAAACACTTAATAAAATAGGTATAGAAGGAAAATACCTTAACATAATAAAGGCCATATATGACAAACCCTCAGCTAATCTCATAATTAATGGTGAAAAACTGAAGCCCTTTGCTCTACATTCAGGAACATGACAGCGCTGTCCCCTATCACCTCTGCTTTTCAACACAGTGTTGGAAGTTCTCGCCAGAGCAATCAGGCAAGAGAAAGAAATAAAAAGCATCCAAATTGGGAAAGAAGTTAAATTGTCACTCTTTGCAGATGACATAATGCTATACGTAGAAAACTCTAAAGACTCCACCAAAAAGCTATGAGAAACAATAAACGAATGCAGTAAAGTTGCTGGGTACAAAATCAACGTACAAAAGTCCATTGCATTCCTATATACTAACAATGGAATCTCAGAAAAAGAAATAAAATTAAAAAGAAAAAGTACACAAAAAAACAATTCCTTTTGTAGTTGCAACAAAAAAAAATAAACTGGGAATAAACTTAACCAAGGATGTGAAAGATGTATATGCTGAAAACTATAAGACATTTTAAAAAGAAATTGAAGAAAACACAAAGAAATGGACATTTCATGCTCATGGATTGGAAGAATCAACATAGTTAAAATGCGCATATTACCCAAAGCAATATACAGATTTAATGCAATCCCCATCAAAATCCCAATGGCATTTTTTAAAGAAATAAACCAAAAAAATCATCAGATTTGTATGGAACCACAAAACACCCCGAATAGCCAAAGCAATCCTAAGGAAAAAGAACAATGCTGGCGGTATCACACTCCCTGACTTTAGCTTGTACTACAGGGCAACAATAATCAAAACAGCATGGTATTGGCAGAAAAACAGACACACAGGCCAATCGAATAAAATTGAGCACCCAGAAAATAAACCCACATATATATAGACAGATAATTTTTGACAAAGACACAGAAAACATATAATGGAGAAAAGATAGTCTCTTCAATAAACGGTGCTGGCAGAATTGGAAAGCCATGTGCAAAAGAACGAAACTGGACTGCTATCTGTCACCATGTACCAAAATTGATTCAAAATGGATCAAAGACGTAAGCATGAGACCTGAAACAATAAACTGAATAGAAGAAAACATATGTACTAAACTTACGGACCTTGGGTTCAAAGAGCATTGTATTAATTTGACTCCAAAGGCAAGGGAAGTAAAAGCTAAAATAAATGAATGGGACTATATCAAACTTGAAAGCTTCTGCACAGCAAAAGAAACCATCGACAAAATCAAGAGGCAATTAACTGAATGGGTGAAGATTTTTGCAAACAGTACCTCCGATAAGAGGATAATATCCAAAACAAACAAGGAACACATACAACTCAACAACAAAAAAACAAACAACCCAATTGAAACATGAGCAGAGGACCTGAAGAGACATTTCTCTGAAGAGGATATACAATTGGCAAACAGACATATGAAAAAATGCTCAACATCGCTAATCATCAGAGAAATGCAAATGAAAACCACAATGAGATATCACCTCACCCTAGTCAGAATGGCTATCATCAACAAGACAAATAGTAACAAGTGTTGGAGAGGCTGTGGAAAAAAAGGAATCCTCACACACTGTTGGTGGGAATGCAGACTGGTGCAACCGCTATGGAAGACAGTGTGGAGGTTCCTCAAAAAATTAGGAATAGAATTATCATATGACCCAACAATCCCTCTCCTGGGTATCTACCAAAAAAATCTGAAAACACTTACACATAAAGACACGTGTGCTTCAGTGTTCATTGCAGCTTTGTTTACGGTGGCCAAGACATGGAAACAACCAAAATGTCCTTCGATAGATGAATGGATAAAGAAGTTGTGGTATATATACACAATGGAATACTATTCGGCGGTAAGAAAAGATGAAATAAAACCATTTATGACAACATGGATGGATCTTGAGATTATAACACTGAGCGAAATAAGTCAGATAGAAAAAGTAGAGAACCATATGATTTCACCGATATGTGGTATATAAACCTGAAAACAACAAAAAAACAAGACAAACAACTGAACAAAAAAACCTCAGAGACATAGATAATAGTTTAGGGGTTACCAGAGGGTAAGGAGGGAGGGGAGTTCTAGAAGAGGGTAAAGGGGGATCAAATATATGGTGATGGAAAGAGAACCAACTCTGGGTGGTGAACACACAATGTAGATATAGATGATGTAATACAGAATTGTACACCAGAAATCTATGTAACTACACACAATTGTCACCTGTGGTCACAGAGCAGCCTAGCCGTCTGTCCCACTCCCCCCCCAAACTTTCCCTAAGGAAACAAGAATTTGTGGGACTGTGCCTCTCTGGGATTGAGTTTATAATATCCTGAGTCTCTCCATTTGGTCTTCAAGAGAAGGGTCTGCGGTCAACGATGAGTAAGATTCCTCACGTGAGGAACAACTCAAGCCAGAAGGGACCCAGTTGAGACCCCAATGAGCTGTTAAAAGAAATAATAGGAGGGAGCCTTGCCCCTCCTTCCTCTTGTTCTGTTTTTTTTCAATTATAATGAGCTATTTATTTTTGATCTATCATAACAAATTTTTTTAAATTTATTGGGGTGACAATTGTTAATGAAATTACATAATTTCAGGTGTACAATTCTGTATTACATCATGTATAAATCCCATTGTGTGTTCACCACCCAGAGTCAGTTCTCCTTTGTGGAGAAAAAGGAACCCTCATACACTGTTGGTGGGAATGCAGACTGGTGCAGCCGTTATGGAAGGCAGTGTGGAGGTTCCTCAAAAAATTACGAATAGAATTACCATACGACCCAGCAATCCCTCTCCTGGGTATCTACCCAAAGAATTTGAAATCATTTATACATAAAGACACATGTGCTCCAATGTTCATTGCCTTTGTTTACGGTGGCCAAGACACGGAAACAACCAAAATGTCCTTCGATAGATGAATGGATAAGAAGTTGTGGTATATATACACAATGGAATACTATTTGGCGTTAAGGAAAGATGATATAGGAACCTTAGTGACAACATGGATGGATCTTGAGAGTATAATGCTAAGCGAAATAAGTCAGACAGAAAAAGCAGAGAACTCTTGTTCTTGTGGGAAGCTGCCGCTTGCCTCTGCTGCTCCCTCTCACCTCACTGTGAGCGAGGCCCATTAGAGGGACAAGATCAAGCTCTTTCTGCTCAGCTCAGGGCAGTTTCACCCCAAGAGACTCTCCCCCAGGTGGTGCATACTTAGTCATCTTGGGACGATGTGCTTCGGCTGCTTTGGGATAAATAATTGGGTATTGAAATCATTTTTTGAAATGGTGTAAGAGTTTCACAGACCCTGCCTCTAATCATGTGATGCTCATTGTTTGTAATCAATAAATACTGTCAGGGACCCGATTCGGGGCTCCAGTCTCTTGAGGCTGCGAGTCCCTGGGTCCTCTGTGATTTAACTGTATATGAGTCTCTGTCTCTTTATTATAGTTTAACCCTCACCGCCTGCCTCGCCTTCCCACGGCTTGTGTTGTGCAGGTGGCAACAGTCACCCCAATCAACTTTAAAGAAAAAATTATTTTGTTGAAGATTATTCAATAATAGGGAAAGAAGTTCCTGACATATCAATATAGGCTTTTTTAAAAAATGGTCTTTTCACATCACTCAATAGAAGAGAACAAACCCTGGGAGGATATAGACAAATTGGAACTGCGGGGGCCCTCTGCTGGTGGGAATATGAAATGGTGTCGTCGCTATGGAAACAAATCAGCACTGTGATTTGTCAAAAAGCTGAACACAGAATTACCATAAATCCAACACTCACGATTCTGGAAACAGGGACTCTAACAAACTCTCCTTCACCAAGTTCCCAGGGTCCAAGAGGTGGGGCAGCCAAGTGTCCACCGAAGGATGAACGGATAAACAGGACGCGTCCATCACTGCAACTATCACTCGGTCCTCAGAGGAAGGAGGTCCTGACACCTGCTACAACACGGATGGACCTGGAGGACGTTCTCCTAGGTGCAGTAAGGACACATTCGCTATGACTCCCTGAGATGAGGTCCCTAGAGGAGTCAGAGTCCCAGAGACAGGAAGTAGGTGGTGGTGGCAGGGGCTGCGAGTGCTCAGTGGGGACAGGTGCCCATTTGGGAAGGTGCGCTAGCTGGCGGTGACCGTGGGATGGCTGTGCAGCAGTCAATGTGCTTATCGACACCACTAACCTGTGCGCTTAGAGACCACTGAAAGGGCCAATTTTGTTGTGTATATTTTACCACAATAACAAAAAATAACCTTGGTTTTGATCATTTAACCTCTTTCTCCTCACACAGAGACCAAAATATAACACACTATCTCTGGGCTGCTGCTAATGACTAGCATTTTCTCACTTGTGCTTTTCTAAATTTTGCAAATTTTCCACAACGAATACATTTCTTGTCTGTTTCATTGCTGTTTTTGGTTTAAGAACACATTTCTACTTGGCAGTTTAATCTTTGTGGAACATATTACTAATCCTTTGGTGTTCATATTTAATTAAATTATAAAAACCACCTATTTCCTAAAAGTTAAAAGAGAAAGTTTGTTATATAACCTTGAATTTAGCCTAACTAACAGAGTGAAAAAAATAAAAAAGAATCTAACATGGACGACAGAACTACTATCTGCACTATTTGAGACTTGTTGACTTACGTACTTTCTAACCAACTCCAATCGTGCCCCAAACAATAGGAAAACAATGCATATTTTAGAAAATATTTTTGCCTCTATCATTAAGTAGTCAATTTATTTACTAAATAAACTAGTGAACACATGTTCGAGCAATAAATAAGTCTCTTTAACAGAAGAATAAAAATTTCCAGAACATTTTCCAAATACAATTGCTGGCATCTCCTTACATTCATGTTTGCCAGATAAACAGGGCAGGAGAACAGCAGCAGTTTCAGAATGCCCTGACAAGGAGGAAAGGCGCGTGTTGAGGCAGACGCCACCGGGCACTTGTCAGCCGCCAGCCAGCCCTGACTCAGAACCACATGCTTTTTCTTCTGTCAATACTTCTTCGGAAACTACATCTTACTACCGCTGAACATTCACAATTAGATGGGATACACCTAGGAGTGGTGTTGGTGAAAATTGTTTAAAAAATAAAGCTTTACAATGTGTAGAGGCTCTTAAATACCAGTTAGAGGAGAACAGGATGCGAGCTCCGGGACCTACAGCACATGCTCCCTGGAAGGAGGACAAGGACCATCATCCAGGGTCCCCAGGAAGGACAGCGGCCGCCTGGCAGGACAGGGGACCACGACCCCTGCAAGCACCTGGGCAGGCGGTGAGCTCCTGAGGACAAGTGTCCTGTTCACCATCAACTACACAGCCCTCCCGTGAAACTGGCATGCCCACCACTCCACACACGCTGTAGAACAATGAACGAATGAATGAGTAAACAAAAAAATGACTGAGTGAGTGAATGAGTGAATAAATGAACAGATGAGTGTGTTACCAACATTTTTCTGCCCGAAACACTCACTGCTCCCTAATAAGACTTCAGGTGGAGGCCCTGTGCACAGAGTGGACCAGAAGCGGTAAAGAGCCCCTTCGAAGGCTGACATCTTGTAAGGGCATTACACCAAGCAGAAACCTGGGTGCTCCCCTCAGGGAAGCCAGGCAGAGTCTGTGCTCCCAACGGCCGTGCAGTCAGAAGCCAGTGAGAGCTGCTCCCCACCCTCTCACAGCGAGAGAAAAGGACCCCCACCGCAGTGCTCAGCCCACCTGGAGGGGTGACACACAGAGTCCCCCCGAGAACGCAGTTGTAAAAGCCAGCTGCCATGTGCACCCTGCTCTGGCAGCAAGCGTGGTGACCACCCAGACTCCCTGACGGGACCAAGGGACCCTCCCACGAGCGCATCAGGAAGACCGTGTCCTCACGGAAGTCTCAGCGACACCAGCTGTCACACAGCAAATGTGTATGGAGCACTCACTCTGCTGCACACACGTGGGGGGGCCTCGTGGGACCTACAGGGTTGCCCGTGTCATCTTCCAGTCCGTGCGGTCAGGCGAGGTCCTGGGTGAAGAGCAACATGGGGCACCTTTGACAGACCTGAGTGCAGCTCACACCAGCGTGAACTGAATCGTGCCCCCAATTCCTGTGTCCGCAGCCCCAGTACTCCCGAGTGTGAGCATGTCTGAACACTTCTCTGCAGATGCAGATTGGTGCTGGAGGCCCCAATCCGGCAGGACGGCCTTCCCACCACAAGGAGGGGAAGACACACACACAGGAGGTCGTGGGTGGCAGAGGCAGAGCTGGTGCTTCCACATGCCAAGGGACACCAAGTGGTGGCGGCAGCCACCAGAGTGGAGAGAAGAAGACGGAGCCACTGGGTTCGGGCATTAGTCATAATGACCTCCACGTTTCTGGAAAAGCTTTTGGTGGATCTAAATTCAGGAGTCATCGGTGAAATGATTTTCTGGGAACTGGCTTGCTTCCAAAGCACACAAATGAAAGATGGGAAGGTGGGTGAGCCAGTGTGACACACAAAAGAGGCGAAGCACAGATAGGACAAAGCCCTTCCTTGACCCAGGAGCTGGGCAACGATGGGCAAAGAACCAAGATCGCCCCTGAGGGCAGGACCGGGGGACGTGGAGGCCGCTGTGTGCCACCTCCTGGAGCTGAACATGGGGGACAGCCAGCTCGAAGGCCACACACTGCGCAGGCTCAGCGCCCAGACGAGCACCCTGGCGCCACCCGCTGTGGAGTCCGGGCTCGTGAGCACAGCCCTCTCCCTGGAGGCCTGCCTAGGCCCTCCCCAGAGACCGTCCCTTTGGCCGCGTCCCAGGCTTTCCAGGAAACCGCAGGCCGCACTGTCCTCAAGAGCCGAGAGTCACCAGGGCTAACGAGTCTCCAGCAGGATACCACCAAACATCACCTGAACAGTGGCCACCTGAGCCAGGCCTCAGGCCCCGGCTCTCTCACAGGCTGTTTACATTTGTCAGGAAGCTCTTATCAGCTCCCTAATTTGAGCACAAATTTGTAAAGCAAGTTAAACAGAACATTTTAAGAATGTTCTGTTGCTCCTTATTGCGACAGCATGGCCGTGCATAGTTTCGTTTATGCCTACACTCAAGGAGAGGGCTGACCACCCAACACCCCAAGCCCTAGAACTCGTCAGTCGGCAACAGGACTGCCCAGCAGACCTCCCAGGACAAGGGACGTCGGTGCTGCCTAGGCGACCGCGTCCGAGCAGCTCTGGGCTCCCACGTGGCCCGGCAGCCAGGGAGCCAAGCGGCCCCTCATATTTGGTTCTAGTCTGTACAGACTGGGCCCGCTGGCTTCCACACTGAAACACAGAAGCCTGGCTCAGGGAAACTGAGTCCGTGAACCATCCACACAGCCTGCAAGGCTCCCGCTGCCCATGCCTGTGGTCACGGGGTCTGGGCTGCATCTCAGATTGTTGTTGTTTTTCAGACTTCACTGTTCAGAGCAGTGCCAGGCTCACAGTGAAACCGAAAGGAAGGTACAGAGATTTCCCGTATACACCTCCAACCCCCCCCACACACAGCCTCCCACCATCAACAGCCCCCCAGAGGGGACATCTGTGACACCTGGTGAGCCTGCACTGACACGTCCTCCCCCAGCGTCCACAGCTCACATCAGGTCACTCCTGGTGTCGCTCCTTCTGTGGGTCTGGACAGATGTGTGATGGCCTGTACCCACCATCACAGCGTCACACAGAGGAGTCTCACTGCCCTGAACGTGCCCTGTGCTCCCCGTTCACCCCTCCCCCAGCCCTGGAAATACTGCTCTGTCACTGTCCCCATAGTTGTGCCTTTCCCGGGATGTCACAGAGTTGGGATCACACACTGTGCAGCCTGTGCAGACTAGCTCCTGTCTCTCAGTCACGTGCATTTCCGGTCTTGTCATGGCCTGATGGCTCATGTCCTTTTAGCTGAATGATCCTCCACCGTCTGGATGGAACACAGTGTGTTTATCCGTCCCCTGCTGAAGGCCGTCCTGGTGGCCCGAGTTCTGGCCTTTATGGCCAAAGCTGCGGTAACATCGTGGGCAGGTCTGTGTGTGGACGTGGTTTCAGCCCCTCTGGGTGAACACCAAGGAACGTGATCACCGGGTCCTGTGGTGAGAGGACGTGACGCTCAGGTTTGTAGGAAGCCGCGGGCCGCCCTCCGACAGGCCGCACCGCCGTGTCCCCCCAGCATGGGGCACCGTGGGCTCCGAGACCACTGGGGGAGGACGCGTGTCATCGCTGGAGGGTCGGAGGCCCGCACTGGGCAGCCATGCTCAAGGGGGACATGTGGCCTCCTATTGGCGACTGTGCCCACGGTCTGCAATGCAACGGACCCCCAGCGCCCAGTGGTCTCCTCCGGACACAGTCGCCCAGCCATGCCGGCTAGAACTTGACCTGTTCAACAAGTGCAGCTCCAGACGCGGTCTGATCAGGGTGCCTCCGTTCCTCACGCCCTGTGAACCTGAGACCAGCACGGCCTGCTGTGGCGGGGAGCCCCACTGCCGTGTGGCCGGTTCCCCAGAAAAAGGACATTCATGTGGCGTACTGTAATGACAAGAAGCTTAGCTCGTCATCACACTGCCCCAGATGCCAGTCGTACACGCTAAAATGCTGTTTGCTGGGATTCTCGGCTGTGTGTTGCCAAAGGAGCCAGTCCATGGGGCCGGGAAGCGCCGTCTCTCTGCTCCTGCCGGTGCCAGCGGCCCACAGTCCACACAGCTGACAGCCTGGAATCAGGACGCTGGCTGTGGTCCCTCTGCCTCCCAGGGGACAGCTGGCAGCAGGCTCAGGGACAAGGGACAGAGGGAGGCTGCCTGCTCCAGGGCACCCCCCTGCCCCCCGCAGTGAGCAGACAACCCTCCAGGACTGCTCCAAACCCACTAACAGCCTTTAAAGACAGGCGCAGATCAACACAGTGAGAAAAAGTGAGGAGGACTCATTTCTAAGTTCAGAGATAAAGGTACCCACTTTTCTCCTGGGGCTTATAAAGCCATTTAATACTGAAGTTCAGTCCATGATAGGAGATTCTCTTATCTCTGATGAAGGCTATTATCTTTTAATTCTTTTTATTGTTTAAAACAAAAGAAGAGCTTGGAGTGGCAGGCTGCCAAGCCCCACCAACAAGCAAGGGGACCCCCCAGCCAGGCCCCGCCCAGCCTCCTGTGGGCTCCAGGATGTCACTGGGGGGCAGCCAGGACGTCCCCAGAAGGAGGCCACTCCCGGGCGCCCCACCCGTGTCTGAGCTGAGTCCCCAGGCGTTTGGCAGCCGTGTGTACATGAGTCACGGTCACACGTACAATGGGTGACAACACGGCACGCGCACACACAGGTCCACAGAACGGAGCTGAGGGCCGGGAAACGAACCCGCAGCCACACACGCGCGCAGGCACATGGAGGGCGGGGGCCGCGCAGCCCCGCACAGCCCCGGTCACGCAGCACGAAACCTCGTTCGCTCCTCCTTCGCACCTCGCCCACCGCAGCCCCACGGCCGCCTGGCCCCGAGCGCCCTCACAGGCCACGCGCTGTGCCGGCTCACGCACCCACGGGAAGCGTCCCGCAGAGCTGTGTCTGGGGGAGGCCCTCCACCCGGCGAAGCCGCAGGGCACACCGTCCCCAGGGTCCTGTGGGCATTGCCTCCGTGACAGGGATGGGACAGGGCAAGCGGAGCTGGTCTCTTTGTCATTTGCAATTGAAACCACCAAAGCTGGACGTAGCCTGGAGACTCTAAAACCCAGTAACGTTTGCATGGACGAGGCAGCCGTGAGAGTGGCCGGGGACCAACCGTCCAAGCACCACAGGCCGTGGCCCCAGCAGGTGAGCTGACCAGCCGGAGGCGGCCCACGCAGGCAGCAGCAGGCCCCACAGCAGCCCCATGCTCACCCGGGGCTGCAGCTCCCGGGAAACTACAGGCGGACGCCAGCATCTTCTCTCCAACAACAGACTCTGGTCCCTCAGCCCGGAGCCGGTGCCACCAGCTGTTTCTGCAGGGGCCCCTCCCCCCGGCTTCTGCCCCCTCATCACCCCTGCTTGTGATTCTCGCAGCACAGGAGGACACGGCGTCCCTCTGTCCCTGACTGACCTGATGGCTGACACTGTGGGGTCACTTCCTGACCCCCGCAGTGAAGCAAGGGTCGCGCCTGTCCACTGGCAAAAATAACTCTCCAGATAAACACCCAAAAAAACGGTTTATTTGGGGTGGGACGGAGGAAAAAGTAACAAAGACCACCACTGCAGTGCGGGAACGCACACCTCCAACCCGGGGCTCCAACCAGCTTCCAGGTGAGGAAGGAAAAGATTGTCCGGTTCCTACATGGCGATTCTGTTTAGTAGCATCCCTCCCCCTGAAGTGACCACAAAGTCCACAGGAAGTCGGGGCTGGACAGTCCCCGGGGGCCCAGCTCCACCCGCCGTCCTCCCAGCTCCACGGTGAAGCATCCCAAGAAGTCACTTCAGTTTTATCACGACAGCGCCGTTCAGCTGGTGTAGGGTCTGGCCTTAGGACTGGAAACACACTGCCCAATAAGCACATAAAACCGAGGCGAGCTGGGCTGCCCGAGTTCACAGGGCGCCTCCGTTCCTCACGGCCTGGGAGCCTGAGACCTGGTCAGGCCGCACGGCTGGGCGGCCCAGCAGAAAGACAGCACAGAGGAGGCCAGACAGAGTCTTCCGCAGGCCCACACTTGCCCGGGCGGCCAGAAGCGTCTCTGCACCGCCTGCCTCATTTCCAGACTTGATGCCGCCGTCCTACAGTCTCTGGATCTGCAGGGGAAGGTGGGTCTGTCTGCACACGTGTGGCCACCCGACATCTGAGGTGACAGGAAACCCTGGAGCCGGCCCTGGGGACAGCTGGGGACCCCCTCATTTCCACTGGATGTGCCTGTGGGTACACCCCTGCCTCGGCCTCTCTAGCAGTGACAGCTCTGGGGAGGTGACAGCACAGGGCAGCGATGTGGCCCCTCCCTCACAGCCCTCACTGATGGAGCAGGACACACGTCCACCTTGTCTGCCTTTCCCTGAGAGCCCACGCAGAGGAAGGAAGCACGACAGAACCTTCCAGACTTGCAGCTGCCTGGAGAGGCCACAGAGCAGGAACGGGGCCAGCAGGGGCTCAGCCTCAGCCCAGTCCCTACAGTGGGAAGGCCAACTTTCTTTATCACGCCCGCCAACTGGGCTTCAGGGGACAGAGGGAGGCTCAGCCAGAACGCCTCTAAAGTGAGGGCAGCAGATCTCCACCTCCTCAGGTCTGCTGCGCTCAGACCCTGCCTTTCTGCCCCAGAGCAGCTCGCGTGCCATCATGGCCCAGTCACCGGCAGTCCCGTGATTCCAAGAGCATGGAGTCCCTGGAAAGAGACCCATCACCATCCCCGCTCGGGCTCCTCGCAAGGCACAGTCCTTACCTCGTGCAGTGGGGGCAGGTGGCTCTGGCGGGTCCATGCTTCAGCTCAGGAAGCCTCAGCCCCAGGAGCCCCTGCAGGAAGGAAACACAGACGGTCAGGGTCAACCCCACAGGGCGCTCTGGGGGCAGCTCCAGAAGGAGAGGCTGGTTCTCAGTCACAGCTGGAATTAAAGAACTGACCACCTAGGATGACAAGGCCCCTAGCGGAATGAAAGGAAACGCAGAGTCCAGTGTGCCCGGCCCCGGAGCCGCCCCCACCCTGGGAGACGCCGGCAGGACTTGACCTCTGCGGCCGGGCTCACAGGCCAGACCCCTCCCATCCAACACCCCCAGCCTCCTGCCTCGCGTCAGACCAGAGGCTGAGGGCAGACACAAGCACGTAAGTCCCCTGTTCTTTCTTCCTCTTCCTCCAACTAAAACTTTAGGTTTTGAATGAAGAATTGTTTGCCCAGGATAAGACCACACTGACCATTTTCTTAACCGACCTGGTCACGTGTCCCCGTATTTTCTCTCTTTTCTGCAGTTCTCATTTCCTTGCATGCTCTCAGGAAAACCCAGCCTGGGAGCAAGTGTGATTCCAGCTAAATCATAGAAGGTCCGTTCCCTGGTCCCGAGGAGGCCACCCCGTTAGCCAAGCTCCTGCCTGCCAGGGTTACACCATCAAGCCTGCCCTGGCTTCCCGCAGAATGACCCAGAAGCTGCACTCTTCAGAAGCACCCTTCCGGTTCTCCAGCGATCCCGAATGACGCATCGGGGAAAAGCACAAAGGAATGGGTGGGATGACAACGACAGCCAGCCCTCACCCGCCACAGGCCTGCCCTCACCCAGAGCCACCTCTCCACGTCCTCCAGTACGAGACGTCGCTGAAAGACCCAGCGGGGCAAGGCTGAGGACCCCTCAGCAGCACCCCAGGTTGCCAACCACCTGGGCAACCGCTTTAACAGAATTAACGGATGACTGCCTGCTTGGGCACTTCCGGGGACACAGCCAACCTGCTTCAGAACTGAGGGAGCCTCTTGGAAAACCTGCCATTGGGACAGAGCAGTGACAGCCCTCCACTCTCCCTGCTGTTCACCACTCACTTGGCCCCGTCACTTAGCACCTATGATCTCAGTTCACCACCACTCCTCACGACACACAGACACACACACACACACACACACACACACGCAGTTGAATGTCCTGGGGGTTTGTCACCAGCGGCCATGCTAACACCATTATCTCCATCAAAAGTCATCAAGTGGGTACTCTGACTACTTTCAAATGAAGACACAAGGCTTGGAGGGCTTATGACACCACCCAGAGGAGAGCCAGGGGCAGTATCTGTGCCAGGGGCAGTATCTGTCCCCCCCACTCCCTGCACACCTGGGCTTGGGCTCTGCTCCTCTCTGGCCCTCTGCTGGCTGCTGGGGGCCCCAGACACATGCTGTGACCCTCTGCACCGCCATCTCCACCGGGAAGGTGTGACAGTAGCACTGTAAAGGCTGCAGGCGTGAAATGACGGGCACAGGTACCGAGGATGGCACCGGCACACAGCAAACACGCAGTAATGCCAGCTGCTGGCCTCTGCATGGCCACTTCCACACAGCCTCCCTGCTCCAGAGTTGGTACGGACACACTTGGTGGTCCCAACACAGGATAAAGCAGTTTGTCCTCCTGGATAAAAAAACAGAGTTTCATTCCCCATTACAGACAGACAGGCTTAGACCCCAGCGGTCAGGAGGACAGGGTCAGGATCAGGACCCCACAGGGCCGGGGCCACTTGTAGTGGACGCCCCAGCGCTGCCAGTGACCTCACCCACAGGAAGAGAGCGACACTGGCTCTGAGGAAATAAGGACGGAACCTAAAACGGCTGTTGCCACTTCAGTCAGCAGACATTCCACCAACATCGAGTGTGTTGAACAAACATGTCAGTTCTTTCCGTGACAGAACACGACTCGTCCTAGTGTGAAGGAAATCACAATCAAGGCATGCACACGTGCAAACACACATGCACACATATGCACACATGCACATACAATGTATGCACACACGTGCACATGCACATGTACGACACACACATCCCACACGGGACAGGCTATGCTCAGCAGTGGCAGTCGTGCTTCCTCCCCGGTGGCTGGGCGTGCAGAGGCCACAGGAAGAACAGGATGTGGACCTCAGACGTGCACTGGCAGGGAGCATTTTCTCGGGGGCGCCATCCCCCAAGGAAGGAAATCCAAGCACTCAGACGTGTATTTATACACCTATGAGCGCTGGTGTGAATTTCATCTGAGCCAGGCCCGCAATGACACACTGCAAAATGCACCTAACAGATCAGTAACGCTGGAGGCTTTAGCTAACGCCCGTCAGGGAAGGAAACCCCAGGGGCCGGCCGCCCTCCCAGGCCAGCCAGGGCCCCAGGCGCGGGGGGATAGCACAGAGGAAAGGTCCCCCAGGAAGAGAAGATAACTGAATTCTGCAGCCTTCAGAGGAAACTGGTACGGACAGGCTACCTCCGTGTCACCTTACATTCCCACCACAGACCGGTGACTAGAAATGTTTTGTTCCCACATCTGCTCAGGACCATATGACAATGGGAACCCTGGGTGGTCAGTGGGGGCATCGGGCTGAGAGCAAAGGCCCCTCTGTGCTGAGCAGTGTGACCTCAGCATACGTCCTGTCCTGCGTGCACCAGGCAAGATCAGACCCGGCCTGGAGGAGACGTCCTTCCTGTCCGCAGACATGCTGGTCACGTGTCTGCAGGTTATTTGTTCCAGAACACGGTCGATCCACCAGCGTGCTGCCTCTCACAGCCACGTGGCTTTTTGTGTCTTAGAATTCTGTTTTCTGAACCGTAGTGTTTACTCATCTTCAGTCCTTCTTTAAACCACATCTTACGAATCTCACTAATGCTGTTTCTACTTAAAATGTAAGGAACAGTCAAACTACCTTCTCATTTTCCCACTGACAACATAGGGACACAACAGAAGCTTCAGGGGTCCTGCAGGTCACAGTCGCTCCGCTCACAGAGACCCTGCTGCCAGGGCGGCTCCGTGTTAGCCGGTCACCCTCACGCCAGTGCTGGCCCGCCGTCCGCTGTGTCGTGAGGGAGCCCGGAGCTCTAGGGCCAGCCCGCAGCTGTCACCACGTGGCAGAGCTGGGCCAAGCGGGGCCTCTGGTGCACGGTCTGTGTGCTGGGCTGTGTGTGACTGTCGGGTAGACAGGTGACAACGCTCACAGGCTGCTTTCTGCCCCAATCAGCGTCTGTGGGAAACTGCGCTCTGAGAAGCTGACACACAAACACTGGATCGTGCTTCTGGACTTCACGGCACAGCCGGCCCACGTCCTACACACGCGCATATGCTCACACCACGGGACAGCTCGGCAGCGCTCCCCCGGGCCATCAACCTGGAGCGCTGGCCTTGGGGTGTGCACACAGCGGACTCAGGATGGGTGGGAGGCCGCTGTGCCCAAGCCTGAGCCTGGGACAAAGGACAAGACCTGAGACGGGCGCAGGACACAGCTGCAGCCTGGGCCAGGCCGTCCTGCTCCTGTGTAAGCTTCCTAATAAAGGCCGTCAGCCTGCGCTCGCTCGGCTGTGGTTTTAGAGGAAAGGATGACACGGTGTCACCTGCCCTGCGGGAGGTTGCGGCTGCACGTTGCACGTCTCAGAGACCAGGATCCCGGAAACAACCCGACTCTTCCCTGCAATGCCATTTCCAGCTTTGGAGGCCATCTGCGTCAATTTGTAAGGACAGCTCTGGGGGTTGTGCAGGACAGCTCTGAGCAAGGGACCCGCGCGCAGCTCAGCGTGGTTCAGTGTGGTTCACGACCACAGAGCAGGCTGAGCTCTCGGCCAAGGCCCGTCCCACCAAGAAGCAGCAGAAAGGACTGAATCCACAGAGAAAGCACCCGGTGCCTGGTGCCCTCAGGGGCCATACCAGGTGACAAGGGACCCGGCACAGCACAGCTCCTCTTCCTCACTGCTCAGTGCTGCTAAGTGCGGCGTCCCACACGCCCATGGCACTGGGCTGGGCCCCCAACACCCACGGCCGGCCACCCCGCTGTGCTGCTCACGGAGGTGGGAGGCGGTGCCCCGCTCAGGTGTGTGCTGGTCCCACGTCCACAGGAAGGAGGGGTGGGGGGAGGAAGCACAGTCTCCCGTAGGACTTCCGGGCACTCCACTGCCTCGCCTGCTGTTCTGTGACCGCTGGGGCTTCAGCACCAGGTGTGGCAGTGACTGCGCAGCAGGTCCCTTGTAGGGACACTGGGGGGTCCTGCGTCTGGTACGTCTGACTGCATGACACTCTACTCACATCACACGGGGCCCACGCCGTGAGACCTCCTTCCCTCCGCTGCCCACTCCCGAAAAGAAAACAATAAAAGCAAAGCAAATGTATCCTGTGACAACAGCTACTGGGCACCATCCAGTCAGCAGCTGTTTCCAGCTCTTCTCCAAACAACAGTAGTCGACGCGCTGAGCTACCTGGGCAGGTGCGCTCACCTGACAGAGGCTGGGCCTGGAGCCTGCGGAACAGCCACTCAGCACAACGCAGCCTCCTCTGCTGCGATCCTCATAAACCAGCAGCACAGCCCCCGACCTTTCCCACCTGGGCAGTGTGTGTGTGCGTGCGTGTGAGCATGTGTGTACACGTGTGTGCCTGCCGCCCTCCTCCGTCCTGCGCACGCTGGATCTCCGCTCCAGGCTACAGGAAAGGTGTGTCCTGTGGAAAATGGCAGCGCTGGGCTGGCTGAAAGGAAATATCACCAGCCCCATTCAGGGCCTAGGGAGACAGACCCCTGGGGCATCCTGGGAAGGAGGGGCACCCCAGGGACTAGTGCTAGCCCTGGGGGGGTGGGACAATAACAGGATGGGACAGCAGCGAGAGGAGCAGAGGAGGGCGCAGGGAACTCTGATTTGGTTAAAAGTCTAAGGAATGAAGCCTCAGAGCACTGGACGGAGTATGGATAAGGACGGTCTGACCTGCCCCCACCCCCGCAGCCTGGGCACCTCCCTTCTCCCCCACACACTGCTTCCTCTCAGCCTGCTCCGGAGCTCACCAAGCTCCCTCCCCGGTCTCTGCACCCATCTGAAATGATTTTATCTGTATGTCTGTCTGCCTGTGTGTGCTGCCCTGTCCACCCCCCAGAAAACCCCTGACTCCAGGACAGGAGCACGTCACTACGTTGGGACAGAAGAAGGGAGAGAAGAGCAGTTCCGGCTCCGCCCCTCCAACTGTGCCCAACCCAGAGAAGACTGACTCAGGATGGGTGCAACCCTGAGCCCGCAGGCACTGCTCCCGACAAATGCGCCGCTGCCACCTGCGACACAGGGGTCCACAGAACCAGAATGCACGCAGGTGAGCTTCGGCTCCCAGCCAAACCACACTCTGCACATTTAGAAGTGAAAGAGCACCTGCTGGATTTTTGATGTAGGGCCCATAAATCAGGACTCAAACCCAGAACTGCACCTGACACATGGTCCACTTTCAAAGAACACTGTGGGAGAGAGGCAGGTGAGGGAGGGAGGATAGGGAAGGAGGAGAGAGGAAGGGGAGGGAGGGCAGAGGAAAGAGGAAAACGGTGGAAGGGAGAAGGGGGAGTGAGGGAGGAGAGGGAAGAGGGGGGACGAGGGGAGAGAAAGGAGGGAGGATGAGGAGGACAGCGGTCAGCTGCTGGCCGCACAGGAGCTCCAGGCAGCAGCAGACGCACTCCCCCTCCCCTCCCTACACATTCGCTTCCCACAGACTCAGCGGCCCCTGCCTTTTGGAGGCCCATCCACCCCAGCTCAGGCTCATGTCAGTAACACAGTGTCCTGCTGTGTCCCTTTGCAAGCCAGAGATCACAGCGGCCAAAAGCTTCCCCAGCACAGTGTTTTCCCTGGAGACCTCCGTCAGGAGGGCACGAACACAGGTGTCCACACTCAATCCGGTCAGAGAGTTTTTCCCAAAAACTCGAAACCACCCCCACAAAAGTACAGTCCTGCTCTGTCCCAGCCTCCCTGTGACTGCCACGTCATGCCCTGCCCTGTCCAAGGGCAGGTACAGAGCAGACCACAAATGGGTCAGCTCACGACGTGCCCAAGGAGGTGGGCAAGTCCACACGGAGGCGGGAGTAAAACCAAATCGTCCCAACAATCAGGGGAGGGGGTAGGAGGGCGCAGAGGGCAGGAAGCTCGCCATGCCAGTGACTTCATGCGACAGCCACCTCCAGCTTTCAGGAAGCATCCTCACAGGCAAGGTTACCGCCTCAGAACCGAGAAGGTGGGAAAACAGGCTGTAGTCTGACTCTGCCTTCCTTGCAGGGCACCTGCTGTGCCCCTGCGGGCGAGGTTGAGGGTGACAGGCCGAATTTGGGCAGGAGTTGGCAGGAGTTCCCTTCAGAGTGTAATGAAGTGCTCCCAGGGAGAAGGGAGGGCCCTGTGTCGTGTGACTAGGAAGTCAGAGCCAGATGGAGCCACTGGCCCCACAAAGCATGGGCCTTTCTCCCTCTCACCTCAGTCCAGGGGCAGCCCGGCCGCACTTGCTCCCTCCCTCCAGGTCGAGGTCCCTGGGTGCTGGAGCAGCCCACACACCCACCACTGGCTGGGGCCACCCCACGGCCCACTATAGGGGGTGTCCCAAGAGCACAGCAGTCACCTCCGCCCATAGCTGCTCCAGCTGCAGTGGAGGCAGGGACTCCCCAGGAGGAAGGAAGGAGCACAGAGCCAGGACACCGCTGGGCAGGCGCAGGGAAAGCCTCCAGGGCAAGGCCGAGGGGAGGGCGCCAGGCTGGACAGGGACCAGGGATGGAGGACGAGGTGGCACGTGGACCTGCCACCCGCCACCCCACCCCCGGCCAGGGCAGGGCCCTGCGCTTAGCTCACAGGGGACCCCCAGAAGGGTTTGCTCGGGACTGATGTGGCCAGAGCTGCCTTTTAAAGGTCTTGCTGGCTTCAGAGTGGACAGGGCATCGGCTGGATGGTGGGTGTGCCCAGGAGGATACAGGGAAGAGCCGGGGCTGTGACCAAGACGCCGATGAAGAGCAGGAGGCAGCCAGGAGAAGGCAGTGCTGACAACGTCCGGCGACTTCCGCGGGCTCCCCAGGAGTCCTTACCAAGCCCTCCTTTCATCAAGCTCCTTCGAGAAATTAGTCCCCGGCACCTAGGTTAGTTTCCATGTAGCTCACAGCTCACTGTCCCACCGCAGGTGCCCCCGTGTGCCCTCCAGTCTCCAGGCCTCCGCTCAACAGTCAGAAGGGCACCTCCAACGGAGGCAGGTTCCTGTGAGAGCCCCACCCCCTCGCCCCCGACACTCCACAGGGTCCTGAGACCAGCGGAAGGATGCGCACTGGAAGCCTCGATTCTGATCCCACGGTCCCGCTCATCACAGTTGCTGACCCGGGCTCCAGCCCATGCAGCACCCTTGTGAGAACAGAAAAGCCAGCCCTGCCACGTACAAGTCTGTGAGGACTGCTGCGTGAACGGCCTCCACGACAGCACCCAGCACCTCTAAGGACTGTCACCCTCCGGCTCACGGGACCGTGCCCGGTGCCTCAGCACTCACGCTCTGCCCTCAGCACAAGCCCCACCAGCCGACTCTTTCATCCAACGTCACCCTCTGGTTCTAATCCAGCCCTGAAGACGGCGTCACCGGCAGCCCTCCAAAGCCTGTGTGTTCTCTCACAAGCCCACTGAGTCTTAGAGTAGAGCAGGTGTGACAGACTGTCCAGACAGGAGGCCAGCAAGAAAACATCAGCCTTAAGCAACACGGTAGGCCAGGTGGACTCACACAGACACAGACAAAGCATTCTACCAAACGCAGCAGGACACACATTCTTCTCAAGTGCATGTGGAACATTCTCCAAGGCAGCTGACATGTTAGACCCCCAAAAAAGTCTTAATAAATGTAAGAAGACTGAAATCATATAGAGCATCTTTTCTGACCATAATAGAAGTCAATCACAAGAAGAAAATGGGAAAAGTCACAAATACGTGGAAATTAAACAACATGCTACTGAAAAGCCAATGGGTCAATGAAGAAATTCAAAAATACCTGAGACAAATACAAAATATCAAAGTCAAGGGATGCAGCAAAAGCAGTTCTAAGAAGGAGGGTCATAGTGATAAATGTCTAATCAAGAAACATCTCAAATGAACAACCTAATTTTACATCTCAAGGAACTAGAAAAGGAACAAATGAAAACCCAAAATCAGTGGGAGAGAGTAACAAACATCACAGTGGAAATAAATGAAATAGAGACTAAAAAGACAATAGAAAACATCAATGAAACTGAGAGCTGTTTTTTAAAAGATTAAAAAAAAATTACAAACTTTATCTAGACTCACCAAGAAAAGAGAAGAATCAAATGATTAAAGTCAGAAATTAAAGCGGAGCCATTACAACCGATATCACATAAATACAAAGGACGGTGAGAGGCGACAACAAACAATTACATACCCACGAACTGGACAACTTAAAAGAAATGGATAAATTCCTAGAAACAAACTACCTACGAAGACTGAATCATGAAAAACTAGAAAATCTGAACAGACCATTTATTGAGACTGAATCAGTAATCAAAAACCTCCCAAAAAAACAAAGTCTGGGAACAGACAGCTTCACTGCGGAGTCCTACCAAACATTTAAAGAAGAATGAACACCAATCATTCTCAAACTCTTCAAAAGGTAGAAGAGGAGAGAACACTTCCAAACTCATTTTACCAGGCCAGCATTACCCTGCTACCAAAACCAGACAAGGGTGTCACACAAAATAAAAATTACAGGCCAATATCCCTGATGAACATAGATGCAAAAATCCTCAGCAGAAAATTACCATATTTCCCCTAAAACAAGACCGGGCCTTATATTAATTTTGGCTCCAAGAGACTCATTAGGGCTTATGTTCACGAGATGTTATATTTTTTCATGTACAATCTTATTCAAGTACAGTCATGTCATCTTCTTCTGGAACATCGTCATAATGTACTAAATGCGTCCATCTGGCTGATGATCTTAACTGTGGCTTATTTTCGGGGAAACACAGTAGTAAACCACATTCAGCAGCACATTGAAAGGACCTAAGGATCACACCCCATAGTCAGTGGGATCTGTTCCGGGGATACGAGGTTGGTTCAATATCTGCAAACCAGTCACTGTGATATAGCACACTGACAAAATGAAGGATAAAAATCATATGATCATCTCAGTAGATGCAGAAAAAGCATCTGACAAAATTCAACACCCGTTCATGATAAAAACTCTCAACAAAGTGGGCATAGAGGGAACATACCTCAATATAACAAAGGCCATATTTGACAAGCCCACAGCTCACATACTCAGTGGGGAAAAGCTGAAAGTTTTTCCTAAGATCAGGAACAAGACTAGGAGCCCACTCTCGCTACTTTTCAGAGTAGACTATCAGAGTGGAGTACTGGAAGTCCTAGGCAGGGCAATTAAGCCAGGAAAAGAAACAAAGCACGACCAAATTGAAAGGAAGAAGTAAAACTGTCACTATTTGCCGATGACATATTATTATATTATATATAAAAAAACCTAAAGACTCCACCAAAAATATGTTGGAACTAACAAATGAATTAAGTTCCAGGTCACAAAATCAATATACAAAAATCTGTTGTGTTTTGATACACTAATAATGAAATATCAGAGAAATTAAGTAAATAACCCCTTTTACAACTGCGTCAAAAAAAAATCTAGGAATAAATTTAACTGAGGTGAAAAATCTCTATACTGAAAACTCTACAATACTGATGAAAGAAATTGAAGAACACAAATAAATTGAAAGGTATTTAATACTCATGGATTGGAAGAATTAATATTATTAAAATACCCACATACCAAAGGCAGTCTACAGATTCAATACAATCCCTATCAAAATTCCGATGGCATTTTTCACAGAAACAGAACAAACAATCCTAAAACGTGAATGGAACCACAAAAGCAATTTTGAAAAGAAAAACAAAGGGGGTGTGACCATGTTTCCTAATTCACACCATGTCACAAAGCTACAGTAATCAAAACAGCATGGGACTGGCATGAAAATAGACACAGAGATTAAGGGAACAGAATAGTGGGCCCAGAAATAAACCCACCCTTATATGGTCGATTCATTTCTGACAAAGGAGACAAGAATATCCAATGGGGACAGGACAGTCTCTCAATAAATGGTGCTAGAAAAACTTGATATCCACGTGCAAAAGAATGAAACTGGACCCGTCTTACACCTTACACAAAACTGAACTCAAATGGATTGAGGGCTTGAACGTAAACCTGAAACCATAAATCTAGAAGAAAACAGGTGGTAACCTCTTGGACATTGGTCTTGGTAATGTTTTTTGAATTTGACACCCAAAGCAAAGGCAGCAAAAGCAAAAATAGACAAGTGGGACGACATGAAACTAAAAAGCTTCTGCACAGAAAAGGAAACCAACAAGAAAATGAAAAGCCATCCTACCCAATGGCAGAAAACATTTGCAAATCATGCATCAGACAAGGGGTTAATGTCCAAATATATAAAGAACTCACACAACTCAACAGCAAACAAACACTCTAATGAATAGATGGGCAGGGGAGCTGAAGAGACATTTTTTCAAAGAGCACACACATATGACCAACAGGTACATGAGAAGATGCTCAACATCACTACTCATCAGGGAAATGCAAATCGCAGTGAGATGTCACCTCACACCTGTTAGAATGGCTAGTATAAGAAAAAGAAAAAGAAAGAAATAGCAGCACTGTGAGAATGTGGAGGAAAGGGGACCCTCAGGCACTGTTGGTGGGATTGCAAACTGGTGCAGACACTATGGAAAACAGTATGGAGGTTCCTTAAAAATTAAAAATAGGGCCGGCCCGGTGACTCAGGCAGTTAGAGCTCCATGCTCCTAACTCCAGGCTGCCGGTTCAATTCCCACATGGGCCAGTGGGCTCTCAACCACAAGGTTGCTGGTTCAATTCCTCAAGTCCCACAAGGGATGGTGGGCTGTGCCCCTTGCAACTAAGATTGAACTCGGCACCTTGAGTTGAGCTGCCTCCCGGATGGCTCAGTTGGTTGGAACGCGTCCCCTCAACCACAAGGTTGCCGGTTCGACTCCCTCAAGGGATGATGGGCTGTGCCCCCTGCAACTAGCAACAGCAACTGGACCTGGAGCTGAGCAGCGCCCTCCACAACTAAGACTGAAAGGACAACAACTTGAAGCTGAACGGTACCCTCCACAACTAAGATTGAAAGGACAACAACTTGACTTGGAAAAAAAGTCCTGGAAATACACACTGTTCCCCAAAAAAGTCCTGTTTCCCTTCCCCAATAAAGTCTTTTTTAAAAAAATCTTAAAAAAAAAAATTATAAATAGAACGACCTTATGACCCAGCAATTCCACTTCAAGGTATTTATCTGAAGAAAATGGAATCGCTATGTCAAAAACATAACTGCACCCCATGTTCACTGCAGCAAGACACAGAGGCAGCCTAGATGACCGTGGATGGGTACAGAAGAAGTGGTCCATGTGGACAACGGAATGTTAGTCGTCACAACAAAACACAGTCCTGCCATTTGCGATGGAGGGACCTGGCGGGCATTGTACTGAGACCAGTCAGACAGAAAGACAAATACTACATGATCTCACTTACATGTGGGATCTAAAAACAAACAAAACGGAGCTCACAGACACAGAGAACAAACTGGTGGCTGCCAGAGGCCAGGGGAGGGGCCAAAGGAACAAACCCCCCTTCTACAGCCAGGTCCTGGAACAGAAGGGGCAGCAATGACCACAGCTGACCACGCTGTGTGGCAAACACCAGAGTTGCTCAGAGAGTAGATCGTAAGTGTCCTCCCAGACAGGACACGTCCCCGGCTGACGGGAAAGGGCCTCTCCTCAGAACGTGTAGACGGAGCCCTGCTCCCGACCAGAACCATCCTGCTTCCACCTCCTCAGGACAAAACTAAACTGGAGCCATCCTCAGTCCTTCCTTTCTCTCATTCTCACGTCTGACCCGTCAGCAAACTTGTCAGCTCCACCTTCGAATCTAACCCGAACGTGATCAGCCGCCCCGCTGTCCCTCCAGAGCCCGGTCCACACGGCCACTCTCTCAGCCTAAGCTACTGGAAAAGCCACGCGGTGGCCTCCCTGCCTCCCTCCTAGCCCCTCTGGGACCTGCTTGTTCTCAGTACCACAGCCAGGCCTGCTGCCCACAAGAAACGAGTGTCAGGTCTGCTCGCAGGCGTACCACGGTTCCTGCCAGTCTGTTCCCTCCTTGAGGTCCCGCGACTGTCTCCATCCCTCCAGCCATGCGTCCGCTTGCTGCCCAATTACACCTGCACAGCCCTGCCTGCCCTGGGCCTTCACACACGCTGTCCCTTCTGCCCAGAATGCGACTTCCCTGGATATCTCTCACCTTCTGTCCATCTCTACTCACCTGTGACCTTCCTAGTGGGGCCTGACCTGGCTGCCTAGGCAGCTGCCTCTCGCAGCGCAGCACGCAGCCTGCATCCCGTCCATCTCCCCACACTCTCACCATCATCTAAGCACCAGCTGCTTCTCTGTGACCATCTGCCCTGGACATCAGGACGGGAGCCCCAAGGACAAGGACTCGTCTGGGAAGGTCACTGCCTCGTCCTGGTCTCAGTGCTTGGCACCCAGTAGACGTTCACTGTATACTGTCAAGTTTAGAAACCATTTCCCGATGTGTCCGTGCCCTGTCACTACTTGTCACATGACCACACATTTCTTTCCTATCTGTGAAGAGGGTGTACCTAAGTTATTTAAAAGTATGAAAACTTGATTTTAAAAATGGAGGAGAACAAAATGACACTGAAAGCATTTCTCAGGGAGAAACTGAAGCCTAAAATGATGGTGTGAATGTTGAACCCGTTAGCTTCCTGATCCGGAGCTCCAGGGAGAAGTTGTCCGGTAACCCGTCCACAGCCGGGAGGCAGATGCTGGCTCGTGCACCAAACAGGTGCACGCCACCTCGGCCTGGGAGCCACCCCAGGAACAGTGCCAGAAACGGGAAGCCCCCCGTGATTCCAGGTGGGCACCTGGCCCCTTCCTTCCCGGAGCGCACCTCTCTTCTCCCACAGCCCAGACAAGACGCCTTCCAAGCCCCCAGCCTCCTCCTACTGAGAGACAGATCTCACCTTGCTCCCCTACCTGCAATTCATTTCCCAGACACTTCTGTAGGGCCAATGCGGCACCTTCCATTCTTTCTGTGAAATCACGTGAGCCGAGCCCTCCCTAAAGGGTCCTTCCTCCAGGACGGACAGCCCCTGGCAGCAGGCCTGCTCTGCCTGCACTCTCCACTCCAGACCAACTTTGTACCTGGCTTGGACACACGTGTCCACGCAGTCCTTGGAACCTCTAGCCTGGCCTCAGGTGCCAGCTTCCCCATAAAGTGACGCCTTCTACACGACACAGGACAGAAGCTTCGAGAGGGGGCATTGCTCTGCAAGGCGGCTCTGCAGAAGTGCTTCTGCTGGCTGAATCACAGAACCCACGCCTGTCACGTTGGCCGAAGCTTCTCTGAGAAGCAAGCAGCCCTGGGGACGTGAAGCAATGCCCCGTGGGCGCTGCCCACCACTGTGCTGAGTCAGCGCCAGAACAAAACACGAATCAACTTTCTTATCACTGCTGCCACAGGAAAGGGCTGCCAGCCTAGGAGGAGAGCCCCGTTCTGGGAGGAACACGCCGCCTCCCCCACACAGCCGCCTCCCCCACACAGCCACCTCCCAGCTGCCGGATCCAACCGGCCAGGCCAGGCTGAGACCTGCAGCGCGACAGTAAGAAGACACACGGAATCCTTTCTGCCAGAGCTCAGGCTTAGGAGCAAAGGCAGCGGCTGGCAAATGGGATCCTCATTGACTCCCCACTTCCCGGCTTGCGTCTACACTGGCCCCACAGGCCCAACCCCGACCACCCAGCACATGCCCTACACTTTCAGGCCTCTTGGATGCTGAAGGACGGCTGAGCCTGACCCCATCAGGGTCCAGCCAAGGGACTGCACTGGAAATGGACCACACCCTTCCGAGGACCTAGGCCTTGAACCCCCAGCTTCACACGATCACTCAAGTGGGCATGAGCGCTGCATTACCAGAAATACTATTTCACGTCAGTTTTCCCATGTTCCTGCACGTCAGAAACCAGGCTGAAGTCACCTCTGTGTTTTCCCATCAGAGAATTAAGGCGAATGAAAGAATAAAACAGTAAGTGTGCATAGCACACTTCCACCAAAACGTAATTCCTTGGCCTTTCTTGTACAGTCAGCTCTTAATTATCCAAACCAATGAGAGAGAACACAAGTTAAAAAATCATATATGTATGTGATTTGGAGTTCAAATGTCCACATTGCTTTCTTTAAAAATAATAGCAATGACTCCCAAGGGTAAAGGTCTGCTCCCCACAGCCAGATAACAGGCCTGCGGCCCAATCAGAACAGGAGCTCCCCTCAGCCCTGCCTGCACCCTAGGGGGTCCTGACACCTAGCTACCGGGAGTTTTCAGTGTAGAGTATCCAGGTGTCTTCAACCACTCCTTTGTGTTCTTCACACATTCCCCACTTCAAGAGTCAAGACTTTGGAGCCTGGAGTGTGCCACCAGGTAGCCAGCTCGTTTCCATAGAAACACGAAGGCTCAAGGCCCGATGGGAACAGTGTAACACACAGCCTTCTCCACTTCTGCCTCTCACACAGCCACCCCATGGCTGTGACAGCCTTGACACTCTTTAAAAAGTAACTCCTAGTATCAGAAGGTGGTTCATGGAAAAGTTTTAACCTAAAATCATTTTTATATTTTAAGTCTTTCATACACTGTTTAATAAAAATATAAAACATCAACAACCCCCAAATCGCCCTTCCTACTAGCAGGTACGCATTACTTTAAGTACATGAAGAAGAACAGGAAACAAAAGAATAACACTCATGCCGGTGACTGATCATGTTATCATCCAGAGGTTTTGAGAATTCACACACAAAAGCAAATACAGAAGTGAAAACAAACTTTTAAGCCTGGCAATTCTGGAAAGGCTGAACTGGGGCTGGAATGAGGGGTGTGATGGCAGGGGGGGAGGAGCAGAGAGGGTCCTACGCCATTGCAGCACCTGTGCCTTATCTGTCCCAGGCAGGGCCCACTCAAGGCCACCACCTGTCAGACAGGTGGCTCATAGCCACCCTGAGATGGCCCTGTCCCACAGCCCCACAGAAGCGTCAGGGCTCATCCCTGGGACCTTGTCAAGATTCCCTAGACTCAGAATTGCCCTCAGTACTGCAATGCCCCTCGTTCTTTCCAAATTTCACTGCCGGAAGGCTTAACTGAGAGCTGCGACTCACCCTATCGCATGAGTGTGTGACACCTGTGTTCCCTCCTGTCCTGTTTCACTCCACTTACCTTTCTACCTGTGCCAACTGTGAGTAACACGAACTAAACACTCACATGCTCTGAACAGCTAGAGATCTGCATTTTCGTTGTAGCCTTTCTGTCAGGTCTCGTGCAATGAAAAAATAACGGATCACACAACTGGGGGCTCTAATTTTTCAGGATAAAGATTTTTGAAACTGTCACACAGCAGAAGAACACCAATCACAGCGTGTGTGTACTCTGCTCTAGCTCATGCAGCACATTTTAGCTCAAAGCACATTTTAATATAGCTGCGTTCCAGCAGTTTCTAGAGTAAGCTGAAGTTCTGCAGGATAACCTGACTCACCCGAGGGGGACTGTTCCAGAACACATCCCAGGGCTCCCAGGCCCCTCACACAGAGGCCTCTGCCCAGAATTCCCAGAGTTTTCTTCTAAATTCACCAGAAAACCACTGCGGAGAAAACGTGAACGGCAAAATATCAAGATGATGAAATTGGTAAAACTAGAAAGTCAAGCTCAACTTTTAAAAAGCTGTTCTGAATTTCACCTCTTCCCTAATTGTCTGTAACTCCTTTGGAGATGCTAATCAACTGTGAAACAGCACCTGAGACCAATGACCTTTCTTGTTGACAAGAAATCATGGAAGTCTGTATCTGCTGTGTACCTAACTGCAGACGTTGGCCACTAACTCATGTCCCAGGGCCAATCAAATAAACGCTGTGAGAGCTCAGGGGGCAAATTCTATTTTTAAACCACACAAACAGTAAATCTCACCTTTCTTTTCTAATAAAACTTATTTCCTATAAAAGATGTTCAAAATATATGCTTAAGCAATATATGAACGGTGAAAATGTTCTCTTGCGATGTTGTACCTGGAAGGAAGTATTAACTCCTGCACAAAATCCAGACTAGTGACAGCTACTTAACTTACTTTGGGGCTCAACTAAGGAAAAGAGTAAAAGCCCATTGCACTTTGAGTTAAAGAGAATTTTTACCTGTAGCAAAAGTTAGTAATTGAAATGAATATTACATTCCACCAAATACGTCTGCTCCTTTCTCAGAAGATTCTATCCGAGGTATTAAAAGCCAAGGCATTCACTCGGATGGCTACAAGGCTGGAGGGTCCCACAGCGGGGAGAAGTGCCCCCAGGTGGGATGAGCCAGGCACCAGCTGACAGTGGCCAGGTTTCCTCTGCAGAGGCAGGTTCCGGTGAGGGAACCCCACACGGTTTCTGAAAGCGGTGGTTACCTCCATCCTACACTGGGCCAAGGACTTTTGCCTTTATCGAAAACATAAATTAGGCTTCCCACAAAAACACAACTCATTCCTCATGCAACTTCAGCGGGATCGGGTTAACTCCAGCCTCCAGACCCTATTTGGGGGTGCACCCTGCACATTGCTGACTCTCCTCGGAGTCTCGACCCCATCACCGTCATCCCCGGGGGACAAGGGCACCCCACTGAAAATGGGGGGCTGCTCTCAGGGCCTGACTGAATCCTGTCACTGTCTACGCCTGGGCCAACAGGGGCCACGTCGCGGGAGCGGGGCGGCTGCTCGTGGCCCCGTTACCTGCACTATCTGGGGCAGGACCATGGGACCCGCTAAAGTTGGGGACCTGCTCGCAGCTTCGTTACCTGCACCGTCTGTGCCCGGGGGCAGGGGGCACACCGCTCAGGTTGGGAGCTACTCGCGGACCCAGTCCCCAGGAGAAGGGGGCACCTCGCTGAAGTTGGGGGGCTGCCCCGGGCCCGCGCTCACCCGGCGGGGACCCCCGCTTCTCCCCCACCCTCACCCCCCGGCCCGCACTCACCCCGCGGGGACCACAGCCGCCGTCCCTCCGAGCGCCCCTCTCCCCGCCCCGCGTCCGCCGCCCAGGGATGCTCTCCGGCCCCGCCCACGGAGAGGCGGCTCCACCCCCACCTCCGGATAGGCCGGGCCGGGCCGTACAAGGAGCCCATTGGCTGCAAAGCCTGCTCGTTCCTCGGCCACGCCCCACCCTCGCGCCCGCGCATTCCTGCGAGGCCACGTGGCCGCCCGCCGGGCCCCCGCCTCTGCCCACAGGCCCTCCGGCCGCGCACGCGTGGGCAGGGAGCGCGCGCACAGCCCGCGAGCACGGTCCTGCCCTGCCGAGCCCCCCCGCCGAGCGGCTCCGGGCGGGCGGCGGGGGACCCGCCCCGAGCACCCGCCCGCCCGCGGGGCCTCCCCGGCGCCGCACAAGGTCAGCTGCCCTCGGCCCCGCCACGTCTCGGGCGTCGGGGATCGAACCGACTTCACACTTGGCCGAGGCAGTTTGTAAAGCGTGCCTGTGCCCGGAAGTACTCGTTTTTCCCGGTACCTTTCCAGGGAACATCAGCGCTAGAACTGCGTAGCTCACAAGAGCTAAGAGGCCGGGTCGGAGGCGAGAGCTCCCCCGGGGTCTGTGCCCGCAGCGTGTGCGCCTGGCTTCGTCCCGCACAGAAGCAGGTGTGCGGGGTCCGGGAGGGACAGCCGGCTGCCCTCTTGTGCCCAGGGGCGCTGATTTGTTTTGTAATGTAAAACGGACACAAAGTGTTGTGATAGTTACTACAAAGGGAGAGACGTTAGACAAAAGCATTTTTAACAAGAATACAAAGAAACCAAAATGGCAACTAAACAATGTTCCATGTTCCTGGGTCAACACAATTAACAGACGGAGCCACAGATGCTAGGCCCCTCTCCCTTCTGCCCACATCTCTAATCTAGAAGTTATTTAAAATCAGAATTGTAGAGATCGCTAGTCCTCTTCACTTGGCTTATAGAATAAATACAAAATAGCTGCATGTCACAAAACTCATTTAAACATTAAGCACTTAAAGATCCCATACTCTATACAAGTTCTTTCCTGCAAATGTTGACTAATGTAAATCATAGCTAACATATCAAGGTTAGGAAATAAATAGTAGCTATGGTTACCTTTTAGCAACACTTAACTATTAGCATTTGCTCATTTTATAGAAATGGACAGAGCTACTTTTGAATACTATTTCAGACCTGCCTTAACAGCACACAGCAAAAATACTAGAGCGTGAATCAATTAGGAAAGATGTTTCCTCTCAGTGACTTTAATATCAGAAAAATTATTTCTGTCTCTACTCCTAGGGTTCTTTGAGTATCTTATTCTAAGATCTACCCAGACAATCATCTTAATGGCATGGTCAGCAACACTAAAAAAGGTGAACAGAACTCATTCCAGTTTGCCACACCAGAAAATCCTGGTACTTGTTAGTTTTCTGATCAGGCAGAGCAGAAATAAGAAAATACCTGGAATACCGGTATGGATTCAGCAAGGGATCGAGAGTGAATTTGGGGGATCCTATTTTGGTTTCTGACACTTACAAAATCGTGTGTGACTTATACACATCTCCGAGCTTCCACCTATCCATCTAGAAAATGTGACTAATAATATCTAGATCATACATAAATGTAAAAGGGAGAAGTATCTGAACAACCCACTGTAGTGCCTGGCCAGAGCAAGTGATCAGTGAGCCGTAATAATAATTGGGGCCCATCTTTTTTTCTTCTCAGAAGAAAACATATTGAATCAATATTTCTAATAAATGGCTCACATATTCGTGTTCAAAAACTAAGATCAAGAAGCTGCTATTGTGTGGCCACTTTTTACCATGAAGTCGTGTCATTTTTGGACCTGTGGTACCATCATGACTACAAGCACAGAGTGCGGGTTCCACATTTCCACAATGGTCGGATTGAGTCCCCAGGCTCAGGGCCACAAAGGACCAGGACCGCTGGGTGGGACCACAGGGCAATATCGCCAGGTGGGGCTGGGGCCCAAAGGACTCTGATTGGTTTATTCAAGTGCTCTTCACAGCTGTATCACCATTCTCTGCAAACCCTGATGTGGCCCAAGTTGGGAATTTCCATTCTGATTCCCTTTGACCCATGAGATATTTAGAAAAATGAGGTTCAATTTTCAAACATTTGGGGGATTCTGGTTTTCTTGTTGTTACAACTATGGCTTGAGTCTAGACAGTCTGGTGAGCCGGCTTCAATCCCTTGAAAGTCTTCCCTGAAAAAAGAAGTTCTCCAGTGGAAGGGAGAGTCCCCTGGAGCCTGAACTGCAGCCCCCCACCTCGGCCTCCCCTCCTCCCGGCCTGCCTTGCTCCCAGACTGCCTAGGCAGCCCCCATACCTCATAGCCAATTCCTCACAATGAATCTTACTGTCTGCTAGTGCTTGCGTTTCTCTGCGGCCCTGGCTGGTCGCCCTAGAATTGAGATGACACCCTTAAAGAAAGAGCATGGCTCACAGATGTGTGAACTCCACAGGCGGCATTGCCCAGCGTGCACAACAGGCTGTGGAACATGACATCCGGTCAGGTCTCTGCTGACCGGCGAGCTGGGAAAACTTGGACAAGTCACTTCCTACATGAGCCTCAAGCTCTCACTGTAAACAACCTTCATGACAGTCCCAGCTCGGTGCCCTTGGTGTGAAGTGTACGTGCACTAGGGGCACACACTGCCTGGCACTCGATGCACAGCAAGTTGGAGTGTCCGCTAACGTCATGCCAGGGATCAAGGGACTGTCATGTGATGTGATGGAGACTAGTTAGCAAGGGACCTCACCACCCAGTGCCCTCGCTCAAGGTCCCGGGGAAGCCTGGGAAGGCTGACGTCCCGGGGCAGGGCCGGGCTTCAGACAGGAGAGGCCTTGGGCACCGGACACGCATGCTGTCTGTGGAGGCAAGGTCCCAGATGGTCACGGCTGCACTTACAGAACTTGTAAACCAAGGGGCCACCAGGCTCGCCTGCGTCCCATCTCCAGGCTTTCAGTGGCAGGTGGAAATGTCAGCTGGCTCCCCCAACACTAAATACAGAGCTGGACAGAGGGCCTGTGGGGTGAACGGCAAACAAGCCGAAGCGCCAGCCTCTCGCGGCCCGTCCTCCCCTCCTGTGCAGGCTCCGCTCAACCTCTCCTCCTGCGGGTTCTGTGAGCCTGGCGCAGCCTGAGCCCCTGCCCACTGCCTCTGCGTGCCTGCTGCCCATATGCACCGCACCTGCTCACCACACCTGGCATGCGGTACAGAGAAAGCACTCACCAGGAGACAGCGCCACCAGTTGTGGGGCACCAGGGGACATGCTTGGTGACAAAAGGAGGCTGCAGACAGATCTAGAACAGCCACGCATGGAGCAGCACATCCTGCCTCCTGAGGACAGAGTTCCAGACACTCACTGTGGAGATCACTCTGCAAACCGCTCGCAGTTCATTTCCCTGCATGTTCTTCTCCACTCAGCTGCCCTTTGTGTGACTTTTATGAAGTTCAAAAGTGAAACCAAACAAGCAACGTGAACACCATCTGAGAGTCTGGCAGGGCTGGCTTCCGAACGGTGGGGTCCTAAGTACAGGGGGTGATGGTGGTGATGGCTTCACAAGTGTAGACAGATGTCCAGATTCACTGAGTTGTGCCCTTTACCCGGCACAGTGTATCGTGTGTCAACTCTACCCCAACAAAGCTGTGAAAGCCGAGGAGCTGGATCGTGAACAGCCTGGCCTGCAGGGCCCATTACAGCCTCCCGGCTCCCACACTCGAGGCAGAATTCTCCTGATTTTAACCCTTGCATTCTCGGGGACTCCAGTTACATGCTCATGTGTAAGACACAAATAGGTTTTAGGATCCAATCGCTATAACCAGTTCCCACCTACGTGACGACCGGTGCAGGGGGACAAGTGCTCGCCGGCGGGGAGTACCATAAATCCACCACCTGTGGGACACGAAGCATCCCCAGTGTCTACCTGCTAAACATCCCCTGCTGACAACAGGATAGGTGTCCCCAGTGCGGGACCTGAGTTCCTCCCTTTGCTCAGGCAGGTGACCCCGTGGGTGCTGTGATTTCCCAGCCCTCACAAACTTTCTTGCCCGTAGAACACCTTTGCAACACTTTCAGGGAGAAAACAGTGGGCAGTTATCTCCAGGGAAAGACTTGCGCAAGACTGGGACGTGGTCCTGGTGAGACAGGTAAGACACGACCCAGCCACCCCCCACCACCTGGAGCTCACCTCCACTCCAAGCTCAGGGCTGGGCTGGTCCATGGGCAGGGCTCCCGGGAGATTCCAGCACCCACATGCCCACAGCGCTGGTGACCACGCGTCTGCACCTTAGCCCAGACGGCCTGTCCCTCTCCATGTGAGGGTCCAGTGGGGAGTGTCTGTGGAGGCCTTGATCTGCCGAGAACTAGCAGTGCTGTTGTGGGGAGGAGAGGGCCTCGTGCTGCTTTCAGGCGGCCTGCCCCAAACAGTCCTACTCCCCACACCCATCCCTGCCCTCAGACAATGACGCAGGGCAGGCCAAAGGGACAAACGTGGGGAGAGGGGGAAGCAAACAGATAAGACTGGGAGCGCGAGGAGGGCGGGGGACACTGTGGCCCTTCAGATGGTCCTGCCATAGGGTGGGGGAGGGAGGACCGTCCCAGCAGGACACAGGGACCCTTTTGTTCGCTTGCAACGACAACCGAGCCGTTTTTCTGGCTCTGCTCCTTCTCCAGTGGGCGGAGAGAAGGGGGAGCTCTCAGGGGAGAAAGCAGCTCCCCAACTAAGGAGACCAGCACAAATGCAGGGAGGCAGGATGGATAAAACACCGAAATTTAAATGACTGGCATGTAGGCTCCCCTGGGGCCCAGCAGGCTGAGGCACAGGGATGGAGGGCGACCAGAGGGCGGTGTCTCTCTTCACACAGGCGTGGACCACACACCGACTCTCTCCCTCCCTTCTCCCCCTCCCTCCTTCTCCCACCTCCCTTCCCTTCCCCTCCCTATTCCTCCCCTCTTGCCTCCCCCCTGCCTCCCTCCTTCCCTTCTCCCCTCCTTCTCCCTTCTGTCCTCCCCACACCACCTCTCCTCCATTTGTACCCAGCTTCTGGCAGAACAAAGTTTGGATAGCTGCAGCTGGGAAGGAATGTCAAAAAAGGGACAGAGGGAGAGGATCCTCCCCAGTGATCTAGAAGGTTGTTTTCTGCTCCTGCCCAGAACAAGCTCTAATTCTCAGGGCCTCGGAGCACGGAGTCTTCAGGGCCTAAGACAGACAGCCAGGAATGTGCGGTGATTGGAGGAGCCCCAGAGGGAGGCCCGCCCCCAAACCTGAGTGTGGACACTCGGAGGGGCGGGGCGTCAGGGTGCGGAGGAGGCTGAGCCGCTCGGGCTCCGCAGCGGACCACCTGGGGGCCGTGCAGGAGGGGCACAGCGAGGCCAGAGGCGGGATGGGGCATGGGGGGGGCTGGGGGGGCGCTGAGCTGGACGACGCGGCTGAGGCCCAGCCTGGCTCAGCGACCAGATTCCCGAGCTTCTAGCTCACCCCTCTTCCTCGGCTGCCCGCCCACCCGTGGGGAGTGCGTTTCCTCTGGTTCACTTTCATGCCTCAGGCCTTATTCCAACCTGACCAAGCCCGCCGCGCTGACCACCACGGCTTCCGTCTCCTGGGTGTGAGGCTGACTCCCGTGTTACCCAGAAACACTGCGGCCGCGCGTGGCCCCCTCTGTCCCCCGTCCACACCCACAACACGTTGTCCTCGGCTCTTATCTAGCGATGCTATGACCCGTGTCCCGGCTCCTGCCACCTCCTGCCACCGCCCCAGGCCATCTCTGCGGCTCTGCGCTCCACTTCCACTCTCCAGTCTATCTTTATGTCAGTAAACAACCAGGCCGTTCCGGAGCCCGCAGAGCCCCACGCAAACGTCCAGAGCCTCGCGGTCATTGCAGGCGGTGCTGCCCTCTGACCCAAGGACCCGCTCCGGAAATTCTCAACTAGGGGGTGTCTGCAGACGTACCAAAGAGGCTCCCTTTTGTAATTCTCTACTTCCCTCACTGCCCCACCACCTTTCCCAGCCAGGCTTTTGTTACATGTGAAATAATATGGAACACATCTACCCACCCCCAGTTCCAGACACCGAGCTCCTAAATGCCGTGGAACTTCTTGGGGGACAGCAGTATCTTTTGTTCTAATGAGGTGACTCCTGGGTGGGGCCAGTCACCAGAAGGACAGGCCAAGATTAGCTTGGAACTTTGAGCCCCAATTAAGCCCCATCATCCAGAGAGGGGACAGGGGCTGGACACGGAGTCCGTGATGGGCCCTACCCACGGGAGGAAGCCTCCACGGAAGGAAGCCTCCGCGGGAATCCACAAACCACGGGATCCCAGGAGCTTCCGGGCTGGGAACGCCTCCCCATGGGGAGGATGACACACCCCAACCACAAGGGGACACAGCTCCGGGTCTTGGGACCAGCCCCCAGACCTCACCCTGTGTCTCTCTTCATCCAGCTGTCCATCTCTGTCCTTCACCACGGCCATTAATAAGCTGCTATTTACAGGGTTTCCCTGAGCTCCGTGAGCTCTGGAGCGCAAATGAACCAAACCTAAGGAGGGGTCAAGGGGCCCCCTGATCTATGGCGGACGGTGAAATGAGCAGATAACGGTGTGGGCTTCAGGCGGGCATCTGAAGTGGGATGGGGAAGGCAGTCTTTTGGATAGATAGCTTCAGAAGTGAGTTAAATCGTAGGACGTCCAGGGAGGCTTGCTTACTGTTGGGGGGACCCCCCATGTGGTGACCCAGTGTCAGAAGTGAGGTGCTCTCCTGAGAGTCCCGGGAAATAAACCCTCAGGATGGAAGAGCTGGATTTTCCCTCCACAGTGCGGCTCCAGGGGGCTCTCCTAGCACCCCTGTCCCCTGGAGCCCGCGGGGCGCTCCGTGCGGTGGGCGGTGCAGCGCCCTGAGTGTCCACGGCCAGAGGGGCTGGCCTGTGGGTCCCGGCGGGGGAGCCTGAGGTGATTAGGCCTGCGTTCGGGTTGGGGTGCAGATGGTGACGGGGTTGGGCTCAGGCTGACGTTGGGGTGTCTCCTCCCCACCCTTCCCTGGGGCACTGGGCTTGGGTAGACGACGGGGAACAATCTGTCCCGAGTCGGCCGGGTCCAGAGGGCTGTCGTCACCCCCGAGCTCCACCTGGGAGCAGAGTCGGGGACACGCGGCTCACGCGCTAGAAGTGTCCCGGTGAACGGGGTGCGCAACGAGGGTAGGAGCGGCCTGTGGCGGCAGCAAGGGCCCCGGGGCGCGCCCTACCCAGTCCCCGGTCGCCCGGCGTCCCCGCCGCTCTGCGACCTGTCTCCGGACACCTCGGGCGGGGCGCTGACGGCCCGGCACGTCCTGTCGGTTGTCGGCCCTCGGGACGCACTGACGGTCCTGGACGTCCCGCAGGCGGCCGGAGAACCGCGGGGCACACGCAGGGCTCTGGGCGCAGGCGGCTCCTGCACGGGGAGCCCACGGGGAGCGAGCTGTGGTCCCCGCCTTCGCTTGGACTCGGGCTGCCCAGCGCCCCGGCTCCCGTCGCGTCCCCCGTGGGGCCCCGCACGGAGGCGGCGACCCTCCCACGGTCCAGGGCGGCCCGTCCTGGGGGCCCCGAAAGACGCTCCGGAGACTCTGACGCGCGTACTGGGCGGGTCAGCTCCCGAGGCCCGGACCCCCGTCCCCAGCCGCCCGACGCGCCCCCGCGCTCCCTCCCGCTCCCCGCGGCCCCGCGCCCCGGGCGGCCCCTGGGTGCGCTCGCTCCGCGCTCGGCGCCTCGCCGGCCTCCCACCCCCGTGGGCGCCGTCCGCGCCCAGTCGGCCGTCCCCCGCCCGGATCCGGGGTCCCCCAACTCCGTCCTCTCCAGTGTTCCCCGAAATAGGACCTGGCCGGCCATCAGCGCTAATGCGTCTTTTGGAGCAGAAATGAATACAAGACCCGGTCTTGTACATTTACTGTATGATAGAGACCCGGTCTGGCAGTAAAACAAGACCGGTCCTACGTGAAGCTTCGCCCCACAGGACGCCCCAGAGCGGCCCGGCCGGCTCGTCTCCTTTCCGGGGAAGCGCGGCGCTCGGCCGCCCCGGGGCAGGTGTGCGGCTCAGGCCCCGGCTCGGCTCGCTCTGGCGCCGCGCCGCCCGCGGACCAACACCTGGAGCCCGGCCGAGTCCCGGGCCTCTCCCATGGTGGCCATCGCTTTGCGTCTCTCCCTCACCGCCACGTTTCCTCTCGGACCGACCATCTCCGTCCACTGCCTCATTTTCCATCTTTTCAGTCCCCTTCCGACCATGTCCGACGGTGGCCAGTTTCAAGGCCGAGCTACTGCCCCTGAAGAGGCAGCCCTGGCCCCGACCCCCGCCCAGACCCTCGACCCCGCCCCCGACCCCAGCCCCGCCCCCTGGCCCTCGACCCCGCCCCTGACCCCAGCCCCGCCCCTCCCTCCGCCCCTGACCCAGCCCCGCCCCCTCCCTCCGCCCCTGACCCCCGACCCCGCCCCTGACCCCGCCCCTCCCTCCGCCCCTGACCCCCGACCCCGCCCCTGACCCCAGCCCCGCCCCTCCCTCCGCCCCTGACCCCCGACCCCGCCCCTGACCCCAGCCCCGCCCCTCCCTCCGCCCCTGACCCAGCCCCGCCCCCTCCCTCCGCCCCTGACCCCAGCCCCGCCCCTCCCTCCGCCCCTGACCCCCGCCCCCTCCCTCCGCCCCTGACCCCAGCCCCGCCCCTCCCTCCGCCCCTGACCCCGACCCCGCCCCTGACCCCAGCCCCGCCCCTCCCTCCGCCCCTGACCCAGCCCCGCCCCTCCCTCCGCCCCTGACCCAGCCCCGCCCCCTCCCTCCGCCCCTGACCCCAGCCCCGCCCCTCCCTCCGCCCCTGACCCAGCCCCGCCCCTCCCTCCGCCCCTGACCCCAGCCCCGCCCCTCCCTCCGCCCCTGACCCAGCCCCGCCCCTCCCTCCGCCCCTGACCCCCGACCCCGCCCCTGACCCCAGCCCCGCCCCTCCCTCCGCCCCTGACCCAGCCCCGCCCCCTCCCTCCGCCCCTGACCCCCGACCCCGCCCCTGACCCCAGCCCCGCCCCCTCCCTCCGCACCCCCTCCCCAGGAGAGGCGGGGGTACCTGGGGGCTGGGCCGCCCTGGCAGGGGCCCGAGGGCCGCGTCCCGGTGGCTGTCACAGCGCTCGCCCGCTCTGCGTCACCGGCTTTCTACCCGGAGCACCGCGCCTTGGCGGGGCGAGGGGCCCGCCCTGCTCCCCGCTCGCCCCTTTCACTTTGCTGATGACGGCGCAGCCCCTGCCCGACGGCTGGCTTTTGCTTTTTTTTTTAAGCAGTCAGATGGATCAATTGGTCTTTTCTGTGAGGCTTCTCAATGTATGACGCACTTGGAAAAGCCTTCCCTATTCTGATAACACAAACTTTTTTATTCCTCTATTATTTCCACATTATTATTTCTCTATTATTTCTGTTTTTCTGTTTTCATCTTTGGTCCAGCTGGAATTTGTGTGTTTCTAAGGTGTCAGGTAGGGAGCTATTTTCTTCCTAGATGACTACCTAATTTTCAGGACCATTCACTAAAAACATCCCTCTTTTCCCAACTAGTTGCGATATTTAATCTTCTACTGAAATCACGTGGGTTTTTAGCTCTGGCTGGCGTGGTTATTAACCCGTCTGTGACCCCACGCACCAGTACTGTTCCAAGGCACACGTTTTCCACACGTGTAAGAACTTTGAGGCGGGCTGCATCTAACAAGTCACAGATGACGGGCAGTGTTTTCTTAGTGGTACACGCACCGACAACGCACCTGGACAACAAACAGGGCCCTAGAGCCAATGGAACCGTCATGACTGTGGCTTTAAAAGGCGCTACTGCCTTGTAGCCCAGCCACCCGTCGGTACTGGGGTACATAGAAAAGGCCAGGACACTTCCCCACGGACGATACTCTTCTTAGATGAGTTAAAGGCTGTTTTCCATCAGATGGTCAACAAGTTTTGCCTACTTGTGTCTTTACTTGGAATCAACTTGCTGACACCAGGTCCATCTGTCTTTTGTGAACTCGCCCAAAGCAAATGGCTCCCGAATTGGGAGCTGCAAGACAGTGAAGGCCAACGGCCCCCAAGCCCCGGGCCCAGTGGCCCCTCACACAAGTCGTCCTGGAACTGCACTCTGAACCTGGCCGAGCAGGGGCTCCACGCTGGGCATGACCCTCAAGGCCTGGATTGTCGCTCCTACCCGGCCTCTCCACTGACACATTTCAACCTGCTGGAGGACCTGGCTTGTCTTCTCTGGAGGGAGGGCCGATGACCAGAGAACGGCCACGCAGTGCTGCTGCCATCCCCTCCCAACCCCCAGCCCCCACTGTAATCAGGCCCTGGGCACTGGCCTTTTATACCCACCATGTGTTCCCTGGCTCCATGCGGGTCACCATGAGGTCTCCCAAACTTCACCCGGAACGCCTCCATCCCTGGGGGACTTCCTCAGTCGGCCCCTCCTGAGTCTCTGCAGGACTTGTCTCTTGACTGCCCTCCCTCCTCTGGCCCCTTCCTCCCGCTCCTCCATCCCAGATTGAACAACTGAGTGTGGGGGCAGTGACCTGCCCACGAGCAGATCTGACATACACATGGGGAAGCCCCCATGTCACTATTAAGAACCCATAAACCCTAGGGTTAGGGGCAGGGCAGAGAGCAGGCTCATGGTCATTCAGTCTGACCACTTCCAAAACTGCAGCTTTGTTCCTCACTGAAGTCCGCCTTGGGGTTTCCATGGTGACTGTCAACATGCCGCAGATCTGGGGATACAACCACTTCCTTTCCTCTGACAGCTTCCCCCATCTGATACCTGGTCACCCCGGACACACAGAGAGACCCCCCAGTCTTCACAGCAGGTGGGCTGCAAGCTAGATGGGGAGTACCAAACATTAAACTGAAAAGACAATCTAAAAAGCCATCACCATAGTGGCTCCAGATGCCCCTGTGGTCACTGTAACAGCAAGTCACAGGACACATCCAGGCCTGGCCACAGGAGGGGATATCCGAGGTGGCAGTGCTGAGTATGAGGGGGCCGCCCGAGGTCACCTTCCGGATGCCACATGCGTGCCCGTGGGCTGGCGGCCGTGACAGCAGCTCCTGTCATCTTAGAGTGCACCCTCCCCTGCTCTCCCTTCCAGACCAGCTCCCTGGGGGCGGCATGCACTCTGCCGTGGTGGCAACAGCCCTGTCACTGTCATCTCATCTTGCTGCAGGCGTGGAGTGTGCATGTGATGGTTGGACGTGTAGGGAAGCTGACCAAAGGAGGGCGAGGGACACTGGGAAAGCTGACCATAGGAAGGTGATGGTCAGATGTGTGGAAAACCTGATCAGAGGAAGTCAGGCCCATGGGAAACCCCACAGGCTTGGAACCAGAGGCCCTCAATCTCTCTGAAAGTGGGAGGGTGAGGCTGAGACAGGTGACAGTGTATCCAATACTCAGCCCTAGAGCGCTCCCCACCCTGGAGAGGAGGCTGCGTCCACCCTCTCCTAAGGTGCCGGGAGCATCAGAGTCAGAACATGAAGGATGGAGACTGGAGTAGAGTATCTGACCTGTGGAGGAGAGCTCTGTACCCCCCTCCTGGAACCCTGGGATCGGATTAGTGACAGGTCCACAGGAAGTCACCAGTCCCAGAAGGAAAGGGGGAGGACAGAGCATTGCTGTGAAGGGTAGTGACACAGGAGAGCTTGCAGGGCTGCTGGCTCCCAGGGTCACCACCTGGGACATGCCGACTACTCCTGCACAGGAGCCTGGGGGACAGATGATGGAGGAGGCTGCAAAAGGACACTCAGGATAAAAGCGCAACTCGCAGAAATGCCAGTCAGGTACCAGAGGGGTTACCGGTCGGTCGGGAGAAACAGTGAAAGGAGCTGAAAGGGGTTGTCGTGGGAGCAGGCGTCCCGGTGTTCCCGTGGCGTCAACAGAACGACTTCACTTTAAAGGTCACTGATAGGGTGGTTTGGAAGGAAATGAAGTGAACAGAAAGCGACAGAAGTTCCTCTGCCCAAGACTAAGATAACAACAAGCAGTAAGAGTAAAGGTGAATGACAGGCAGTTCAGGAACGTTCCCCACGAACCCAGCATTGTGTTGAGGACTCCAAACAGGTCAATACACCTAGTATATTTATGTCACATTACATTCATGTAATGTTTATAACAATGAAATGTATTCTTTTTGCTCTAGACGAACCTGTTAAGAGATGAGACAAAAGGTGCATGGGAATGGTGCTTTTAGAATATAAACGTACATATTACTGTCTTATTAAAGTGGACAATCTCAATTTGAGTAAGGAAACAGACAAAAGTCAGGAAGCTAGACTGAGGGGGTGAGGGATGTCCCCGTAAAAGAGGTTTCCCCCCAAATCTCTGACACGCACCACCCAGGTCCCTTCCTCGCAGCCCTCTGAACACTCACTTTTGCGTTGTATGCCGTTTGCAGCCACTTCCATTCCTGAGCCTCTCAGAACTGCTGGCGTCATTTTAAAGGATTAGCTCGGGTGGCAGCATGGCTTCTTCCGTGAAGCATTCGGTGTTCACAGCAGCCGGGCTGGGGCTGGGGACCAGGAAGGGCGCCTGGATGCGGGACGAGACCAGGCTCCAACCAGGACCCTCCGTCAGGAGTCGCTGAGCGGCCGGTCCTGTGACCCAGGACCCACGTCCCTGGGAAACCTCCCCAGTGCCGGGTCGGCGTGCTTCTCCTGGGATGCGCTTCTTCACCTGCGGCGACATCGACGCTGCAGGCCGTGACGGGCGCCACATGCTTCGCCCTTAGAGACACTGGAGGAAGACGCGGCCTGGCGCGGGGCCTCTGGGCGCCCCGTTGGTCCTGAAGCGACACACGGACAGTTCCCACGTGGTTCTCACTCGTTCCTCCAGGATACAGCACTTCCCGAGGGAGGACGGAGCCCGACGCCCGGGCACCGCACTCAGGCTGCCACTGCCGCGTGCGTCCTGGTGCGTGTCCCCACGCAACCGGGCGGACACAGGGGACTTGAGTGGGCAGCCCAGCTTCCTGTTTCGCAGCAGAACCTGGAGCGAGGAGGTGACTGTGCAGAAGTGAGACGACCAGTCTGTGGCTGAGATGGGACTAGTTACCACGTCTCCTAACCGCCAGCTGTGCCCAGGGGGAGGCCCGGGGGTGCCACGCTCGGTCCCTGCTAGGGAGTGTCCCTGAGGTCACACCTACCTGGGGACTTGTCCGTTATGCACGTCGACAACCGAGACTGTTTCTGTTATGACCGCAGTCTGTGCGTGGCTGAGGGGGAAGCTGTGGCGTTTCTAGGACAGCGCCATCAGGTCAGCCCCAGCTCACAGATGGACGTGAGCACTGGGGCGTCAGCCCACGGCGCAGTGGCACAGCCGTGGGGCGGCTGGAGGTCCACACCCGGTGCAACGTGGTGGTGTTTCCACGTGAAATGTCGATGCAACGTGGTGGTGTTTCCACGTGAAATGTCGATGGGATTGATTTTATTGTGAGAGACATGACTTCCCTCCCCTTACAGAAGTTGAAAAGAAAGCTAATTTAATTTGGAGACACGTATGCCCAGGTATTTGTTTTCTGAGCTCTGAGAAAACGAGGTAATCCTAACATTGTGACAATCTGGCCAATGGAAATGACGTAAAGACGTTACAGTCATGTCCCTCGTTGTCGAGAACCCCACTGCGTGGTAGTCAGCATAAGGACATCCCCCAAACTCCCGCAGTTCCCTCGAGGGGCTGGTCCAGGGCACTCCCTCAGCGAATGGGGAGAATTGGAAAGTGGTCCCCCTCCCCTCCTGCAGAAACTTCTGTTCTTACAGGGAAAGAAGCAGCAGACCCCTCCTGTCTGAGCACCAGGTTCCCTGGAACTCCCTCGCTGGGGAAGGTGTGGGACAGCCCACTCCCCGGATGACGGGCCGGGCCGTGAGACATGCTGTGCCAGCCCAGCCTGCAGGCCACGCAGACTCTAGGCAGCAGAGGGGTAGCGTTCCTGCGTTCTGCGGCCACACACAGCTCACTGGGGCTTTGTGTGGGGGGCGGGGGGCAGTGGCCCACCTGCAACCTCACCCCTCCTCCCTCACGCAGGCCTGTGTCCTGGCCACAGACACCCTGGCTCTGCCTCACGGACGGTAGACGCTTATTCTGGGGAATGGGGGTGGGGTCATGACCGTTAAGTGACTGCATTACACCCAGTAGGTCAGTTAACAAAACTGACGTCTTTCACAGGGAGCCACTGCTTGTGCAGGAAGCAGGTTTCCGTGAACAAATCCGGAGCCGGTGGGAGCCAGTTCTGGATCCCGGAAACAGGAGTGGGAGTCTGGGAACACAGCCAGCCTGTGGTCACGAAGGGACAGTCTGCGCAAATGTTGGTGACAGAGTGGGCTGGAGCAGAGAAAGGAGGCAACAGTCTCTCCTGGCCCTAACTCTGGCGGGCTCTGAACGCTCTTCCCAGTTGGGCCCTGACTCAGCTCCAGGCTCTGCCTTTTCTTTTTCCAATCTTAGCAAGATTCCTGCCAAACCACTTTGGCCGGAACCCCCACTCCATACCTGACCAGGTCCTTCTTCCCCTCCACCCCCACGTGAGCTCAGATTCCGTTTGCTCTCAGCAAGGATCCTGCTACGGTCTGTCTGTCACCCCAAGTTCACACCTTGAGCGCTAACCCCAAGGCCCCACTTCTGCACCCCTCGTTCTGTGAGAGCAGCTGAAGCAGTGTGGGGTCATCTGGAAGCACTTCTAGCTGGTGCCCTCGAAGCCCTGCTGCACACTGAACCCGCAGCATGTGTGACAGGAGTGGGGAAGGGACCCGAGGGGGCACGGCCGGCACAGCCGCGAGTGAGCTCCAGGTCCAAGGGGCTGACGTTACAGCCCCACTGCACGTTGGCAGGGGGCGGGTCCCGATCGGCCCCCACCTGTGTGAGGTCCACACAGTAAAGGAAGCTTTCCACTTTGTGAAACGCTCAGACATGCTTGCTGGAAATGTCAGCATTCCACCAAATAATCTGACAGACCTGACGCCGGCATCTGTGGTGCCGAGAAAAGGCTCACTGACCCTGACGGCCACCCGCAGCCTCCAGGGGTGTCCGGAGGCACCATTCTTCCAGCTGGGCGGTTTCCAGTGACTCCAGTTCTGCCCCCAGAATGTCACCCGTGGCCGGCGGCCTGGCCAGGTGCCCTTGATCAAGGGGTGCTGCCTGCCCTCTTCTTGGTAAACACCTGCAGTGGACTCTGCCATGACTGCCATGGCTGCCACCTGCTCTCTGACGGGCCTGCTCCCTGGACACACTGCAGCTACTCGCCCTGAGCAGGTCGGCAGCAGACAGAGCCCGCGCTCCTGGGGCTCCCCCAGCCTCACCTCTGAACCCGAGGAAGGAGCCCACACGCATGCGTGGCCACTTAGCTGTCACCAACCAGCCACTCACAGCCTCGGAGCCTCCGGTTGCAAACTGCAAACGGATCAGAAGTGCGCCTTCAGAGCCACGCGTACGAAGAGCAGAACCATTCCTGAGGCCGCCTGCAGCAGCGCCCAGCCCCGGCGGCACCCACCACTGGGCGGCAAGGCCATGGACACCGTGCCCACTTCATGGTGGCGCACACGGCGCTGTAGAGGCCTGGCGTTTCCACCCACTGACGGCAGGACGGGACCCTTGCTTTACAGCGACACTCGCTTCTCCGCAGTCTGGAAGCGACCCGCCACCGTGTCTCTGCGCGGTGGGCTCGTGGGATCTGAGAACGGGGGGCGGGCGCAGATGAGTGGGGCAGGAGCGGTCTTCCCCCCACAAAGCAAACGCACTCTGTCCCCCTTCCCTTCAGTCCCTCTCCGTCCTTGGCCTATTCTGTTTACCCATCCTGAAAAACAAACATGGGTAGAGAAATATTTCTTTACCGTGACATCCGCTTCCAGGTCAAAGTCAAGCTGAGGCCCCCTAACGGCCAAGCACACCTGTGATCAGGAGGACAGTCAAGGCTGGTAGTGCCAGGTCTCCCATTTTCCGAGATGCAGCATCTGAACCTTAGTGAACCCGCCCAGGCTGGCGTCGTTGCAGACAGCATCACATGGAGCACGTGTCAGCTGGCCGGCGAGTGCAGACACCCCCCTGGGGCACCACTTGGACGTGCCAGTGCGTCTCCTGTGCCCTGCAGCCCTCGCACGCGTGCACACAGCTGGGGCGGTGACCTGGGCCCGCGAGGAGCTGGAGAGCATGGTGCCACCGGGGTGTTAGCAGCCCCGGCACTGTTGGCGCACTGGGGCTTGCTCCTGAGATGGGGAGGGGCGCCCTGGGACCGCGATGTCCTCAGGAAGGTCGGATACAAAGCAAACCTTTACTGGACCAGAGGACCTGAGGACCCATCCAGGCTGTGTCTCTGGGACTGAGAACCTCAGTGGGATGAGCAGCAGCGAGACACAGGAGCTGACTGACACCCTGCAGGTTCTGTAAACATCAGTCACTTTATTACATGTCTGCCCCGGGCTACAGCTGCCACCACGACAGGAAGGTGCAGGCCACAGGGCGACAGCGTCTTCAGTTAGTGGTCCCAGCAGGGACAGGATTTGCTGGGTACTGTTAAGGCTAAAGTCACTTCTTAAAATGAGATAAATAGGGATTACATCGCTTGACCTAAACACAATCAGCAGTCAAAGCACCAGTCATGAAAACACTATTCTGAGAGTCCCAGGTTAATAACAATCCCCAGTCCCACATGATTCTCATCAAGAAACACGTGGTGTCACAAACACTTCACAGGTGCTTCCGCTAAAAATGAAATTTTGCTATGAACTGCACCTTTGCAGCAAGAATAAAATGTTCGTGTGTCTGTCACTAAACTCGCTAGATTAGTGTATAAATTCTATCTGGGCGCAAAGGTGCAAGTGACGTCGCCTGGGGCTCCTCACCAGGCAGCTGAGGGAAAGGAGGGCATAGGGCCTGGCAGTCCCCGCCCACAGCTCGGAGGGAAACTGATCACTAGCTTGTCTTGAAACCTACAGTGAAAACCAACCAAGGAATCGAGGTCTCATTTGGGCACCTGTTGGCCACTTAGTCAATTTGAAATGGCTCTACAAGCTAGACAATTATGATTACTAAACACCTACCTTATTTTGTCAGTTGATCAATACAATACAAATGCAAAATACTTGTTTTAATGTAGCTTCCTTGTAAGGAAACCTCAAAGATTTAACCTCAGCTCCCCCACATTCTCTTTGGGTGAATTCCCAAGCGGTGTGTCCCGTGTCTACACCGTTGTGCCACTAGATGGCGCCGCAGCAGCCTGGCCTTAAATTGCACACCCGGGACATTTTCACGCATTAACAAACCGTCTTGTCTTCTAGCTGAGGGCAATCCTTTCCAACCGAAAAGAATACAAGTTTTGAATAAGACACACAAAATGTCCAAGTGTGACTACAAAGAATGGATGTCTACTCAACCACACCCACCACGTGGCGTTTCTAACAGTGAAGGCACCTCACTTGCAGGCCGGCCTCAGAGGTTCCTCAGGGTGGGTTCCAGAACCCCAAATAAAGTGAGTATGGAAATGCAGCGACTCAGAGACTTTTGCCTCATTTGCTAAAAACGCCTGTACTGAAGGGCATTTTTGGAGCATGATAAAGCCAAGTGCAATAAAACGAGGCATGCCCGTATGCAAACAAAGCTGCCCCCCCAAGCCTTTCCTGATGACAAACGGGGCCGATGTGGTGAGCGCACAGGAAGAAGCCATACGAGACAACGAAGCGAGGACGGCCACCTGGACTCATGCTGCAGGCCAGCGAGCGAGTCTCGGGGGGACCTGCGGCCCTCACTTGCTCCTTGCTACCAAGCTGGCCCTGGAGCCCTCAGGGTGCCGCTGCCATGCCGCTGAGCAGCTACTGCCCCTTCTTCAGTGGCACCTGGCCATTGATGAGGTCGGCCCGGCTGCCTTTGGGCTCCGGGGGGGCGAAGTTCCAATCCACTGGGCTGAGGAGCTGCTGCGTCTTCTTGTGGGTCCAGTAGGGGTTCATGAGCAGCGTGAGGAGGCCCAGCCCGCAGAGGAAGAGCGTCAGGTGGGGCGGGTGCAGGCTGCCGGCCAGGGCGGCCCAGTGCTGGAAGCACACCCACCACATGTGGTAGGTGAGGACCATGCGGCAGTGGAACATGTGCACCATCAGCCACTGGTTCGCCTTCCAGAGCAGAGAGTCCGACCAGCCGGCCTGCGGGGACAAAGCAGACGCGTCAGCTCAGGGCCACCGAGGCTCAGAGGCAGCTCCTCCCCCGGGACTGGCTCCTGAACGCCAGCCGCTGTGAGGGGAGCCCCTGCTTCCTGCTCAGCGGCCGGCTTGCTCTTCAGAGCCAGATTCCGTCTTGTTTTCAGTCTCACTTCAATCTTTTTGCTCTTTACCTTCAATCTGCACACACTAAGTAAACATGCTTCTTAATAAAACCAGAAGACGTCCGCTGGTGCTGCCAGCCCTACTCCCAGACCCTGACCCAGGAGAAAAATGTCTCAGAAGAGAGAAGTCGAGGATGAGCCTCATTTCCGGGGAGGTTTGTGATGCTTTTACCCCAGTAGCCCTTGGACACAAGCCAAAATGAACGTGCCTTAAAATTATTCCAAATTTACATGAAAACTAGTTTCCAACAGTCGTAGCTAAAACTGGCCATGGGACCATGGGCACCACGGTGGGACCTCATGGCCGGGACCTGTCAGCACTAGGACAGGCTGACACCCAGATAGTGGGCACACTCGGGACCAGTGAGCTTGTGCACACCGCTCTTTAGCCTTCTCTCTGCGCAGAATCTTCCCCCACGGTTCCATGTCATGGCGCCCCTCTGTGGATGGAGACCCTGGCCTGTGTCTGCAGAAGGAAGCTCAGTGGTTAGCGAGCGAGGCACAAGCGCACAGGGACGGCTCTGACAGCAGGCAAGGGGACAGGCTTTACTCAAGCTGCACAACCCATCCCTGAAGGGGACACAGCAATACAACCTCCAGAGTGACTAACTGTGAAAAAGAAAAAAAGGAATTCTAACAGCATTATGTCCTAAGAATGTATACACACAGCTCTGACAAAGAAAGACAATAATCAGTGACTTAGTCACCTCAGATTAATGTAAAAATTAAAATTAAATTTTTTTTTAAATCCTAAAAAAAAAAGGAACCAGTGACTTAGGACTGCCTTAAAAATATAGGAAAACTAGAAAATATAGAAAAAATATAGAAAAAAAATATAGAAAAAAACTAGAAAAAATATAGAAAAACAAAGGATGTACTTGTTGTTGGAAATTCTGTGAGACTGCCCCAAAATAACTTCATAAAAGACGTGAATGGTCTCCACTGTGGGGTCAGACATACCCAGGAGCTTTTCTGTACAAGTGATAATTGTCTAAATAATCACCGGCACAGCTTCAAACAGTAAACACTCCAGTTGTGTTAACTCTTGCCGGGTCTAGATGAAAAATGAATGTGAAGAGGGGTGGGAGACGAGGAGAGGACCGAGCCTGAGGCTCTGCGGGGGGTGGGCGGGGGACTCCCCCAGACACAAACAGCCTTCAGTTGGCCTCACCCAGTCACAGATCAAACCCTCCAGGCCTGTGTGTGGTTCCAACGCCAGGCAGATCGGAACCACACGCTCCCCGCAAACCCTGCACTGCTGAAGTGTGATAAGAGCCGAGCAGGCATACGTCCAAACAAGCACAGCACCCCAAAAAAGCAAGAGGACAGACCCGTCCCCCAGACGGGGGACGACTCGGACAAGGAGAATCTGCATCCACCGTCTGACGGTGCAGTGACGTGAGAGTAAAACCAAATGTAAGAGGTGGACGCTTGGACTCGTTTCTTGTTTGTAAAATGAGAGGGTTCTCGGAGGTCCCTTGGCTGTCTGAAGCGCCGTGACAACTGCGGTCAGTTCTCAGTGGCGAGGGACCCTGTACGTCCCAGCCTGCCTGGCGCAGTCTCTGGCAGTCCTTTTCTCTCTCAGAAGTGCCCAGTTTGGGTGAGAAATAGTACGGTCACTCGGCCAACTGGCCCCAGTGACCAGGTCCAAAGGTGGCGAGGGAGGGTACTGAGCCTTGGCACAAACATGCTCTTGGTGTCACCCCAGGCACACGCAGGCAGCAGCCGGTGATGCCTGGACTCAGCTGGTCTCGCAAGCTGAGGCCGGGCCCGCAGCGTCCTGCTGGGTAAGAGCGGGCTGCAGGCCCCAGGCAGGGAGCGGCCGCCGACTGGGCATCTCTGCACGGCACCTGACCGGTGTCTCCGCAGCGTCCACAACTGACACATACATGCATACATGTCAGCTGCCCCACACCATGCTTTGATGTTGGTATATGAGGTGCCCCTGGACTCACGGTGGGGTTACGTTCTCATCAACCCACTGGACCCTGACACACCTAACACACTGAGCACCGCCGACCTGACACACACTCAGAACGCAACATCCAAACCCACTGGCAGTACACAGCGTAGACGCGGCTCGCCTACCTGCGTGGGGGTGGCACCGCCAGGCCCAGCGACACGAGCAGCACCACACTGCGTGTTACCAGCCCAGGAAATGACCAAAAGTGAAAAATCCAAAGTGGTTCCTGCTGAATGTTTGCTGCCTTCACACCGTTGTAAAGGCATAAGGCACGAAGCGTCCATATTGCAAACTAATTACCACAGTAAGTCTAGTTACCGTCCATCTCCATACACAGTTACAATGCTTTTCTTCAACGACAACTTATAAACTGTAGGACGTAATTTATAACTGGAAGTTTGTACCTTTAGACCACCTTCACCCCCATTCCCCCCACCCCAGCAACTACCAGTCTGTTCTCTGTTATCTACAGGTTCATTTTTGCCTGTTTTCAGATTCCACATATAAGTAAGATCGTGTGGTATTTGTCTGTCTGACCTATTTCACTCAGCACAATGCCCTCCAGGTCCCTCCAGGTTGTTGCAGATGGCACGATTTCCTTCTTTTTCACAGCTGAGTAATACTCCATGGCATAAATGGACCACGTTTTGTTTAGCCATCCATCCATCAGTGGACAGGTTGCTTCCATATCTTGGCTGCTGTGAATACTGCTGCTATGAACACGGGGTGCAGCCACCTTTTCCTTTGGATCCGTAACCGGAAGTGGGGTTCCTGGGTCATATGGTAGTTCTACTCTGATGTTGAGGAACCCCACACCGTATCCCACAGTAGCTGCACCCACTTACATCCCCACTAGGAGTGCACGAGGGCTCCCTTTCCCCACATCCATGCCCACACTTCTTATTTCTTGTCTCTTTGCTGGTGCCACTCTGACAGGTGTGAGGTGACATCTGACTGTGGCTCTCATTTGCCCTCCACTGCTGACCGGTGACGCTGATGCTGAGCAGCTTTAAGGAGTAGGTACCTGTTGCTTATGCGAATGTAACTAAGGACGCAGGGAACTTGAAAGAAGCCCTGGATGAAAGAGGCCGACAGTGCCGCCGACGGGAAACCACTAACAAGACGTCACATCTGCCCTCCTTGAGTTCACCTAGAGATTTAGTCCAGCGAAGAGACCACGCTGGTGCTCTGTGCAAATACATTAGTACTGTGTCCACTTAACAAGGCTCACCTGGTAGAGTAAATACACAAGAACAAAGCAGAGGGTTTGAAAAGAACAGACAACTGAACATGCCTCACTACATAATGAAATATAACAAAGCAGAAATAAAAGAGGTGCTGCCAGTGCTAAACCAGATAAACACTACAAAATGTAGAAATAAGTAAAAACACATGGACACTTGACCTGGGACAGCCAGTCAGATCAGCAGAAAGAAAAACTGATTTGCTTGTGATGGGACCGTCCACTGGCTACTCCTTGGGGAAATCAAGTTGGAGCTGACAGTCCATCTTAAAACTAATTTTCAAATGGATTCAATATCAATGTTTAAAAGAAAACCACAAAAATACTAGAAACAGCCACAGGGAAACAGTTTTATGATCATTGTGTGGGAAAGGGTACTCTAAACATTATGTTAGAATCATGACTCATATAAGTGAAAATTGATAGACCTGACTATGTAAAACAAAATTTCTGAACAATAAAAAAAAGTTAAAAGAATGCACGGTAAAACATCTGACAGATGACAAAGACCTTTATTATTTAAAAACCTTTTATTTATTTTAAGTGTGTTTTTCCAGGACCCATCAGCTCCAAGTCAAGTAGTTGTTTCAATCTAGTTGTGGAGGGCGCAGCTCACAGTGGCCCATGTGGGGATCGAACCAGAAAACCCGGTGTTTACGAGCATCGTGCTCTAACCAACTGAGCTAACCGGCCACCCCGACAAAGACTATTTTTAAAGTTTTTACAAATCACCAAACCCCATACACACAAAAGACTATCCTCCAATAGAAAATAAACAAGTAAAGCAATTTATAAAACAAATATGAGTGATATGAATGTCAAATATGAAAAAAAGTTCACTACAATCAAATAAATGAAAGTTGGAAACTCATTTTTTTACTTAGATTGGCAACGAATCAAAAGATTGACACAGCTAGTGCTGCCGTGGAAACAGGAGCTTGCCGTCAGTGGTGGGGGTATAAATACGTACTAGCTTCTAGGAAGTACGATGAGTAATTTGCCACTATCCTTCTCACTGCAAATGGTCTTCTCAATGGTTAATATTCACATCAGAAACAGAGGCTTTTACTCACATAATAATTACACTACATTTAGAAAACTCGAAGCTTGAGAAGTAAGTGTTCTTTGGTCTTTCTCGGGCACTAAAATCTTTGTATTCAGTGTCCCTGGATGCTCTGAGCACAGCTGGGGCACAGTAACTGAATCTGCACGTAACACAAGATTATTCTGTGCGGCTCTGGAGCCCACGACTTAGCAATGTGTTCCGGTGTACGCCTGCTGTATGTCCCCTACTTTACATCCTGGACCAGTCTTTTTGTGGATGAGTCACATTGAGATGTTTGAGCCTAGTGTAATCCACTATCAATTCTAAGCAATATTTCCAAGTGAAATTCAGCTAGGAAATGCTAAGAACAAGCCACTGTTTTTGGTGTGTAAACCTATCTTGAATTAGTGGTAACCCTAAGCTCCATTAATTGAGGGTATGATTTTGCTGTAGGCGTCTGCTGGATTTGTGGTTAATGTAAGGAAAGATGTGAGAAGTGAACACAAGGACACCCTTTTACCATCCTGTACAAGCAGCCTCAGAACAAAGTCCGTCCTGAGGGAGCAGAAGAACTCCCAAAACAAAGTCTGTCCCCCCCACCACTGGAGCCCGTCCTCTTCCTGAAGACACTGGGGACGTGAGGAGGCAGGGCCTTCCCAGCACACCCACAGCAGAGGTGCTTCTGGAGACACCTCTAGCCCTGCTCCCCTCCTCTCAGCTGGCAAGTCCCACAGGAGATGCGGCCCCACGTCTGGCTCCAGGAGAAGCCCAGACAAAAGTCTGGAAAAATACTCGTGAGACTCTTCAGCGCTGGTAGGCCCTGAGGGCTGGACAGAGAGCCAGGAAGATTTTAATTTCTTTCTGTTTTTAAAGAACTTCCTACAAAAAACAACAAAAATTCAAGGTAACCACCAACCTGTTTTCTCAAAGCGCATGAACTACATCTCGTGGGTTTCAGGTCAGGTCACTGCCGACCAGCTGTCCAGCACAGACGTGCATGGCTCCTGGGCTCTCCTGTCCCAACACGTCTTTCTGCCACAGCCCTATCGTTTGTGAAGCGGGGTATTTTCACGGAGGAGGGAGACAGAGAAGAGAGGCATGCTGGGCCCCAGCCAGCACACTGCACTCCACAACCCCAGCCGGAGAACAAAGGGCAGTCACAGACCCTGCCCTCTGTCCTCTGTGAAGGGCACCCACAGGACAGAACTGAAAAGCACGTGGCTGGGCAGTAACGAGAGGCGTGCACAGGGTGCTGACAGGTCCCCAGTCCACTCTCAGCCTCTTCTCTAAGATGACCCCACGCACAGACCAGCAGCTTCAGGGGTCACTCAGAGGCCGACTGGGTCAAATGAGTTGTTCAGCCCGTCAACGGTTTCCAACCTTTCTTCTCAGATCCTCTGCCCCCAGCCCCACTGGTGACGCTCTCCAGGCGGCACTCACATCACTTGCCACGCGACTGGTGTGGAACAGACATTTGCTATGGACAAAGGGTCTATCTACACCACTCACTGGGCATTCACTTCAGATGGACTCACACCATACGCAGTGGGCGCTGAGACAGGAATGAGAGCGTACACTTCCCTGTGTCCTCCCAAAGGTGGCAAGAATCTATGCTAACAATGTAATTAAAGGAGTCTGATGTCACAATGAGAAGAATTAAGATTATATAGAGAAGGTATACATTTTTAACATATACCTTTAAAAACATAAAGGAAACAAATACTAGACAAATAGTGATGCTGGGTCCCAACGCTCCTAATTACTAGTAAAAGAACCTTATCCACCAACAAAAAATAGAAAAACAAACATGATGTGTGACGAACATCAGCAAGATATCCCTCCACAAATACCGCTGGGACGACAGCTCACATTCTGCTTCCTTCACGAGAAACGAATGGGAAGCACCTCTCTTCAATATATGGTGCTGGGAAAACTGGACATCCACATGCAAAAGAAGGAAACCAAACCCATATCTTATACACAAATATCAACTCGGAATTGATTGAAGGCTTAAACGTAAAACCCAAAATTGTAAAACTCCTAGAAGAAAACGTAGGGAAAAAAGCTCCATGACGTTGGTCTTGGATATGACTTCATGTCTATCAAGGGCACAAGCAACAGAAAAGTGCACAAGTGGGACGACATCAAACTGACGGCTTCTCACAGCAAAGGAAATCATCAACAGAGTGAAAAGGTGACCTATGAAGTGCGAGAAAATATCTGCAAATCTGATAATCTGATAACAGATTAATCTCCAACATATATAAACAACTCCAATTCAGTAGTGAAACAGCAAAGAAACTGATTAAAAAATGCTTAACGCCCCTCGTCACCAGGGAAATGTAAATCAAAGCCACAATGAGACATCACCTCACACCTGTCAGAATGGCATCACCACAAAAACAAAGACAGGAAGTGCTGGTAGGAGGTGGAAAACCAGAAACATGCACACTGTTGGAGGGAATGAAAAATGGTGTGGCCGCTGTGGAAACAGTGTGGAGATTTTATTTTCTAAAACCGGCCCCACCCCCACAAACCCTGGAGAAGGTTTCTTACAGCAGAGGATGTCTGCGGCACCTGGGGAGATTTGGGTGGTGATCAGTAACCCAAAACCTGCACCACAGCTACGTGGGAGCAGCACTCTGGAATTTGTAAGCCTGAGGTGGAAGCTGGCTGCAGTGCCCTCGGGGTGCTGTACAAGGGGGTCACAGGTCAGGTACTGGCGTAAGACCTGAATCTGCATTAATGTCGTAAAGACCCCCATCTCGTTTTGTGACTCACTTGAACTCCATGCTGCCCACCTGGTGCTGCATCAGCCATGGGCACCCTCAACACCGGGTCAACCAGCCCAGCACACACATCTAAGGAGGCTGTTTCAACAGCTGGGCCTTACTGGCAACGGACAGTGGCAACAGGCATAGGGGGCCCTGGGCCTTTAAGCTCCTCAGGCCCAATACTGGGGGCAGCCAGCCTCAGATCATAGCGTGGCCACCCCCACATGCCTCCAGATCTAGCATGGGCAGCAGCCAACCACACACAGCTTTGAGGCACCTACCAGGTAGCCACGGGCTGGTAACAGACAGGGCTGAACTGGCCCTACACGAGAGCCCCACCCAAGAGACACCAGAAACAACACACCCAGAGGCCAGTTTCAGACCATATCAGAGCACTACCTGGTTACTCCACAAGTGGCACACCCAAAGGGGGGGGGTCTCAACAGGCACAAGAGCCTGCAGCAGTGAAGCCTCCTCTGAGGGGACAGCCCCACACAGCAGCTCATACACTGTGGGCACAGCCAATCCTCACAGCTGGTCAGCCTGGGAGTCAGCCCCACCCACTGATGCACCAAAAGCAATCAAGGCTCAACCACAACAGGAGAACACACACAAGGGAAACAAGGGATACCTCTGGAACACACAGGACAGGAGAATAGCGAAATTGTGCAAATTCAACTACAAAAGACACACACTATATAAGGTCACCCAGCAAAGACTGAGAGACACATGTGATCTACCTAATATGTAGAAGTAAACACAGCGACAGCCAGAATAAGGAAACTAAGAAACATGTCCCAAATAAAAGAAGAAACTTCCAGAAACGGGGCTAAATGAAACGGAGGCAGTCAACCTGCCAGATACAAAGTTTAAAAGACTGATGGTAGGAATGATGAAGGAACTTAGTGAGAATTTCAACAAAGAGATAGCAAGCATAAAGAAGAATATAGAAGTCATAAAAAATAACCAGTCAGAAAAAAAATATATAATAACTGAAATGAAGAACACACTAGAAGGAATCACCAGCAGATTAGATGAAGCAGAGGATCAAATCAGCGATTTAGAAAATAGCAGAATTCACCCAATTGGAACAACAAAAAGAAAAAATAAAAAACAATGAAAATAGTTTAAGAGACCCATGGGATAGCATCAAGTGCAACAACATTCGCATCATAGGAATACCAGAAAGAGAAGAGAGGGCGCAAGGGATCGAGAACCTATTTGAAGAAATAATGACCGAAAACTTCCCTAACCTGGTGAAGGAAAATGACATACAAACCCAGGAAGCACAGAAAGTTCCAAACAAGACGAATCCAAACAGGCCCACACCAAGACACATCACAGTTAAAACAGCAAAGGTTAAAGAAAAAGAGAGAATCCTAAAAGCAGCAAGAAAAAGACAGCTAGTTACAAACAAGGGAGCTCCCATAAGACTATTAGATGCCTTTTCTACAGAAACTTTGCAGGCCAGAAGGAGGGGCAGGAAATATTCAAAGTGATGAAAAACAAGGGCCTATAACCTAGATTGCTTTATCCAGCAAGGCTATCATTTAAAATTGAAGGAGAGATAAAGAGCTTCCCAGAAAAGAATAAGCTAAAGGAATTCATTACCACCAAGCCAGCACTGCAGGAAACGTTAAAAGGCTTCTTTAAGCAGAAGAAAGGTGAAAACAAACTAACAAAGGAAGACCAGGAATACAAATAATAAAATGGCAGTAACTATGTCCCTATCAATATCACTGTAATTGTAAATGGATTAAATGCTCCAATCTAAAGACATAGGGCGGCTGAGTGGATAAGAAAACAAGACTCAGGCATAGGCTGTTTACAGGAGACTCACCTCAGATCAAAAGACACACACAGACTGAAAGTAAAGGGATGGAATAAGATATTTCATGCAAATGGAAACGAGGAAAAAAGCTTCGGTAGCAATACTTATTATTGGACAAAATAGACTTTAAAATGAAGACTATAATAAAAGACAAAGAAGGGCACTACATAATAATAAAGGGATCGATCCAACAAGAGGACATAACCCTAGTAAACATCTATGCACCCAACATAGGAGCACCTAAATATATAAAACAGATGCTGACTGACATAAAAACAGAGATCAACAGTAATACTATCACAGTAGGGGACTTTAACATCCCCACTGACACCAATGGACAGGTCCTCAAGACAGAAAATCAATGTGGAAACAATGGCCTTAAATGACATATTAGACCAGTTGGCTTTAATTGATATTTTTAGAGCATTCACCCCAAAGCAGAAGAATATACATTCTTCTCAAGTACACATGGAACATTTTCCAAGACAGACCACATGTTAGGCCACAAAATAAGTCTCAATAAATTTAAGAAGACTGAAATCACATCAAGCATCTTCTCTGACCACAGTGCTATGAAAACTAGAAATCAATTACAAGAAGAAAACCAGAGAACACACAAATATCTGGAGGCTGAATAACATGTTACTAAATAACGAGTGGGTCAACAATGAGATCAAGGAAGAAATCAAAAGATACCTTGAGACAAATGAAAATGAAAACACAACAACCCAAAATCTATGGGATGCAGTGAAAGCAGTCCTAAGAGGGAAATTCATAGCAATGCAGGCCTACCTCAAAAACAAGAAAAATATCAAATCAACAGTTTATCTTTACACCTAAGGGAACTGGGAAAAAAACAGCAAAATAAACCCAAAGGGAGTACAAGGAAGGAAATAATAAAAATCAGAGCAGAAATAGATAAGAGACAAAAAAGCAAACAACCAAAAAAAAAAAAATACAAAAGACCAATGAAACCAAGAGCTGGTTTTTTGAAAATATAAACAAAATGGACAAAACTATAGCCAGACTCATCAAGAAAAAAAGAAGACCCAAATTAAAAAATAAAAATGAGGCCGGCCCAGTGGCTCAGGGGGTTGGAGTTCTGTGCTCCTAATGCCGAAAGCTGCTGATTTGATTCCCACATGGGCCAGTGGGCTCTCAACCACAAGGCTGCTGGTTCATCTCGACTCCTGCAAAGGATGGTGGGCTGCACCCCTGCAACTAAAATTGAACACAGCATCTTGAGTTGAGCTGCCGCTGAGCTCCTGGATGGCTCAGTGGGTTGGAGCGTGTCCTCTCAACCACAAGGTCGCCGGTTTGATTCCTCAACTCCCGCAAGGGATGGTGAGCTGCACTCCCTGAAACTAACAACGGCAACTGGACCTGGAGCTGAGCTGAGCCCTCCACAACTAAGATTGAAAGGACAACAACTTGACTTGGAAAAAGTCCTGAAGTACACACTGTTCCCCAATAAAGTCCTGTTCCCCTTTCCCAAATATAAATAAATAAATAAACAAACAAATAAATAAGCAAATACGCAAATAAACAAAATAAAAATGTAGGATTTAAAAAATAATAATAAAATAAAAAATAAAAAACAGAAATGAAAGAGAAGTGACAACAGATGCCACAAAAATACAAAAAAATTTAAGAAAATACTACGAACAATTATATGCCAACAAATTCGACAATTTGGAAGAAATGGATAAATTTCTAGAAGCACACAATCTTACAAAGTGCAATCAAGAAGAAATAGAAAATCTGAACAGAATGATTACTACCAATGAAATTGAATCAGTAATCAACAAGCTCCCAACAAACAAAAATCCTGGACCGGATGGCTTCACAGGTGAATTTTACCAAACATTCAAAAAGGAATTAACACCTATTCTCCTCAAACTATTCCAAAAAATCCGGAAGGAGGAAAAGGTCCTAAGTTCATTTTACGAGGCCTATTACCCTGATCCCAAAACCAGACTAAGATACTATAGGCCGACATCCCTAATGAACATAGATGCAAAAATCCTCAACAAGATATTAGCAAACCGAGTTCAGCAATACATTAAAAAGATCATACACCACAATCTAGTGGGATTCATTCCTAGTATGCAAGGTTGGTTCAATATCTGCAAATCAATTAACGTGATACACTACATTAAACAGATGAAAAATAAAAATCATATGGTCATATCAATAGATACAGAAAAAGGATTTGAAAAAAATGCAACATCCATGTATGATAAAAACTCTTAGCAAAGTGGGAATAGAGGAATCATATCTCAACATAATAAAGGCCATATATGACAAACCCACAGCTAACATCACTCAATGGGGAAAAGCTAAAACCATTCTCCTTAAGATCAGGAAAAAGGCGAGGTTGCCCACTTTCTCCACTTCTATTCAACATAGTTCTGGAAGTTCTAGCCACAACAATCAGAAAAGGAAAAGAAATAAAAAGCATCCAAATCGGTAAGGAGGAAGTAAAACTGTCATTATATGCAGATAGTGTGATACTATATACACCAAAAAACTATTAGAACTCATAAATGAATTCAGTAAAATAGCAGGATACAAAATTATTATGCAAAAATCAATTGCATTTGTATACACCAATAACAAACTATCAGAAGGAGAAATTAAGAAAACAATCCCATTTACAATTGCCACAAAAACAATAAAATACTTAGGAATAAATTTAACCAAGGAAGTAAAAGACCTGTACTCAGAAAGTTATAAGACATTGAAGAGAGAAATTAAAAAAGACACAAATAAATGGAAATACATACCATACTCATGGATAGGAAGAATTAATATAGTTAAAATGTTCATACTACCTAAGACAATATATAAATTCAATGTAATCCCTATCAAATTACCAAAGTCATTTTTCACAGAACTAGAACAAATAATCCCAAAACTTATATGGAACCATAAGAGACCCCAAACCACCACGGCAATTTTGAGAAATAAGAACAAAGTGGGAAGTATCAAGGTACCTGACATCAAATCATACTACAAGGCTATAGTAATCAAAATAGCATGGTATTGGCATAAAACCAGACACACAGATCAATGGAACAGAATAGACAGCCCAGAAATAAATCCATGCCTATATGGTCATTTAATCTATGACAATGGAAGCAAGAATTTACGTTGGGGTAAAGACAGTCTATTCAATAAATGGTGCTGGGAAATCTGGACAGACACATGCAAAAAAATGAAGCTGGACCACTGCCTTACGCCATAAATGAGAATAAATTCAAAATGGATTAAAGACTTAAATGTAATACCTGAAACCATAAAACTCCTAGAAGAAAATATAGAAAGTAACCTTGCAGACATTACCATTAGTAATATTTTTACTGATATATCCCCTCGGGCAAGGGAAGCAAAAAAATTATATAAATATGTGGGACTACATCAAACTAAAAAGTTTTTTCACAGCAAAGGAAACCATCAATAAAACAAAAAGGCATCCTACCGAATGAGAAATTTACCAATGATACATCTGATAAGAGGTTAATATCCAAAATTTAACGAAAACTCATACAACTCAATACCAAAAAAACAAACAACCCAATTTAAAAAATGGGCAGAGGACATGGAGACATTTTTCTAAGAGGACGTACAGATGGCGAACAGACATATGAAAAAATGCTCAACATCACTAATCATCAGAGAAATGCAAATAGAAACCACAGTGAGATCCCACCTCACACCTGTCAGAATGGGCATCATCAATAAATCAACAAACAAGTGTTGGTGAGGATGTGGAGAAAAAAGATCCCTCGTGTACTGTTGGTGGGATTGCAAATTGGTGTAGCCACTATGGAAATCAGTATGGAAGTACCTCAAAAAATTGAAAATAGAACTACCTTATGACCCAGCAGTTCCTCTCCTGGTTATTTATGCAAAGTAATCCAAAATACTAATTTGAAAAAATATGTGCGCCCTATGTTTATTACAGTGCTGTTCACAATAGCCACAGTATGGAAAACAACTGAAATGCCCATCGATAGACGATGAATAAAGAAACAGTGGTACATTTATACAATTACTCAGCCATAAAAAAGAATGAAGGGGCAGCCGGATGGCTCAGATGGTTAGAGTGGTAGCTATTAACAACAAGGTTGCTGGTTCAATTCCCGCATGGGATGGTGGGCTGTGCCCCTTGCAACTAAAGATTGAAAACGGCGACTGGACTTGGATCTTAGCTGTGCCCTCCACAACTAGATTGAAGGACAAAGACTTGGAGCTGATGGGCCCTGGAGAAACACACTGTTCCCCAATATTCCCCAATAAAAAATTAAAAAAAAAATAGAATGAAATCCTACAATTTGCAACAACATGGATGGACCTAGAGAATATTATGCTAAGTGAAATAAGTCAGACTGAAAAAGACAAATACCACATATGTGATCTCACTGATACGTGGAATCTAAAGAACAAAGTGAGCAAACAAGACAGAAATAGACTCAGGTATATATATAAAAAACCTGTTGGTTGCTAGATGGGAGGGAGGAGGGGATGGAGGAGAAAGTACAGGGATTAGAAAGTGCAAATTAGTAGACACCATATATTCATGCGGACATGAAATACAGTGTGGGGAATATAATCAACAGTGTAAAGATTATGTAGGGTGCCCGATGGGCACTGGACTTATTGGGGGATCACTTCAGACTGTGTAGATGCCTGACCACTGCGCTGTACACCTAAAGCTAAAGCTGAATTATATTATATATGAACTATAATTAAATATATATGTGTATATATATATATACATATATATATATATACATATATATATATATATATATATATATATATATGGCGTTACGGGATGTGAAGCACGGCATAAGGCATAAGAAAGATAGTGAATGTTATCGTAACAGCTATATATGACGTCAGACAGGTAGGTTTGGGGGGTGGGGTTATCACTTTGCGAGGGGTGTAGATGTCTAACTTTTATGTTGCTTTGTACACCTGAAACTAATTTTAAAAAATTGAAAGAAAATAATTTAAAAGCCTTTGAAAGAAAGAAAAAACCATGTTTTCTGGAGCTCAGATGCTATCCACAAATGCAGGGACCCGCTGATCCTCTTCCTTACGGAGCTGGGAGCTAACAGGTTTAAACTTGATTAAAAGGGATTGAACCCCAGGAGCTGGTGACTGGCGATGAACTCTGTGACCCGTCTGCTGAGGTGTCCACGGCGAGGTGACAGGCGCTATGCACCTAAGGCGCGCTGCCAGCTCCAGCTGCGTGGCCAAGGCGGAAAGCCCAGGCCCTGCACTCTGTAGCGCACACTTACCTTCAGGAGCATCCAGGAGATGCAGGTGAACGGGGTGCTCACCTCCAGGAGCAACGTGGTCATGGCGAGATAGTGTCCGGCTTTGACGTTCACCACGGAGCCTAGAAACCCCAGGAAGGCAAACAGATGGTGCAGAACTAAAAACCAGTCCCACGTCCAGAAGAAGAAGTTGGACAGGTGAACCGCTACGTTCTCCAACAAGAAGAAGCCCGTTGCCGTAGCGATGTGAAACCAGCACCAGTTCTGCTGGCCACACGCCCTGTCGGCGTGCAAGACAGGGTCCACCAGCAGCGCCCACAGGCCCGCCGCGGTGCTCTGCACACCAAAGACGGCACGGGTGGCCGCCAGGTTCCAGAAGACCTTCTCTTTGGCCACCAAAGAACGGTAGGTGGCATTCAGGGAGGACGACAGCTGGTGGCACACCACAAAGACGCCCAGGTAGAAGACAAAGCCAGCGACCACCAGGGTCGAGCGAATCTGCCATGAAGCGTAGTCCAGGTCAAAAATGCTCTCTGATGTCCCTCTATCACTTGCAAGACTCATTGTCCTGAATTTTATATTGAAAGCATTCGTGGCCAACACGGGGCTTTGGGGCCCCACGCTGCGTCTTGTCCTAGAGGACAAAGGCAGGACAGCGGTGTCTAGGATCTTCGTGTGTCTGCCTTCAATCTGCAGAAAGAACAGGTAATTCACTTTGTGTCAACTAAATTGAAGCGAGGATACAACACGACTCCAGGGCCACAAAAACATCATAATAGGAAGTACTGTTACTATCATTTACCTCATTTTTATACACAATTGAAGATACATAAACAAGGTAAGAAACATCCACTGGCCGTATAGGAGACAGAAAGAAAAATGAAAGATGGAGCGGGGCAGCCCAGAGCTGGACGCGGGCACTAACAGGCAGCCCGAGGCCCCGCCTACCTGCATGGCAGGCTGTCGGATTCCAAGCATAAAAAACCTTCAGATGATAACACTGGAGTTCCTGTGGGAAAGCCTTTTACTCCCAGAACCCGAGACAGGAACACAGCCCTGCTCTCCAGTGTGTGTGGCGAAGCTCTTTGCCAACGGCACCACATTCCCACAGCCATGGGATAGACACCTGCAGGCAACCCGGGGTTCAGGTGGCCTCGGACGTCCGGAGGCTGCTTCCTCATGCTGGGAGCACCGAGGAGGCAATGCATGCACAGGACCTAAACAAGGTCTGGCACACAGTAGGCATTCACGTGGTTTAGCACTGGGAGCGTCACCATGTATCGCCATTCAGATGTCCCCATGGACAGGAGCTAAGTCTGTAACCTGCCAACAGTGTGGCCTGTCACCAGCATCCCGTCTGCAAGCAGTACACTGATGAGGTCCCGGGAGTGAGGCCACACCCCGTGACCCCCTCCGCACAGGACAGACACTGCGAAGGACCCACTGTGCACCGTCCTCTGCAGCTCCACGGCTCTCGCCAGCCTGCGCTGCCTCGGCCCGACGAAGCCCACTCTGTTCCCCTGGCCTTCTCCAGCTCTCAACCTCAAGGTGGCAATTCTAATTCAAACCATGAAAACAGTCCCCTAAACTAAGTACATCAATGATGACCTAACCCAAGGGCCACAGGAAGTTTACCGGTACCCTGTTGCACAAATTCACTTTCTCCTGCTGACAGTGGTGGTCTATAGGCCGGGAAAACACTCTGAATGTATTTACCTATTCATGAAATCAGCTCACTTAAAATAAGTCAATAACCTCTCCACAACAATGTAAAAACGAAAGTCCATTCTTCCATTGCTCTTTTTGGATTTCTCTAGTCACAACCAATCCTCTTCTTACTTTAACTTACAAGGTCAATTAAGTTAGCGAACTCATCCTAGAAAAAGTGCTACATACCTCACTGCTGACTATCACTATGGTCACCTTCGAAGTCCTCCCCTTGGGAAGCTATGCACCGACAGCAGCACCTAGTCCACCCTTCAGAGCAGTTTGGGAACTCTTTTTCTGGAATGGCCATCACAGTTGTCGTCATATTACCCTTGAGGTGCTGAAAGTCATCAAAATGTCTTCCTCTTAATATTTCCTTTATCTTCAGGTAAAGAAAGAAGTCATTGGGGGCCAGAGCAGGTGAGTAGGGAGGGTGTTCCTATACAGTTATTTGTTTCCTGGCTAAAAACTCCCTCAGAGACAGTGCCCTGTGAGCTGGTGCATTGTCGTGATGCAAGAGGCATGAATTGGTGAAAAGCTCAGGTCATCTGTTTCACGCAGCCTTTTCAGCACTTCCAAATAGTAAACCTAGTTAAGTGTTTGTCCAGTGGGTACAAATTCATAATGAATAATCCCTCTGATATCAAAAAAGGTGAGCGACATCGCTGCAACACATTCGGGAACTTAAGTGTCAGACCTCGTAGATCTGAGCAAACTTGGAGACCGCACACAACAGGCTTCCAGTTTTATTCCAACGGACAATGCACTTGACTTTGTGGCTCCCACTCCGGTTACCTTGTTTGTTTTATCCTAGTCAGCACACACCACGTAGTGTCGTTAGCACTCCAGGAAGCCATGACAGTCTGTGCTCCGTCGCTGGGAGTGTGAACTCGGAGCTCTGCACCCCGCACCTCACTGTGCTAACTGAACCTTTGAGTTCTATGAAACAGCACATTGTCCTGACCTGGGCCTGTACCCAGCGGAGCCCTTCCTCACCACCCCCAGCCCTGTCACCTCAGGTCTTGACTTCAACATTACTTCCTCCAGAAGCCTTCCCAGACTGGGAGGTGCCACAGACTAGGGCAGGCGCCTCGGCTGAGCGCCAACGCACCGTGTCTCTGTTAGAGAATCTACAGCGCACGCTGCGTGCTCAGGTAAGCTGACGTGCACTGGACAAACAGCTCCGAGGGCCTGAGCCCGCGCTGGCCAGAGGCGGCGTGCAGGAAACACTGCTACGATGACCGCGCAGACTTCAGAACGCTAGGCGGTCACACCCGCTGAGCAGGGACTCAGTTTTGCTCGTGACAGTGCAAACAGGTCCCACGTGCCGGATCTGAAGGGACCTCTGCGCCTGAGTGGGGCCTCGCATCTCACAGGCACGAACACAGGGGAGAGCCGGGGATGGGAGCCCGTCCCCAGCAAAGCTGCTCAGCAGCCAGCCTTCCACTCCCCACTGGGTCCTTTCCCACCCCGCCTTCCACACGCCACACTGTGCAGGGGCTTTCCTGAGGAAGGAGCCTCGTCACCCATGCCGGTGACCGTGGAGCAGGGCTGCAGAGGGTTCTAGCTGTGCCACTAAAATGTTCCGTCCTTTGGGGCATCGCACATTTAACTGAACCACGAGGCCACAAAACTGGAGCCTGGAGCAGTGAAAACCAGAAAACTTGTTACTCAGCTCACAGTCCCCACGACTGCTCTGTGGACCCAGAAACACGAGCTCATTTCACACAAACTATAAGGAACCATTTCTCTTACTCCAGAACTCTGAGGTTTGGCTGGCCAGGTGATTCAGGGCCACATCACACAGGTGATTGTTCCTGCGTCTCAGCCAACGCTCGCCGTGTGACGATAACCCCGATTCTTCCCCCACGGTCCCTGAGCTGCTTCTGTCCGCAGGAGGTCCCGTCACCGGGGACACGACTGGTGAGGACACAACAGATGGAAACAAGCCATAACACATGACATGGAAGTCTGTGTTATGCCAGGGCTGCAGCTCACTCACACACCTGGAAACCCACTTCGGAGTCAATATGCACACAGAGCAAGTTTAACACTACGTCAGGAGGCCGGCAAGAGCACTTGGCTTTGGGTATCCGTGCGTGTAACTGCTCTTCATGCATATTTTCCATATTACGATGTCTTAACACCTTAAACTCTTCCTGGCTGGGGACAGACTTCCCCTCCCAGCTGGCCACTCCTTAGGGACAGTGTAGGGCCAGCTGGGACACACCTGGATCTGCCATCCACTGTCCAGGGCCAGCCCCCCCACCTACCCTGCCGGAATCACCCAGGACCAGGTGCCAGGCAACCAGGGACCCCCTCCCTCTGCCCTGACAGCCCCAAACCAATGGAACTATTCAAATCAGCCGGGCCTGAGTGTGCACCCACCTACCTTCCCGGGGAACCCACTGCGGGTCGGGCCTGAGTCTCCCCACTCTGGTCTTCTCTCTCCCGTCCCCCGGGGCATCCACGCGGTCTGAGTCTGGGACCTGAGCGTGGAACAGACTGTGCCCTGAACCTCTCCTGCATCTCCCTGTGGCTGCAGCGGACTGACTGGCTGCAAAGGAACACAGAACAGCCTGCTTCTGCGGCAGCTCAGGCTTACCCCCAGGGAGGCGGCACACTGGGAGAGGAGGCAGGTTTTCAGTGTTGGGTAGAAAGGAAGCCTCACCATCTAGACCAGGGGTGTCCAAACTGCAGCCCGCAACCCATTGTTAATTGGCCCGCAGCAAATTCCAAAAATATGTTTAGTTTACTTAAATAAACCAGGTGAGGCAATACGTACTTCACGTCGAGTGAGTGGCCCGGCTGTTTGTGTATTTTACCGCATACGGCCCTTGGTGAAAACCGTTGAAGAAAGTTTGGACAGCCCTGCCCTAGAATGTAACAGTGATCCACTAAAAGGGTTGCCCTGCACAAAACTGTAAACTCTGCTAAAACATGGACCCGTCCTTACATTTCTTGCACTTTCCTACAAGTCAGTCATGAGATCGGGTTCCAGTTCCCATTTTGCCCCAATTGCATCAACATGCCCTTGGCTGAGCCACCTAACTTCTGCCTTCAAATGGGAGCGTCCCCGTGACTCTGACTAAAGCACACACCCGAGTTCACCTCAGTGGAAGCGGTTAGTCCAGCTGCTGTTTCAGGAAGGTTGGGTTGCGGTGGGAGGGACTCCAGGGCACTAGGACCAAAGAATCAAGAAAGGTCGGCTTAATGGGTCCGATGTGGTTCTGCTTTTTAAGAACTAAGAAAACAAGTTTCTTAGGCGCACTGAACCCTCTGACTATGGGAATACAAAACACATAAACAGAGCAGTCGGTCACTGGCTGCGAATATGAAGGACCCGCAGTGCTTCAGGTGGTCTGAAGTGTCAGCTACATACAAAACAAGCCCCAAAGCCCTGATTCTCTCAGAGAAACCCTGAGGAAAGCCTTCCCCCGACCTCCCTGCTCCCCACCAAGCAGCACAAGAGGATCCCGAGGGGGGCAGCAGAGTCTGGGAGGTGACAGCAGGAGTGACAGAAAATGGAAGTGCGGAGGCCACAAGTCCAAGGGCCACTCACCGCACACCCAGGCTGGCGAGGACGTGGGAGGGGCGAGAACACGGAGCCCAGTCAGGGGGGCGGGTCCCACGTTTCTGAAGCACGTGCTGGACTGCCTTACAGTGAGCGGCCTTGAGACAGGGTGGCAGGGACAGGGTGGAGGCCAGGGGCAGGCAGGAGACTGTGCAAGCACCCCCGGTGGCTCCACGGACTCAGAAACCAGGAAACACACTGTGCTTCCAAGTTCATGGCACTGGAAAAACCGAGACTGGCTTCTGGGCCGTCCAGCCATCTAGGCAGCCCTTTTGAAGGTCGTGTCATGAAAGAACTGCAGACAGGTCATGGTCAGACACAGACACACAAACAGGTGAGCTGGGCTGTGACAGGGCAAACCCTCTGCAGTCACAGCCGGTGCCAATGCAACAGATGGAAACAAGCCACCATAAGCCCAGTTCCGGTTACCTTTTCCAGTCCCATCACCTGCCCCCATTTGGATCCTTAATCAGCACCTCTTCACTGTGTGTGTGGGGGACACACACGACACACGCAGAGCATGTCTGGGGGAGCCGGTGCTCGTCTGCTCTGACCTGTCACTGTGGTGTCTCGCCCCGTGGGGTGCATCGACAAGCTGAACCCCGAGCCAGGAGGGAATGAGGCATCTGCGGACCCCGGCCAGGCAGTGGGCCTCCCTCCCTGGAGCCCTGCACAGGCACTGCTGACCCCACAATGTCGCAGGCCCACACCCTGAGCCCCCTCGTCCCAGGCCCACATCCACAAGCCCAGCCAGGCTGTTTGGACAGCAGCACGCATGGGACTGTGCCGGCCTCCACCTCCTCCTTCCTCTCATTGGGCTGCTCACCCTGAGCACATCCCTCCCCTCAGAGGCACAGGGGACATGGCTCACTGCCAGCCCCGCTCTGCCTCCAGACCCAGACTTACGGGCTTCTGCTGTGGCCTGAAGCCTAAATAGTAATTCACAGCTGGAAGTCACCGTTCCTTCCCTGGAGAACAACTGGACACCCAATAGCGTGGCTCAACCTGCTCTTTCACGCCCCAGGCTCCCAGCGTATCTCAGTGGCTGAGGAACCACAGAGCAGGGGGTGGCTCCTGGGAGGGCTGAGAGTCCCGTCCCAATGCTCTGCAGCCTTAATTTTCTTGGGAAAACCTATCTACAAAACTATCTCCGTCCCTGCTTTGTAGGCTGTGATGGCGTAAGCTGTGCTCCTGCACGGGACTGGGCACTTCTTACATCAACAGGCTGCTAGTCCCAGTGGGGCTGTGTGACCAGGCAGCACGTCTCCACGATGGGACTCAATGGCCACCAGGCCCTTCAGTTCCTACACGTCTCCTATGGACACCAGCGTTTTGTGCTTGGTTAAGATAACCGACCCAAAACTTGAACATGAAGTCAAAAAGGAGAAAAAAGGGTGTGTGCTTTATGTCAGGCTAGATTAGTGCTTAACAACCCCCTGAGGATCACCTGACTTGCTAGGAGACTTAAGTGACACTCACTGTTCACAAGGAAGGGGGCCCAGACATTTCAGTCTAAGTCATATGTTAATTAGCGCACACCACACTGACAAGATGCAGCAATTGTCCTTTCCACCCGAGAGCTCATCTCAAAGGCTGTCCCGCTGCACCGGCGGCGTTCTGCGGTGCGGTCCCTGACCCAGCAATCTCATCTCAGCATTCCTCCTTCACTCGCATTTGAACAGGCTTTCTCTGCCCGTCATCCGGCTGGGCGGTTGGCCAAGGAGCTAAATGTAACCTGACAGTGCTCACTGTTTGGATAGGAATGATGTTTGTAACATTCTGAGAATTACCGCTTGACAGCTTGTAACAATGTTTCTTGCAAAATCAAAAGATATACATGCTCAATGAACAAAATTCAGACAATATAAACAAGCATCAAGTACAAAAGTAAAAACTTGTAACCCTCCTATCCAGCTCTAAGCACTATTACCATTTGTTGGTGCCCGCCGGGGCCCTGTTTTACTAAACTTTTTTTCCCCATAAAAACGGACCAAAGTATACACGCTGCCTTGCGGCCTGCTGCTTTCGTGCGAGCAACGTGTGGCTCCGTTCCCGCTTGAACCGTCTCGTAAGGGATTCTCACGCGAGGCCCCAATCCGGGGGCTGTGCCATCACTTACTTTCCCCGCGGCCCCCTAGCTCCGTCCCCAGCTCCTCGCCGCTGTTAAACTGGTCACATCTGTGAGGCCGGCGGAGACCCTATGATTCCAGCTGCAGTTGTTGGGGATAAGAGACGCTCAGCCAGAACTTCCACGCGGAGCGGCCTGCGAGTTCGCCGCCTGACCGTGGGCGCTGTTTCTCCGAGCAAAACACGGGGACGCCGCGGGGCCGGTGAGGGGCCGACGACCCCGCCCCCGCAGGTCAGGCCCCGCCCCCGGCCCGGCCCCGCCCCTGCACCCAGGCCCCGCCCCGGCCCGGCCCCGCCCCCCGCAGCCCGGCCCCGCCCCTGCACCCAGGCCCCGCCCCTGCACCCAGGCCCCGCCCCCGCAGGTCCGGCCCCCGCCCCCCCGGCCCGCGCGCCCGCGACAGCAGACCCGGTGCCGTGGGTCCCGCGGGAGACGGAAGACCCGGGTCCGCGCCGGGATGTCGCGCCCACTAGACCGCGCCGCGGGGGAACGCAGGCCGGACCCCGGGTGGGCGGCGCAGAGCTCGGCCGCGCGCGGGGCGGGAGGAGGCGCCCACGGGACCCCGGCCCGGCCCCCTCACGCCCTCTCCGCCCGCGCGCGCCAGCCGGGCCCCCCCACTGCCCCGGCCTGCCCAGCGCGGACGCGCGTCTGTGCCCTCACCTGGGCCCGCGCCCCGCCGGCAGCCAGCGCCCGCACGGCCGCCGTCACGGCCCGGCCCCTGTCACGGGTCCTCACCCCGGCCGGGGCCTCACCGACCGCAGCCGTCACCCCCCCGACCGCAGCCGTCACGACCGCGGCGCAAACGCGCCGCGCATGCGCACCCTGGGGTCAGCCCGCGACGGCCGGGCGCTACCACCGGCGCGGGGGTGCGGGCAAGACCGCGGGGGCGGGGCCGGGCGCTACCACCGGCGCGGGGGTGCGGGCAAGACCGCGGGGGCGGGGCCGGGCGCTACCACCGGCGCGGGGGTGCGGGCAAGACCGCGGGGGCGGGGCCGGGCGCTACCACCGGCGCGGGGGTGCGGGCAAGGCCACGGGCTCGCGTGCTGTCTTTCCCGCGTTCTCTAAAGTGAGCTGACACGGGACGCACGGCCACGCCGCAGCCTGAGCACTGGCGAACACCGGGCTGTACGAGGGGTCGTCCGTGCGGACGCCCGGGGTCCCCAGGGGAGCGCGGCCCGCGAAGCCTCTGTGCCCACCGCCCCTAGGAGGCCCTGGAACAGCCTGAAGCCGACACCACCGAGAGCCCTGAGACCCCACGGAGCCCGCCCAGAGCCCTCTGAGCCCGTCCCGCGCCACGCGAGCTGAGGTCCGCGGACGCCACCCGCCGAGGCCCCCGCTAAGGTGCGCGCGGGGCTGCGCCGTCCCCAGGGGAGCGCGGTGGCCCCGCTGTCTGAACCTGCAGTGAAAGCCCGCGGCGGCCGACCCCACAGCCCCAGACGTGGCGCGTCCTCCGTGTCGCCTCCCAGACGCCCTGCGTTGCAGGCCGACGAGCGGAGTTCGCTCGGCCTTGCTTTCTGCCCGCGAGGTCAGAGGAAACCCTGTGCGGCTCCGCACTGACGGCCCGAGACGGCCTGACGGTCACCAGGCAGGACAGACCCAGTTGCTGGTCCCCAGGGACCCCGCAGATGGTTGAACAGGCTTCTGCTGGCCTGTGGTTTCGGAGAAGGGACGCGCTCCGGCGCAGCTCGTACTGATGGAGACGCGCCGCCCCCCCACCCCACCGCGCCGCCCCGCAGGCCCCTCCCGCGGTGCCCCGCGTCGCCTACCCTCCCCCGGTCCCAGAGCCCTCTTCCCGCAAGACGGGCATTGTGACAGCGCCCGCCCCAAATACTGCCCATGGAAGGAGCTGGTAAGACCTGGAACAGCAAGGGGTGGTGGCTGCGCCCTGCACCTGGCCAGGGCAAGTGGGCCGGAGCTGAGCTGCCCCCCACAACTAAGACTGAGGGGACAGCAACTTGACTCGGAAAAAGGCCTGGACGTGCACACTGTTCCCCAGTCAAGTCCTGTTCCCCTGCCCCAATAACATCTTTAAAAAAAAATGTGGTTTTGGAGCCAGACACACCCACTCAGCCGCTGAGCGTGGGTTGTGACGTGTGGCGGGCAGAAGGGAAGGTGCTCTGGGCCTTCCTGGGCGCTCCCGGCGGTGGCAGGTGCCCAGCCGGCGGCCCAGCGCTGTCACTACACGGCAGAGCCCTTCCTGCCCAGGAACTTCACCCTGAAGCCTTTTCTTTCTTTACTGCACTCAGCACGCCTGGGCATTTGTATTTTCATGTGTTTGTTTCGGTGTTTATTCTCCGCGTCGTCTGACTAACATGTGAGCTGCGTGAGAGTAGCTGGGTTTTGTTGTTTTTGACCTCCAGAACGTAGGAAGTTACTTGGCATGAACGTATGGTGAAAGAGCAAATTAGGTAACGTGTGAGAAGCATCTGGACTGACCTGACCTGCCTGGCCACCCACTGGTTGCTTAAAGATTTTATTGAATTGAATTAAAAATATGACAGACCCCGAGATTCATGGTTTTCTCGTCGCATCGAGAAGATAAGCATGGCCTAAGCTCTCTCTCGGGCCTACTGTGGACGAGATGGTTACATGCTGAGCGGCCTTTGAAGGTAAGTATAAAACCTTGCATCTCCTCAGCGCAGTCGGAAGAGGGGTTACGTTCACCTTCACCGTGACCTGTTTTTCTGCTGTGTCACCTGGGCGCTGAGTGCTGTATAAACACACAGAAAGTGCCTACTGTGTGCTGGGCTCTGTACTGGCAGCCCTCCCAGCTCCTCCTCTCATTCTCCCACCCTCGATGGGGGTACCGCGGCTTGCCTCACAGATAAGGAACTGAGGCTTCCAGAGAAACAGCGGGCTCAGTCAGACAGACCTGCATCCCCAGCACGTGTCTTTCCCCTCTGCCACCATAAAGCATAGTTTCCAGGGACACCTGGTGATGAGTATCCTGAGAAGGCTGAATGAAATGCAGCCTGATTCCTGCTCACCTGCTCTCATCCCACTCGCTTCCTCCAGCCCTGAGGTCACAGCTCAGTCACCTGCTCCCTCCTCCAGAGTCACAACAGCAACAAGCTCTAGGTGTCAGGCGCCAGGTTCAGTGCCTTTTGTGAGTGGCCCAATGGCCCTTGCACACGTCAGGTTTGTCCACTCTCACCCACATCTCGTCGACCAGACGCCAGGGTCAGTGTGGGAAGGGCTCAGCACAGCCTGCAGAAGGAGAAGTGCGCTTTGACCGCCCACAGGGTCTCCAGGAAGACGAGGAAGTGGATTCCTTAGAGAAGGCGGCCAGGGACACTTCTAACATTATCTTTTTTCCAATTACATAAGCAATGCATGTTTGTTGTTTGTTTAATTAAGAAGACAGATTTTTAAAGGACATTAACAGACAGGCGGTTAGATTTCTCCTTTCTAAGCACTAAACCACCTGAGTCTGCAGAGGGGCGGGAGGGAGGAGAGAATTTCCTATTTTCCATCAAGTGTCACTGGACAGAGTGTGGTTCCCACAGAGTGGAGCACCTGACCCTGCGTTTGCAGACAATAGGCTAGACCACAGGGACCAAGTTCCCACAGGGGACATGGGTCCCAGACAAGGTGTGTCTGGAACACTGCAGTTCAGGGCGGTCAGCCTCTCATCCAGCTGTGACGGACACTCCGTCCCAACCGGAGTCCTAACTCGGTTAGCCCTCTGAGCCCTCCAGGCTGCCTTGGGCCCTGTCCTTGCTCAGGCCAGTCCCCTACCCTGGATAGTTGATCAAATCCCTCACCCCCACCTTCCACAATATTACCTTGCGCCTGCCTTCAGCAAGAACCTGCTGAAGTGGTCTAGCAAGAATGCCCCTCACCTTGATGTTTCCTGGTAATCTGTCATCAGCCACCCTTCAGCACGCCCCGCCAAAATCCTGTGTGTCCTTACTGTGCTCCACGCCCAAGGACTGGCCCTGGCCCCTACCATCTCCATAGTCTCCTGAATAAAAGCTGCCTTCCCGTTCTTTAGCCACTGTCATGAATATTCTGTAAGAACTGTGGCAAAATTAAAGCTTCTTAGAAAGAAGCTTCGTCAGAAAAATGTGTCTTTTTGGACTCATTCTGCCTCTATGAATATTCACTCTGCCTATTTCTTTTTCTGAAAAGCTTATTTTGAATCACAGAACAAGGTGCCTCTGGCCTGGAGCTAAGATTCTGGGAATGTGGAAAGGGCTCTGAACTGGGGTCTTGATGCTCTTTCTTGCCAGGGCTTGGCTGCTACTCATTTGTGGCCTTGCAAGGGTTGGTCAACCTCTTGGAGCCACAAACATGAGATGAGATTGGTGTCCAAAGTCTCTTCCAGCATGAAGCAAAGCTCTCAGCTAAACCATGCGGGACAGGTTCTCTCGGTTCAGAATGATGACCTGAATACTAACTAATGGCTGCAATTACCGTGAGGAATCTTAATTGTCACTTGGCCAAACACATTACCGGAACAACCAGCATTTAAAACAATGCCTTGATAAGATTATGACGGTCCTGGGGCGACAAAGCCAGGCTGTTCTCTTTGGGGTTGCAAAGCCCACCACCATCCAGGACACCCCTCAGCGAACACTTGGTTTTCGCCATGGGTGGGGATTGGGGGAAGTGCTCCGGGCATCCAGGGGTGGGGCTGCAGATGCTGCCACAGGTCCAGATACACAGGCTGTGCGCACAGCAAAGAGATGTCGGTCGTGCTGAGGCTGAGAAAAAGGACTTCCCCCAGCTGCAACCTAAAACTGCGGAGAGGCTGTGCTAAGTGGCCTCTGTGCCCAAACAGGCCCACCCAGTTCGGGCTCTTCTCCAGGAACCGAGCGAATGGTATTCAGGTGGCCTGTGAGAGACGCTAGATTCTTACCCACAGAGATGCCACCGCTTAGATTTAGTTCTCAGCTCAGTCACTGGTTTAGGAACAAATCCACAGGCTCAAAACTAGCCACCTATTCCCACCCCCACAATACAAAGCATAATGTGATACATAAACCAAATACATAGGCACAGAAAAGAAAATGAAACAGCGTTACAAACATCAGGCAGAATGTTACGAGGTAGACAAGTCCAAAAGTAGCACACTAAGGTGGCAGATTTGCAAACTCCCAAGAATACTTACCTGAGAGTTTTCCTTCCAATTTTCCTGCTAGGCAAGTGCATGGAGTTTCAATATAGACAGGAGACTGAGAAAGTTCAGAGCAGCTGAGCAGGAACCACAGCAGCAACAGGGAGAACTGGCAATTCGCATTCCCTCTCCCCTTTAAAGGAACTAAGTCAAAACAGCTGTGAAGGAGCCCGGCTCCCATCGCCCGGCTCCCGGCGGGAAGGCCAGTGGGGGCCAGGCTGCTGTTACCTGTCTTCTCGTGACTGTAGACACAGGAAGCAGGATGTACAGGGCCCTCTGAGTTCCACAGGCACTTGGCAGGCGTGGATTGCCTCACACGCCAGGCCTGAGTCACTCAGCATGAGACAGGGCGTGACACGACACCCACACAACATCACACGCTCTGTGATGTCGGTACTCACACCTGATGTGAAACTGGGCGAAGTGGCACCGTGGTAACACCTGGGGCAAGCCTGGAATTGTATGAGTCGTTTCAGGGGAAAGAGACCACTGAGCGAGACCACAAGACCCAAAGGACTTTGAATGAAGACCTGACAGGAACACGCTGTCCTAATCAGGCAAAGGGCCACCCAGCTGTGACATGGCAGTCACGCTGATCTCTAGGTTAAGAGCCACATTTCTGGAACAGAAGTGCAGCCAGGTTGCTTTATTTCTGCACACTAAAGAAGTCTTTTGTTCTTTTCTAGCACTAAATATGAACCACGAAATCATTAGCTCCTGCCCTCCTGGTCTGGGAGCAAATTTCTTTCTTTTTTTTTTCTTTGGGGGGTGGGGGTGAAGGAGAACAGGACTTTATTGGGGAACAGTGTGTACTTCCAGGACTTTTTCCAAGTCAAGTTGTTGTCCTTTCAGTCTTAGTTGTGGAGGGCGCAGCTCAGCTCCAGGTCCAGTTGCCGTTGCTAGTTGCAGCGGGCGCTGCCCACCATCCCTTGTGGGAGTCGAACCGGCAACCTTGTGGTTGAGAGCCCACTGGCCCATGTGGGAATCGAACCGGCAGCCTTCGGAGTTAGGAGCATGGAGCTCTAACCGCCTGAGCCATCGGGCCAGCCCCGGAGCAAATTTCTTTTTAGTACACAATTTACTTGAAGAAAACAAAATGGTTTATGCTTGTGTTTCCAAATACAATAAAAGAGAGATTGATATTAGGATAGTGTTGTATTGTAGAAAACGATTATACCATGTGTATGAAGCTTTAATTTATGTGGCATGTTTCATAAATATAATTTTATTTGAGTCTGTGCTCAAAGAATATTAACTCAAGTAAGTAAACAAGGCCACTTCTGTCAATTTGGTACATTCCGAAAGGAGAGATTTCTCCAAAGCAGAATAAATTGCCGACTGAGAACATAAATCTTAACATGTTTAAAGTATTATATTGATGTTGTGTGTGTACTAATCCTGTTTTTTATATTCTGTGTTTATGATGCTTTGATATCTTGGGGCCTGGCTGAGTAGGGAGGGCTTCCCTCCCTGGGTGACTGACTGTGTCCCCCTCACCTTTATCTCTTCCACCTGTGACACACCCGCCCCTTTCCCCAAGGCCCCTACAGCCGGGCAGACTGTCCCCTGTCCCCTGCCGGCCTATGCTTCTCGTGAACGCAGAATGGAGGCTTCTCCCACCCCCCCACACCCCTCTGCCTTCCCTGCACAGTTCTGTGTGGGGCCCTGAGCGTACACTTCTTCCTTCACACCAGTCGTTTCTATGTGTGTGTCTTACACACCTGCTTAAGACAAACCCTGGGCACCTTTTAAACAGTTTGCTGGAGCTCACACCTACATTTTCAAGCCTGCAATTAACTAACCAGAAAACAAAGCCAAGCCAATAAGAGCAAGGACAGAATGTGGCATTCACGCGGCGTCTGTGTCAGTCTCTTGCGCACAGCAGGGCCCAGGGAAGACGTTTGCTGCCCTATGGGAATGTCCACAACTCAAAGCTGAAGGCAGGGCGCTTTGGGGCCTTGTATTCTGAAGGGGTACTGCAGTGTGGTCACAAGCATCCAGGGCATTTACGAGGAGCAGCAGGACAGTCTCCCTCCTACCAGGACAAGCGCCACCTCCCCAGTTACCTGCTCGTGGGTGGAAGATGTGGGGCCTGGTGGGCAGGCACCTGCCCTCACAAGACCTCTGTCCTCCCCTAGGAGCTGGACAGGCCCCGAGAGTGTCACTCACGGAAATGGGGTGCTTGCCAGAGGGTGGCTGGCGTCCTGTCCTGTGAGGGCTTCCCAAGCTGTGTGACATGGGGCGGCAGGGTGACAGCCGGTGAATCCAGGACATCACGGACACCTGGCCGTGGCCGTGTGCTGGGGCCCAGCAAAGTGTCGTGTGTGTGGGGCCAGTCCAGGCCGACATAGCCAGGGTGGCACCGCCACACACAGTCTAACTGGGCTGGAGGCTGATGGACGGACAGTGTCAAACACCTCTCAGGACGATGGGGACATTTCAGCAGGAGCTGCCTATGAGGGGACAGAGGGAACTGTTGTTGGTTTCCCCAAATGCAGTAAAAGGTAGTGAGACGGTGCAGGTGAGTGTGCTTCTGCGTAAGAGGAAGTGCGGGAGAGCTGGAGTCCAGGGCAACGAGGTCCTGGCTTAGCGGAAACAGCTCAGCACCATGCGAGTGTGTATGTGCGTGGGAGTGAAAGAGGGTGTGTGTGTGTGGGTGTGTGTGTGGGTGTGTGACGATGAGAGTGGGTCAATGTGTGTGCGGTGTGTGTGATGAAGTAAATGCTACTAGATATTGGTAACTGAGTCTGCTGTTCAGTATGTGAGTATTCATCTTATTTTAAAAACCTTCTCTGTGCATTTAAAAACGTCTGCAAAATTGGGAATGGCATTCCTGGACAGTGTTGGGACCCGCGGGCGCCTCTGTCTCCGTGTCCTCGCTCTGTCCGTGAGGTCCTGGGCTGGGGCTTAACTTCTCTGCGTGTTGGTCTCCTTTTCTTTAAAAGCGGCTCCAGGTGTACCTGCCACGAGGATTGGCATGCAGGCCTACACCACGGGGCCGTCGGGTTACGTATGGAACTCACACCAGCTGGTAAAGCGCCGGCTCCTCAAGCCCCTACATGTCCCCATGACCCAGAAATTGATGCACAGAGCTGGTGGCTGAGTATTTTGGGTATTGCCCTGTTTATCTCCCTGGGTTTGTGTGGGGATTCGTCAAGTGCACTCGTCCCACGAGTAAAGCACTTGGAAACTGCAGCACTCGTGTTTGCTATCATCGGTCTTATTTTCACCGAAGACTGGATTTTTATTTTGTGTTCAAAGACTAGACTGAAGGTTAGTGCTGAAGTGATTAAGTTCTTAACTGAAGTGCATAATCAAAAATTAATTGAAAAGAACAGATACGCTCCCCACGTGCCTCTTGTCTGTGCCTTGTGTTGAAATTCCACTTGTGACTTGGAGTCGAGCGACCTTGAAAGCTTGTGCAGTCAACTGAAGCCTGAGTGCCACTGACTAAGGAACACGGGGCTGGCTGGACAATGTCACTGTCAGCTTCCCACTCAGGCGCTTCCTTTAGTCAGCTTCTTAATGACAATTTAGGGAATGGGCATTAAACTCCCCAGGGCGTCAGGTAGGAGCCCAGGAGATTTGGGGAGCAGGGCTGGCCTGGAACTGGGGCACAGTGGGCAGAGGTGAGGCCCACATGACCGGTCTGTGTGGCTGGGGACGTGGCAGGGGTGGGGTGGGCAGGAGGGGAGCCATTTGGACCTGTGACAAGGACCCCTCCTACTTGAGGCTCATCACCTGACTCCATCATGGAAAGCACTGGAGAATTTAAAGACTGAATTGCGAATGCTGTATATGGAGAAGTCAGAGAACTACCACTGTGTGTGTGTGTGGGGGGGGGGGGCGTCGGGGCCTCAGAGGGACGAGCCAGGAGAGGCTCAGTGTGTCCTTGACAAGCACTGGCTGAGTGTCCACAGTGTGTCTGTGACAGGTTGTCACCAGAGCATGACCTTTGCTGCCCTCCAAGAGCTCCGGGTCCAGGAGAAAATCGGAGACGCCCACACCCCACGCGTGCTACCCCAGCAGGCTTCCAGGGATCGATGTGTGTCCCCGAATCCATGCTGAACCCCACCCCCCGGTAATGGATCAGGTGGTGGGGCCTTTGGGAGGTGAGTAAGTGGCGAGGTACTGCCCTCACGATGGGGTTTGTGCCCTCGGAAGCAACGTGACAGAGCTTGCTTCCTCTCTGCCATGTGCAGACAGGAGAGGACGAGCCCTGGAACCACGGGGCCCACCAGACAGTGGGTGTGCAGGGGCATCCAGCCTCCCGACTGGGGGACCCCTGCCTGCTGTTTGAGCCTCCAGCGTGCTGCTCTGTCCTTGCCACCCCAGTGGACTGACAGAGGGACGCCCACCCTGTGTCTGCTTCTGTCTTAGTCTGCAGTGTGTGGGTGTGACGTAGGACTTAGGTAAGGAAATAAGCTCGGAGACATGATGTGTGTCAGGACTGGGTACCCACTGGGCTGGTGTGTCCTCAGGCAGAGCTGCGTGCACCCCTAGCAGAGCCCCTCACTTTAGGGGCTGCATCAGTGTCCCGGGGTGGCCATAATGAAGCATCATAGAGCGGGTGGCTTAGGACCACAGGGACTCGCAGTCTGGAGGCCAGGAGTCTGAGCCCAAGGGGTCAGCAGGCGTGCGCCCTCCATAGCTGGTCTGTGTCCCGGCCAGGCGAGCGCCACCTTCACGTAGGTCCCCCGGTGCTGTGCCTGGCTCCGTCTTTCCATAAGGACTCCTGTCGCATTCCACTATGACCCAACTTACAGACCTCCTCTTAACCTGATTTCCTCTGTAAACACCCTCCTTCCAAATAAAGTCACCTTTGGAGCGGCTGGGGGTTCGGGCCGCAAACATAGTTTTGGGTATGGGCACACTCCAACCCCAAACAGGGTCCTCTGGGAAAGCCAGTGATCCTGTGCTGGGGGCCAGTCCCGTAGACTCGTAACTAGACGATGCCTGAGCAAAGGCTCCAGTCCGGACAGCAAACCCCGCTGACCATCTGCTGTGCACACTTGGCGAATGTGGCAGCATGAGCACGGTGACTCTTGTGATTTCGCTCCCAGACCTTTAGCCACATCATATTCTTGGAATATATAGGATTGACATGAACCTAAATAGGCATCAAATACCCTTGGACTTTATATTTTCTATAAAATACGTTTTAGAATAAATGCGTTGATGCTGGTTGTCGCTATGAGCTCAGGGACGTTCCTCCCAGGACAGCAGCGGGACAGGTTGTCTTAGAAACCACAGCCCAGACCTAACTGCAGTTTCAGCCTCTCCCGAAATGTAAACTTAACCCGTCTGGAATTTTCTGGTCAAGATCCAGTAAGGTCACCAGTCTTGTGCCCCCCCCCCCAGGAGCCCATCCACGTGGTAAGACCCTTCCCTGTTTTTCTCCCCACAGAAAAGCTGTCCCGCCCAGGAACATTTCCTGTCCTTTGTCCTTGCTGGGCTCTTCCTGAGAAACCTTCCGTTCTGCAAGCCTGGCCCCCGGGAGGCCTTGCTGTGAATCCCTCCTAAAGCCAATTCCAGCTTCATACCCACCCTCTTCAGCTTTGTTCACTATCAGCTGGGAGGGGCTCCTCTCCCTGTGCCCAGGTGGGCGCAGACACGAGTGACTCAGGGTCAGAAGCCTGGGGGTGGGTGGAGACAGGGGCAGGGTGGCCGGCATCACCAGGGCCTCGGGGATTCACTCTGCCAGTTTTATTGTTGGGGGCTGGGCAGTAATTCCTACACGTGCAGGCAGAAAGCACTGCTGAGTCACACAAAGCAGGACACATACTGTCTCTACAGCGTCTGGTAACCTCGGGACAATCCTTCAGCTGCCTGGCCTCCTCTCCTACATGCTTGCCTTGGCCGCCTTCTTTTCCTGGTCTTTCTCTTCATTTGGGGCAGAACTATAGGGAAAAGGTTGGGGCGGGAGGAAGCAAAAATGCGAAGAGGAAGCACAAGTATGGAACTTTGAAGGCAGCAGACACTGAGCCTCGGGACACGGAGTTTAACGCCTTCTCGGGCTCGGGACACCCACCAGACACCCACCCAGGACGTGTCCTGGTCCCACTCGGGCTGCGCCTGTGCGTCTGGCACAGGGAGGTGCGGGCCGTCCTGTGGTCATGCATCGCAGTGGAGAGGCTTCTGGTCCTGTGTAGGCACGCCTCAGTCAGCCACGGGACCTTTGCCTGCTGCGACAAATCATGGACAGACAGAGAATTCCCCAGCATGTCGCTTAGCACAGCAAGGCAGCACACACTGGGAGCGAGCACTGAGTGACTCAGGGCCCGAGGCGATGACCCAGAATTCTGACGGTGACAGCTGAGGCTGCACTCGCCCTTGGAAATGCTTCCAACCACAGAACTCAGGCATGGCTGGCTGTGCCTTCCTTTTGCAGAAAGCATGAGATTGGGGGAGTTCTTTGTGATATTCTTACACGACAGAATGTAAGCTGTTGGAAACGAGAGTCAACCACTTTCATCCATCCAAACGACCACGCAACGGAAGAGGCCGGGGCCTGCACAGTTGGGTCATCTCTGCAGGGTGCGGACGGCAGAAGACTCCAGTATGAACAATGAGGGGACGAAGCTCCAGTCGGAAGCCAGCTGAGTCCTGGGGTGCAGTGTTCAGCGTGGTGACTTTGGTAACAATCCTGTTTGTCTTTTTGAAAGTTGCTGAGAGTAGATCTTAGAAGTTGTCACCACAAGAACAAAAATTTGTAACTACAAATGTATGGTGACAGATGACAAATAGATTTGTTGTGGTGATCATGTGACGACTTCTACAAGTACCAGACCCTTATGTGGTACATCTGGAACTAATGCCGACTCACAGGAACCTCAGTGCATTGGTTTTATCAGCGCAAAATATGCCTAACATGTAATTTACCATCTTAACCATTTTTAAGTGTGACGTTACGTACATTCACTGTTGTGTGACCCTCACCACCGTCACCTCCAGAACTCTCTCAGCTTCCCAAACTGAACCTCAGTCCCCATTACTCACCCGTCACCCCCTAGCCCCTCGTAACCAAGTAACCTTAATGTGTTTTTGCTCAGTTCCCCAAGTGTAACCACTGCTGACATGCCACCCTCAGCCGGAAGCCGCAGGAAAATTGTTCCTCACTAGCCCCCCCAGGAGGGGGAAGCCAGTTATTCCGAAAGCCCCTCAGCAGAGATGCAGGGCCTGCCAGCCCAAAGCAGGCCCAGACCATGGGGAAGGAAAGGCGAGGGAGGCAGGCATCAGGCCACTATTGGGACCTGAGCTCGCCACTACGGGCCACCCCAGGCTGCAGGGGCCTGAGCCCAATGGAGGGGGCAGGTTGGCGGAGGGGTGAAAAGCAACACCAGGCGGGACACCTCCTTCCTTCGCCAAATACCCTCTGGTTTCCAGGGTTCTGCTGGGACGTCAGCTCCTGGTGGCCTCTGCGGTCCTCTGCAGATGACATCTCTTCTCTGGCTGCGGTCAAGGCTTTTCACTCTGCTTCTGCTCCTCAGCAGTTTTACTAAGGTGGTCAGGTGTGATTTCTCTCCGGGACCCTGATTTCCCGTTTGATCCATTTTCAGGAATTGGCCTCTGATTTCTTTTGCCCTAGGTTCTCTTCTTCTGGGTCCCTGGCTCCGTGCCTCAGTGACGCTCCCTGCTGTTTTGCAGCCTGCGTTCTCCGCGTGCCTCACCCACCCTCGCCCCTGGGTCACTGTGTAATCTGCTGTACTTTCCTCATTCTCCGTTACTATGTTTCCCTGTTAGAGCTTCCACCCGGCTCACTTACATATAATTTCCACTTCTCTAGTGGATTCTCCATCCTCATTTCAGTACTTGAACGTGGCAATCACGTAGATTTGTAAAGAACATACCTCATAATCCAACTGAATTCCCGTGGATCTGTCTCTATTGTCTATTTTTATGTCTCGGTTTCGGTCATTTTTTTCTTGTATCATCTCTGCCAGGTAATTATCCAATGCTTACTGCATATGAAACACTGTAGATGCCTTGAGGTAGCCTTGGACGTAACCTCCTCAGGAAGCATCTTCTTATGCTCTTGCAGGGCACGTGGGGGCGATGCTTTCATTCCAATCAGGGCCTGAGCTTGTGGGGCTGGGCTGCAGTGTGTCTCTCTCTTTCTTTTTAAATGGCTACTAACTCAGATAGTGATGTTTTTGTGTTTAGGATAATGAATTAGAAACGAATTTTCCTTAGGGGTTTTTCTTCTTCTTTTACAAAAACAAACCAACTACAGTGAGATGGGGAGCGGTCTTTGTTAATATCCTGCCTTGAGAGCACGCAGGAGAAAATGGGGAGCAGGCGCTGCTGCTTCACTTGGTTCCCCTTTGTGCACCTACAGAAGTCGGCCTCCCCCCCACCCTCTGGCTCTCAATTTATTTCCTGTCTTCCTCTGATGTGAAGAATGATTAAAATGTTGGGAAACATGAAAGCAGACTGTAAGTAATGAAGTAGGTTATGAGTCACAGCAAGACTCGGATCTGTAAGTTACACACGCGGAAGCATCGGGGGAGCTGCCTCCTGGCCTTGCAGCGTCTGTTCTCATCGCCCCCGGGGCCTGCACTGCCCACCCCACGAGCTCCTCGGAGGGCCCAGCAGTCCCTGCTGTTGGGGTGGAACAGAGGTGAGTGGACTGCGCACGGAGAGGACCCACGTGGGGGGACACTCTCTGTCCACTGTCCAGGGACAGCTGATAAACATCTGCGCGCACGAAACAGCCGGTCGGAGCCAACATTTATAGGCTGATTCTAAGGCTTAAAAAATTGTCACTTCCTACTGTACACATCAGGTTTGCTTTGTCATGAATGCCACATGGACTTTCTCGGTCCAGGGAGATAATGATTATTTCATGTTTAGCAAGGCGACTGGAACTTTGTGACAGCTTGTGTCACTGCTGGTGTTTTGAAACACAGTGTTGTTTGTGCCAGTCCCTGTGCAATCAACATCCTGGAACAAAAACTGACACGTCAAGATCGCGCTGACTGCAGGCCGTTGGCTTTGAAGCCCGCGTGTGACGAGACCCTCGCGCGGGTCGGGTGCGAGCCCCGCGCCGACACGCTGCCCCCGGGCGGAAGGTCGTCCAGCCGCAGCCCTGCCCCGCTGCGGTCCACGCAGGCGAATCCAGTGCATTCGCCCCACGCCAAAAACATCCCTCGGCGGCGATAATGAGGTACGTTTTCCTTTGGAAACAAAGTTGTTTCTGGAGTCCGCCCGCCGCCCGCAGCCCCCGATTCACCCCGAAACCCACACACAGTTTCTGGGAGCCAACGGCTGAGTTCACGGGAGGGCTCCCTGGGCCACGCGTCCCGAGCGGCCCCGCGGGTGGCGCCGGCTGACTGAGCAGCGCGTGGCTGCCCCCAGGAGCTCAGCCACCTTTCAGCCGGAGCCCACGGGAGCAACCGAGGTTAGGGATGTGGCCGCCTCCCCAGTTCCTTTGTCTGCAGCCCCTTACGAAGCCACCCGTCCCGGCGCAGTTAAGGCAGCTCTTGGAGCTCAACATTGGAAATATTTCCTAAGTTTTTATGAAACGGCAGGTCCAACACCCTTAGTGCGCACAGAATCACACGGAGAGGCTGGACATGGAGCATTAGCGGGCATCAGAGAAGGGCAAAGACTCACCAGGGTCGGGTCCTCTTGTTGATACTAAGAGGAAAATCACCTGGGAATGGCAGGCAAGGACTCCCTCTTGTCCTGGGGTGCGGGGGCTGCCAGCTCTGGTCCAGCGGACCCGGTTGTCTTCCGAGGTTCCGGCTCCCTCCAGTGGCTCAGATGACAGTGGCCCTGACAGACTGGACAAGGCCGTGACTGCAGGAGAAAGGGTGGTTTGGAAATCATGGAGGGCAGTGGGTTTGAAACAGAAAAGCAATGTGGACACAGAGGTTAAGAAAAAACGGTTGGTCGCCCCTTGCCTTCCCCTGAGCAGGCTCACCTGGTAGCTTTGCAGTTTCCGGGCAACAGCTTACAGCTACAGGGGGACATCCTGGGTCCTGGGGGGAAGGGCCTCCTACCTGTACTGCAGCTCCCCCCTTACAGCTGCGGGGGGGGGGGATGGGGGGATGTGGGGGGGGGCTCCCCTCTCCTACCTGTACCGCAGCTTCAATGCTTTCTCAGGGCTGCTCTTGCTGTCAGAGAACTTGCGGGGAGAGCTGAGGTCTCACGTGGGACCAAGAGCAGCCCTCCCACTGTTCCTGGTGACAGTGGTCCCCAGATTCAGGGTGCCCCTGTGCTGCAAACCTGGAGCACACACTGAGTCCGTCCCAGCCCTTGGAAGCCGGGGTCTGGTGCTTCAGGCTTGGAGTCTGCACTGTTTAGACGCAGAGGAAAGCGGAGGAAGGACTGGGGACCTCAGACAGAGAGGGCTTCCCAAGAGCTGGCAGCTGTTCCCGGGCTGGACACCGATACTGGATGTCAGGTGCACACGCCCTGCTTCGCTCTGAGATGACGACCTGTGCCTTGCTCTTGGCCTTCATGAAGAAACAAGTAACAACTGTCTGCACATGTGCAGCATGCTAACTGAAACTCACAAATAAAAAACAAACAAAAGTAACAAGTCTTTCCAACCAGCTATTTTTTAAAAGGGAACGTCAAGTGACAGAAAGCACGTTGCGAACATCTGAATTGTTGCATCTGACTTTCTAATCATTGCTTCTCGTTTTGACGTTGTCGTTTTTAGTTCATAAGCTGTTTTGGGGGGCATCTCGGTTTACAGAACAACCGAGAGTCAAGTACAGAGCTGCCACAGCCCCCCCACCTGCCCCATCAGTGCCTCTCGCCCGCCCGCCCGCCCGCTGTGCTGCGTCTCACAGCTGAGAGTGACATGACTACAGTTACAAAGGGCACCGTACAACTTCCTTTGTCGTCTTACCAACCCCTGGGGAAAGAGTGTTAAACCACATGTGAATGAAAGTGGGACATATTCAAGGAAATGCCAAATGATGGAAAACTTTCATTGAAAGATTAAGAACAGAAAAATATATAGCTTTCTTTTTGCCAGTTTTAAGTGTGTTATAGAAGGAAAAAGGGCAAGTGGAAGACTAAACTATTAGACATGTGGTCAATTTATGTAGAGGTGGTTTCTCTTAACCTAGACCTTTCATGAATCATGGTGGAAAGGATTCGTACATGGGCTTGGTTTCCTGAGCAAGTCCTACCACACTCTCTTCTCAGGTGCTTGTGCGTAACCCACCAGGGAGAAGTCACGACCATCTCAGTGGTTCTGACAGTCCCTGGAGACGATTTCTTGGCCCCACGAGGCACGGGCAGTGCAGGCAGCACGACCGCCCGGGTGACCACTGGGCAGGGGTGTCGAGCATGAGCTCCGTCCAGAAGACCTCCTTCAGGCCTCCCTGCTCGCCACCAAAAGGATTGTCCCAAACCAGAGCGCTGTTCTGAGGAGCGCACTTAGACCCGATGTCGGCAACGTGGGACAAGGGACCAAGTTCCTTCCAGCACACCCGTGCTGGGGTGGGGGTGGGGCCTGACAAAAGCAGGACAGGAGAGAATGGACAACGCAGGTCTTTCAAGTAAAGTGATGGAAGCAGTGGCAGCAGCTCAGTGTGGCTCTGAGAAAGGCCAAGTAAGGACAGACAAGTGGAGCCACAGATCCCATGGGAGTCACAGACCTTGAGGGAGGCCACAGACCGAGCAGAGGCCACAGACCCCGGGGAGGGGGCACCCTCACCTGCGAGCGCTGGCGTGTGCGATCTGCCTATCGTGCCTCGGCTACTTCATGGGGCCAGCAGGGAGACCCCACTGCCCTGGGTCACAAGATTTGTGGCTGCGATAAGAAGAGGGAACCTGGGGTGTCTGGTTAGCTCAGTGGTTAGAGCATGGTGTGTATAACACCAAGGTTCCCGGTTCAATTCCTGCGTGAGCCACTGTGAGCTGTGCCCTCCTTAAAAAAATAAAAGAGGGAACCTTAAATGTCATCTGTTTTCCCAGTAACATGCTGTTCAATGCTTTTAAATGCTCGACTGATCAGTATCAGCCTTGAAGTAAAAACATCAACCACATTTCATTTAAACAAAAGTGTCACTTTTTGGAATCATGTAACAGTTCCACTCTGCAGACATTCTAAGGTGGTGATGTAAGTCGGCTGAGAACAAAGGGTCACAGTGGCCACTGGTGACAACTATCTTTCATCGCACACACGACAACCAACGGAGGTGCGTGACATTTGCCGTTCCTGGGTTTTGTGAAAATTCAGGACCCTGTTTATTACACTTGTGTTTTGATTCTTAAAGTCGAGAGAGCCTTCGGCTTGGTGACGCTGTCGGCTAGGAAGAAATGGAATTCCAAAGCAGCCGATGCAGGGCCACCTGTCTCCATGGGGCGCGGGCTGCGGACACAGCCGCCAACTTTCTTTATGCCCGTGTCCCCACGGCACTGTGCATTTTCATTTCCAACCACATTCTCCCATGGTTGCCTCACCTTTTGTTAACATCACATTCATAACATGGTGAAATGACCATACCGTAACTCGGTGTTACGTACCTGCTACAAGTGACTGAAATAAATTAGCTTAATGGACTAACACGAGTATTCTAAACAGTTTTATTTGTCTGTACATATAAATGTGTAAACATGGCTTATCTCTGCATTCATGGTGGGTGTCACCGTGGGAGAGCTGGATATATTGCACTTAGTCATGTCACGTGGGCGGGTGACACTCCATCAGGCATCACATAGCCTTCTTTGGGACTTGGTGGACCAAACGGGTTCCTGTGTGCTCCCCACTTCGAATCGATGACCGCCATCAAATTTAGTTGTAGGGTAATTTGCTCACCTGGGGATGGTTCAGGCCAAGACTTTTGGGAATTTTAAGATAAAAATGAGTATACAAAACATAAAAAAATTAATCCAAACCCAATGACTACTTTCATTCAAGTCAGGCTCAGAGAATCTGGAATCTACAATAAATAATTATTGTCTAATTTTGTAATTTGTTGTCCTGTGTTTTGTACCAGTCCGAGGAAAGGAGATGGGACGCATCAGCTGCCAGGAGGTCTCACAGACGGCTGGTTGGCGGGCGCGTGTCACTCCCCTTCCTCTAAGTCAGGGACAGACACTGGCTGTGCTCTTCCATGGTTATCTCTAGAGAGCAGTTCATCGTAAATATGTCACTTTCAAGTCTAAAAAGCCAATATTTGCAGATACATTTGTTTATAACATAGTGCAGTGAATACAGGAAGAAGCATCATTACTGTACACTACTCAGGATTTAGGTATTTATTTAGGTAGAAAAAAATGCTTTGAACACTCTGGGGAAATAGGTTTCATTTATAGAAGAATATTTCAGGGACATTTTTTTTTTTTTTGCATTTTTCAAGGATATACATTCGTACTGATTTTTGCTTCCAAATATATTTTAAGGCTGTTTGGTAAAATATATACTGGATATGAGGTTCAATTTACAGGGTTTTGTTCCTACAGGGAGTTCTTAACTACTCAGTTTTAAAAAAGTAAGACTCTGAAGCTCGCCATGCTTTCTGCCCGGTGCTCACCGGCCCGAGCACCGTGGGATGTGGAGTATGAGGATGAGGAAGAATGCCAGGTGTGCCGCCTGTGCAGCCCTCCCGGACGCTCGCGGGAAGGGTGTCAGGCTGCACACAGCTGGGCACATTTAAAGTGCGAGTCACAGGTGAAGGGACAAAGTGCGACAGTAGGTGACAGGAGTGGCTCTGCCAGGGGCTGAGCTGGCGAAGGAGGAGTGGGAAGGAAGAGGTGCTGGGCGCAAGCGTCTGCCTTCACGTGCGATCCTGCTTGTACCTGCCCTACAGGGAGAACTCTGAATTTGGGATCAAGTGGGCAAAACTGATAGGCTCCTCCTCTGAAGACGGGTCTGAATAGCGACACACAAGTTGTGTTGGAAGGATGGGCACTGCATCCAATTTAATGGAACCTTTTCGTTCGGGTCCTTCATCCTGTTCTCTGGTGCCACTCAGAATCATAAAAAGCGGTTACTCTTCTTAGAGTGCACAGCTGGAAATCACCACATGTGACTCTTTTTTCCAGTAATACTGCATAGGACAAAATAATTCTGGAAAAATACAAATGTAAACTACCTTTCTTCTTTACCGTTTAAACTGAGATATACTTACCACTCACATTCATGTTTCTTAAGCTTTTTACAACATCACAACTGTCATTTTAAACAAGCACATTTTTGTGTGTTTTTTTTTTAGGATACCCTGAAAAGTCAACTGGTAGAGCAGTTTGAGACTATATACACAGCTATAAAAAAAAATCACACAAAGCGTAATGGGGAAACTTAAAGACAAAACTGTGTGTGACAGTTTAAATTTCAAAGGAATAAAAACGACCTTGGAGTAAAGACAATCTTTTCTCTCTGGGATCCCGCTCCAGAAGAGCCAGCTTTGTGTAAGATGCCCGCTCTCTGCCTGTCACTCCCTGCGGGTCGGTGACCGTCTCATGTGGCTGTGCTGGACGTTGTCCCCGGGCTCAGGCTTGTGACCTGTGACCGTTGGTTTCTGGAGAACCACTTGGAAGGCAGGCGGGTGGCTGCAGCCGTGACTCCTCACAACTGGAAACCTGGTAAAAGGGACTTCGTGATGGGTCAGCTGGGTTCAGGGGAAGGTGACCCAGGTTAGGGGGTGGGTCTTCCTTTTCCACACTTCCGCCTGTAGCACCTTCTACTTGGGGTGTCTAATGCCTCTAGGAGTGGTGAGATGCACCCCGTTATAGTTCTTTGTTATTCTCGCCTCTAATTATCACAGTTTATAAAAATATAAGTAACAAAAGGTGAGCTGGGTGCCATCCCAAGAGGTGTTTCTTGTTGTCCTCTGAGAACAGAGTGGCTAAGTTAGGTGTCCCCACGCTTATCCCTCATAGCTGACCGTAAGTCGGGCCGTCCAGTGAATAAACGAGGTCGTTCTGGCCACAGGCGGGGCGAACCCCGGAATCAGAAGCATTCCAGTGAGTGTATGGCACAGAGAACACAACACGAGGGCGGACAGTGGGAAAGGGCAGACGGGACAGAAGTGACCGGGGAGGTGACACACTGTACAGCGCCTGGATGGGCTGGGGCCGCCCTAGAGCCGGGTCTGGGCCTCGGGGATGTAAATCTCAATGCTGTCCGCGCGCTCGCCGGCCGAGTTCTGGCGGAAGGAGGCGGCCCGCTTGGCGGCCAGGAGGCGTCTGCGGGCTTCCTGGCGCTGTCTGTCTGGCAGGTCCAGCGACTTCTCTCTCGTGATGGGGAACTTCCCCTTAGGGGGCTTCTTTGGTATCGGAGGGGGGACCTTTCTTTCTTCCTGAAAAGCATCACAAGCGTCACCCAACGTGTTAGGGGGTCACCACCAGCCGACGAGGGGACAGGCACCCTCCGACGCAGGCTGCGCGCCACAGGAGGGGGCAGGCCGGGAGCCACCCCCTCCCGCTGGGGACACTTGTCACTTCCCTCCAGCGCTGGCAGGTTGCAGGTAAGGAACGAGCTCTGCACTGTCACTACGCCTCCTGAACCTCGGGTCTCCTCCCACCTTCCTGTCGCTAAACACCTGGCAAATACCCACAATTCCAAGTTCTCGAGGGTCCCAGGGATTTTGGAAGGTACCACTGGACATCCCTGTCACATGCCACCATCTTTTCAACACACTCCAGATTCTGAGTTCATGAAAACCGTCTTGCGTGGGTGTCCCAGGGAGCCGGAGACCAACGTCTCCACCATGGGCCTAAACCCCCCCCACATTACATGTGTGATGATCTCCCACTTGCTGGGAAAAAGATGCAGATGATTCCTGATTCTTAGGTCATGCTCTCAGTTAAGTCACACCCAAATACAGGTGTGCCCTTTTCAGAAAGGTAAATCCCACAGTTCTGCCGCCAGGCACACGTGACGCCTGCGGCCCAGCCCTGAGAGGTCCCACTCCCTGCTGCCCTGTCACTCCTACCTGACAAAGGAGGACCCACGCATGCTCCTTCTGGCGTGATGCCCCAACCTGCATAGCCAGCCCCTCCATCCGGGGAAAGGGCGCTCTGCCACAGGGGCCAGACCCCTCCTTTTCTAAGCGGATATCTGCTTATTGGGGGGAAAAACCCCTCCCTATGTCTTTTCCCTTCAGCTTCCTCAAAACCCAAGGGGCCAGACATGGGTGTGCGCTGGGAGAGGGAGAAGCATTCCAGTGAGTGTATGTGGCAAACGCAGGGTGAGCTCACACGACCCCACCTCAGTCTCGTGCCGGACTGTTTCGTGCAGGAAGACTGTTTGGCATCTGAACTTTGTTCCCGTGGCTCATCTGCAAACCACCTGCAGCAGCGCCACGAGCCCGTCCTGAGTGTCCGTGTGCATCACAACAGTGGGGAAATTCATTCATTAAACCTTTAAGCTAGTTCCACATTTGATTCCTGCTCTACGTACATGACTGTATTCCCTCTCCTCTTGGTAGCCTCTAAAATATGGGGCTGGAGAAAATACACCTCGACGACTCCTGTGTGAGTCCCGTCTACAGGGCTCACGGCCTCCGGGCACGACCGGGTGGCCTCGCAGCTCCACGGAGTATCAGAGGACATGGCCGAAAACCTCTGTGGTGTCCAGACCTGCTGAGTGTCTGCACAGGGTGCTGTCCTCAGCAGGACACTGTTCTCATTTGGGGACCACTGTCCACGTATGGCTTCGGAAGAACGGGTTACACTAGCGGTCTCTTCCTGAAGAGAACCGGAAGGATCCCGCACGCCTCTAGCCTTGTTTATCACGTTCTCTTACTAGTGTTTTTAAGAATAACTTTTCCATTTGGGATCGTTATTTATGACATAGTCCCCTTCAAAAGCCGACTACACATCACTTGGACTTCTAATGTCCATTTATGGCTCTCGTCCAACCTGTGCGTTCACCTGTGCCAAGGAGCAGGTCAGTCTCTGCAGTGGCACCTACGCTTCTAGCCTGGATGCCACCAACACGGTCAGTGACACCGGAAGAGGAGATGATGATGACAGCTTTCATTCTAATTATTCTGATACACACCCTCAGCTATAAATTAAACACCACTGCCCCAAAGTATATTGGATTACTTTTCTTTATCATTTTATTTTAATTGGTAATATCTATCTAGGAAAATCAGGTTACGATCACTTAGAACTTCTCTAAAATGTCAGGAGAGCGATGTATTTGTTGTTAATTCATACCTATCTATGAGCCCTACTAGAGATGGTACCTTGTTAATTCATACCTATCTATTAGCCCTACTAGAGATGGTACCTTGTTAATTCATACCTATCTATTAGCCCTACTAGAGATGGTACCTTGTTAATTCATACCTATCTATGAGCCCTACTAGAGATGGTACCTTGTTAATTCATACCTATCTATGAGCCCTACTAGAGATGGTACCTTGTTAATTCATACCTATCTATGAGCCCTACTAGAGATGGTACCTTGTTAATTCATACCTATCTATGAGCCCTACTAGAGATGGTACCTTGTTAATTCATACCTATCTATGAGCCCTACTAGAGATGGTACCTTGTTAATTCATACCTATCTATGAGCCCTACTAGAGATGGTACCTTGTTAATTCATACCTATCTATTAGCCCTACTAGAGATGGTACCTTAAGTGGACAAGTGAAATCACAGGGTTCAAGTTTAGTGGAAAATTTCTGCCTATTTTTAAGGGCTAAAGCTGACCAGTGGATAGGAAGTTTACATAATCAAACTGCTCAATAAAGTTCAAAATGTCTTCTTGTCTTCAATCCCAGACATGCAACTAGAAAGATGATCTGAATAGGAGACAGTCATTGTCACATTGTGGGAAATCATCTTAGTACGACCCAAAGAAAGTTTGACAAAAATAATTCAGAGGATAGGTCTCTATGAGAAACGAGACTAGACTGACATGTGGTTCTCGGTTAGCGTCTTCTCTGAATCATCACGTCCGAGACGCAGAACAGGAAAGAAACTGTCCCTGCATATGTCGTCACTACCCATGGACAATGACATTGATTCTACCCTATTTACACACACACACTCATGCTCGACCCTGCATTGTTGAATGAAGGCTGAGGAGCACGTGACAAGGCAGCCTTTGGGGCAGGCCATTTCCACACCGGGTCAGGTGCAGGAAACGGCCTTCAGGGGCGTGATTACCTTTCTTTCTGGAGACTCAAGGATCTTCCAGTCATTGAGCTTCAGCTGGTGCAGTTCATCGAACTTCATGCTGACGTCTTCTACGGACAGCTGCAGCATGTCCCAGTAGCCTGCCAGGTCCTGGGAGGTCGGTCTGGGCATGGCGCTGGGGTCCTAAGAAGACACGTGTGATTCAGAGCCAGGAAAGTATGCGGCTGGCAGAGTGCCCTTTCAGGAGTGGGGCGAGGGAGAAGCCTAGCTTGGATGCAGATGCCAGCATTCAATAGGGCCCACGACGGTCGGGGACTGTTTACACAAGTATCTGCTGACAGTTTAAAACCATGGAGAGGCTACATACTGTGTGATCCCCACTTTTCCAGAATGGGTGACATTCTGGAAAAGGCACAACTATGGAGACAGTAATAGATCTGTGGTTGTTAGGAGTGGGGTAGGGGTGAACGGGGAGCACAGGGCATGTTCAGGGCAGTGAGACTCCTCTGTGTGACGCTGTGATGGTGGGTACAGGCCATCACACATCTGTCCAGACCCACAGAAGGAGCGACACCAGGAGTGACCTGATGTGAGCTGTGGACGCTGGGTGAGGACGTGTCAGTGCTGGCTCACCAGGTGTCACAACTGTCCCATCGGGGGCTGTAGATGGAGGGAGGCTGTGGGTATGACAGGGGGAGGTCAGGGGGTCTGTGGGAAATCTCTGTACCTTCCTCTCAGTTTCACTCTGAACCTGGCACTGCTCTGAAGCATAAAGTCTACTACAAATATTTACATGCATCACATGCATTCCTTGTTTCATTCTGAAAATTGTGTCTTAAAATCGGGTAATGGCAGCAAATACTAAAGTTGTAACATGCTTGACAGTTAACACGCAATAGGGCTCTGAGGTTCTGGTCAGAAGGCGGGTCTGCAGCAGCGATGGTGGTGGTGGCAGTGCGCTCAGAGCCAGCTGTGTGTCTGCTCTGCCTGACGACCACCGACACCCTACAAGGTACTGGCCATTGAGTGTGCTCCACGGGGAGGGAGGACAGACAATCAAACCTCAGCAAAGAAGACGACGCCTTCCAGGTGGGTTCCCTGCCCCTGGAAGGGACAAGTGGTGCCACAGAGCCACACATGGGAGCCCATGGGCCGAACGTGACCCGAGGACGCCTGGTGGATGTAGTTTCAGTGGGTTGTCTACATTTAAAATCGGGTGACTTCTCTCCATCACAGGCTGGCTGCCAGGTCCTCCCACAATGCACAGCGCCGGCCGAGTGCCACAGCCCATGGCACCTCCCTGGCACTGTGCCCCACATCCTGTGTCTGGCGCAGGCACTTAGCTCGGTCACTTCACCTGCCCACAGGCACATGGGTTCACAGACCGTGGGTTGAAGATTCGCGTGTGGTTCCTCAATTCAGTGGGGGCCCAGCTGACACAGAACAGTCAGAGCAACTGCTGGCAAGTAAACATTTATCTGAATATGCTTAAAATATGCAAGTTTCAGTTTACTCATAAGTCATGAAGTTAAGCACCACACGAACTCCAGTTTGCTTCTGTTCAAACATCCTTGAACCTGTCACAGTCTGTTGGGCGGCTCTGACACCCCAGCACAGACGGGTGTAAAGAACACACATTTCTCACGTCTGGAGGTGGGAAGCTGGGGACAGGGGCTGCAGCTCGGGTGCCTGGCGAGGGCTTGTTTCCTGGCTCACAGATGGCGTTTTCCCTTCTCTCCACATCCTCACATGGAGGAGGGGCCCGGGAGCCCCTGGGCCCCTTTAGTAAGGACACGAATCCCATCTCATCGCTCTGCCTTCACGACCTACTCGCCTCCCAAAGGGCCCACCTCCTGCTATTATCAGTTTTGGGGGTTAGGATTTCAACACACGAGTTTTAGGGGTTCACAGATATTTGGTCTGATTTGAAATCCACGTGAGATGATCACTCTTTGGCCCCAGTCCATCTCTGCCAGAAGCAGCCAGATGGCAGCCTATGTGGACAGAGCTGTGGAGGGCGGGAGCTGCTGCCCAAAGTCCCCGGGCCCAAACCTGCACTGTCTCACGACCTGAGTGCGGGGCACCATCGAGGGTTTTTATGTGCGGCTGTTCTGCTGACCACGACAAGGCGGCTGTGGGACCTCCAGGCCCCAGGTGTCAGGCCGGCCACACTGGACACTGGGTCTTCTCCCTCCCTGTGAGTCTCAGTCAGCGGCCTCTGCTTGTGGACAAACCCGCTTGCCGCCGGGCCCGCTGTGTGACGGCAGGACCGGCAGTGCAGCTGCCGCGCTCCCCCAGGCCCCACGCAGGCTCGCCTCGGGGGCTGGGGTAAGCAGCAAGCTGAGTGTGCAGGGCAGTGCGGTTGCCTTCGTCTGGAAGGCCTCACAGGTACAGCGGGCCCTCCTTCCGTAGGTTTGGGCGCGACAGTGCTGGGCTCTGGCCGTGTGTCCAAAGAGAAGGGCCACAGATGCCTTCTCAGTGCTGCGGCCCGGGAGCTGGTCCAGCAGGGCAGGCACCTGTCCTCACTGTCACCGCACTGGGCGGGTAGGACAGCAGCCCGGCAGCCCTCCCTGCAGGCTGTGCTGTGTCACATCACCAGGTACAGCCCGCGCCGGGCTCCATGGCCTCCACTCCTTCTGAGGAGGTGCTGCGTCCGTGCCCTGCTATGTGTGCACATTTCCTGTAGTGTCAGCCGTGTGCTCGGCCATGCCTCTCCCCAGCAAAGCCAAACCGCACTGTGTCTTCGGCCAGCTGGTCACCAAACACACAGCTGCTTGCTCCCACAGCACAGGTCCCTGTGACATGGACCCTGACACCCAGGTCCCACAGCTTCTCTCTGCATCCAGCACGTGCCGAGACTGGCTGGGACGTTGTGCTGGCCACACACAGGACCGTGGGTCCTGTTCAAACGCAGAGTTAGACCCAACAGGTCACGATGCAATTCGCATCCCCACCAGGTTTGTGCGGGGTGGGGTGGGAGCAGAGCTGCTGGTCCCAGAAGCACAAGTGTCAACCCACCAGCTCAAGGGCAGGTCCTTCCTGGTGTGTCTGCAGACACACCGCATGGCCGGACTTTGGGAGCGTCTGCTCCGCCCACCCTAAGTGTGGGGCGGGTTTGGACTGTTTTCTAGGTCATTCCTTTGACTGAAAACTAGTTACCAACCTAAAGCTTGCAGCAGCCAGCAGCGCAGCCACGGCTGCCACGGACCTTTGGCTTAAGAGCACAGGGCTGCCAGTGCCTTTGCTCTCGCCATGCTGTCTTGCCCCCCTTGCAAGTGCTTCAGACTTTTTTGTCTAGTCCTAGATGGAAGCCCAAAGGAAGGAGGCAGCCGCCCCCGAGATTTCAAAGCTCAAAAGGATTTTTTAAAAGGTTAACCTAAAACGCCACGTGACAGGTATAAGAGCCAGCAAAACTATGAGGAGGCATGGTTCTCAAGTCTCATATTATCTGCGTAGGGCAGAGAGGACACGGACGTTTTACAAGCGAGAATAATGTTCTTCGCTCAGGCAGTGCTCAGCATATGACTTCCCAGACACCACGTGACTCAGGGGACCTGGCTCTCTAGTGGGCAGAGCAGGCCCTTTAAAGAGAAGAACTAAACAGGTGTGACAGCAGGCCTGCAAACAAAGTGCCCACAGCCACACGCTTCTTTCAAGGAACGCTAGCCTCCCTGTCTCCTCCGCTGAAATGTCGATTATAACCATGTCGCAGGCGGCGTGCAGTAACTTTTTCAATTTCATCATGAACGTTAATGGGGTTGATTGGAAAATATTAGAGAAAGATACTTTTAAAGGATCCTAATTGAAAGGGATGAACTGGCCACTCGGGTGTGCTGTGCTTCCTTCGCTGTGTAAGAACATTCTATACATTCACTGTCTCCTTGCAAATTACAGAACAAAATAAAACCGAGTCAGCCAGCACCACAGCTGTGAGAGGCCTGGCAGAAACTTACTTGCATTTTAATGAAAATGCTTGGTCTGAAAGAAATCAACACGTAGATTACAAAATAGCCGGTAAAGTAATGTGAATACTGTTAAGTTAGTTCTCCAAATAATATTAAGTGACTACTTTCTTTAGTCTGATAAGGAAACGTGTCAGATACGGAAACGTGTACACGTACACACACAGAGACGGTCTGTGTTCATACATGTAACTGTATATAAGCATAAATACATGCAGCTATGACTATACATGGTTTCTATTTCCCTCTGATTTTCAGGAATATCAGAACCAAGTGTAATGCGTACTGTACCAACTAATCCAGCTCACGGTATATTCATTTCAATATAAAGCCCCGATTATTTCTAAAATCTCCTCAACCTTTTTGAATGTAGTTGTTTATCTGTTCTTCTTTAAGGCCCGTACTACTACTGTCTTTATTTGTGAGGTCGGCTGTAATAGTAATTTGCTTTCCGTCTCCTTTCCTAAGGTTCTTGTACTGCATCCAGCTGCAAAGGCAGCACCGCACGGCGCCCCAGGGGACACTGTTGTCCCCTCCCGCTCCTGCTCCCGCTCCCATCAGGACATGTGCCTCTCAAGGGCCCCCAGAACTAGGAAGTGTCCTCTACTCTTTCAACAGTCTGCAAACTTGCAGGCATCTTTACCAAACGAGGGACCTGGGAGGACGCGAAGCGCGGTCACACCTCTGGCTGCCGGGGCCAGTCTCCCAGAGTTTGCTTACCATGTTCTGTTGGCAAAGCCAGTAGAACTGCTGAAATTTCTGGGACATCAGAAGCTGGGCGCTCCCAACAGCACTCCGGATTTTGCCAAGAACTGTTTTAAAAAAAAAAAAACCAAACATGTCGGAAAGTGGGTCAGTCAAAAAGCAAAAGCAGGGGCCGGTCTGGTGGCTCAGGCGGTTACAACTCCTTGCTCCTAACTCCGAAGGCTGCCGGTTTGATTCCCACATGGGCCAGCGGGCTCTCAACCACAAGGTTGCCAGTTCAACTCCTGCAAGGGATGGTGGGCTGTGCCCCCTGCAACTAGAAAACAGCAACTGGACCTGGAGCTGAGCTGCGCCCTCCACAACTAAGACTGAAAGGACAACAACTTGACTTGGAAAAAAAAAAGTCCCGGAAGTACACACTGTTCCCCAATAAAGTCCTGTTAAAAAAAAAAAAAAGCAGCAAAAGCAAACACACCACAGTGGGCAGTCAGTGTGGGCAGCAGGGCGATGCCTCCCTTTACCAGATGTGAAAGCTCTCAGTTCACGGTGTGGAGCTCGTCCACGGACCAAACATTTTCTCAACCTGCTCCCTGCCCCCCAGACGAGCGGGTGTCAGCGTCAGGGGCGGCGTCCAGTTGGGAACAGTCAGTTGGGAGGAGGTCTCGGCAGGAGTCCCACCCGGGTCTGAGTTGTTTCAGGGCGAGGCTCCCACGCGCTGCGAGGAAGCCTGCGTGGGGTGGGGACGCCGCACCTGTTACTGACTCTACACGGTGCTGACTTGTAGAAAACCGCATCGACGCCTGCTGTTCCACTTGATGCGACCGACTCGTGCTCGGTGCACTGTGGGCAAAGCTGTGGATGCGTCTGACCGAGAACACGCGCGGCGCTAGGAAGCTCGCGCAGACGCTGACCCCACGCTTCTCCAGCTCTGCGCCCCACGCAGCGCCCGGCGCAGGCTCGGCCGGGACGTCCCCACCAGCGCCCAGGACATCGCGCTCGCTCGCATGGGGCGCCAGCTCCCACGGCAGCCCCCACTTAGCGGGCGCCTCGGGCCAGTGTGCAGGGACAGCGGTGGGACCCACAGACGATCCTAAAGTGTGTGTCTTTATCAACCAGACGGCGCTTTTATCAAAGGTCAGTAGTGTAGTTTCACCAACAGAGAGACCTGAGCAGGGGAGAGGCGAGCCGGGAGAGTCCGGGTTTACACCCGGCACGTAAATGACCGCAGAGGCCGCCGAGCGGCCAGCACTCCGCGCCCCTCCGCGTGGCCTCTCCTCCTGCCCACACGCCGCCCTGCGCCCGCTGGGAGCCCCTCCCTGACGGAAACGGCAGCGCTGGCAGACCCCTCGGGCGCGAAAGCACTCCGGGGTCTGCCGAAGGCATCCGTGGCCAGTGCCCTGGGCCGCGTGTCTGCGGTTTCCGGGCCTCAGTGACAGTTCGCGGTTGTCTCCGAGTTTGCCCAGCGTGTACTCGTGTACTCGTACAGCCGGAGGCGGACTGGGCCGCTCTCAACCCCCTTTTACCTTCGCTCTGTCTCAAGACAGACACCAACTAACTGCGCCAGACGCTGTAAAACTCAGGTTACTGGGGGTTCCCTCCCCGCCTGTTCTCGCGGGCTGTCACAGGACAGGAGCCGCGCGGACGTGGGTAAGCAGTGGGGCGTGTCTGTCATGAGGGGCTATCACCACTACCCAACACGGTGTTCGTCAATTAGGGGGTTATCTACCTTGATGGGACACTCATCAGGGAAGGCAGCCGAGTAGAGCTCCGCGACCTGAAGGAGACACGAGTAGCCCACGGTCTGCTAGGCGCAGATTCTGACTCAGTGGCTGTCGGGTGGCCCTGAGACTGTTTCTCACCAGCACCCAGGACGCCCCAGCTAGTGAAGGAGCACACTCGCCATCACAGCCTTAGAGACTGTCCTCCGAGGTGGAAACGGGTCCAGACACTACAACCGGCTCTCTAGCTTTCTCCTCCTGTTTCTCCAAACATCGGTGGTTTTGCCAGACAACCTCCAAACAACCACTTGTGAGACTCACTCAACGTTTGTTACAATTGGCTCCTGGTAGCCGGCCCTCTGCTGTCCCATCCTGGCCTCACTCTGGGAAGAAGCACAGACGGGAGTCAAAGGGCCTTAACACCCACATAATGAAAGGTACAAGGCTCTTGGAGCAGATGCCCCAGAAATAAAGCCACACATGGGACCAGGTGCTCCAGATAGGTTGTAACACAAAAGAGGTACATTACTGAACAGTGGGTCCAGCCCACGGTCACTTGTTAGGAAATGGAAGTCTGATCTGGCCTTTTATAGGACATGTGCTTCAAAGCACTTTTCTCCTGGTAGGATGATGGACTTAAAGGCTTTTTAGTTTGTCTGTGCTGAACCGGCATTGCTGTTCCGCAGGTTTTATACGAGACAGTGTCCACACTCTGTGCAGCCCTCGGCAGTGGCCCCGCCCTGTGTGTGCAGCGTGTGCTGAGCCTCCCGGACAGGCTGTGCCTGCCCCTCCGTCCCCCCCCCACTCCCCGTCCAACCTCGTTGTCAGGATCTGCCCTCGGAAGTCAATCACTCCCTCATAGCATCCATTCTACGACAGGTAAAGATTTAAAACAGTAACTTTTAATAAACATGAATAGACTGGATGACACCTCGGCAGCCTTTCAGCCCTAAAAGAGAAAACGCATGGTGGGTTGTCATGCACCTACCACCTGGGCTCTCATGTCTTCTAGAACCCGGCCCGGCCCTGCGCGGCTCCTCAGGCCCACCTTCCCTGCCTACCTCCTGGGTTGTCATGTACCTGCCACCTGGGCTCTCATGTCTTCTAGAACCCGGCCCGGCCCTGCTTAGCTCCTCAGGCCCACCTTCCCTGCCTACCTCCTGGGTTGTCATGTACCTGCCACCTGGGCTCTCATGTCTTCTAGAACCCGGCCCGGCCCTGCTTAGCTCCTCAGGCCCACCTTCCCTGCCTACCTCCTGGGTCTGTCATGGCAGCCGGCAGTGGGGGGGGCAGTGGTGGGCGTCCAGGTGTGGGGGGAAGCAAGGACACAGTCAGGTCTCCATGGGGGAGAGCTGAGGTCCCACATACTTGTTTACATTTGCACCCCAGACTAAACACCTTCCCGCAGCTCTGGGCTCACTGCTGGTGAGCGTAGCAACTGACTTAGGTTTGAAACGTGAGTTTCCACATGCAAGCCCCCAGCTCCTGTGGGACTGATGCAAACACTTAAGACACTGGTTTCCATCAAGCTGTTGCTGCAGGAATAGAGGCAAGGGACAAAAAGATGCACTTCCTCAGATGGTAATCGAAAACTCACTGAGTTTTATACAATTTCAAGTTTTAGTCCCTAATTTTCCTATTCTTCTGAAAGTCCAATTCAACAGAAGTCCTGATGTCAAGACTTCAGTCCACAGCCTTTAGCACAACAGGACAGGTGGACGGGCTCTCCAGGTGCTGATGTGATGCAGGAAAGGTTAGTAGAAAGGGAGTGAATGCGCCCTGCTGGGACGGAAGAGGAGAGTGGCTGGTGACGGCAGGAGGCGGTGCTGGTGACTCTTCTGTCTGGAAATGGCTTCCTGTGATTGCAAAGAACTTGCAGGGAAGATTCAGTTCATTCTTTCCCACTATACTTCCCCAGTTTTGTCCTAGTTTAGACACGTTTTCTCTCAAGAAGTGTAAATGAGGACCAACGCTCATCAAAATGCAAGTTTGCAGAGAACTTGACACAACCCTCGCCTCTGAAGTACAAAGAAGTCTGATTAGCATACATGTTCCTTTCATTTACTTTTCACGCGCTGTCTGCAGTTTCTGACTCTGTCCACACGCGCTATGAAGTGTGTTTCACAGACAACATTTACGCTGTTTTTCTTCTCAACTGGAATGGGTTTGTGTAGAATCTGCAGGTGGTTTGAAACCATCGTTCTCTATCTGCTCGCACTCTGACCTCCTGGGACCCCTGGGGGGGTTCTGCATAGTGAGCAGCTGTGGGGACCACCATGGCTCCTCCCTGCAGGTTTTCAGCGTCACCATTTTCATGTTTATCGAGCACACATTTCACATTTCTCTGCAGGGCCATCGGGGGCTGACATGCGTGGAACACGCCCACAGGAACACACTCAGCAAGAACCTGGCACAGGCTCCGTGTGCCTCCTGTCGCAAGGCTGGAGGCACGGCTGCCCCACCAGACTATGCCACGTCTCCATGGGACAGCAGCCACCTTGCACACAGCACGTGCCCTGCGCGGAACAATCGTCGTCGTCGTCGTTCCTGATTCTTCACTGTGTCATCTCTCTGCTGACCTGGGACGTGCTGGCCACTGCAGACACAGGTGCGGTTTCTCTGTGGCCGTGACCTCCTCACCCCTGGCTCTGGGATGACCGGTCCATGCCTCCTGGGGTCATTGTGAGCTGCTTGTCGGCTGCTCTTTCAGTGGCCACTGCACAGCCAGCTGAGACAGCATCACGCATCTGATCCTGGCCCGTGTGACTATGTGGTGACCCAGGGCAGGCGGCCCTCACGCACTCTTAGTAAAGGGCCCCTGGGGGAGGAAAGCACCCCCGCTCTTCCAGCCTGTCTAGTCTGTCTACCAGGTGACCTTGAGAGCACTAAGGACTGACTGTGGGCACTGTTCTGGGATGACACCTCTGGGAGGGGCCCGTCATCTGGCTCCCCTGACTCACATCTGCATGGACCTACCAGATAAGACCATTGTCTGTAGCTTGGAACCATTTATTTCAGAAAGCATTCTATTTATTTTTTATTTTGCTTCATTTCTTTTACCCGTTTGGTGTAACATAATTAATACAAAAATCCCCAAACTCTAGTCTAGTAATGGTTTATAATCCCTCCAGAATATATCTATGTACTAATAATAGGAAGGCTGTGTTAACATGATTTTACTTAAACAGTATTTCTCTGAGCACACGATAGTTTTTATTAACCACAGAGGACTGAAAATGTCAATTCGTTCAGTCAGTTGGTGAACTATAATCACAAAATTACAGTTTGGGAAAAATTCCATGTAATAAAAATTTCAAAATTCAGAGGCCAGAGTGTTGGTTCAATAAGCCATTTCATTTATTCGCTACTTTCTAAAAGTGCTGTAACAAATAACCCTGTATCTTTTCTTCAGTTGGGACTAGGGTCAGAGGTTACCTTACCTTGTAAAAATTATTAGGGATATGTCTAACCCTGACTACTCTGGTGCTTGTTTCTGTGTGAAGCATGCAGGAGGCGTAATACGTGTTTTGTCACTTTTGTCACCTAAGATCACGGTAGCTGGGACTCCTAGTAGTTAAGAAAATCACAGAAAGTGTCAAGTGGGTGTGCTTCTGCTCTTGCGTCCGAGGCTTAGAGCAACACAATTCCATTTATTATTAAACAGTAGTGGACAAACCCCACGCGCAGTCGAAATTCGTCAGCAGGTACCTATAGGACAGAGCACACAGGACACTCGTGAGGAGGACATCGGGGGCCCAAGGGTGACTGAAGGCCTCGCTGGCGCTTAGAGGCCGTGCTTTTACGAAGGTGTGAGTACAGTGTGAATGTCCTTGATGATCAAGTCTGGCCCTCTCTTCCCTCTTGCCTTTCCTCCTTCTCATTCTCAGAGACAGGAATGAGGGCCACGCATGGTCCAGAACTGCTGGCGGATAAAAAAATGTATCGAATATAATCACTGTGTTCAAGGAGCCTAAGATCTCAAATGACAGCAGAGGGCAGGGCTTTGGGGAAACACAGGGGCTGTCTTGCCCTTTGAGAAGTGCATGTCCCCAGGGGCAGGAGGATGGCAGAGTCACGGGCCTCTGAGCGGTCAGTGGCCCAGCTGCTATTCTTGCATGCAGGTGGGAAGGGCCATGTCTAAATGAAGTCTTCTTAGAGAGGTGGGAACACAGGGGCTTGTGCCCCAGTCTTTGCCTCTCCCCGCCACCTGTGACCAAAGCCAGCCCCCCGTCCTGGTCCAGCACAATGTCACCTTCCCTATGAGGCCGTCTCAGAATTGCCCCCGCTGAAAGCCTCCTTGAACCTCTGAGTTTCGGCACCTGCACAGCTCGCATCACACTTGTCCCACGTGTCGCCCAGTCACTGTGGGTTTGCCCTGGACTTCCTCTGCCACTCCCAGGTCACTGCCATCAGGGCTACACTGCACCTGACGTGTCTCTGTGTCAACCCGCAACCTCTTGGACACTGGCTGCCTGTTGCTGGAGGTTTATTCTAATGGAAGAATCCAGAAGGAGATCCCAAAGGTTCAAAGGGGCTTTAAAAGCTCATTTAGGGGCAGCAGGCGCTCACCTCCTGCTCTGCCTTGCTGAGGGAAAACGTGTACTCCAGACGCCTGGTCATCACAAAGCAACTGCAGTTTAAATCGTGTGCATCTTAAGATGAAGGGACCTCACTGCTGATTTAGGTCATTGTAGGTCCTCAAATTGAGTTTCACACGTAGTCCATTTATGACATTATTCCCGGAATTTTCTCGAATGCCCCAGGTGACGAGAGAACCGTGACTTACTGTCACAATGCTTTTTAGTCTTTTCATTGTCAGACCTGTGCTTAGTCAGAAGAAGAGTCCGCCGCCTTCTCACTTTCGCCTCTCAGTTTCCAATGGCTGGCACGATAACCTATGTGTGTGTCTTCTGGGCTTGGGCTTCTCTCTGGGCCACAGACAAGTCCAGCTCCGGCCACAGGTGGTTGGAATGGAATAACTGGCCAGGGCTGCTTCCTGAGGTGGCAGAGGGGGTCCTGCTGATGGCCAGAGGCGGGAGCTCCCAGCCAGGACAGTCTTCACTGACTGACTTGTTGACGGCCAGGAGGGAAGTGCGGTTCTCCCCGCCGACAGTAGGACTCTGACCTGACTCATTGCTACGCTCTGTGGTTTGGGGCAGGTTACTTGACTCTCTGAGCTGAGTTTCTGTATTGTTCTAAAGGTGGCAACAGTATCTATGTGTCACCTAACGGTGACACACCTATGCTGTACAGAAAGCACTTGGCACAGGCGTGGGGCACGGTATGTGCCCTGTACGTGCTGGCACAGGAGTTTCTTTTTAAAAAACGTATCTTTTTTTAAATTGTAGTCCTTGAAAAGCTAAGGAGCAAGTTAAAAGTGCGCCCTAAACATGGACGATTAGGGTGAGATCCGTCCTGCTGTCACCCTACAAACAGCAGCGACTGAGGCGGGTTCCTCCACTCACAGGGGTCCCAAACGGTGTAAAGTGACAGGACTGCACAACCCAGTGTCCTGGGCGTGTCACGGGAGAGGACCTGACAAAGGTTACCTCCTGTTCACGTGTTACGGGTCCCTTGCTCCCCGCAGCTGTGTCACTGAGCAGCCACAGGAATGTCCTGACGGGCGGACGCAGGCTGCACGCGGCCCCAGAGCGCATGCGCACCACCCCCCCCCATGCACCCAGGACCACTGAACTCGAATTTCCTGTCAACTTAGGCAAGTTCGCGTTTCATCTTTTTGATAAAGATTATAAATCCTGTTACAGTTAAGGTGCTTTTGCCAAGCGACACGCGCTGCAGGAAGTGGGTGGTCTAAATACTAGAATCGCAAGCCCCGAACCCACGGTGCTTGTGGACACATGCTCACAGCCCAGCACCAAGGCCACGCGCGCAGCCGGCGGGGGACACGTCCTCTAGGACGCTCAGTGCCCGGTCCCAGCGCGGGCGAGGCCACATGGGCCTGGGCGACGGGAGAGAGACCCGGGAGAACGGAGTCAGTTTAGAGGCCGCGCCTGCCTTTCTTCAGTCAGCACCACAGGTTGTAAGGATAACGCTCAACACTCCATCATCCCCACGAGCCTCAGACTCCGGGGCCGCACAGCTCCGTCACCGAGACGTCTGCAGGCTCGGATCACTGACCTGCGCTACCGCAGCGGCCATTAGAAACGCAAGGTCAGGGCGGCATCCCCAAGGCCGTGGGCCACCCTTTGCAACTTCAGAGTGCAATGATCAGCTAGTGTACGCGGGAAGTCAGGGGAAAGACAGAACACACAAGGGGAGCGTGACCGGTCAAGTCCAGACCTCGGAAATGCCTCTGAGAAACTGTATTTTGTGAAGGACAAACGTTAGCTCTAAGTGGGCTACAACTGCGCTCTTGGGATTCTTGGCCTATAAGCAGAGGCAGGTAGTATCTGTGTAGAAGGCACAAAGGATGCTGCTTAGGGACAATCCCTGTGACAGGTTTCTCCCACTGAACGGGGTGGGGGGAGTATGGGGCACTTGTGCACAGAAGCAGAGACCCACTGGAGCCATGAAGACTTTGGAGCAGGTCCGCACTTCCCACGGCAGTTCAGGGTGTCACACAGATGCTGCTCGGCCCTGAGGACAGACGGTGGGGAGCACGTCACCACCTCACTGACTGGCTGAATCTTTCCTCTTCACCAACCTTTCTTTGGCATAAAGCCACAGCAATTTCTTATAAACATGGGTCGAAATGCTGCACATCGAACTGCTCCCAGAACTAGAGAACTGGCATGTGGACTGCAAGATGAGGATGGCTCCATCGGCACTGCTACCTGACCACTCGGAACACAGAGCCTTCACGGTTTTAGGTTCACCATTTTGCTTTTCTCAGACTCAAGGGGGAGATGGCAGGAAGCGCACTCGCTATAACTCACTCCACTGCCAAAGGGACTCCCCCGTTAACACTGCCCGGCTTGCTGGCTTTACCGAGGCTACCATGTGCCCAAGCCCCCGGGGACCCGCGCCCTTACTTTCTTCTGCAAGGTCGTTCTCCTCCGCCTCCCGCTCCATCTCCTTACACCAGCCCTCCATCCTCTTGGTCTCCGTGTGCAGCAGCTTCAGAAACCAGGAGCCGTCCCTGCGGCATGGGGACATTCCCCCGCTGTCGGCCGTGTCGCCGGCCGGCTCCAGCCAGGGCTCTGGCGGGGGCAGCGGGGGCAGGGTGGCCGTGTCCACGGGCGCCCGGTAGTCTTCCCTGTAGCTGAACAGGCCCTGCGTCCGCACAGTCCGCACCGCCCCGTACTGCGTGGGGGTGCTGGGCTCCGAGTGCCGCTGGAAGGACGACCCGAACTGCAGGCCCTTGTCCTCCATGCTGATGTGCCCCGGGAAGCCCTCCAGCTCCAGGTCCGCCTGGACGCCGGCCGTCACACTGTTGGAACGCCTGAAGCGCCCGTGTCTGCACAGGAGGAAGGAAGACAAACAGAAGCCGGTCTGAGATGATGCCGTGCAAGCACAGTGGGCAGAGAGCACGCCCGCACTGACAACTCAGGGAACACCAGGTTTTCCACCCTTGTCAGCATTACCTTGCTGCTTCCTCTACGAAACGACATTTGGCTTTGCAAATAATGAACCACTCACGTGCACCCAAGTCTGAATGTCTAAACACCCCCTAAAATCTGACTTTATTGCAGGCCGCAGTGAGGTCATGGGGCTCCATGGGTCCGCCATCTTGGATGGCTCCCTTTCTTTTAGAAACGTGCACAAGTTTACACAACCCCCACGGTTGCCTGTAAAATGAGGCCCTGAGTTGCTTCTTTTATGTAATGACACCTGCATCCTGCTGAGGTGTGGTCAGTGGCCACGTCACATTTCAGGGCACGAGTTTCTTCTCCCATCTGTACAACTTGGTATCATCCTTGAGTCCTTTATGCAAAACAATGAATGCAAATTCTGACTTCAGCATTGTATGTATTTGAGTGTCACCCATTTCCAATAGCTAATTACTGAAATGACTGACAGGAACAAGTGTATAATCGGAGTCCAGATATGCCTGGGTGAGAGCTGCAACCCACAGACGGCACTCGGCTGTGACTGCAGCTGCTGAGGAATCTGTGCTTATCCGTCTGCTGGAGAAGGCAAAGCACAGGCACCGGTGGGGATGGGAGCAGCAGCGGGGTCCCCAGCGCAGCACACGCCAGGTTCTAACAGGTCTGCTGGGTTCTGGAGAGCAATCGGTCTGCGGTCTGAATTCCCTAGCCATCAGCATCTTTATAGAAACGGCCCTAAAACCCTGCACTCTGAGTGAAGCCACCCAGAGCTTTACCAACTAGATGCTGATTGAAGTTCCAGGTGTTATGTGCTCATTAAAATTTATATTTTTGATAAAATTCACAAGGTATGCTAATTTAAACATAAAATAAATCAGTCACCCTGCTCTTGTTACAAAAGTAACACCACTGAACTGGACAGCTCTGTATGTTAGATAGGAGGTGGTCCTTTTAAGTGAAACAATCACGAAGTAGCTAAGGTCCTAAGCTTTCATTCTCTCCCTCTGTTTTTCTTTCTACTTTTAACATTATAAGGTGAGAAAACACGCGTTTGCTTCAACTCAGCCTATTTCTTGCCTTTGGATTAAGGACCGACTTCCCGAGCTGTCAGCCGCTCTGCTTTCACGGGTGGTAAGTTACTTTAGGAAGACTTATCCCCCCGCCTCTTGCAAAAGCGGGACACAGGCGGATGTTTGTTCGTACTTGAATGGTGGAAACTAAGAAGTACAAACATGTGACCGTGTGTCCAACTGTGGCGTGAGTTACGGATGGTCAGAGTGACCAGGAAGCCTGCGGCCGGCTTTTCAGCCACCACACCAGGAGCGCGTGTTGTGAAGCTGACTTACCGCTGTGCGTCCTCCACCTGCACACCCACTGAATGGTACTCCCGCAGCCCGCGGCTCTCCGTGTCGGAATCTGCCGCGCTTTCCACCTGGTTTAACACAGAACACCTGGTTTAGAGCCGCGACGAGGGACCCCTGCCAGGGGCTTGCTTTGTGTGTGTTCGTGTTCGCTGTGATCAACCACATGTGTGTCATTAACGCAGCGCCACAAACAGAGGGAAACGCACTCACGTTGGTGTCATTTTGCTGCTGCTGTGTTTTGTCAAGTTTTACACAAGTTCTTGAACTCAGCCCTGCACTTCGGTCTTTTAAAGGTGTGCAGATAAAGTCACCTAGTTCAGCTCAGGTAAAAAATCGGCTTCGTCGGATTGCATTATTATAGAACTCACAAGGGTTTATCACACCCCGCAGTGAAGAAACTCAGAGCTGCAGGAAGCAGACAGCCAACAACAAGGAGGCCACTCGACAGGACTATGCTGAGGGCGGCAGCCACATACACACACGGAGAGGAGCCCAGGCTGTGAGCAGGGACGCGAGGTAGTGGCCCCGCCAACCCTACTGGGGTTGTGTCACACCTGCTAAAAGGACCGTGCCTAGCAGGGCCATGTCAGAAGAGGACGGATCTGGGATGCAACACAAGGGCCTCACTGTTTGTATCGGCCCCAAACCTCCCCAAGCCCACGGAGAATCAGAAGGGTCACCAGCTGTGTAAAGTTAACACAGGAGGGTCTTCTCGCCAAGCACATTTTGTAAAACAAAAAACGAAAAACCACAAACCAAAACCCAGAGCTCTCAGTACAAAAAGTATGTGGAGCCAAAGTTGAGTGTAGTCATAAATAGTATCTGAGCTACTCAACCGACCCTTTCCTTTTTCATAAAAAGTATCGCCTGTTGTAGCAATAGGATTCGACTGCAATCCAAAATGTCCTAACGAAGTTGTAAGACACACCTTTTCTTAGGAATGTTGATGACCGCTACGAGGACAAGCTACAAACCATCACACACGTAGTTATGTTGGTCACGAGAGAAAGGTACGTAACCAGTGGGACCGCAGCTCGCGGCGGCGCAGAGGCTAAGCGATGCCGCAAGGCCAACTCAATCTGTGGCTCACAGAAGTGATGATGCTACCTGCTGACGTTTATTCTCTGCCCACCAGGCATCAGCCTCTGTGCTAACAGTGGAATAGACATGAACAGCTGAGGGATCAGAAAAGGTAACTTCCCCAGGGGTGCAGAGCTTTTCGGGGCAGAGCCAGGGCTCACACCTGGATCTCTCTGACCACAGAGCCACACTCTGTACTGACTGATCCTCTGTGGCCAAATAAATCCGGCCACAGGAAGACCCTGGAGGTCATAGCTCGTCACTGACTGTGGAGAATGGGCAGGTACACCCCATTCTTTCTTGGCATAATTCTGAAAACATGCACTGAAGTTGCAGCACCTGTGTGCATGTGTTGACAGCTGGAAGAGAAAACAGGCTGACTGCAGGGGGAAGAACACTCCTGAATTAAAAGTCTCAGCTTGTGATCAGCATTTCTCTTCCTAGTTTTAGGTGGGCATGGCTTTAATATGTTTCATTATTATTCGTGCTGGATGTGAAGATTGTTATCACTATTATTTTACACGAGAGGATCTCAATAAGAATCAGTGTGTTTAGGATCACGTCCCACGGGAGTGCAGATGCTCCCTGTGCTCTAACTGCGTGCTGTTCTGTTTCACGGATGTAACTCAGTCTCTGCTGGAGGGATGATTTGCTTATTTGTACTTTCCTGCCGTTGTAAACGATGCTGCTGTAATACATGCCTGCATGTGTGTGTGAACGCACACTTTTGTGAATACACTCACAGCCTGTGTGTGTGCTGGGTCAAAGGTGTTGTCTTCTACAGAATGGGTAGATATTGTCAAAGTCGATAGATACACAATGTGGGTGAAATGAGTTTATACGTATACTTTTAGAGAGATTTTTGTAATGGAAAGAGCACTCATTTTTATCATAAGGATGGTCAGAATATTTGCCACTTTTAGGATTCTAATCTAAAGAAATTATCTCAAATTCTAACAAATGTGTGAGGTATTCATCATAGTATTATTTATAAGGTGAAATGGGGTAAAACGGGGATGGCAAAGTAGGAGAACAGTAACATGCAGTAAATTAGGATTTACTCAGGACGGAGCACCGCTCATGGAGATGACGGTTATATGCACTGTAACATGAAGGGTGCTTATGAACCAGTGACTCTGAAACAGTGAGACTTATGAAACTTATGAAACAGTGACTTATGAAACAGTGAGCGGACAGCACGCATAAAACCATAAGATGTGTGTGTACATGAAACACACATTCACAGATATGTAAACATACTATGTATGTGACTACAAAATACAACCAAAATAGACCAGGAATTTTTTTGGTCCTTTCTCTAGTCTCCACATTTTCTCTATTATAATTATCTTATTTTTATAGTGGGTGAGGAAAACATAGCTGTTGGAGCCAGTCAGAGTGGCCAAATGACTCTGAGGTAAATCTTCCTGACTCTGTTGAGTCCTTTCTTCCTGATCGCAACACTGAGGGAACACCGAACACCCTGTCTGACTGACAGGGAACCCTGCACAGGGGCCAGATTTGGGCAAGTCTGTCCACAGTGAGAACTGACACCTCTCCTCTCGGCTCTAAGGTCGCAGGGCTGTAGTGAGGTGGGCACTGCATTCAGGGACCAGACCTTTCCAAGAAAAGTGAAGGAAAAGGCAGACAGAACGTGATAAAATCACATACGGCAGGATGAGCTGCACATCTGTCCGTTTCAGAAATCCTGGGCGTAGACAGCTTTATATAGATTAAAAAAAAAAAAAAAGGAAACTTAAGAACTGAAGAGGAATTTCTGTTTTGCACAAAGAAAGGAAATCAAAGGACTCTTCTCCCAAGAGGAAATTCTGGACACAAGCAAGTAGAACTGGAGTTTAAAGTGTTGAGAAATAAATGCGCACCTTCGTTTTGACAAGACCCAGGGTGTTCTAGGCCCTGAGCAGAAAGATGAGTCAGCAAAGGTGCTGCATCTCAGTGACCTGAGCCTCTGGCAAGCGCTGTGTGAGGGCTCCCCACAGGGTGAGTGGGGGTGCCTTCCGAGAAGGGGGTTCAGGCTCCAGGGGACCCAGAGTCCTCACATCGCTCCCCAGGCCTTGTCAGAGGGGCTGAAGCCATGCTCAGGCCCTGATGACAGGGGGCAGGGAGGATATTCCTGAACGTGCCATTTAGGGGACAGGGGTTTCGTGTGGCCGGTGTGTACATGTGTGCATGTGTGTGAGTGTGTGAGGGGGTTGTGAGCTGGGAGCAGGCAGGGCCCCGCGTGCCCTGGTGCCCGTCTCGTGCGTGGCCTGGCTCTGAGGGAAGCGAGGGCTCCCCTGGCCGGAGCCGGTACCAGCAAGACTGGCCTGGAGCTTGGATTTCAGCCCCGCTCACTGTGTTTGCCTCTGACAGGCTGCACGTGGCCGGCAGGGACACGGCAGACACAAAGGTGCTGTATTTCCCGCAGGACCGTTCCCAAGTTCAGACTTAAACATGATTTGTGGCCCTGCTTCCCTGAGGGGCTCAGAACCCCTGGAGCACACGTAGCCTAGGCTGCCGGTGACACTCTGGTTCGTGAGTAAACCCACATTCTTAGGGAGGATATGACACTGAACCGTAACAGGTGTTCCGAGGCTGCCAACCATCAGCCCACGAGCTGGAGCGACAGCGGTGACCGCTCCCAGTTAACATGGGGCTGCGGGGACCCAGTGGCAGGGTCTGGGGACAGTTCCACAAACACACACACATAGGAGAAGTAAAACCTCTGCGTAGCAGACAAGCTGCACATAGAAACACACAAGAAAACAGAGGGATGCGATATCACCAGTGTCGTGAAAAGAGTGAGGTCCGGCCATGTCCTGCAACAGCCCGCAGGGCCCTGCAGCTGTGACCCCAGCCCGGGAAACGGGCGTGAGTGCCCCTGGTGACAGGGACAGAGGGCATCATGGCTGCTTGTTGGTGGCTTGTTCAGGGCCCGAGTACATGTGCAGCGGTGGGAAGTCTCATTGGTGGGCACGGAAATTCTGTCCCGTCTGCGTGCAGACAGTGCCCACTGCTGTCCCTGCCCCACCAGCTGTGGTTCTGGGAAGTGAGCCTGCGGTCGGGCCGCAATCAGCCCCCAGGGCGGCTCCAGCCTAGTCTCCTGGCTGCTGGATGGCGACGCCCGCCTGCCCGAGCGGCAGACGGGGCACGGCTCCCGCCCTCGTCCCGTTTCTCTTCTTTGGCACCCGGGCTACGTGTTCCCACCCTGTTGGCTACTGTCCGGCCATGCGCCTTCAGGCAGGTCACTTACTCCTGAGCCTCGGTTTCCCCACCTGTAACTTGGACGTGAGAACCGCTGGCACACGGGGTCCTGAGGACCAGGCACACGGTGGGGAGCCCGGGACAGTGTCTGTGTCACTGCCGTTACCTGACTTGGGGCCTGACTACACTGACACGTCCTCACCATGGCTCTAGCAGCCCCTGGGCCTCACGGCAGCCCTTCAGCTGCTGACACCACACTTCCTTGTGTCTCTGCGTTCATGGCCCGAGTTGGCTGTCTACCCTCTTCTGCCTTCCACCCTGGGCTCTTCTTATCCTAACCCTTGAGTTTCTGTGATGATGGTTTTTGGCTTTTTAATGCACTTCACTGTGGCCACAGATCCCGGGTACACATAGGACTGTGCGCTCCTTTGCTGCCGTGGGGACAGCAGACGCCGTCAGACACGCGCATTCTTGCATCCACACTTGTCTCACTGCCCACTCACCCGCCCACTCGCTTCCCCACATTTACGAGCACTCGCTATGTGCCAGGCACTGTGCTGGGTGCAGGCTTGTCAAAGGCGAAGGGACAGCCGGCCGTCGCCGACCACAAAGTCTGGGGTACAGCGTCCAGAAAGGCTTCCAGGAGGGCTAAGGTGTGAGCTGCGTGCCAGTGGGTGGGGCAGGGTGTGGGTCGGGCCGGGCCTGGCGGAGGCACAGCAGGGCTCCCGGGTGAAGGCACATCCTCTACCAGCCCGATCACGGCGTGTGACGGCTTTCGGAATTCTGTCCCCATTACGTTCACGTAAGTCAGGACCCGTGCTCACAAGGTGACACCCCACCCCTTCTTGTGGGGAGAGGGCAGCCAGGAGAACGCCTGGGAAGGTGGCAGGTGCCTGAGTGCCCAGGAACGTGAGGTCCTCTGGCTTGGCGGCCAGGACCATCGGCACGAGCCCTGAGTGTCCTACGTGCTGCACTGTGGTCACAGCCAGTTGCGGGGATGTGTGAGCCCCCTTCGTCGTCCTGGGTGGGGTGCTTACGCGGGGTGCCAGGGCCCCCTGAACTAACGGGACCTCCCAGCACAGTGCCTGGTATATAGAATCAGGACAGGCAACAAGAGCAGTTGTATGGAGAGGCCAGAGAAAGGAGATAAATAAATTCATGCGTCCGGGCTGTGCGCATGTTGTACTTACATCTGACCTTGGGTAGGGCTGACGCTCTGGGAACTCAGAGTCCTAAACAAAACAACGAACCACAGTGTGGGGGCCTGCTTGCAGGACCGGCCCGTGGCGCCCCCCAGCCTGCTCCCCGTCCCTTGTCCACGGACGCCCAGCACGTTCCCTCGCTCACTTGCCCAGGGCGGCTCGCTCTCCTCCCTGGTGGCCGTGAAGCCCCGATTTTTAAAACTTCCACTAGACACAGACACCCTGCCTCACCGTGTCACAGGACCTGGTAGGGGATAGTTGCCAAGACAGATTGAGGTGAAGTTTCGTCGGGGTGAGGAGTGTCCTGTGTCGTCCCTGTGCTGGGAAGTGAGTGGGGAACTGGCGCTGTGTCTCAGAACAGGCCCCCACCCATGTGCTCAGAATGGATGCGCTGGACCGAGTTGGGGCGGGTGGGAGATGGGACGGAGACGGCGGGGCCACTGCTCAGAGCCCTGGGGGGCACTGCCAGGTCTGCGTCTCAGGCAGGGGTTTGGGGCCCCCGGCGGTCTGAGAACATGGGACAAATGTCCTGCAGCGGACAAGCAGGCCCCTGGCGGCCCACGTGGGGTGTCGCTGGGCACCGTGCCCAGTCCTGTCCTCTCTTCTGTCCCTCTGCATTCACAGTACCTCCCCCTACTTACCTGTTTGGCTGCAAGACTGGAAAGCTTTGGAAACATCACTTTCAACAGGAAGCTCCTTCTGAAGCATCAGTTACCTATTTCCATGCTAAGTAGCCAGTGGTCCCTGGACAATGTACTGGGTGGGGAGGGGACCTATGGGGGGCAGAGTGGGCATGGGACGGGGACCTGAGTGGCCCTGGGGGGCTGCCCGCCTACTGCACCTATAGGCTGGCAATACGGACGGAGCCCTGCCCGGAGCCTGTGGCCCCCAGGGGCCTGTGGGTGTGGGGACCAGTGCGCTGGCAGAGGCTACCTGGATGCCGATGGAGGAACGTGCACCCCTGAGGAAGTCCTCGGCTTTGGGTGTCAGGATGGCCTTGTCGCCAGTCCGTGCTGGGCCGCTCGGGCTGTCGGGCACGTGGCGCTGAGCAGCGGCCGTCTCTAGGGCCAGACTCATGGCCTTGTTGCTATCCAGACTGTCCGTGGAGTTGTAGAGGCCACGGCCATCTTGGGGCCACGGGGATGTCCTTTGGGCACGGCTGTCCTGGTAGGCGTCCTGTGTGGACTCCGTGCTGCTCTGCGCCGTCACCGAGATCAGAGGCTTGGAAGTGGTCCGTGGGGGTACAGGGGGTGGAGTCTTCTTGTAATTTGTGTATGAGATACCTGTAAGGAGAACAGGAGTCCCAAGTCAACAGAAGTGGATGTCCCCTCCTCCCGCGCACAGACAGCCAATTGGCAGCGTCCTGTGTCCACCCCAGGACCCATCACGCAAGTCCGTTCCCAGTGTCCAGCCTGAGAAAGCAGTGTAACGGCGTCTACATGCATACGCTCCCAACAATTACAAGGAGGCGACAAGTCCGGCAACAGCAACAAGGCAGTTGCTCCATAATTTTCACACAGCTCACAGCATCGGGGAAAATGCTCATTCTGTAATGCTGGCAAAAAGGCAGGATACACTAAGTTATCTCCAGACTGAGAACATCTTTGTGAAAGATTAAAAGAACCTAAAACCGTCAGTCTTGGTCCTACTGTATGACAATATGGGCGACTAATTTCTCTTTCATTTTTCTGTATGTCCTAAAAATGCTTATGACGAACAGGTATCCCTTCTATAATGGAGAAAACACTGTAAGTAATATCAGAAGGTTGTTTGCTCCCATGAGTACACACTTACTGGTTATAAACACAGTCAACTGAGAAGGAACGCCATGTCTCCAAGCCCACCCCACCCAAATCCCTCACCTCTGCCCGTAATCAGCTGCTTCAGCCCGTTCACCCCACCTGGTGCACACGGGCCGCGCACGGGACGCGCATGGGCCATACACATGGGCCATAAACATGGGTCACACACGGGCCATACACATGGGCCATGCGCACACGCCACACACGTCTCACACGGGCCGCCCATGGTCTGCACACAGGCTGCACACGGGCCGCGCATGGGCCACACAATGACTCTGCTGAAGCAAAGCCGAAGCATTTGGAGGTGAGACTGTGTTCGGGTCTCGTACATGCTGCCCAAGAGTCATCAAGGCTGTTTGCCCAGCTCAGGCGCTACTGTTGTCACAGCAAAGGATGGGTGTCTTAGCACCCGTTTGGTGTGAGTGGGTTTCCCATCACTGCTGCTTATTTTTCTGTATCTGGAAGCGAAGAACTGACAGAAATGCCTCTCAAAGGGAACCCAGGTGTCCCTCATCACAGCGCTATGCAGGCACAACACTCCACGTGTGTGCAGGCTGAGGGCTGCTGGCTGGCTCCACGCCCAGATGCACACAGAGCACGGACGTCCTGGCGGGGGCTGAGCGGCGTCTGTGGGGACAGACTAAGCAAGCTTTCTGCTGCTCTGTTCCCAGGGACTTCCATGTCCCCTCCTATTCATCAATTATTGTTTAAGCTGTGTGGGTGGATTTTCCTAATAAATATTCAGATAAACATGGGCAAATGAAACAAAATGAGTTTTTCATGTCAGGACGATAGAGTTTCAAGGCATAAAATTGCACATGAAAATGTATGAAGTTGATACATTTTTAAAAGAATGCGTGGGAAAGAGATCTGAGGGCAGAAAACAGAGGCAGGAAGACGGTGACTAGGAAGGAGGCTTTGAACTTTGTCTACACCAGAAAAACATCTAAAATCATCAGTTTGTTTGAAGACTTTTTCCCCGAATGTGAACCAACCTCCAAAGGAAAATGGTTGGAAACGGCTGTATTGCAGGCCTGATTCCAGGGGACGCAGACGCTTACAATAAGGGTCCCGCCCTCAAAGCTTGGCCTCTCCCGCCCCCTGGGCGGGCTTTTCCTCGTGGACGGCCTCTCAGCCCACCTCCTGTCCACCTCGCCACCTCTGCCCTCGGCCAGGGTGACCTCACATCCTCACCCATGGCCTGTCCCACCCTTGGTGTGAAAGAGGCTCAGCTATTCTGGGTGGTTTAAGGGGCCCTTTGTGTCTGCCTGATGTCAGTCAATCCCACATGCGGTCACCCCTTGACCTCACAGTCCTGAAGAAACTGCTCAAAACCCTGGGTCAAAAGGACTGTTGGGCGGGAAGATGGGAAGAGGCTGCGGCTGGGAACACTGTTGGCAGAGAAAAGGGGAGGAGGAGGAGACCTCACCCACAATCGCTGTGCCCCAAACGCACAGCTTTGTCTCGAGCACACACAAGAGGCTCCAGGCTGACTGCACTGTCCAGTCGCGCAGCCACATTTCAGTGACCTGAACTGCTACGGTATTTAAACATCTAAACCACAAGTAATGCCAGTTTCTCTGCGGCACCAGCAATTTCAGCTGCTCGGCAGTTATGGCAGCTGGCGGTTTCTGTACGGACGGGGCGGCTGGTGTACGTTTCCCCCGGCAAAGCTGGCACCAGGGTCATGCTCCTACCTGGCCCCCAGGGGACAGAAGGCCAATGGAAGTGACCACAGGGCTTCCCTGTGGGCCTCCCAAGTGCTGGGTTGGCACATCTTCTGATGGAAGTTTGGAGAAACACGTTTTATTTGAGAAATGCGAACTTGAATGGTATGCCACACACGGCTGCCCAGTCTAGACGTCCATGTGATTTCGATCATCTCAAATGTGAACACATCATTCCTTTAAACACGCCTAACTCTGCATGTACCCCTGTAGGGCTGGACGCCACTTCTGAACGCAATCACTGGACGTCATCTGCAGGCCAAAAAGGACATTTAAAATTTAGCCTTGTACCGAATAAAGCACAAATACGTAATCGAGATGAAGGATGTTCCTAGCAGCAAGCATTGCATTCTGTTTGGATGTAACAGCCACACTCAAATCCACTGCACTCTCTGCCTTAGAAATTCAAGATAACAGCATAAGAGGAATTACAGCAATCGAGCCCACGGATGTCTAAATGAGAGTCTGGACAGTGGAGAAACCAAACTTTGAAGACGAAAGATTCAGCATAAAAAATTACAGCTATTTTGACGTTTTAATTATTGTTACTCTCAGAACACAAGTGTAAAGCAAACAGGACATAACAATCGCACCCCAAAGGCATGCACACAATGGTTTCTCGAAAGTCACAAAAACTTACGTGGGCCATCCAAGTTCTGGGGCAACACTGATGGCTTAGCAGCAAAGACACAGATCTCAAACATGCCACTTAGCAAGAAGTTATAGTCTAAGCAGCATTTAACGTCCTGTAGACAGAGGGGAGTGATGACAGCTGCTTCACTGTCCGAGAGACTTCCTGTTTTCACTTTAAATATCTAAAAATCACATTACATAATAAGAACTTGGAGTTTTCTAAAGAAATACTGAGAACGAACCAATTTTAGTGATGTGAAGAGTCACGTAAGTTTCTAAGCACACGCTGTTCAAAGGGCCAGGCAGTAAACAAGATAATTACCCAAAAAGGGGACAGACACATTAGCAGAGGCGGCACGCACTGGGGGTCTGATGATCAGACAGCAAGATCAACCAAGAAAGCACGGAGTGGTGCCCTCCAAATTAACTGTTTAGTGGGACGCAATTATGTCTCCAGTCTTTGAAAATGGCAAGCTTTAAGTTTAGACGAAAAACATTCTTGCAAAGAATGATTATTTTCAGTGGAAACGTTGACAGACCAATAACAGTGACACAACTGAGTGGCAACTGGGTGGCTTTGATTAATCTGTTCTTTCAGAAGTTGCAAATTGTACAGCAGGTGCACCTGTCATATGTCTTCAATTGGTGTGAACACACACACAATTGGTGTGTGTGTGTACTTAGTTTCATTCGACACATTTAATTTTGAACGGAGTCCATGTTAAAGTGGTTCCAGAATTATATTTTCATTTTCAAAATTTGGGGAAGGGAATGTCATGCAGAGTGTCAAGCGGGCTCTCTGGTCCCTCTCCCCACATAAGAACGCAGGACATGGTGAGGCCAAAAGGGAACACCCACAGAGCCATAGATAGGGGAGTCATACCACTATATTCTCGCTGGCGGCTGGGTTGGTGACACAGGAAGCAGGAGCCACACTATCGGCAACCTGCCGTCCACTTCTCTTTCAACCAACCAACCCCACTTGCTAACTGCAATCCGCGCTTGCAGGCTCAGCCGCCATCTTCTTGCTAGCCCCCATTTCTCTGCTAGCGTAGCCACAGCAGTTATATTAGTGGCCAGTGGCTCACTGGTTACAGCTGACGGCCAACTAGCCACAGCTGGTGGCCATCCGATCACAGTTGATGGCCATTTACTCCCTGAGCCAGCACCTTTCCACGTGAGGCCGAGAGCCTGGAAACTGCTCTCCTGGCTCTGTCCCCACAGGGTGCTTCTTAGGTGGTGTTTTGTCTGATGATGAAATCACGGACTTCCATGTCTGCACAGAGCCGACGGTGAGTGCATGTCTGCTGACCTACGTACATCAGTCCATGCAGTCAGTGATGTCTCCTTATTAAGGAAAAGAAAATTACTTTCCATGACAAAAAAATCAGTAAAATAATAAAAGTGTACTTGCAAGAGTAAAAACAATACCTAACTTCTGACTAAACTTACTGATGCTCAGGGAATACATCCTAAATATTGTCCGGTTCTCCTAGAGTGTAAGAAGAAACTCGGAAGGTTTCCAAACCTATAATACGGATGACACATCATAACCTCCAGGCGAGCCCCGTACCTGGGCCGGCATTTGGAACGGCCTCTGTGCCTGTCTCCTTGAGAGCAAGTGGTCAGATGGCCGACGGCAGCTGGGCCAGTAAATCAGAGAGCTGCGTGGGTCAGAGGGCCTGCATGCACACTCGGAGCCTGCTGGGATCTGCACTAGCTGAACGCGGACCCCTCCTCGTGTGGCCAGCAGGGAAGCGAGAGGGGCTGGACGTGGGGAGGCTATTCTGGCACTACGGTTAGGAGGCATCGGGCTGCAGGCTCCCCACTCCCTTTTGCAAAAGGGGTTAGATGGCTGTTTGCTAACAAAGCTGCCAGACCCCGTACAAGGAGCACACCCTATGCAAGCAGGGGTGAGCTCTGAACTTCTGCTTTGTCTTAGTCGCTGAAACAGACCTGCTCCAAATCCCAATCAATAACACTACCACAAACACCCGGTGCTTCTGACACACGACAACAATGGGCTACCTGCAGCCCTCTGCTGTCTCGGGAAAGCGTGTCCATCACTCACACGAAGCACAGGGCACGGAGACAACCAACTGGCATGAAAACAAACGCACAGTGAGTCACCCTGTAACAAGGCTTTGAGATAAGAACACAGACTATACTCGAACCAAAGTGGCAGTTTACTGTCCTTTTCAGAAGCCGCTCCTAGTGTGGTGGCCAGCAGACTGACTCCTTTTACTGTGTTCCAGCTCACACTTTATTCTTTATTTAAAAAACAACCCAACCTGGACTTCTGGAGCTTCTTGAAATGAGTACTGCCAGTTCTGCAATGAGCTATAAGATGTCCCACGCGCCATCCACAGAAAGACTGAGCCATTAATTTACGCATCCCCCAAATGTTTGTTTATGACCTACAGCGTGCTGGGTGTTCCTGATGTCATATGGAACCTTTTAATCTGTAACTGTCCTTTAAACTCAGAAAAATCATTTGCAGAATGAAAGCCATCGGCAAGTTGGCAGCAGTGCTCACATCTTACGGCAGTTTAGAGAGAGGAAAACTTCCTGAGCTCTGAGCTTGAGAAAGTGACCGGACTTGCCTGTCGGCACCGTTCCCCCAAATGCGCTGCATGTGACCCCAAATTATGCAGAGTGGGGATTTTCTTGGTAGCACTGGCCACCTTGAGCCTGAGTAGATTTCACTGTGTCACAGGGGCCACTGTCCACATCGTTGCAAGGAAAGAAAACTAAATAACTGACACTAAGTGATTTGATTTTAAAGGATTGTTACCATATTTCTTTTTTCCTGAAGGAGCAAAGGTATTTTCTTTTCAATGTTCTCATAATATTTTGTAATTTTATGAATTTAAATAGCTTGTTTTAATTTAATGCTTTCTAAACTAATATATTGTAAGGAGTAAAAGCCACACAATCCATGCTTTTTAAACATATTTTGAGACATTACATATATACAAGTAGTAAATTTAATTCTCTATTGTGGCCTAAATTTTTGTCATGCAATATCGCTGTGTCTTTAAAAGAGAAGTATGTTTTAAAAATATATGGAAATTAGAATTTGTTTTGTTTGTTTTAATATTATGTTCTTTTGTTGGAACTTGTCTGCTCAGGGTGTTGGGAGGGAAGGAATTCATTCATGGCGGCACCTACACTGATCAGAGGCCGAGCAATCAGAGGAGGCTTCCTGGAGAAGGCTGCTGAGTTGAGGTCATGTAGCGAGGGAAGAGGCAAAAAGCCCAGGGAAGCAAATTCTGGGCTGAACACACAGCGGATGCGAAGGAACAGAACGAGGCAATTTCGGGGAGAGTGAGTGCTGGTGGGGTGACAGGCAGCTGGAGGGCTCGCTGGGTAGAGTCCCTGTAGAGGGAAGCAGCCTTTCCTCAGTAGAACAGGAGACCGAGAGAGGGCGTGAGGCGGAAATGCTGGGATCGGACTGTATTTTGGAGAAGGGAATCCTGGAGGCGGTGTGGAGGCACGATGAGGGTGGATGGAAGTGTGCGCAGGGGCCAAGCAGAGGAGCCGGCCAGGCCCGGGTGGGCGTGGTCCAGCCTCAGCAGACCCAGCGGGAGGACCTTGCCGCGGGCAGGGAGCCTGGACACACGGGAACTGGTGTCTTCACCCCTGGTAGAGATGACGCCTCTACCTACCCATCGTGCACTCACTCGTGTATTTAATCGGTGCTGAGTTAGGGCACAGGATATAAACGACCCACCTGACTGGCTTACTTATCCTCAGGTTAAACAATTATTTCTTGTAACCAATGGTGAGGACAACACGGGATGTCCTGCATGATGTCCGACTAAACCCACACACCTGTATCTCACTGTAGTCCTGCTTAGGTGACACATTGTTACAACTGTCAAGGGTGTAAAGGACTGAGTCAGGAACCTGTGGCTCCAGTTTCCATCCCATGGGGGCGAGTGGACCCTGATGCGCTCACCTGTACGGGGACAGAATGACAGAATGCACTGGACACCATGTCATGCGGGGTCACAGCTCCCGCTCCCCACATAAGAACGCAGGACATGGTGAGGCCAGAAAGGAACACCCACGGCTCCATAGATGGCGGGTTCACACCACTATATTCTCGCTAATGGCTGGGTTGAAGACACAGGAAGCAGGAGCCACACGATCCACAATCCGCTGTCGGGTTCTCTGCCTGCCAACCAACGAACCAACCAACAAACACAGTGATGGCAGTTACATCAATGGCTAATGGCTAACTGGTTACAGCTGACGGCCAACTAGTCACAGCTGACGGCCATCTACTACCCGAGCCAGCACCTTCCCACGTGAGGCCGAGAGCCTGGAAACTGCTCTCTAGCACTGTCCCCAAACACTGCAGGGCTGTTTCTCCTGGCCCACGTAAGTGGACAGGTGGGTACTTCTAAGACAGGTGTTTTGGAAGGAGAGAGCAGATTGGCTATTAGGCAAAATCTTTGGGAATACATTTGTTCTTGCTCTCACATGGAGTTCCCCGTTCAAATGCACAGCTGTTTCTGAAACCTGGGAAGCACACGTTTAACCCCCACACGCCTGTTCTGCGGACACACATTAGACACTGGCCCTTGGGAGGCGCCACTGGACGCTGGCTGCTCGTCCTCCCCCCACTCAGTGCTCGTGTCCTTCCCAACCCCGCACCGTCCCCTCCAGTGCTTCTTGGGCTCCCGTCTCCACCAGGTCCTGTAGGTGTCCATCCTGTGTGTGCAGGTACTATCCCTCTGACTTCTCTCACTGGTCCTGACTGTCCCACTGCCCTGGCCAGAGGGTCTCCAGCAGGAGCCAATAAAACAACAGATGATTCTCTTATTGTGGCTCAAAGAAAAGACGGCAATGAAGTCACAGAGTATGTCCACTTTTACATGTTTAGGCTGCGTATCTTGACTTCTTCTAAAACGCACATGTCCGTGGAAAGGAGAAGCAGCAAGGAGGATTTCTGCAGAGCCCTTCTTACCCTTCAGAGGTCTCAGTGCTGCATTCAGATGCACCCCGAGGCAAATGTCCTCTCGGCCTCAGATTCAGGGAGGGGCCGTGCTTCAAAGGCCTGACTGTGGCTCCTCTCACAACAAAGAGCTTCTCAGGGCTTCACACAAACACCAACGCTGGCATTTTCTGAGCCAAAGTCCTGGAGGTGACTGTGATAGCCATGGGGACATTTGTGGGAGTGTCTGGGCTGACGGATGACGCACAATGTCCCCATGTTCCAGTTTCTGGAATCACAGCACAGATCTATGCTGCCACGCAGGGCAGACGTGATGGGAGGAAAACCCCTGACAGCATCACGTGGGCTCCCACCTGGCCGCAGGTGCGGTGCTTCTCGCACGACTGCCTGGCAGCCGCTGAGGACTTGGTTTTGTATCATCGGCGTGAACTTGAATTTCTTACCAGGATTCGTGGAACATGCCTAGAAGAGCACTGGCCCCGGTGTGTCTGTCTGAGACTGTATCAACGCTCACACGGGGTTGGGTTCCAGCGAAGACCTTATTCATTCATTCATTCATTCATTCATTCATGCACTCAACCAGTATCCACTGAAATCCTCGTCAGGCAGACACAAAAATGCCCCCAGATGTTCACGTGTGGGTCCCTGGCACCTTACATGGCGAGAGGCACTTTGCCGATGTGATTGAAGCTGGGAAAAGATTCTGAATCAGGTGAGTGGGCCCCATGGAACCACCAGGGCCTCATCCAAGGGAGACAGGTGGGTCTGAATCAGAGCACATGTGACGACGTTTGGGACCAGCTCATAGTCCCGCGTGGGAGCTGAGGAAGGCAGTCAGACTCCAGAGGCTTGAGGCTATCTCAGACACCGGAAATTATTACGTACCCTTGAGAGATAAGTCACTCTACAAACAATCAAATAAAAATGAGCTTATGGCAGGTTCCTCTGTCAGCTTTGTATGGATTTTCCCTTTGTCTCAATGACTTCTAGAATCAGTAGTGACATATGTTGAGAAAATTTTTGACCCAGAGAAAAATCATTATAACCTAATTTTACAGCATTTTCCTCCATGACATCAATAACATTCTCTCCCTAGAAAAATCGGGTGAAATGCATATTTAGACAAGTAAATCTGTCTGATAAATCATTACACAGATGAGAAGGAAACCATGTGTGAAATGAAAGTTAGATATTTTCAAAACCACTTCATTTAAAGGGAGGACACTAATCAATGAGGAGTTTGTCATAATGAGGGGACAGTGGGGTGCAAAAACGCATGTGTTCATGGGTCACACTGCCCAGCAGTGCACGCTCGTCCCAACTGACCTCCTGGACTTGAGATGGGACACAGCTGCTACGGCCGAACCACCAGGCGCTCAGGGAACAAACAGGCACCCAAGCCCCAGACGCGCCAAGCATTCCAGCAGCCCCAGCCCGTCAGGGCTTGAAAGAGATGCTGAAAACTGTATTTCTACATCCTTAACAAACCTTCCACACATTCATTTAAGAGATAATTATTGCTAGATGAACATTAGAATTATATATTTGCATCTTACAGAAGGTGAGACAACCTTATGACACCAGCTTTGGCTTTCCAAGGATGCAAAAAAAATCCCATTAAATAAGTTCTATTCTTCAAAATAATCAGTGTGAATGTTTCTGAAAATAACTTTTCTGGAATTGTTTTCAAGAGGTAGTTTTAGAACCATCAGAGAAAATCGATTTGTCAAAATAATCTTTCTTTCTCTGCTCACAGTCACATACACATGTTGACAAGGGAAGCCATTAGATGTTGGTGGCAGTATATGGTCCCCAGCTGCATGGACAGCCACTGAAACTCGTTCTCCCAGGGCCAGGAAGCTCTGTCCCTACTTGGGTGTCTCTGTTTTCCAGACAGGGATGTTTTCATTTCTTTGGCATCTTTCACACTCTTATTGAACAGACTTGTTGCATTCCATCTCAATTCTAATTAGGCAGGAAGTGTTGTAAATATTTAACAGATAAAGCTTAGAGTAAAACAGGGAAAGTGAGGAACTAATGATTTATCTGCACTCACATTTCTTCAAAATAGCAGCTTGTAAGGGACAATGCTATGTCCCCAGTGTTTTCCATTCTCTTATTGGATTCTCAGGCCGTCCCTACCTCTGGCCACCCCCAACAGTCTGGGAGAAATTCTGAGTCTATAACTATGCCAAGACCCAGGAGAAACTTTGAAGAGAAGCATCTTTCGTAATTTATTTGGTGCGTATGTTTTGGGAATACAAGATGTACTTGGTAAAATGGTGTATACATAAATTAGAATTTTAGTCTAAGTTCTGCACTGGTTCTTGCATCATTTCTGTGAAACCTGTTTTATTTTTATTTCCCCTATAATGCCAGCTCTAAAACAAAAAGTCATTTTCTACTAGGTAATTATTGTTTCAAAGCATGTCTGAAGACCATTCGTGCTGAGTTGTTACTTGCTTGTAAGAGACACTCGACAAATGTCGGTGGACCTACCAGTAACGGTCTCGGAGTGTGTTTGTTTAAATGCGGTGATCCTAAACCTCCCTGCTTCCCTAGGCTTCTAGTTGCTCACTGTTCATGTTTCTTTTTCTCACAGGGCAGAGCATGAGAGCTGTCCCTGCCTTCACGAAGGGGGAAGCAAGTGGGACAAAACCCCTAAGAGCAGAGCCAGAGGCCCGCAGGCCCCCCACAGGCACCCTGGTGGCACCTTGAGGCACCGGCGACCTGTAGGCCTCACCCGACCAGAGAAGGGCGCTGCCCTCCGCTCCCCGGCCCGCCTGGCCTGGCATCCCCAGTGCAGCGCACCGCACCACGGCCACCAGCGCCCCTTTCTGCCCTGCCCCCAGGCTTGGCCGTCAGGATTGCATCCCCTTGGGCGCCACGAAGGACCTGAAAACACCTCTGAGTCGTCGTGCCACTCCTCCTGTGAACCCCTCAGAGAGCTGACAAGACCCGGTGGTGGGGCAAGCTGTGCGTCCAGGCTGTGTCCCCAGGTGACCGGCTCGGGGCTTAGGCAGCGGCCTGACTCTGCAACCTGTTCACTCCGCGTCAGCGCCCCAACTTCTCTCCGAGTGCTTCAGCGCGCAAACAAAACGCTGTTCGTCCCCTTCTCCCACTCCGGTTCCCAGTGCCAGGTACCAGGAAGAACATTCCGGTTCGTCTCAGAACTGCCCTCTGAAACCTGGCCGCGGCCCACGGCCGGGGACACTCAGGCCACACCGCTGCTGGGCGCAGGCGGCGGCGCGGGGCCCTCGGGCGCAGCGGGGCGACCTTGCCCGGAGCGCCCCGTTTTGCGGGTTTCTCCAGCGAGCAGTATGTGCTCCCTGAGCTATGACACCGCGCGGTGAGTATCAGGCGGGACACTTAGGCCAGCGGTTCATTTCCAGGGCGTGGACACGTTTCCCGGAAGAGCTGGAGGAAGGGTGCCATGGGGCCCGGAGCCCGCGGACGCGCAGTGACTCCATTACCGACCGCTTTGCCCCCGCAGCCCTGAGCCCGCGCGTGGATCTGCGCACCCAGGGGCGGCCGGACACGCGGGAGCCCAGGAGCCGCTGCTCCGCCGCCGCCTTCCCCGCGGCCGATTAAACTTCCACATTTAAAACACAACCACCTTCCAAATACCCGCGCCTACATTTTTTTCTCTACGAAACTTTACAAGTTATACTTGGTTATTTCTAAAACCTTGATAATTAGATGTCATTCTAAGAAAAAGAACAGTTAGCTATGAAAGACATGTTTCAAAGGACCCTTGCAGATATGACAGTGCAACACATGATGGGAAAGTCACGGCCTCGCAGAGTAAAGGACGCTGTGGCGAAGCCCCGCCCCTCCTGGGCAAGCTGGCACACCTGTGGGGGGGGCGGGAGGATGAGGGGGTGTGGGGGTGAAGGGGGTGTGTGTGTGTGGGGGGGGCACACCTGCACGGGGGTGGGGGGCGGGGGGGTAAGGGGGGTGGGGGGGTGAGGGTGTGTGTGTGGGGGGGGCACCTGCGCAGGGGTGGGGGGCAGGGAGGTCAGGGGGTGTGGGGGTGAAGGGTGTGTGTGTGGGGGGGGGGGGCACACCTGCACGGGGGTGGGGGGAGGGGGGGTGAGGGGTGTGTGAGGGGGTGAGGGTGTGTGTGTGTGTGTGGGGGGCACACCTGCACGGGGGTGGGGATAGGGGGGGTGAGGGGTGTGTGAGGGGGTGAGGGTGTGTGTGTGTGTGTGGGGGGCACACCTGCACGGGGGTGGGGGGCAGGGAGGTCAGGGGGGTGGGGGGGTGAGGGTGTGTGTGTGTGGGGGGCACACCTGCACGGGGGTGGGGGGCGGGGGGGTAAGGGGGGTGGGGGGGTGAGGGTGTGTGTGTGTGGGGGGCACCTGCGCAGGGGTGGGGGGCGGGGGGGTGAGGGGTGTGTGAGGGGGTGAGGGGGTGTGTGTGTGGGGGGCACACCTGCACGGGGGTGGGAGGCGGGAGGGTGAGGGGGGTGGGGGTGAAGGGTGTGTGTGTGGGGGGCACACCTGCACGGGGGTGGGGGGCGGGGGGGTCAGGGGGGTGGGGGGGTGAGGGTGTGTGTGTGTGGGGGGCACCTGCGCGGGGGTGGGGGGCGGGGGGTGAGGGGTGTGTGAGGGGGTGAGGGGGTGTGTGTGTGGGGGGCACACCTGCACGGGGGTGGGGGGCGGGGGGGGTAAGGGGGGTGGGGTGGTGAGGGTGTGTGTGTGTGGGGGGCACCTGCGCAGGGGTGGGGGCGGGGGGTGAGGTGTGTGTGAGGGGGTGAGGGTGTGTGTGTGTGGGGGGCACCTGCGCGGGGGTGGGGGGCGGGGGGTGAGGGGTGTGTGAGGGGGTGAGGGTGTGTGTGTGTGGGGGGCACCTGCGCGGGGGTGGGGGGCGGGGGGTGAGGGGTGTGTGAGGGGGTGAGGGTGTGTGTGGGGGGGCACACCTGCACAGGGGTGGGGGGCGGGGGGGTGAGGGGTGTGTGGGGGGGTGAAGGGGTGAGGGTGTATGTGTGTGGGGGGCACACCTGCGCGGGGGTGGGGGTGGGGGGTAGGGGGTAAGGGGTGAGGGGTGTGAGGGGTGAGGGGTGTGAGGGGTGTGTGTGGGGGTGGCACACCTGCTCGTGGGGGGGGAGGGATGAGGGGGGTGGGGGGATGGGGGTGGGGGGGTCGGGGACGAGGTGGGTGAAGGGGTGAGGGTATGTGTTGGGGGGGTGAGGAGGGGTGGGGGGTGGAGGGAGTGGGGGTGAGGGGTGAGGGTGTGTGTGTGTGGGGGGGTGCCGGAGGGGGGCGGGGAGGCGGTCCTTACCTGCGGTGGCCCTGACGGCCGAGGGGATGGCGGAGGGCGTCATCGCGGGAATGCACTCGTCGTCCTGGGAGTAGCCAGCTTGGATGGCTCGCAGGTAGCTGTGGCTTCGTGTCCGGAAGCAGCCGGGCAGGTCCAGCGCGTCCATGGCCTGAGACTCCGCCTCGCTGAAGACGGACTCGCACACCGACTCGAGCTGCCCGTTGACCTCGGCTTCGCTCATCTACGACACACGGGGCACAGTCAGCGAGAGGCCAGGGCCGCAGGGCCGCACCGATCCCATTAGTCTTGTGTGTCCAGCGTCATTAGCCCGAAATCGGCAACGGGAAGCTCTTAAGCTTGGGAAATAGTTTACTGGGTCATTTCTTAGGAAACACTGAAAACACACTCAAGGCTTTGCTCAGCGGGGAGCTCAGCGCTGCCCACGTGGCGCGCCGTCAGGGCAGCTCGGCTGCAGGGCCTCCGTGCGGGGCGCAGGGCTGCGCGTGGCACACGCTTTCCCCGAGGTGCCTGGGTGGTAATGCTCTCCTGTTTCCCACGAGCCAAAACCGGTCTTAAGTGGAAATGCAGTGAAGTGAAATTCGGCACTAAGGCAAGGCAATGGGGCGGGAGAGGTGAGAATCTTAAGAATGAAAAGTGGAAACTGACTGGAAACATGTCACTGCTCAGGGATGGGCGGAGGACGAGAAGCCCACGGGCTCATGGGCAGATGTCAGCGATGCAGGAGTGCCTTCGCCAGTGCGGGTGGGGGAGCTCTGATAACGACCTCCCATCGCTACTATATCTGGGGCCCTCCCCGCATGGTATCGCATGCGCGTGAACACGTAAGCCTGCGGGGTGCCTGCTGTTGACGCCTGCGCCCCAGCTCGCGGAGTCACGTGCAGGAGAGAGCAGAGTCAGGGCTCAGGGAAGAGCTGCAGCGGGCCTGCTAGGGCCTTGGCATCCCCTCCAGGGTCTCCCTGTCCGGCCGTCCTGCCCTGGGCTCACCGGGGGCGCGGGAGCCTGGGCCAGAAAGCTGGGACTCATCTGGACGCCAGGGAGACCCCGCTGCAAATCCACGCTGACGTGCCCTCTGATGCCCACGTCCTGCTCTCCTCCCAGTCTCTCACGTACAGCGGTTGCCCCACCACTTAAATGTCGCCAACAACTTCCTGGATGCCCGCCTGGGGTTATGTTACAGGTAAATGAGAAAAGTATTGTTTTAAACATCAGATTAGTTCTTTTCCTCTAACTGTTCAGAGTAGCATCAGATGAAAGAATCAGATTCCCTTGACAAGGGACAAATGTGACGCCTCTGCCCACCTTGAGTGGCAGACCTGCGGCGGGCTCCACTGCTGTCACCTGAGGTTACTGACATGCTGACGAGTCCACATTTGACAATCACTGGTTCTAGAGATGACAGAGGAGTGCGCCTGAGGGCTGACAGGCAGGCTGCCAGCCTGAGGCCACAGTGCGAGAGAGAACCAGCTGTAGCTGTGTGGCCAGAAAAGCCAGAGAGACGTAAGGGTCTCATCTGACTCATCTGACTGGCCTGAGGGCCTCTGATGCTGAGTGGAGTCAGACCATCCAGGGCAGAGACACACTGTGACCTTCCCATGTGGGTGGCCTCAGGTACCCCGTGTGTGAAACGCGTCAGACACACGCATACGGGATTGAAATGTGACATTTTCCGACTACAAGTTTCTTTCAGCCTAAGTTTTCCCTTATGTGGAATTTTATCAGAAAGTCTCGGGTTGTTTTATGCCATTTATGTCAAAGATCCATGTTAGACAACTTGAAAAAGCCAAAATCTGAGTGAAGTCGCTCTGGAAGTGACGTGACTACTCCCCAAACAAAAGAAAGTGGCTGAGAAGGCTCTCCAGTTGGCCGAAAGAGGCCCAGCAGCGCTCTGTTCCCCGAGAGCTGATGTGTTCCCGAGCATGAGGGAGATCTGGAGAAGTGACCAAAACTCTGCACTGGAGCTCAAAGCAGGCTCAGTCTGGGGTGTCCCAGTGGCCTCGGCCAGTGGGAATATCTGTGTGACCCGATGCACCCCACTTCTTGTTTTGTGAACCATAAACTCAGAAACACAATTCAGACTGCTTCTAGAGGACAGGACACGAGGAAGCAGAGAATATCAAGAAAATGGTGAGGGTGCCAGGGTCAGGAGGGCACTGTCCTTTGATGGCACAGGGCTCTACCTGAAGCCAATGGCGGGCTTCTCGGCAGTCACAAAAGGGGACATTTACAGAGCAAGCATGACATGGTGACACTGGGAGCCTTGCGCACGGCTGGTGGGGATGTGAGATGGTGCGGCCGCTGTGGAAATCGTCCTGCAGTTCCTTGGGAAGCTCAGAGGAGCTGCTTCTGACGCAGCGGTGCACGTGGGTTATTTCCGCAGGACCTGAACGAGGCGGGAGCACTCGCTCCCACACCCCCAGCAGCAGCTTCACAGGCACCAAAGGTGCGGCAATGAGGGTCCAGCAACAGGTGATGATAACGCAACGTGGTCCCTCCAAACAACAGCACTGCTCAGCTCTGAGAAGGAAGGAAAGCCGGCATGTGCTACCACACAGATGGACCCTGAGGACACTGTGCTCAGTGACAGAAGCCAGGCACAGAAGGACAAGCAAATACTGCAGGATTCCCCTCGTGTGAGGTCCCGAGCGTTTCCTCAGAGACAGGCACAGGTACGGTGGGTACCACGGCTGGGGGGGGGGTGCGGGGTGTTTAATGAAAGCAGAGTTTGAGTTTTTCAAGATGGAAAACTTCTGGAGATGGTGGGGTGTTTGCACATCAACGTGCCTGTACGTAATGCCCTGAACTGTGCACTAAAGGTGGTAAATATCAGGTCATGTGTATTTGACCACAATTAACAAAAAGGATGCATGACAGAAAGAGAGGCCATGACGGAGCCGAAACACCCTTGTAGACAAGGAGGCCGAGACCAGGAGAGGTGGGATGGCGGCGAGGAAAGGTCTTGGGCAGGGAGGCTGCAGAGCGCCCCTACAGGCCGTTCCTGGCACTGCACCCTCCTGCTCTGCTTTCCCGCGGGGACAATTGTCAGGTTGTCAGAATTGCCCAGCTGTGGCTGAACAGACATAAAGTCGATGCAGAGACTAGACTGTCATGGCGACGGTGAATTCAGGAGGATGCAGCCAGGCTGGGCCTCAGGAAGATGACAGATGCTGCCCCACCGGCAGTGACGGGACCACGATGGGAGCTTTAGACTGTGCATGCGGCCTTGGCACGATGTCGTCTTTTCACTTGTGATTGAAATGCCCACTATGAATGCCTGGTTGACAGCAGAGGTACACTGGGCCGCAGAAACCCTGAGAACCAGGTTGGTGACCCGCTGAGTAGGTGACAAGACACACGTTCTAATAGGGAAGAGGGGCAGGCGGACACGCCATGGGAACGGCTGATGCCACGTCAGTGCCCCACCTGGGTCTTTTCCCTCTGGGGCCTCCATCTCCTCATGTAGCAAGGAGCCACTGCTAGGCTGGGGGATGCGGCTGCTTTTTGGGCCCACCTGCCACCTCGCACCTGCGCGAACAGGAAGGACACGTGTCGCTGGCTTGTCTGGAGAGGACTGAGCTGAGGGGGGCAATGTCTCCCAGAAACACCAGCAGGCTGGGGCCACTGGCATTGGTGTGGGACATAGGCCCTCCCCAGGGGCAGTGGGGACGAGATGCAGGAAAGGGAGCTGCTTGGTGTGGAAGGCAAGGGAGGATGGGCAGGGGCAAGGGGCTGCTTGGGGCCACCTGCTCACCTCTGTGGGGGACTTTGGGCCATAAATCCCTGCTCTTGCCCATCTGGTGTCAGGCACGTAGCTGCACCCGGGCTCAGTCAGTCGCCTGCCTCCATCATCTGTGTCCTACTCTGCTGCACTGCAAGCCCCAGCCCAGCCTGGAAACAGCTGGGTGACAGTGACTGACAGAATCGCCCAGCACACGCCTTTGCGAAGCAGACCAGGATGACGTGGGCATTCATCAAGTGACATGGTCAGAGGGCCTGAAGTCTGCTAAGACGCATTGGGATGTGTGAAGTGTGGGCGTGATTCCGCCTGTGGTCGGGTCAGTGTGTGTACATGCGCACGGAGCGGGAAGCCGTTGGCTGGGCAGCTGTGCTCTGTGATAGAGGGCACGACCTTCTGAGAGTGACGATGACGCTGGGAGCTGTTCGCTGGAATGAGAGGCTGGCAAATCCCAGTGTGCTCTGAAGAACGTCAGCAATGAAAAAGTGGCCTGAAGAGTTGATGACAAAGTGGCTGGCCGTGTCCAGGGGACTGCGGCAGCCCCGAGGCGTGGCAAGTGCTCAGGAGACTTTCTTACAACACCGTACGCAGGCCTGCCTCTGTCCCTGGACAACGAAGGAGGAGGTCATGGTGACTTAGAAATTTCACAGGTGTCAGGGGCGGACGGTAATTTGACGTGGGCTCCGATGGGAGCCACGCTCGGTGGCCACTCCACAGGAAGTGGAGGAAAGCGTTAAGTGTAAGCCTGGAAAACTCAAGGCCAGCTCCAGCACTATTTTTAAAGGCAGTGAAAACCAGTGGCAACATGTTGAATGAAAAATTTAAAGACTCGACCTTACTCGTCCTAAACATTCGGTGCTCAGCACTCCCAGCCCCGCTCACCTGGCTACTCCTCTCTGACCACACCTGTGGGCCTGAGTGAAATGTGTCATTCATGTGGGACAAATCCTTCTCCGAGCCACACGTCACTGAGCCTGATCAATTCCATTCTTGAGTGACACCAAGCCCCACAGCACATTTTCAACTCTTTTTACTGGACCTTCAGAAGGCCAGATTGGGGGAATGACATAAAGGCACTGTAGGCAGAGCCTGGTCACCACACAGTTGTCCCCTGGCCTCGTTTCACCGGGAAAACATGCTGGGAAAGAACGACACTGTGAGCTCAATCAGCTCAGATCAAGGAGTCTGGGGGGCCAGCTGATCAGTTAGCCTCACTCCCAGATCAATGGAAGGGTCACACAGTCCTACGTAAACACAGCACGGGCCGGTCTCGTGAAGTTCCCGGGTCTGTAATCAGTGAAAGGCACCTCCACGTCTGCCCGACCTTCCCCACACATGCTGGGCACTGTCCCCCTGGCAGGGAGACTTCAGGGATGACATGGCTATCGTGACTGGGCCCCAGGGGACAGGAAGGATCCCCGACCTGGCTCACACAGCTGGCCTGACTCAGCGTGCTGACAGCTCTCATGTAACTCTGGTTCCGGGATCGGAATTTCGGGGAGTTGTAGTTGGCAGAGGGTTCCAGGCTGTGGCTGGCAGGCCCATCACTTGCGGCTTGCAGGTAGCTCTGGCTATAAGAGAGAGAAACGAAGAGAGAAGGCGGGCTGTGAGCATCACTCAGGGGCAGAGAGGGGTTATTTGGGCTGACAATAAGAGGCTGCTGTAAAATTCCCAGGGTACCTCTGCCTTGTGTACATATCCTGAGGTTCACACTTACAAGTGTGAGTTTCATCCAAAGTAACAAGGGAGGCTACTTACAAAAGTGCTTTGAACCGACACTTTATGCAAGAAATGAGGACCACTCCACATTCCTACAAAGTGCTGAAGGCACTGGTCACCGCACAGCCTGGCAGTGAGCTCGGCTCCTGAGTGGAAGCCAGAAACCTGGGAGAGTCTCGTCACACCCTGCGAGATTCTGGCAGCCCACGTACTCAGGAAAACAAGGAACAAAGGCCATCCTTCAGTTTTCACTTCTGTGAAGTGGTCCAGGCTATGCAACGCAAGCATATGGGCAAGGCAGCTTGACAAATTCAATCCACTGTGTTACCACAATGGCCCTCTCTCCCAAATGCCATTAAAAAACTCCATTTTCTCTGGTTTCCCTTCTTGCTATTTTGTAAAATGTTCAAAGTATGAGAACCCGTGAGGAGGCTGGCAGGCAGAGAGGGTCAGCTCAGCTTAAATTTCTGGCACACGAACTCCTTTCATTCCAAGGCTTGTCGACAGTCTTCCCACAGTGGACACATAAACGAATCACTGGCTGGCCGGCACGTGGACCGGACAGGGTAGGAGCTTGCCACTCGGGCTCAGTCCCCAGCTGCAGGCTCGACTTGCTTTTCAGAGTGAACTCGATGTCATTTGTTTTCCCTGTGACTCACTTCTTTCTTTAAAAAATGGGACAGCAGAGTAAAAACTGGGCTCAATTATAAGTTCTGATTAAGCAAAGCCCATTTACTATAGACTTGAAGTCATCTTTTCTGCTAAAATTAATCATTACTGTATTTTATATACCGCGTTTCCCTGAAAATAAGACCTAGCCAGACAATCAGCTCTAATATGTCTTTTGGAGCAAAAATTAATGTAAGACCCGGTCTTATTGTACTATAGTATAAGACTGGTCTTATATAATATAGCATAAAATAAGACCGGGTCTTGTATTAATTTTTGCTCCAAAAGACACATTAGAGCTGAATGTCCGGCTAGGTCTTATTTTCAGGGAAACACGGTAGTAATATAATTTATGTTGTAATAACTTTTGTTTTAAAACCAGGTACGTGACCCATTCCAGCTCCCACCCACGGTGCCTGCACGGAAAACATGCGCAGGAAACCGGGAGAAATCAGCTGGAAGCGCCTGACGCGGCCCAGGGCGGTGTCTGCAGAGTCCGGCCCGCGCGGCCGCTTCAGGCTGCGGGTCTGCAGGTCGCCAGCAGGGGGCGCCGGCCCGCGCCTCCCGGCAGCGCAGGGCGGACCCGCGGGGAGGCCGGGGAGCAAACACCCACGCGCGGCCTCCTCAGTGTCCCCACACGGAACGAGCCAGTGAACTGCCGCCAAATGCCAGCAGCACCCCGAGACTGTCGCGCGTGTTGGGGCTCCCTTGGACTCCGCACATGCTTCTGTGTCTGTGCGGTCAGTACAGCGCCGCGTGCAAGGGGCCTCAGGGGGCTGCCCTGGCTCCTGGGCTCTGGGCTCACTTTCCTCTTTGCAAAAATGACAGCTCTCTGCATCCCTCCTCCTCCTGTGTGTCCTTGAAATGGCTGATTTCATACCTTGCATTCCTACCCATCAGTGCTGATACGGTACTTTCTGCAGCGGAAGAGCTGTCACTTCTGATTAACACTGTCCTCTCCCAGTCAGCACTGTCCCAGCACACGTGCCTCCGGGGCTGAGCCCCTGAGGGAGGGACTCGTGTCCTCTCCCCGGGGTCCACGCTGTGCAGCCCGTGCTGGCCATGACCCGCACAGCCTCAGAGCCGAGCAGAGGGCCCTGGAGGTGGCTGGAGGTGGCATTCACACACGACTTGGTTTATTTTGTGATTCCGTTGAAAATACCTCTTGTAACTCCCAGTGATTCTCTTTATTCCAAACCTGGGCATACCACTGAAAGAACAGTCGCCACTGTAGAAAGCTAACGAAAGTTTTCCTATTGAACAGACTCACAACTGTCACACTTGCCACCCACCACCGTGCTGGACACTGAGCAACCACTTCCCGTTGCACTGACGCGTCCGCCTCATGGGAATACCAGGAATACTACAGGCAGGCCCCCTCCCCCCAGTAACCCTCCCTGTGACAGTGGGGGGCTTGCCGCGCTGTAGCAGGTCCCTGGCCCAGGCTCAGGGAGCAAATGGCAGGCAGGACTCCAGGCCCAGGCAGGCGGACTCCGGAATCCAGGTTTCTGGCCCGAGGTCTCCGCTGCCAAATCAGCAGCACAGAGCCAAGGGCCTGGTGCTCTAACGCCTATGTTTTACAATGTTTTAAGCAGCCAACTTCAGCCTTATGAGGCTTAACACATTTTTTTATTATAGCGGTTTAGCATTTTATAGTGCCCAACAAGGCCAGGCCTCCTGCAAAACCACAGATCTGGAGACTGAAAATCAGACACTGGGATTGGGAGGCTCAGTGAAGGTCAGGGCTGGAGGTCAGGGCTGCCTTCTGCCCCAGCAAGGCCTGGCTGGGACCCCGAGGCCTCCTGCCAGGACCCTCCCTTGCTCTTCCCTAGAAATCCGTCAGCGGGATCCCTTATTGTTTTCAGATTCCCTCTCAGCCCCTCGGAGTTCCCTCAAAATGAGAATTCCCACTTCAGCAGCCCAGGGATGGGAAATATTTTCATGTAGAGACTTGGTGGTAGCCCAGGAATTTTTAAAAGGAAATCATAAAAAAATTTTCTGGAATACCACCAAAATAATTTTTTCTAGTTTTTTTCCTTTTCATATGATCTCACCCTAGAGAGTCATATATGCATAAATGGGACTGGAACCCTACTTTGGAAAGACGTAAGAGTAAAAAAGTAATTGTGTAGAGAATGCCCAGTTTCCCACTACTTTGCTTTTCCAGTTGTCTGCTGGTCCTGCCTTACAAACCTGCGCTGTGACTTCAGATCACTGCAGAAACAAGTTTACAGGAGAAAGCATGCCTGCCAGGCGGGAGCAGGGGCCCCTACACAAAACAAACCAGCCCATTCATCCCTGTCACCTCAGAAGATTGGGGGAGATTCTATGCAGGCTGGATGAAGCAGGAGTACGCCACTTCGTAAATACTAAATGTGTAATTCCAAATACGGACGGTAGCTTCGCACTGTTATGCACAGAATGCCACGCCAGCAGCAGGCAGATATATAAGGCTCTTTCCTCAGTCACACGGAGACTGGGACACTCCAAACAGCCTGTGGGGTGGTGTCGGTCTCTGTCTGTCTCTCTCTCTGTTTCTCTCTCTCTGCTGTATCCCTCCTACAAATGGAGTTATTCTAATGTCTTTCAGTACACGTTTCACGTAATCTCACAGTTAATGCTTTTTTCCACATTATTTCCGTACTGAGACTGAGTGTCCTCTCGGCCATGACCAGTCACAGCACGCTCGTTCCACACACTCTGAGTGGAAAACCACATCAACATCGAACTGCTGGTGGGGCCATTGCCGGCGCCCCACGTCCCTCCTCCCTGGCCTCTGAGGCCACTGCAGCAACTCAGCAAAGCCACGTCACCATTTTGTCACCTTAGGACGTGAACCGTGTCCCTGTAGCCCCTCCAGGGAGTCCACGGGGAGGCAGCTGAACGGCTCGGAGCAGGGTCCTCCCTTCCCAGTGAAAGGTGGGTTCTTTACCACAGTGGTGACGGCCCTTCCCGGGAACATAATGTGGAGGGCAGTGGCCACTTGCAGCCGATGGGGCTCAGGGCTGGTGGCTGGCTGACCACTGCCCAGTCGGGGCTGCCACCTGGCCCTGCCCTGTCACGCTCTGCATGCCCTCTGCTCTGAGCCAGTGCCGGGCAGGACTCCAGGACACGGCACCAAGAGCTCCCAAACGCACCGCAACGAGAAGGTGTCGGACAAGGGCGTCTGCTTGGTACTCGGTGCTAGAAAGACCATTTTAAGTGCGGTCACAGCAGGCTGATTCAGCTCACAGGTGCTGTCACTCGCTTTATGCACTGTGACATGTACAGAGTCCCAGATAAGGACAGTGGTCAGAGGCAGTCCTGACCAGTGCAGGCCAGGCAGGCCAGCAGTCCTGACCAGTGTCCCAGTCCGTGCTCTGAACCTACCTGCCGGTGACGAGAGGCCTCAGGCATTCAGGGCTTTCTGTGTGGAGACCACCTGAACTGGGCTGTCAGCTGGTGACAATATGACCCTGAAACCCTGCAAGTCCCCTGGAGGCCTTGGACAAGGGGATGCAGTGTAGGCCCCTCCCTGGGGGCAGCTCAGACCTTTCTGCCTTCTATCGAAACAGGTCAGACACACAAAGCTCAAAATCAGGGTTCTCTCACCCACTTTACGGTTCGGAGGGACCTCAGGACAGTGACCCCGCCAGACGTATAAGGAGAGGTAACCCACAGGAGGGTGGGCCACGCCGGGTCACCATCCGAGGGGCTTCTTGGAGTGTGAGACTTTCCTGTGACTGGCGAGGTCCCCTCACTTCCCGCTGTCCCCGTCACTGCCCGTCTTTGTGCTCTGCTCTCCTTCCTCTGCCCTCATGTTTGCTACTTGACTGGACGGGCACTTGTGACCTTGCATGGAATTCTGCAGCTGCCCTTGAGCCCTGTGCCAGGAGCTGTGCTGGTGTCAGAAGACAACAGGATGAACAGTAACTGCCAGACAGATTTCAGATGGACAGGTGATTCTTTAGAATCAGCGTGTCCCAGGAATTTCCAGGTATGTCCCAAAGGGGGCACACTGATACTAACATGGGCATTGTTTATCAGAAATTCAGGCGGAACTCACATCTTGCTTTTCTTTGTTAAATCTGACACCGCTGGGAACCAGGCAGGTTCTGTGCTTAGGGGCTACGGGTGTCAGGGACAGGGACACGGACACTCTTCATGCAGAATGCTACAGGAGGCCTCCCCCACACGCAGGCAGGACAAGTTTGGGGAAGGGACCATGGGGACTGTGAGGGTCACTGAATTGTCTGAAATTTATGCCACAGCTGAAAACAAGCACGACACGTTCCAGTCGGGCCCTGAGACGGGCAGAGGGCTGGGAGAGGGACCCCGAGCCCCAGGGAGACCCAGTCTGTGGTGGCACCCAGGGTTGGTGGGAATTTGGAACTGAGTGGATGTGGCCCTCAGAGAGAACTTCTACCTGAGGTGACCCCAAGGCTTCGGGTCCTTAACGGAGGCAGGCGCCCCTCTAGGAAGAGGGGTGCTGGTGCTGGATGTGGGTTTGAGTTGGACCCGTGATGTGTTAGCACGTTGGGGCCTGTAAGAGAAGGAACGGCGAGCGTGTGCGATGCCATGGGCTTTGTGTGGCTGCGGTGCAATGTGGGCAGGGAGCAGCCCTGAGCGCCGCCGGCAAAATGCTGTGGACAGGCCTGCGCTCACACGTCAGGACACCAGGAGAGAAGCCAGAGACGTCACACGGTGCCCAACTCTGCACGCAACATCCAGAACTGGCAAATCCAGACACACAGAGCAGATCAGTGGTCCCAACGGTGTGGGGGAGCTGGCTGAATGTGGGGTGCCTGCCAGTGGGCCTGGGGTTTCATTTTGGTGGGGAAAAAATGTTGTAAAATTGGTCACAACTCTGAGAATATTCTAGAAGCCACTGAGTTGCGTATGTCAAATGGACAAACTGCATGGTACACAGTCTTAACAAAGCTGTCAGAAATCAGACATGAAAATACTATGTTTAGTTTTATGTCACTGGTAGATTGAAGGGAAATGTATGTTCACAATGTCGATTTGGAAGGAATTTTCCAAAACCAGCTGAGGTCCCGCTGCCGCCTCTGTTCATGGCCTCTTGTGCTCCCCCAGGAGGAGAGTGAGGGGTGTGGTGACGAATCCTCACACAGCACCTCGGGCCTGTTTGTCTCACTCTGTGCTGCTTACATCCTCCCTTCCAGGAGTAACAAGAGCTGCTTTGTTTCATAAAGCTAAGAAAACCCTCACTGGGAGGAGTCAGCGCCCAAGGTCCCAGGGCACGGGACACAGCACAGGGCCTAGCTGCATTTATACGGATTGTAAAAACTGTGTGAGAACTGAAGCTCAGATGCAGGCATAGCTGTGCGATGGCTGTTTCCGGAACAGAGAGCTGCCAGCTCTGGTCCAGTGCCACCACTGATCGGTGGCCTCAGGCTCCATTTTCTCCCTCAGGACACAGAACGCCGTCAGCCGGGGTCACGCTTTGCAGGGAGCGACGAGCAAGTCACAGAAGTCTTGGAATTGCGGAATGAAAAAAATCTTGTCCGGAAAGGCCATTTTAGGCAAACAAGGATGGGGAAAGTTTCTAAAGCTGATGCCAAAAGCATGGCTGTTCTCAATAAAACCCCAAGTGTGTGCATCGGGGAGAAACCCTTCCGTCATCCGCTTGTAGCTGTGAACAAAACTCAGAATGTGGAAACTGCCTTGCTTCTCCAGGACGTGAAGCCTTATCCGCTGAAAGGACTACGGGTCACCAACAACATGAATGGTGACATATTCGCAAATGAAGTATTTCTACCAGCTTCCCCTTAACTGTTGACTCCCTAAGGTGGGGCAGAGCTGAAGGCAGAAGACCTTGGTTTGGAGCTCGAACTTTGGTTCTGCCCAGCCTCCATGTATGAAGCTAAAAAAGTCACTCACGTTCGACCCCAACTTTCTTCCTTCTGACTAGGAAAGCAGTGAGGGTCGTACCTGCTCTGTGTACTTCAGGGTGGTTCTGAGGGGCCAGTGAATGGTGCCTTTGAACATGGAGTTGGTGAGGCTCACGACCATAGGTGCTTTGTGCCCACAGCTGCTGCTGCTCAGGACAGAGGAGGTCACAGGGCACACGAGGTCAGAGGGCATGGGAGGTCACAGGGCACCACCGGTCTGCAGCACAGGGGCCCTGAAGGTAAGGGCCCCCATTCCCACCTTCAGCAGCGCTAGCAGATGCTGAGCTTGGGGCCTATTCCCACGGCTGACTCACAGCCACTGCTCTGCCTGGGGTCCTTTCGTTGTCGCTTACATCTGGGCCTTCTTCAATGTCTGAGATTTGTTTTAACCGAGTGAGCAGCTCTTCTCTTTATAAAAATTCCTGACAGTTGTCGGCTTATATTTAATGGCTAGTGTCGAGGTAACAGGAAAACATCCCTTCAATGGTTTCTCAAATGCTAACCTGTGTCAAGTTCCCCTGGGTGCTTGTGGGTGGTGTTGGTCCTGAGCCACATGCCCAGAGATGGACTGAGAGGTGGGGCCAGCCCCCACCCCACATTTTCATAAACATTCAGGCACGTTAGCGGCAGGCAGTCTGTGGGCCAGACACTGCAAGACATGCAGATGGATGTGTATGGAGGGCTGGGAGACCCGCGGAGGGGCCTCATAGACAATCCGGACTGCTGTCCATTCACCTCCACACAACACACACTCCTGGGGGCTGGGAGGCCCACACTGCCGGCTGGGCCCCGGCACAGCCATGCTTCCTGCAGGACTGGCCCGGGTGTGGAGCCCACAGCCTCTGTCCAGGGGTGGTCCCGTCTAGATGCCTCGGCACCACTTGTGCCGACAGCTGTGGGGCCCGGAGGGCAGGCGAGCCGGAGATGCTCTGTGCTCTTGGGGGCGGGGGGGTAGGACCAGGGCACTTCTCAGTGAGGCAACTGCCCTAATCGTTTGTACTGGGTCTCAGCCAATACTGACCGCAGCGTCCTGCCCAGAGAAGCGGAGGGACCAGGCAGGCGGCTTCCAAGAATCCTTGTCCTGGCCAGGCCCAGTCAGGAAGACGGGAAACGGCCGTCTCAGTGGGGGACACAGCACAGGAAGCTGGGCAGACCGTGTCTGCTCTCATCCTTGTCTGGGGGACGCGGCCACACACGAAGAACTTAATTCTTAATGCTGCCGTGCCCAGGGCGGTCGTGGTTTCCCCCTGGCCAGGATGTCAGGGTGGGGTGAATCAGGAAACAGGTTGCACAGTCCCCGAAAAGCCACTCATGCTGGAGCCGCGGAACAAACAAGGACAGAGTGACACTGCTGGCCAGTGACAGGCCAACCACTGAGGTTCATGGGTGACAGCAGACACGTCCCAGGCCCCATGTTACCGGAGCCTCGTGTGTCTGGTGAGCCTGTCACCACCAACCAACTGCCAGTTCGCCCACCCATTCTACTGCCGTTTACTGACCAACGAGCACGAGTGTCGGCACCAGGCACATGCAAAGATGAGCCACCTTCTCTGACGGCCAAGAAGAAAGCATCTAACCAGCGTCACCAATAGCTTTTTCTTTGACACATTAAAGTATGAATTAGATGACTTCACTCACCTGTCAAACGGGGGGCTCCCTCTGAGCTTCAGAGGTAAGGCCCTGATTTGTAGGGACGTTGCCCCGGCCCCTCACCCCGCACACTGGATGCTTTTCTCCCCAGGCTTACTCTGTTCTGGGCGCTCCGTGGTCCTGGAACTCTGAGGCCTGTTCTGTCCTTGGTGTCTGGCCCTCAGCTCCCTCCTTGCAGACTGCCACACAGCCAGCTCTCTGTATCCAGATGTCCCCTTCACACGGACACCTCCTGACCACACTATTTCAAACTGTGAGCTCTCGCCCCACGCCACCTTCCAGCCCCATGCACACCCTGCCTCTGCGGGGTTAGGGTTTACATGTGCAGTACCTACATGTGAGTGACCACGCAGTGACAGCAGGGTCCCCGTGTCCTGGAGAAACAGCCTGAGTCCACACAGCCACTGGCCATGTGTGCCCACAGCATCTGCTTGCCGCAGCGTGAGAACTTTTGGCCACGGGCTTTGATAAGACGTGTGCTCCTGCCTTCCTGGTCTGCTCACCTCAGCAGCACCCCTGCTTCTCTCTGCGCCCCACCATTGCCCTGCGCAACCACTCACTGGCACCATTCACTGGCTCTTCTCTCGAGGACTTCCCATCATAGGTCTCCGTTTGTGTCCACCGAAACAGGCAGTGTGCTGCCACAGCAACAAAACCGGCGGAATACTGGCTCCAGAGAACAAAAGGTTTGTTTTCACTCACTGCCACGTGTCCACTGAGACCCACCCGGGATGCTGATCTATTCTGTTTTCACTCCGGGACTCAGGCAGACAGAATTGTCCCCACCCAGAAATTATTGGTCACAAGGCGGAGGGAGCTGGAGTGCCGGAGGGTCTCACACTGGCCATTACCTGTTGGCCCTGGACATGCTACATATCACTGCCACTCTCTTACCGTGGCCACATGCCCACAGGCGGCCCCAGTCTGGTCACCAGGACTGTGGCAGGGAGTCCTGCCAACCGTTGCAGCACCTTGTGCCACAGCTGGGCTCGGCACCCGTACCCCTGCTCCTCCCATGTCCTGTCATCGAATTACATGCCAGTGTCACCCACGTCACACGCTTTGGGCTCATGCTCCCTGTGGAGATTTGACACACCCACCAAACCTCGTTCCATTCTCTCCCTTCCATCCGCAGGGTCCCACCCAACCGGTTCACCCCACGCCACCAATGCATTCCCCTATGCCACCTGCCTCTCCCGACACACTCAGCGTCCACCCAGTCAAATCGATCTAATCAGAAACCTGCTCATCCACTTGGAATTCCCCAGTGGCTCTGCATGACCTTCAGCAAAAAATCGGAAGAAAATATTAGCCCAACGCAAATCTGGAGTAGAAATGGCTTGTTAGCAAGGACTCCGCCCATTTCCTTGCTAGCCGACTCTGTGTCAGGGTGGCGGGGACATGCCTTCAGCCCTCAAGGGACTCAGGTGACAGGTGCTAGAAGAGGCCAGTGGAAGGCGGGCGAGCGCCTGCTGTGCACCGGAGCCAGGCCTGTGCCAGGAGATAAACCCCAGTCTGCCCTGGAAAAGCCACATTTCTGCAGTCATTTTCTCAGCTGAGACTTGAAATTAAACACCACTCTGGCCATTACACTTGTTTCCATCTTCGCTCCCTCATATTTTTTGGCTGTGGATCTTATAGCTTAAGTATTTGATTACCTAACTCCTATAAAGTAATAAGGGCTGCTACTTGAGAAGAAAGAGAATTCTTTAGCTGTGGCCATGTTTCGCAACACACACTGAATGTGCTGAACACCGAACAAAGCATGATGTAAACGTAAGGACCGACACGGTGAAACCCATGTCCTGCTGGGACTGGAGAGAACCCCTGGATGAGCACCGTGTGCACCTGCAGTGACAGGTGGTGTGCCCTGTGGGAGGTCGCAGAGGGCGGCCCCGTCACCTCGTCAGGTGTACTGCCATCCCCTGCATGACACGTACTGTGGGACAGTAAAACAGAATGCACACACGTGGCCCTAACACTTGAGGTCATAGCTTCACCAGGAAGTAGACAAAAACATGGGAGGCAAAAAATAAGAATTTCTGCACTAAACGTGTGGGAAAATGGAGAATTGTCCCGTGGTCAGAAGTCACCCTGTGATGAAACGGGCTCTGAGGGGTTGCCCAGGGCTGTTAGGCCAGGAGGACGCTGAAGGGTCCTTCCTGCTCACGTCGTGTGGGGAGCCTGAGACCACAGGACAGAGGGTCCTGAGACCGAAGTGCCATGTGACCAAGTCCGTGTTTCAGGGGGCCTCCTGAGTGGGCACAGCTGGGCTGACAGAGCAGACCCGGGGTCTGGGGGAGAAGCCACGGAGTGTCAGGCCAGTAGATGCACAAGGAAACAGCCCAGGAGACCATTCAGCGCTCACCAGAGTGGAAATCTGTCTTCACTTCACCAGCTGAGGGCGACGAGAAGCAGCAGACAAGGGTGTGTGTTGTGGGGAAGCTCCGACATGTGCTCTGGACTGGGGGCAGCTGGGATTGGCCAGAGGTGTGACAAGGGACCAGCCAGCAAGTGCACACGAGGGGACGTGCGGTTGGCGGTTTAATGTTTACAGCAAACTTTTACAGTATTCAGCCAGCAGGCACCAGTGGGAAAGTGCCACCGGACACCCCTAGAGGACGCATGCTGGACTCCCAGACTGCTTGTGGGCCACCGTCCCCTCTACCCAGTTCTGCATCTGCCCCGGGGGTGGGCGAGTCGCCCAGTCTGTAACCTCGGTACACTTCCAGCTCGTAACGCAACTTTTTAGTTTGCTTAGATTTGTTTATGTAGAAGCAGAAACACACGCTTCAGAACCAACAACAGATACTGACAAAGTGAGTACACAACCTCCTTCTGCTGGGGACCAGGACGCTGTCTCCCCTTCTGGAAGAGCCAGCGTGCTGTTGGGGCGTGACACAGGGACACAGAGGAGGAGGCAGAAGAACTGGTCCCCAAAGCCCAAGCAGACACTCAGGGGTCACTGGATCCCTACAGCTCCCAGAGAAAGATGCCCAACAGGACATCTGAAGAGGCTGTGGGTGGGACACAGCTGAGGTGGGTAGGAAGAGGGAAACTGAATCGTCTGCCCCGTGCCAGGGAAGGAAGGAAGGAGAACAGGCTCAGGAGGCTCAAAGCGCTGAAGGACGCAGGGGTCGATGGGCCAGCCCTGAGAGACGACTGACAAGCAGCTGAGTCCCCCCAGCCCCATGGGAAGCTCCTCTCTCCTCCCCCTTCCTTCCGGTCCCAGAACAGGAGCCAGCACTGGGGAGGCACTCTGTGAGAGACTGGGCCCCACACCCGGCCCTCCCTTCCCCTCTCAGCACCAACACTGCGTGCCTAGACTTACAGAAGGAAGAGGAGTGTTTGAATCTGGTAACAGGCAGAAGTTTGAGAAGAATCAAGGCTGCCTGGTCGGTGCTAAGTGCCTGTCCCTTACAGACAAGCCCGGGCAGCCTTAGCGTGCCCACCACTGCAGGGGTGCGAGGGTGGCTCCCAGCACACACAGCGAGAACGTATGAGATGTCTTCCTATTTCCATCCCCATTTCATGAGGCTTTTAAGTATCCCGAGACTAGAATCATGACCACATAAGTGGCTTCTGGGATGGCTTAATGCCTGGTGTGAAGGGCAGGAGACGTGTAGTTCCAACGCTGACAGCGGAGCCCTTCCTCACGGGGGATCGGGAATGTCAGTGGCTGTTTGGGCAGAAGGAGTGTCCAGACCAGGACACAGAGCAGAGTGGATGGGAGTCCATTCTGAGAGAAGATGGTAGAGTTTGGCAGCTAAGTTTCTTGGAAGGATACTTATAAACTCAGTTTATTATGAAACTAAAGCTAATGTCCGTGTGGAATCTAAATTTCTCTGTTTTAGATAAACTTGTCTGTTTTCAGAATGAAGCACAACTAATAACTAAATAAGTTGACTTCAGACAAATTTGGAGGAAATCAACCATGGTCATCCACTGAGAGAAAAATTATGACACTTTTGGCTCAAGCTTCCAGTAGAGAAAATCACACAGAGGCCGAATAACTTTCACAGTCTCGGTTTGAAGTCACGGACACACATCAGTGCTAATTTACATCACTTCATTCTCTTGGCGAAGCGATGATAACTGTCTCTGTTATGGGGAGAATCGTGTGCCCCCCCAGACGTGCTGGAGCCCCAGCCCCTCAGGATGTGTGTGAACTTCTTTGGAGAGACTGTCGCCGCAGCTGTAGTTGGTAGAGATGAGATCAGTAGGCGCCTTAATCCAGTATGGATGGTGTCTGTGTAAGATGAGAAGGTGATGGGAATATGGAGGCAGATATTGGAGGGACACGGTCACAGGCCCGGGAGCAGCTGGGCCACCAAAAGCTGGAAGAGGCAGGAAGGAGCGTAGCTTACAGGACCTGGAGGGAGCACGGCCTGCTGACACTTTGACTTTGCACTCTGGGCTCCAGAACTGTGAGAGGATGAAGCTCCATTGTTTTAAGCCTCAGTTTGCGGTGCTCTATTATGGCGGTATCTTCGTGTGGGCTGCTGTAACAGAATGCCACAGGCCGGGGGCTTAAGGACAACAGACATTTACTTCTCACAGTGTGAAGACTGGGAAGTCCAAGGTCAAATCCAAGAAAGCCGTCTTCTCGCTGTGTCCTCACGTGGCAGCAGGGACAGTGGCCTCTCGGGGTCTTTCCTTACAGGGCACTAATCCCATCACGAGGACCCCACCACCTCCCACAAATCCCACCTCCTAATACCGTCACTGGAGTCAGAATTCAACTATGAATTTTGGGGAGACATGTACATTCAGTCTCTAGGAAGCAGCCCCTAGGGAACTATACAGATGCTATCCCCCCAAATAGACATAGTGATGTTGGAGGTGGAAGTGGTTTCAGAGGCTTCTAGATTAGTAATAGATCGAGTGCTTGTTCCTTTCACTCCACCAAGGAACAGGGGTCCCCTGTAGTAACAACAGACCCCACCACTCCCAGGGACATGTATTTCTACAGGTGTTCTACTGTGTGTCTCACTTAGAATGAGCCTTCGGCACACAAAATGTGCACATACTCCTTGGAATACATTTCATTTCTGTAGCTTTAAAACACACATGAAATTATAATTCCACTAACAGCTGAGAAGCCTAATAAAGCTGCTGAGCATAAATGTATTACTCTGGTAACTTTACAACACAAGGATGATTTGCTTTAAAATAAAGTATTAGTACCGGGAAAACAGTACTTATGGGTTACTAGGGGGGCTTAGAAGACAATGAAACTGATTTTTCATATCTTTTCTTATTTTAACACCAATGTATGCTTTTGGAAAAAATTAGAAAATATTTAAAAGAAAATAAAATTCAGCCACCCAGAGATAACCATTCTTAATATTTGGGTGCCTTCCTGTATTTGTTTTCTACTGCTGTGTATGATGGTTAATCTTATGTGAACTTGGCTAGACTACGGTGCTCAGGTATTTGTCAAACAAACAACAGTAAATGGTGCCGTAAGGTATCACTTTCAGGTGTATATTAATTAGTCCACATTTGTATTGGTGGACTTTGAGTAAAGCAGATCTCCCTCCATATTATAGGTGGGCCTCATCCGCTCCGTTGAAGGTCTTAGGAGTAAAGACTGACTTCCTTGAGGAACAGAGATTCTGCCTGCAGACTGGCTGTGGACATGAGCTGCCGTATCAACTCTGCTTTGCTATCGGTCCTGCAGAATCCAGACGTGTAGCTCCACAAACGCGTGAGCCAAGTCCTTCAGATAAATCTTTTCTCCTATGGCCATATAGGAGAGAAGATTTAGTTTTGACTGTGTGAAGGGTCAGTGCCTCTGACCCTGGTGATCAAGGGTCAACTGTATATATGCAGACGCACACACACCCACACCCACACCCTATTTCTCGGCAGAACCCTGGCTATATGGTGCACATGGCATAAGAGGTGACCACAAAGTCCGCAGCTTACAGCGGCACCCGTGTTAGCTCACATTAGAACTGGAGGGTCACAGGTGTGGTCTGGCGTGACCAGTTCCTGTTCGTGGCAGACCGATATCATGATGACAGCAAACTAAACTCACATCCACTCCCATGCTCATGCAGGAGTTGGCAGGATCCAGTCCCTTATGGCTGTGGGACGGAGGTTCCCTTTCCTCACTCGATGTTGGCCGGCGTTTCTCAGCTCCCAGAAGCCCCGTTCAGGTCCTTTCCGTGGGGACTGTCCATCTTCGAGCCCATCAAATCCTCTTCCTGAGTCAAGCTCTGCTTCCCCTTCTGACCCCAGCGGGAGTTAACTCTGCTCCGAGTCTCTGCTCCGAGAGCTCATGTGACTAGGTCAGGCCCCCCCAGGATTCAATGTAACGTGACTGCGGGAGGGGTGTCACAACATATTTATTGGAGGGAAGGGAATTACTAAGGAGAGGGCATCAGAGGTCATCTTAGAATTCTGCCCACCTCGCAACTTTCCCAGCTTTGCACGAATATTCCAATGCTGAGCTCTCATGGTAGACAGAAACTATTTTATAAATGTAATAATGTAACCATATTTTACTATGCAAATTCTTTGTAAATTTTTTTGTTTAAAAAGACAGATTTTTTTAAAAAAAAAGATTTTAGGGAACAGTGTGTACTTCTAGGACTTTTTTCCAAGTAAAGTTGTTGTCCTTTCAATCTTAGTTTTGGAGGGTGCCGTTCAGCTTCCTGTTGTTGTCCTTTCAGTCTTAGTTGTGGAGGGCGCAGCTCAGCACCAGGTCCAGTTGCTGTTGCTAGTTGTAGGGGGCGCAGCCCACCATCCCTTGCGGGAGTCGAACCAGCAACCTTGTGGTTGAGAGGACGCGCTCCAGCCAACTGAGCCATCCGGGAGCTCAGCAGCAGATCAGCTCAAGGTGCTGTGTTCAATTTTAGTTGCAGGGGGCAGAGCCCACCACCCCTTGCGGGACTCAAGGAATCGAACTGGCAGCCTTGTGGTTGAGAGCCCAATGGCCCATGTGGGAATCGAACTGGCAGCCTTTGGAGTTAGGAGCAGGGAGCTCTAACCGTCTGAGCCACAAGGCTGGCCCGTAAACATTTTTATTTTGATAAATGAATACATCACCTACTATATTAACAAGTATTTAGTGTTTCTAATTCTTTACTACAAACAATAGTGAAGAATTGAAAACTTCTAAGAGTTCTATTTTTCTTCTTGGTTAAAGTTTTTACTGAAATCTGGCTACTTCCTTAGGATTCCAGAAGTGGAATTAATATGTTTTTGATACATTTCACCAAATTTCTCAACAAGAGATTTTAAAAACATTTTTATCTTAATGAAAATGGTTATTTCAAAAGCAATTTAGTTCAGCAAAACCTCACTCTTTTCTGTGTGAGAATGATTTCTGTAATTTTTAATTAACTATTGAGTTTTAGGTGCCTAGTTAACGTCCTGGCAATCTGTGAATTTATTTATTCATTACATTAACTGACAATTATCTTACTTAAACTCTCTGTCCATAAAGTCCTTAACATGTATTTACTGGGAGAATAAATAAATGAACTCTGGCCCGTGCAGGGCTCTCCAGCGTCACCCGACACCCCCCCCACACTGACAGGCTGCTGCAGCCGGTTATTTCCCCTGCCGAGCCGCTCTACGACAGTTTTCGGAGCACTGTGTTTCCTGAAGCAAGCTGAGTGGTGTCTAGAGGTGAGTGGGTTGGCGAGGCGTCTCTGCCAGCACTGGGAGGCGGCCACCATGACCCACGTTAGATTCGTAAGCTGCTCCTCAGTGGCCAGTCACATGTTCAGGGAGACGAACAACGGGACAGTCTCAGCGGAATCCTTACAGACGCCTGCTGAATCTGTCATGCATACAGTGGGATTGCTCCCCAAAGGGTCTCCTGGGTCCCTGCCTTCTGTCCAGATGGTGCACCTTTGATGAGACGCTTTCAGCTACTTGGGAGTCCAGGCGGTTGGGCTCATCAGAGCTGCAGACATACACACTTGGGGCTGCCAACAGCGTCACCAAAACCATACAGAACTGCCCCCCGGGGGCCTCCAGCTGACGTGAGAGATTTGGTCACCAGCCCAGAGGTGGCAGTGGGAACCCATGTACGGGGACACCGTCTCCATGGAAGCATATGGCTGCCTGTACCTGAGTAATGCACATTTAAGGCATGTGATAAATTCAAGGAGGCTAGCATTCCGGTCCTCTTTTGACTAATATAAGAGATTAAGGAATTGGGGTACTGAATCAGTTTTACACACATCTTTTAAATTGATGATCTTTATTTTTAGAATCCTTAACAACGATTATTTTACTGGTGCCCTCCCCTGTGTAGTAATTCACTTCTTACGTTGATTAGTGACAATCCCTGAAGGTAGTTTTACTTGCTCAGTGTGTCTGCAGCACAGTGATATGCTGTATAGTGAAGACGTGGTGGCAATGGTAAATACAGCACATCTTGGCCGCAGAGGGTGTGCAGGCTCCTGGGGAAAGCAAGCGAGTGTGTGGCAGAGGTCAGCAGAGCACATCAGGAAGAAAGCCGAAGGGAAACTGCACTGCAGGTGGGCTCCCAGAGGGAGGTGGCTGGCTGGGTACTGAAGCACAAGCATGAGACCGGGCGTATTGGAGAGGGCGGTGTGTGCAGGAAACGGCAAGGAGTTCAGCAGGGTTGGGTGCAGACCTCAAGTCTGGGGAACTGCATCACCCTGGTCCCCTGGACCCTGTGCCTGTTGCTCTCAGGAGAAGCACTTTTGCTGGCATGCGATCAAAACAACTATTTTCATTTCAAGCCCGTAGTCACTTCGGTGACCTTCAGAACCTCATTTCTCTCAGTCAAGGGTTGGTTCCGTAACACAGGCATGGTTCTAACTTCCTGGAGGAAACAACTGAGCTTCTGTGATGTCATTTAAAATGAGAATAAATGAAATTACACTGCAATCTATAAAATTCCACACAAGTGTAAGATGTTCTAAGATGCTAAAGAGGCTATAACAGTAACTTAATTGATGTACCGCTAACATAATTTGTTTTTTAACAGAAACTTGAATGCATTAACGCTAAAGAGTGACTTAGATGGGAGTTTTGTGGACTTTGCACAAGAACAGAGCCTCCCATGGGCATGGCTGTCAGGCCAGGAGGTTCGGGAGAAAAGAGTAATAATGTGCACATGTATAAGTGGAATTTAGCATAGCCCCAACTTTGTTGATGACGCAGTGATAAATTACGAAATAACAAGAATGCCCGGCTGCTGGAGATCTCTGCAGATAAAGTGGACAGCAGTGGGGGTGTGGAGGCCAGCAGTAAGGCAGCGTACTTCATTTCTGCGCCTCCGATTGTTCAGGCTTGAGTGGAGGCATGTGTTCTGGTGTTGGAAACCATGTGGGGACTCCAGCTTGACTTTCATGCTTGGACACTGAGGGTTGTCAATATTTAGATTACGCTATTAAGTGGCCTGGCCTCCTCATCACTGTTGGGCTTTTGAGGGAACGCTTACTGTGTTTACTACGTGGGTTTTAAGACTCTCAACCAACACCATCTTCCGAACACTGTCAGTGCTGGTGGTGAGCTCAAGGTCACGGGCCAGCCCCTGAGAGGAGCAGGAGAGGAGGAGGGGACGAGGAGGGGACAGGAGGGGATGAGAGGCAGTCTAACGCTGAGGGAGGATGTAACTGCCAATCTGTGAGCAGAACACAGGGCTGGGGAGACAGGATGCCAGGGAGTGAGCCCATGGGGGTGACCTTGAAAATAAAATGCATAATTCTTACAAATACCTGATTCCTGCTCATGGCTGAAATGCTGTTTGCTTTCCTTTTTCATGGTCTGTGTTTAGCGTGTACGATCACGGAATGAGCACAATAATCCATAATCAGAGGTGACGTTAGTGGCCACCAACCAGGGGCTCAGAAGCCAAAACCAATGGGGGGGGGCGGGCATCAGTGGCTTGTGAGCCCCAACCTGCTAAACGCAGCTGTTGCCCTGGCGGTTTCGGGTAGTTGGTAGTTCTCACGTGTGTCTCCGAGCGCCCTGAATAAAAGGTGGGGAGGCTGAGGTCTGGCCCAGCCCGTGACTGCGGGGCCGGTGGCTCAGGTGCCGGGCTCTGGCTCCCACTGCTGCTCCGTCCCATGGTGCCTGCTCCCCAGGCTCTTCCCTCACACAGCTGCTCCCCATTTCCTTCTGACGAGTGTGTGACCTTCGGCAGGGCGGCGCTTTGGCGCGTTTTGTAACCAGCTTTCCCTGAGCACATCGGATACATGGATGCATTGACAGACAGGGCTCTTTGCCTCACCCCACTTCCCGTCTGGCATTCCCAAAACAATCTCTGCAGAGTTTAACTGACCTCGGTAATAAAGACGTGGTTCATGTTTGTTAAATGTAAGATCTGGCTGCGATTGAAAACTTTCATGTTTCATCCGTGCAGTGGTGACACACATGGCGGACGTACCAGAAAAGGCCCAGCGGTGTTTGGCTCATCACTGCGTGTGCCAAGCGCCTTTGGCATTGTCACCGTGTGACGAGTGTCACAGTGAGCAGCTGTGTTTGTGACATCAGCAAAGCACCACGTGGCCGCCTCACCTCACCCTGTCGGTGACCTTCACGCAGGACAAGTGACGCTCAAAGCCCAAGAACGAGGCAGCCCTTCCCACGGTCGCCTAGCTTAGGTGCTAGGACCAGATATGCCACCGGTGTGACTGCTGTGGCTGGGTCATGCTGCCACAGTCACACGAATAGCCCATTTCCCAGTTTGCTCTGTATTTTGGAAATTAGTGAAACTTATCAATAATGTACCTAAATATACAAAGCATGTGCTATTGTATTTGTAAAACTAACCCATTTCCTGCCTTCACCTGCAAATAAACTGTTGCCTGCAAATGCACTTAGGAAGTTATAGTGAAAAATCCTATTATGATTGACACATACACATATTCACAAATACGCGCCTGGTGAAAATAACTGCAAGGACCTGAGAAGACTCTGATGAATCCCACTGGCCATGAGCGTTGCTTTAAAATTAATACTTGACATAGAAATCGCCCCAGTCTATTTTCTTAATTACTATGTAATAAGTAGATAACCAAAGCCCTAATTTTTAAGAAAGAACTTGAAAATCGATGGCCATAAAATCTAACATTTTCAACCCAGAAAGCTGTCTAAGTTGACGACAGCTGGCCTGTGTGTGGCTAGATAGTTCTGAAGAGAGAAGCGCCCGAGACAGTGAAGATGCATTTGTGAGAAGTGGGTGCGCCTTACGTTTGGAGGTCTCCCAGAGGCCGCGGGCCTGTGGACGAGAGCAACGGCTCTGGCCGCATGGCCACCGTGGGTGCCGTCTTGGGGCTGGAGTCCGACTCTCCGCTCTCCTCATCACCCATGGCTTTGATGTAGCTCCCACTTCTCATTCTTCTGCAGGGGATCTCGTCGTCCTTGCCGCCGGTGGGGTACCCTCCCCATTCGTCCGGAGGCACCTGGGACAGAACAGACACATGTGCATCAATCTTGTCACGGACAGTCCTGTCACGGCTCTTTCTGGGGAACACATTCTCTCCCATCCTTAAGGCACAGCTCCTTACGGCCGGTTAGCATTCCACGTCACGTGATACATTGGTGGCTCACAGTGCTCTGTCATCGAGAGCCTGACAGGACAGGAATATAAAATTACTGTATTCTTCCCATTATAAAAGTGATGATCGTTACGGGAAAAGTGAGAAAACGTTAGTAAGGTAGAATGAGAGAAAAACCCACTTGTAATCTCAGCACCTAGAAAAAAACCACTGCTAACAATCAGATTTATTTCCTTCTGGCGGCAAAGGAATTAAAACGAGAAAATTGGGGAAAAAAGGTTACCCAGTGTGCTGGTGCTGGTGGAGGGGGAAGGGAGAGGGAGGAGGGTCAGGGGGAAGGGGGAAGGGGAGGGAGAAGAGGGAGAAAGAAGAGGCGGGACAGGAGGGGGCGGAGGGGAGGGAGGACGGTAGGGGGGAGGGGAGGGGAGGGGAGGGTGGGGGGAGGGGAGGGGAGGGAAGGGTGGGGGGAGGGGAGGGAGGACGGCAGGGGGAGGGGAGGGGAGGGCGGGGGTGGGGGAGGGGAGGGAAGGGTGGGGGGGAGGGGAGGGAGGACGGCAGGGGGAGGGGAGGGAAGGAGAGAGGGGAGGGGAGGGAAGGGTAGGGCGGAGGGGAGGCCAGGGCAGGGGGAGGGGAGGGAAGGGGAGAGGGGAGGGGAGGAAAGGTGGGGGGAGGGGAGGGCAGGGCAGGGGGAGGGCAGACGGCGGGGTGGGGGGTGGGGTGGGGTGGGGGGGGAGGGGAGAGGAGGGAAGGGCAGGAGGGGCCAGAAGAGAAAGAGGCGGCGCCCACGCCCACGTACAAGCGTGCTGATAACCGAGGAGTTTTGACTCTGGAAGCTGTTCCACGGGACCTGCAAAGGCCCTGCGTGCCGGGGCAAGGATGCTGCACGCAGTCCCGTCGCACGCGGCTGGGTTCAGCACGTTCCGGAACCACAATCCGTCACGTACATTGCCAGCAGAGCCCGTCACGGAATGCCCGCTCACGGCTTTTGCGCCAAGGTTCCCGTCTGAGAGCAGGTCGGGACCACGTTTCCTGCGCGGGGCGCCCTCCCTCGGGCGCCTCCGCTTTGCGCGGCCACGCAGGGCTCTGGACACGTCGGCGGCAGGTCAGGCTCAGACTGACCACGGAGGGAGGACGCCCGAGGGGCGCGCGGCACGCCCGCCGGGTCACCGCAGATGGGGACCTGGGAGCCAGGGCAGCGCGTGCGGAGCAGGTGGCGGCGCTGCGCGTCTGGGAGGCTTCGCGCGGCCCAGCACTGCGCCCTCCCCTCCGCAGCCCTGCGCCTTCCTGCCTTGTCCCTGCTGTCGGGCAGCTGCGACCCGACCGCCTGCAAGACAGGCGGCGCCTTCATTCACGTCTGTAAACTACAGGGTGTGACACCAGGGGGGGGGGGAGGGCAGGCACCCCAGGGGCGCCCCTCAGGCCCGGAGGTGATGACTGAACAGACCGTGTGTGTGTCTATCTGTCCTGCTGTGTGTACGTGGTGTCACGTGTCTGCCGTGTGTGTGGTATACATGTCGTATGTGTGCGTGTCTGCCTCTATTGTGTACGCACGTCTGTATGTCACGTGTGTGTGCGTGCCTGCGTGTCATGTGTGTATCTGTATGTGTGCATGTGTGTGCATGTCTGAGGTGTTTGTGTATCTATCGTGTGTATGTCGTGTCTGCACACACGTGTCATATCTCATGCATGTGTCTGCACACACGTGTGTCATATCTCATGTATGTCGTATCTGCATGTGCCTGTCGTGTCTGTGATGTGTGTGCATGTCTGTATGTCACGTGTGTGCGCGCGTGCCTGCGCGTCATGTGTCTGTCTGTATGTGTGCATGTGTGTGCATGTCTGAGGTGTGTTTGTGTATCTATCGTCTGTATGTCGTGTCTGCACACACGTGTCATATCTCATGCATGTCGTGTCTGCACACACGTGTGTCATATCTCATGTATGTCGTGTCTGCACACACGTGTGTCATATCTCATGTATGTCGTGTCTGCACACACGTGTCATATCTCATGTATGTCGTGTCTGCACACACGTGTGTCATATCTCATGCATGCCGTATCTGCATGTGCCTGTCGTGTCCGTGATGTGTGTGCATGTCTGTCGTATCTGTGTGTCGTGTGTGTGTTGTGTCTGTCATGTCTCTGTATCTGTCATGTGTCTGCGTGTTTCTGCATTGGTCTGCGTGTGTGCACATCTGTGTAGGAGCACGTGCATGTAGGTGCCCCGAAAGCACACGGAAACACCAGTCTCGCAGTGTCGCAGGTCCGACGCCGAGACGAAGACAGGCTTGCACAGAACATCAAGTCCCAGGTTTTCCTGCAGCTCTGACGCCAGGAGCTGCGTGCTGGGGTCTCACCCACCCAGGCCCCTCGCCGGGGCAGAGGTTGGGTGGCGGCACTGACAGCCTGTTCAGCGGGGCGTTTCTAGTCTCCGTGGGGCAGGGCGCTGTGTGCAGTGTCCATGCGGGCATCCAGGGGCAACATGAAGGGCAGGCGCAGTCGTGCAGACTTTGGGCAGAGCGGCTGGAGACGCAGAGGGATGTGATAAACTTCCATGAGGACAGCGGCCTCCTCCTGCAAGAAATCCGCGACCGAGGAGTAGCCACGAATTTGCCCTAGTGGAGCTGCGGCTTCATGGCAGGCGTCATTTCCTGAGTGAGTTTTTGGGTGCTGGCAAGTGACTACGGAACAGTGAACTTACTGGTTTAACTGCTCTTGTCCAAATGTCTTCTCACCCAAAGGCGGTTTCTACAACTGGATAAAACCCCAGGACGGACAAAGACGTGGGAGACGGCCCTTCCACACCATTTCACACCTGGGTGACAAGGGCGCACTCTTTACGGCACCGTATCAGACTGCTCACGCCCTTCTACCAAGGTGTCCTCGGTAGGACTTGGTGCCAGGGACCCTGAATGACTCATTAGGGTAACAGGACACCATAGCATGTCACAGGGGACAGGGTGAACCATTTGTTACAGCCCCAGAACAGTGGGTACTGTCAGGCCCAGATGAGGGTGCACAAGACACACTCATGCACGGAAAGGTGTCCGTGAGGGGGGCGATCTGTACAGTGAGTATGAACTTGATTTAATACCTAATAATTTAAAAGCAGTTATGCCTGCGTTACGCATAGAAACAGCCGGAAGTGTGGGGTCATCACAGGAGACAGTGTTTTGGGCTCCTCAATCATTTTTCTTTATACTTAAATTATGTAAATTTTATACATGGACCATGTGTCACTACTGTAACAAGAAATAAACTTATTTTTAAGAAACATCAGTTCTTGACAATATATTTCAGTCGAGGAGACACAGAATCAAGTGAGTTACAGTTTACTAGGGCGAAGGGAGAAGTGCATAGGGGACTGCAGGGGCGGTGGAACTGTCTCAACACGGGGTGATCTGGGAAGGCTTCCCGGGGGCGAGCCTCCAGCGATTCCAGCATGAGCAGCGGAAGGCACAGGCCCCAGCAAGGGCTCTGGTTCCCATCCCTGCGCTCAGAAGAGGGAGAGCTGTGCAGAGTGTCCCAGGGTGGGAGGCTGGGACAGATGGCGGGGGGCCATATGCCATGAAAGAGACATTCCCGCTGGCAGCTTTAGGGATTTTTGTGAATTAAAAACATGTTTCCGTAAAAAAAGTGAGGATTTTTTCCCAGCAGCCTGTGAATTAACTAACTCATGAGACCGGCTTGTATTTTTCCGCTTCTGATTTAAGAAACCAATTTTGCAGTCTCTGACAGGAAACTCCAGTACAGACGGAGTGCCGACCAGAGTTAAGTGCAGACTCGGAACAGATTCCAGGGCGTATGTCCAGACTGCCGAAGGACCAGAGGGTGCTGCTGAAAGGCCACTGCGTGCAGAAGACAAGCCCTTCTGTGGCTCTCGAGTCCCCGGCAGCACGTCCAGCCTATGGTCTTTGCTGCGTTTCCTGCTAATTACCTCATTAATTACCTGCTTGCACAGTGATGAGTGACAGCCACAATTCCAAAGCGCCACTTTGCCACGGTGGACAGAGTGTACACTTTGCAGGTCCTGCTTCTCACGTAGGGACACCTCTGCACGGCACATAAAAGGCCCCTTCCCCTCTCCCACCTTTCCTTCCTCTCCCCTCCCTACCTCCCCAGCAGCAGGCACAGGGCAAAGGGCCAGGGTTTTGTAATAATATTCTTTCAAGTGTTGAAACCAAGGAAGAAAAAATAAAACCAAACGCTGTGCTTCCCCAGGGAAATGTCTTCTTCACTCATTCAACATGTTCTGTTTAAAATGCACACCGGGGATGCCCATCAGTGGGGATACGCCCGAGAGCAAGGCAGCTGGGCTTCTGGACTGTGGAGTTTTACAGGGAGGGGGCCACGCGGTGCCATTCAGGCATTCACCTGGACACGGTGCTTGTCACGTTCGGGGCACAGCAGCCTGCCTGGGTGGGGGTGGGCAGAGGCCAGCCCGGGGAACGAATGCAGGAGCAGCCCCAGCCAGGGGACTGCTCTGTCCTGTGTGACGTGGGTTCTGAATGTCCATCTGCTTTCCGCCTATAATGACCCGAGCCTTGAACTAACTCTGTTTTCTATGTAAACCAAGGTGTTTTTTCCGCGCTTTTAATGAATGACAAATTTTTCAGGAATGTGGCTAATCATGTTCATGAAGGGAAGGGAGGACTCTGCCTGGTTTGGCACTTTACTGAGAACTATCTATGATTTCCAAAAGTCCACGGTGACACACGGGCCACTCGGACGCTCACCATCAGTCTAACTGGTGGCCACGTCACCCGGGAAAGCTCCCCCGTATATCTGTGCACGTGTCACTGGGTCCAGGCCATTTCATATGCCAACTCATGCTCTCAGTCAAAACTGACCATTCCTTTCACATTACAGAAGGAAACACACACACACATATATTCAAAGCTGTGTGTAGGTCGGTTACACGTGACCCCATCAACATAGTCAAGGAGACACTGCAGTGTGTGCCAGGAACGGGACACTCGGCTCGGCACGTTTCCGGGCCACTGTATGACCAGGAGAGTTGCTGAAGCAATTACATGGATATGTCACCTGGTGAGGCCTCCTGCAAATCTCGCAGAGCTGGACACTTCTGAGCTGAGCCTGAGCAGCTGGACAGCAGGTGGCAGTGGAGGTGGGACGAGGTGCAGGAAGAAGCTGTGCTGGCCACCTCCTCTAAGCCTCCCGCTCTCTCTTCCCAGCTGGAGTGGCTTCTGCCCCTGGGCCTTTGGCAACATCTAGGGACAGGTCTGGATACGGCATTCCTCCTTGCAGCTGGGGGGTGCGGCCCGGGATGCTGCTCAACGCCCCCCACAGGACAGCCCCAGGGTCCGCTGTCCACCCCGTGTCCGTGGTGCTGAGAACCGCGGCTCCCGGCTGTCACTGTCCCCGCCAGCGTGTGCACACCACAGCAGACAGCTCCCTGCTGCTGACGCCCAGGTCAGCTCTGAGGTCCCGGGCCTCAGCCCCTGCTGGGGGCATTCTCTTTGTGTCATTATCGCTGTGTTTTGGTTTTTCCTCTAAGCCACTGTTCGGTTCCTGAGGTCATTTTCCTAAGGCCACACCTGCTTCCACTCCACTCGTTAAAACCCATGACAGCCAGTGCGGCAGAAGCACAGGACCTGGACATGTGGGTCACCGGCCGGCCCCCAGCACAGCCTCTGGCCCAGCCTGCAAGCACACTGCTCCCGTGGCGGGGTCTGCCCCCAGCCACCCAGTGACACACACTGTGGGAAACACAGAGGCCCAGGGGACCTGGCCGGGAGCGGGGAGCAGCCAGGCAGGGCTGTCTACTGCCCCGCGCAAGGATGAGGACGCCGTGCCGGCTGCCCTTGCGACTAGGCAGGCTGGGTCACACGAGGACCACGTGAGGGTGGGGCGAGCACACAGGGACACTGCTGTTTGGAGGAGGGCCGCTTCTGAGAAGCCAGGGGTCCCAGCCCCTCACTCCATCACAGCCGGTTTAGGATTCCCTGCCCTGAACACCCACCCTGAGCGTTTCAGTCACACGAGACCGGATCACTCCTAACCGTGTCACTTGGGCAGGAGGCAGTACTGACCCATGCGGCCTTACAGGTTGGCACAGTGATTGATGGTTTTCAAAGTGCTTTTACTACTGTCTGGAATCTAACCACAAACCGTGAGGAGACGAGATCACAGAGGGAGAAGCTGGACCAGACACAGGGCTGGCAAGTCCTCAGAACCCATCGTGGTGCCACGAGAATTTACTAAAACAAACGTTTTCTGAATGCCTGTCACGGGTCCCAGACTACACCTGGTGCTAAACATGACACACTGGAAACGCTGCAGCACGCTGGTGACTATCCTGTGAGCTGGTCACTGTCCCTGTGTGCTGGTGACTGTCTCCATGTGCTGTCACTGTCCCATGTGCCAGCCACGCTCCCTCGGTCACATCCTCCCCCTCCATTCTCCTGTCTTCTCAGTCCTGCTCCTGCCCTGACACTGAGGGAAACGGTATCGTCCCTCACCATCTGGTTTGGCTGGACTTGGCCGACGGGTAGACCGAGAGCAGGTGTGCAGCTGTGCTCTCCCCTGCTCTGGGTCTGTACCTGGCAGGAGCTGCGTTAGCCAGGACTGGCCTCCTGAAGGCCCCCTCCAGGCCCTCGTGCTGCAGTAGGCCTGGCGCGGTCCCGGCCACCGTCACTGCCCTCATCTGGGATAGCTCCTTTGTGAACCGCTGTCAGGGAAACCCTCTGTAGGGGATGCCGGTGTCTCCAGGATTGCAGTTACTGTCATGAAAGACACTGGACAGAGCAAGGAAATGTGACTACGCCACTGAGATGGCAAGGTGCTGCACAGCACGTGGGGATCTCACATTCCGACGAAATGGGCCAAGATGTGCACAAACAAATGCTGCAAATAGCAGATGATGAGAAGTGCCTGGAGTGGGACCAGTGGTTTCCATGTGGCCTCGAGGGGGCGAGAGACGGATTGACAGCGGCGTGTCCACGGGGACTCGCCAACCTGAGCGTGTGCTGGAAGTAACTGGCCCCCAGAAAGACCAGGGTCATCTGCAGGTGGCCATGATGCCAAAGCGTTCCCAGTGGTGACACGTCACCGGCGAAAGCCACGGGGCTCCGGAGGCTGTCATTGGTAGATGAGTGGCATCATGTGGTCCCAGATTCCAAGCCCACAGACACAGATCCTGAGGTGACTGCAGACGTCCTGGGTGTGTCACCGGGACCCTGGGAGCCTCTCTGTGAATGTCCCAGCACACAGTTGAGACAGACCAGGAACCACAAAGGGTTGACCTTCATGGCCTTGTCAGGGTTGTAAGTTCATGTCCAAAATGGTTACAAAGGGGTTTCAGATATGCTTCCTGGGTTTGCTATTTCACTGTTGGTTTGCAAATCACACGCACGCCTGAGAGCGACAACGACCTAAGTTCTTTAGGGATCCCTGGCCCAGGTTCTGAGAACAGAAGCCACTGAGACACCACCTTCCTTTGAAACGGAAGATGTGCCCTTGGTTCAGAGTAAAGTGAGGTGGCCGGGGCCTTTCGCTATGAAGCACTGTAGCCTCTAACCAAGGGCGTGAGCCTGACGCGACTACGTTCCTCCCTTTTTGCCTCTGAAACTATTAACAGGGCAAGTTTTCTGAGAAGCCTGTCAGGACTCTTGGTTTCTGGTCCTCAAAGCCCCGATTCCTGACATCCTCAAGGTGCAGGAATGCTGGGAGCAGAGGGGCTAGGCGTGCTGTCACCTGGGTCTAAAGCCACCCAGCCGCCTCTGCACCTGGAAAGACATTCTTTTGCTGAGCTGACGCATGGGCAGCTTCTTTTCCTTGCTTCCAGTGTCCTCCAGGGCAAAGGGGCAAAGGGACTTGCTCACCCCTCCATCTGGATGCTGGCTACCTGTCAGCTCCTGCCACACGCAGAGGTCACGCAGTGACAAGGGCGCCTTCCAGGCCTAGACGTTGTCGGGACACGAACCATGGACAGCAGAACAGACCAGTGAGGCTGGCATGGAGGTTGTGCTGAGGGTCTGAGGGGGCTATGGGGGGGTGTGAAGGCGGGACAGCGTGGGGTGGCCCGGGGATAGGACGCAGACATGGTCAAACATCTTCAAAGAGACTCACAGCCCTCAACTCTGAGCTGACATTCAGCGATGCCATGGGTCGTGTGCAGGACACGGCCAGAGCCCGTGTAAGAGCTTCTCGTGGGTACAGTGACAGGAGCCTGGCCCTCCCGTAAAAGAGGGATGGTTTTTCTAAACCACATCACGTGACCAGCTAAACACGTGACTGGGAAATGTGACACTTGTGAATGAGTGTATTTCTCGTGGGTACTGGCTACTTCATGGGCTTCGTACTTGCACGTTCTCCCTTGGAGGCAGGGCTCTCAGCCCCCAGAGAGTTTCAAGTCTTTTTAGTGAGCAGCTGCCAAGCAGGCTCACGACCGGCTCTCAGGCCTCTGGAGCGTCGGCTCAGAAGGCGTTTCACGTGGGAAGTTCTCATCATGTGGAGGACTCGTGCCCGTCCCCTTTCCTCTCCTCCCACAGGGTCCCAAGGATGCGCTTTGGCTGCAAACTGTCAGACCTGAGGCTGCCTGTGGCCAGTGGCATGGATGGAGAAAGCGGGGTGACAGCAGCACCCCGGTGCTCACAGAACGGACCCTGTGGGTCTGTACCACAGGTCGGGAACTGACCAAGAAAGGCAGGCATGTGACAAGTGCAGGGAACAGGATGCAGAGGGGACAGGAGTGGGGGAGGGGTGTTGTCCCAAGTTGGATGCCGCTGCGGGCATCTCTATAGGAGGACAATCGCCAATGTCCCACGTCCCCACAGCTGCCCCCTCCCGCCACCCCCAGGCTGGAGCAGCCACGTCCTACCTTCCTGTCCCCAGACTCACTGCAGCAGGTGACACGTGGGGCCATTTGCTCCCTGAGCTCAACTGCATCTCAGCCACCCAATCAGACTGACATGCACTGAAAGGCTGACCTTCTGTGCTTTGTCTGCTGACGAGAAAATGTGAACACAACAGCTTTTTTGAAGAACAAATGGATCTGCATTTTCTTCCAATCCTATTGTCTGCTCTGACCTACTTAAAACTATAAAAATCTTCCTCTGATATTAACCATGAATTCTGTACAAGGTGAAAATAGAAAACAACCCTGTTGTTCAGCACCAAATCTCTAGTTTTTGATGGAAAGAATGAGTAGAGTGTATGAGCCATGGTTTCTCTTTTCTGGTTTTGCTAAATCTCCTCCTTAGGGTAGGGGCTGGATGGACCCGGGCCCCAGACCTGTTTTCTGGCTGTGACGCAGTCCCCGGCTTGTGAGGGTCCCGAATTCCACCTTTCTTGCATCAACGTGAGGGAAGACCTTGCAAAAGCACCTTGGAAAATGGACAGCAGGACAAATCGCCGAGGAAATGTGAGCATTTCCTCGTGGGCACAAGTGTCTGCAGGTGACCTGGCGGTGACCACAAGGACAGTGGGAAAGGAGAGAAAGCACAGCTGCGTCCCGGGAGGCGGTGGCTTCACGTGGACGTGGACGAGGCAAGTAGAGGAACTGGCTGCTAGAAATGCCCTCTGATGACACGTGCACTCGCGGGGTCACAGGGGTACACTCGCCAGTGCCACCCTCGGGGATCCCGCAGCCCCCGTATCGGCTGGCACCTCGGGACCAGGTATCCCGGACGGCTGGTGTCCAGGACCTTAGGACAGCCACGCTCCAGGCTCAAGTTCAGAGGCTCCATCACCTGGGTGGACGCTGAACTGCTGCATCTCAGGTGACCTGTAGGGGGCGGGGCCTCGCAGGAAGGGGGACGCAGGTGGTGACTGTCCTCTGTCCTGGTCTCTGCCTCACAGCGGCATCACCTCATGCCAGGGGGTTGTGGCTTTACAGTGTGTTCCAGGAGTCAATCACAACTCGTCATTTCCCACATGTGACTACACAGACTGGATGTTCTGAGTGTATTTTGCTGGGGCAACAGCTCAGCTGAGCCCTGTCACCCACAGGGCTGGCTCCTGGTGCCTCCAGGACACACGCTGAGCAGGGGACCACGCAGGAGAAAAGAGGAAGGTGTGACACGGTCTTATAGGCTAGCTGAGAAGTACTCTCATGGGCATGACGCATTTAGTGACTCGCCCAGTGAGAAACCGTGGGGCAGCGAAGGCGGAGGGCTGGTGGCCCCATGACCAACTGACGGAAACACGGGCCCAGAGAAGCCCCTGCAGTAACAACAGGGGGATGACCACGCAGACAGAGCCAGATGGCAGGGATCTGTCAGACAAACGAGCTGGTCCTGGGCCCCCCAAACTCGTGAGAAGGATCGCAGTGGGAAGGAGAAAAAAGAGGACCGGCCTGGTGCCAGGTCGGCTCCCCATCTGTGTGCGGATTCTAACAAAGTCTTAAAAAGAGGTTGTGAGCAGTCAGGGGGGTTCAATACTGACTGGGCACTTGACAGCATTAAAGAGTTACTCTCATCTTTCAGTGTCTGACAACGGAGTGCACTTACGTGCCCAGAGACAGAGCCCTGACCTCCCAGTGTGGTCCGTTAGCGATACACCCAGCACACTGATGCCGCTGGATGGGGTGTGTTTCCGTGTAACCTGATTCGGGAGGTGGCTACGACACTGACGGGACGAGCCTGGCCATGCACTGACTGCTTCTGAAGCAGGTGTGAGTGCATGGGGTCCACTACGTTACCCCTTTCCTTTTTTCAGGGCTAATGTTTTCCATAATTGAAACATTAAGAGGTGTTTGAGGACACAGGATATTCGGTAACTGGTGGGCAGAAAAGCACCAGCTGGAAGGTACATTCAGGGGGTATGAGGCAGTGCAGCCGGGCAGAGCAGTGGGGACACAGCATGCTGCAGTGTCATCCTCAAGTATCTGGGACCAAGCAACTGAGAGCTCCCAGGGACAGACGGACACCTGGGAGCTCTGCTTCTGCAAGAGCAGCCCTGATGCTACTGATGACATTCCTTGGGACACAGACAGGTGAGCGCTTCACGTTTGCATGTTATTAGGGTTTGCTAACTACGAGCCACAGTTACCCCTGTTCCTTTGGGACAAAAATCAACTTTGATCCAAGTACAGATTCATCTCTGAATAATTCTGCCTGTGAAGGCAATTGGGTTAGCATTTCCTTTTAGGCAGAACCACGGGGTTTTGGGCAGCGTACCAGAATGGCAACCGTAGTTGCTGGAATGATTTGTGATCACCTGACTCCTAAGGAGACTTGGTTGGTGATGTGTCCCATTAATTGGCTGCCTGATGACTCAGCTGGCACTTGGCACCATTAATCATCATTCTGTGAAGATCCTGCAACACGTGACACATAGTGACAGAGGTCAGGCTGGCGCAGTGACGGTAAAGGAACAGCGTGGGATAAGGGACATTAAAGGAAAACGTCCGACTTTCAAGTTTTGCTAAGAGCACTGTTACCTGACGGAAGGAACTGCAGAGGAGCCCCTGAAAGAGGAGGGTGACCTCAGGCAGACGCCCCCCCATGCACCCCTCCACACACACTCGGTGATGGCGTGAGTAGGGCGCAGAGTTAGAAGGGAACCACGTAAAGCAGAATTCCACAAAATGCTACCTCTAGCCGTCCACCGCCTTTAGTTGTTTTCACCTTTGCTGAATTCATTTAGCCCACATCCCGAAAGCTGCTCCTGTCAGGTGTGATCAGTGACCCACGCAAACTGTAGGCCAGTTCCCACGGGGCCAAACCAGCCCCTTTCAAATGAGAAAACATTACCGTGGGGCAAAACATTCTGCAGCCCTGCAGGCACCCAGGGTACAGCCCCGTGCGTGCAGGCTTGTGGCTTAAAGGCAGGCCGGCGGCCTCAGAGGCTGGCCCCCAGCAGGCCCCATGATGTCAGCCCCGAGAGCTGCAGCAGACCCGATGCAAACGGCGTCATGTACGCGAGACCCCTTACCTGGAGGTAGTGGCACGGCCTCAGGGACGGCTTCATCTCCTGGTGGAGCAGCGGCTTGTCCAGGTTCAGGGAGCTCTTGCGATAGGCTTCCTTGGCCTGGCTCACGGTGAGCGTGGACCAGGAGCTCCGTGTCATGTACTTGGTGTCCGGCGTCAAGGCCAAGCCGTCACAGGCCGAGCACTTGACGTCATTGTTACTTCTGGAAGTCTTCAGGGACAGCGCCCCGAAGGGGCCCTGCAGCGGCTCCGGGTAGCAGTGGGGCACGTGGTCCACCAGGTGCCTGGCGAGCACGCTGGGCGCTCGGTACGTGCTGTCGCTGTCCAGGTTGTCGTCCGAGCTCCACCAGCTGCTCAGGCCCGACCTGTGTTTGCTCTCGGGCTTCCGCTCCTTGCTTTTACTCCGCTTGCCGTGCTTGGCGTGCTGGCCGTGGGGGCGCTCGTCCGCCCGGCTGTCGGCCCTGGTCCCGTTGGCGGTGCCCTTGGAGGAGCCCTCCAGGGAGTGGGACTTGGTGAAGAGCTTCTGCACCGAGTGCACGAGGTGCCGGATGCGGCCCGGGCTCTCGCCGCGCTGCTCGGCGGCGCAGGTCCGCTGGTACTGCAGCGTGCGGAAGCCGTCCCGGTGCAGGGGCAGCTGCTTCTCAAACTGGTCCAGAAGGTTGGCGGGAATCCGGTTGATCTTCGTGCTGGCGTGGGACATGGCACAGTCGTCCCTCGTGTCGTAATGGGAGCTGTAGTGCATCCTGGGGAAAGTGCTGCTGGACAGGTGGTCCCCCAGCGCCATTGGAACCATCATGCACTCGGAGTGGGCAGAGCTCCTGGGGGAGCAGCGGTGCCGCTCGGCGGGGCAGCTGTCTGTGGTGCCGAGCAGGTAGGACGGCCTGGGCTCCAGCCCGTGGTGGAGGTGCTCACAGCCCTCAGGCGGGGTGAAGCCACACGTGTGGCCATGATTCCGACTCCCGGACAACCCTTTCATATTCCTCGGGGCAGGGGAGTACCTTTCCTCATTGAACTGATGAGCTGGTGACCAAGAGCTCTGCTGGTCTGTTGAGAAAACACAGAAAGGCCACTTAAGACTTTGTGGGGAAACTGATGCACATGCTTCTGTGTAAGAAAATATTTAATACCGCACACACGTGAAGTACTGTTATTCAGCAGTCAGTGGTCACTTCTGGTCTGCGCATTCAAATGGCAACCATTTTTTTAATACCACTCCAATGGCTCCAATGTGTAAGAACCTTAAGAAGAATAAACTTTGATATTCCCAGATATTGTTTTACAATTATAAATATTTAGCATCTACTAGATTCATCAGGTCCCTTGAGAGCAAGATTTTATGGTGTTAAGCAAGTAAAAAATTAGAGGGTAAAAAGGAGTTACAGTTTTTTAGTTAGATTTGAGCCTTTTATGCATATATATGGTATATAAAATGCATCTGTTATATACAGGAAATATACACATTGTAGTATATAGTATGCACATATAATTTGCATGTAATGCATAAATCCATATATAACATGCATCTATAGTTTGCATATATAATGTATACATGCATATATAATATGCACATACGGTATGTAATATGCATACAATATAACGCATGCAGGAAACACAGGCTTGGGAAGCTGATTCTGAGAGGAAAACAGGTGGCAAGAAACCCCAAGGCCAAGTGCCCAGAAGTGACCTCTGGGTTGAGCCTAGAGGGGACCCGATGTCACCCAGCACGCGTCACCCCACCAGACCTGCACAGAGTTCTATCCTTGGGGAAGTGGAGAGGAGGTGGCTCCCCTGAACAGGGCCTGTCTCCCCCTCCACAGCCCCCCACACTTCCCCCCACAAGACACAAGGACAAGGATGGAGGAAGCCGTGTCCTCCTCTTCTGCCCCCTCCCCATCACGTGCTCTGCTGTCAGCCAACTGACAAGCTTGCTCTCAATTTTGGGGAGCTCTGAGACCATGGCTACAACTCAGCAGAGCCTGTTTCAGGGCACTGGAGACAGGGTGTCTGTCATCCCCAGAAAGGCCACCAGGTGCCCAGGCAGCACTTGGAGGAGAGGGCCCGTTGGCTTTCTCCCTCTCTCTGCCTCTTCCTAGTCTTTCTACTTACTCTCACCTCCCTCCTTGCCCCACCCTCACTTCCTGTGCCCGCCTCCTTCATGCCACGGCCCTGCTCTGGCTCAGACACTCGGTCCTTGTCACCAGGGCCATAGCAAGTGCCCCTCGTTGCCCTTCCTTTGCACACACTCTTCCCTCATCCACCAAAACGGCACAGCAGGTGGTGCTTCTCCAGCACTGTAATCAGTCCACCACTTCCCAGGGAAGTCCCAGCTCCTGAACTGTTACCAAGGCCACCTGCAGGATGGCAGGTCCTGAGGGCCAGGCTTTGCTCTGGGAGAGCTGTGTGCAAGCACAGAGAACATGCCGGAAGCCCTGTGATGTCGGAGGAGCCAGGAGCCCTCAGACAGCCCACCTTTCCCAGGTAGGACACCTGTGCTTTAACCACGCCCACCTATGTTGCTTCTACAAATCGCTACAGACCCTTCTGTTCCTGCCCTCAGGCTGGAATACCTTCTCCTGTGTTTATTCTCCCAGACTCTCTCTGTACTGCGCTGTGGCCCAGGCTGAGGGGCCAGACAGGAAGGAGAAATGGGCCTTCCTCCGGTGTGAGTGACCGCGTCATCTCATCAGAAGGAAGCCATCGGAGCCTGTCCCCACCAGGCATGTCCCCTCACTCTGTCCTGGTGCCAACTGCACACCTTCGATCAGGTCACTTAATGCACCCGTGCCCCACTGTCCTGTCACCCAGACTGTTTCTCCTACTTACTCTTCACTAATGTCCCCTTGGCTGAGAGACACCGCCTACAGTCCTGGGGTTAGTGACCCCCAGAACTCATACACCTGCCCTGACCCCCACAGTGAGCCCCAGATGAACACCTAGGGTGGCTGTGGGGAATGGGAAAGAAGCTGAGAGACACCAGGCGTCTCCCTGGCAATTTCTAACCCGACTCTCAGTCATTGCTGTAAAGAAGACGTCATCACCTGCCAAGAACACCAGTCACATGATGGGTCCAGGGTCCGGGTTCACTACGTTCCTTTTCAGGCTCGGGGACTTCCCATCCAGGCCAGCTCAGACACGGAAATATCTCATAAAGGGACATCACTTCCCAGGTGCCTAAGAAGTTAGGGGCATGACTTGCACACCGGGAAGCAGTGAAGCTCAGCACGTCTCGCACACGAGGGACAGCATGGGGACGTCCTGCCTGTCTCACAATAACCAGTTCCAGGATCAACGAATCCCTTCTCTCCAAAGAGCTTCACTTCATTTTAGGTCAAGGGCCTCACTGTCAAAAGGGAGTGGCTATACCGTAATAGCTGCTCAGAGCTTTCCTTTCTCAACAATCAAATTGTAACCAGAGCACTTTAGAATACTAGGAGGGGACATTTTAGGTGTTGTATTTTAATACTAGGTTGGTGCAAAAGTAATTGCGGTTTAAAAGGTTAAAAATAACTGCAATCAACTTTTGCACCAACCTAATATAATGAAAAGCAAGTTTTGAAAGGAAATTCGACATTCAACCGATGAACAGCAGAACTATGCACTATAATCCAGACTTTGCAGCAGCAGGAAGTTATTTTCCCATGAACATGGAACTTAACACAATTCTAATTGTCCTCCACGTTAAAAAGGGGGCCCTTCACGGCTCCACTCATGTATCTGATTTCTGCCCAACGTTTCGGCTAGAAGCTGTATTATGGATGTGGCCACAGAAGCATCATGGAAAAGATAAAAGTTTAACTGAAACAAATTAAATTTGATTATGTGACACGTTGAGAACACATTCTCATTTCCACGGTATGGGACTGACTTCCTGCCATATGTGCACAGACTTACACACTAACTCTTAAATAATCCCCCAGGAACAGCCAGCACGGGAAGAATGCGCTGGACGTCATGCTGATCCTGAGCTGTGCAATGAGGATGTGTGTCGCAGGTTTTCAACGTGTATGTAACACATAATAAATACTTAGGGGCTGGCAGTTTCTCTTTGTGAAAGCGAGATACCAAACACAAATGTGGAAGGCGTCTTGCTTCCTAATTTCCAGCTATTCATGACACCATTTTTTGTTATTAAGCAAGAGAAAAACAGCAATTATTGTCATTATTCATTAACTGTCACCTCAAATTCAAGCTAGAATATGAGGGCGCATTGTACTGTTGGTTTTCACGAGAGGATTGGCCTACCCATTCTAAGAAGCGTATTCTAAGCGTAGAAATAAAGCCTGAAATTGGGCCAGTGTGTGTGGTGTGCTTGCTGTGTGGGGGGGTCTGTCACGGGCTTTCTGTCCCCCCGATACTGTGGGGGTGCGGCCTGTGCTGGAAGGGCCAGAGGGTGTGCTGAGGTCCCGCACACTCACAAGCCCAGGGCACCACTAGGCTGTGAGGGGTGGGGCTGGGAGGGTGGTAGGTGGGCCACAGTGCCCTGGCTGGTTAATCCAGGCTATCGGTCACCAACAGCACTAGCCTGAGCCAACCAGCTGGGCATACACTATGGTGACGGTTTTGGGGAACCATGGAGCCTGCACCCCACCCCTGGGGAAGAGGCAGTGCAGCGGCAAGAATGTGCCCTCCCCACTGCGGGCATTTGGAGAAATCCCTCCCCGCGAAGGAAGCCAGTCTTGACTCCCTCTGCCTGTCGCCCACCTAGCCCGTTACCCGCCTGCCTGCATTTTCACCTGATTTTATCTGCCCACAAGGGGGAGGGACAGACCCCCACTTGGGTCATTTGCTCTTGTCATCCACCTAGAAGGGGACATCCCTTCTAGAAGGGGGAGCCTGCTGAACTGAGAAAAAACAAACCCAAACAAGACAAACTGGAACAAAAACTTCACAAGGTGGACTGTGGTGTTGCTTGCTCACTAAACATGGTACGTTCTTATAATGCGTTTTCCTCAAACCAATTACTCTCGACAGCATTTCTTCACAAGTCTCAGTCGGGCCTTGCAAAGCTGCCCTCTACCTCCTCCCACCCCATGAGGCATCTTCAAACCCCCCCACACCCCAACCCCACAGTCCACCTTGCTGTTCTCCCAGGACCTTGTAACATGTGCAGGTCAGGGCACGGGAGGAGAAGCAGCGGTGTGACCTTGTTGCAGCCTTCACTGTGTGAAGGAATGATAGATGTGGCCCATAATGCATTACAAGAGACTATCTGAAGCCATGTTAAAGAAGTTTCCTCAAAATGTTGACAAGAAAGCACACGACTTGCATGCTGAAAACTACAAAACATGTTGAAAGAAATTAGTGATGCTCTAAGTAAGTGGAAAGGTGGCCCGTACTCATGGATGGAAAAGACCTAAGTGATTAAGATGGAAAGACTCCCCCAACTGACCTGCAGATTCAACACCATTATAGTTGGCTTTGTAGGAATTCAAAACCTGATCTTAAAATTCATATGGATAAAAAAAGAAAACAATTTAAAGCTAGTGGAAGGAAGGAAATAATGAAGCTTAGAGTGGAGATAAACGAAATAAAGAAAAGAAACAACAGAGAGAATCAATGAAATCAAAAGTTGGTTCTTTGAAAAGATCAATAAAATTGACAAACCATTAGCTGACTGAAGAGAGAAGACTTAAATTACTAAAATCAGAAATCAAAGTGGGGGATTACTAGTGACTTTATATAAATAAAAAGGATTATGAACAATTGTATGCCAAAAAAAAAGATAACCTAGATGAAATGGATGAATTCATGGAAACACACAATCACTCCCAGAAGAAACAGACCATCTGAACAGAGCCATATAATGTGCAAGGAACCGGAAGCAGCATCAAGGGCTTTCTCACAAGAAAAGGCCAGGATCGGGCTGCTTCCCTGGGGAGGACTACCAAACATTTAAAGGAGAACAAACACCAGTCTTTCTCAGACTCCCCGACAATGTCCGAACTCATTCTATGGACCACCATTCCCCTGATAGTGAAGCCAGATAAAAACATCACAAGCAAACTATAGACCGATATATCTTGTGACTGTAGATGTGAAACCCAACAAAATAACAGCAAAGCTAATCCAGCAGAAAAATTAAAAGAATGTGACCGCGTGGCATTTATCCCAGAAATGCACAGGTGATTAGACATAAAAAAGTCAATCAATATATTATAACATGTTAATATAATGAAGGGAAAAAATGTGATCATGTGATGCAGAAAAGGCATGTGACAAGATCCAACACCCTTTCATGATGAAAGCACTCAGAGAACAATGAGTAGAAAGGAACTTCCTCCACATGATAAGGCTCTGTGATGAGCCCACAGCTGACATCATACCCCGTGAATGGGGACAGACAGTCTCTCTTAGGAATGGCGCTGGGATAAACAGATTTCCACATGCGAAAGAATAAGGCTGTACTTCGTACCTTATACTACACACAGAAATAAACTCAGAGTGGATCAAGGACATAAAAGTATAAAACCCTTTGAAGAACATACACATATTTCTTTGTGAATGTGAATTAGGCAATGGTTTCTTAGGTATGTCATGAAAAATACAGGAAAAAACAAAAAATTGATAAAATGGATTTCCTGAAATTAAAAACTTTTGTGCTTTAAAGCATGCCATCGAGAGAGTGAGAAGGTAACCCATAGGATGGGGAAATTTTCTTGCAAATCACAAATCTGGTAAGGAAACTGTATCTAGAATACATGAAGCACTCTTACAATTCAATTATAAAAAGACAAATGGTCCAAGTGAAAATGAGCAAAAGAGCTAGGCAGACATTTCCCCAAGGACGACACACAAATGGCCACTCAGCACGTGGAAAGATGCTTGTCATCAGCCACCAGGGTGAAGCAATGGGGACCACAATGGGACAGAGGTCACAGCCAGGGAACGTGGGGAGGAGGGGACAGTCACAGTGTTGGCGAGGATACAGAGAAAGGGGACCCCCCTCTGCTGGAGGATGTGAAGCGGAGCAGCAGCTGTGGAGAACCGCCTGGCAGTCGCTCAAATGACTAAACAGAGTGACCGCTTGACCTGGGCACTCAACTCCCAAGTGTCCACACAAAAACTTGTCCACGAATGTTCACAGCAGCATTATTCGTAACAGCCAAGTGGAAACAACCCAAATATCCATCAGCTGAGGAATATGTGAACAGAAGGGGAAATATCTGTTTGAGCGAATACTACTGGATAAGAACCCTAACAGGGAGTGTGCCGTTGATGGACCTTCCAAGCACCATGCTGAGTGACAGGAGCCAGGCGTGTATTACTCCACTTATATAGAGCCTGCAAGGGGCCAGTCCACAGGGATGCAGAGCAGCTTCCGGCCAGGGGCTGGGCTGGGGGAGAGGTGGCTATTCCAAAGCCCAGTGCAGAATGGGTGCTGGTCTGCAGACATGCTGAGAACTACTGAATAGTACGTTCTAATGGGCAGATTGTCTGGTATGTGAGTTACAGCCCCATAAAGTTCTGACAGATGAATATATATGTGAAGGAAGAAGATATAAAAACACAAAATCGAATATATACAAACTTTACTTAAAAACCTTCCTCGTGGGTTTTAGAACTCAGTACAAGATAGATAGATAGAGAGAGAGAGAGAGAGAGAGAGAGAGAGAGAGAGAGAGAGAGAGAGAGGCCTTGTGGATGAAAAAGGAGCCACACATTAAACCTGATGAGCTCAGGGGAGGCCAGCATGGGGGGCCCCACAAACTCAGGGACCAAACAAATAGTAACCACACAGGATGGTCCGGACATACATATTCCTACTGCGTTTCCCCACAAATAAGACCTAGCCTGACCATCAGCTCTAATGCGTCTTTTGGAGCAAAAATTAATATAAGACCCGGTCTTATGTAATATGATATGATATGATACCGGGTATAACATAATATAACACCGGGTTTATATAAGACCATGTCGTATATTAAGTTTTGTTCCAAAAGACACATTAGAGCTGATGGTCCGGCTAGGTCTTATTTGCGGGGAAACAGGGTAACTACAAGTGGGTCAAGGTGGGTAGTCACGTCCTAGGCCTGTAGCTTCTTTGACAAAGGTCAATCTCTACCTTAAGTGAGCCTGTCTGTTGTCTTTTTGCACCTAAGATAACATGCTCTTGGAATGTCAGTCATCCCTTTTTCCAGACCCTTCAGGGCACAACCCACCACATCAGAGCAGGAAACTACAGAATCCCTCATTGTTGTTCTGGTCCCATTACCATCTCTATGTGCTGCAAAGTACTATTAACTATCCTGTACCCACCAGTGTAAAAGGAGCACATGTCTCCCTTTGACTTTTATCCAATCCCAGAGATTTCCCTGCTTTGCTTTCTCCCACCCCCTTTATCCATCATCCACAGATTGCATGTAACCCTCTTTATGCCTCCTCCTATGACGCTAATGTAAAAACTAAGATGTAAAACTGCCGTTCTCCAGAGCATTTTCTCAATCCATTGAGATTTTGCTTCCCAGCAATTGTCGTCAGTTTGGCTCGAATAAACTCATTAAACTTCTCTGCAGTTTGGAAGCTTCTATGTCGACAGAATCAAATGGCTAACTTGGAAATAGAATTGACCAAATGGAAAATTTCATCCATTCAAATCACAATCTCAACTAATATTTAGGATTTTATTATATCTAAGAATTTGTTCCTTAGTAGACACACACACACACATGATTTAACTTAGTTCTTTGATCAGCGGTTTCAACAACATGATCCATATTTTGTAATATATACACGTGGCTTCCCCCCTCACCCCACTGATTCCACATACATCAAGTTCTAATTTAAAAGGAGAATTGCACATACTCGTACATGTCTCTTGATAGTATAATGTAAACATAAGGAGTCTTGTGATTCTAAATTCAGGTGTTCAACTCCAGCTCTTTTTCAGAATTTCATTATATTTCCCATTAAGCATTTATGGTGAGCACATCAGCAACTTAACTGCACTTAATTACCCAATGACTTCTCATTTATGGGCTAAATAAATAGCTTTTACACAGATCTGTAGTCTATTACTCAAAAACAACGGCTTCCAGAGCACAGAAGGAAACTGCTGTCAATTGTAAACCCAATTCCATCACTCCTGAGGCCGAAAGCCCTTCCCGTGTTACAAGATTTGCCCCGTGAGATACACGTTAGCTTCAGAAAAGTAGCGATAGTTACCTTCTAATCTCCTTCTCCTGAATTTCCTTTGATACAAATCGGAGAGACTCCTTAATGTAAATCAACAAATCTTTTTCTCTTACCTTTTACATAGTTTTTGATGATTATCTTATATTTTTGCTTTGACAAAAATTTATAACCTATCAGAAATGCCTGTTGCTAATTCTCAGATATAATGTATATCAGGCTCCAACAAAAGGATGCTTGTTTTAAAATATTTGAGAATTATTTCATAAGCAAATATAATTTTGAAAAAGGAATTCACGGTAATTTTTAAAGTTGTATTGATAAATTTCTCATTTTATAAACTTGAAGTTTAATGAAAATTAAACAGCGTTACTCTAATACCACAACCAGACAAAGCCATTACAGGATACAGAAACCACAGACCAGTGTCTCTCGTGAACACAGATCAAATGCAGCAAACTGAGCCCAACACCGACCGGGCTGTCCAGGCGCACAGGACTGACCCCGCCTCTGAGGGCCAACGATGTCACCCATCGCGTCAACAGACTCAAGAAGAATCCTATGGTCATCTCACTAGATGCGGAGAAAAGCATTTGACAAGACCCCACACCCACCTATGTAAAAACTCTCAGCAAAAAGGGATGGAAGGAAACTTCCATAGCGTGACAAGAAAACATTGACCAAGACCTGCAGTCACTTCCTGATGCAGAACCTGATGCTGTGGATGAAAAAGGGGCCACACACGAAACCTGACCAGCTCAGGGGATGCCAGCAGGGATGGCCTGCACAAACTCAGAGACTGCAACTAACCACATAGGATGGTCTGCACATAAAAATCCCTAACTACAAGCAGGCCCTGGTGGGCAGTCACATCCTTGGCCTGTGGCTTCCTTGACAAAGGTCAGTCTTTACCTGAAGTGAGTGGGTGGTCCTTTTGCATCTAAGATAACATGATCTTGGAATGTCACTAATCCCCTTTTCCAGACCAGAGCAGGGAACTACAGAACCCCTCACGGTTACCTTGTCCCGATGACCATCTCTCTGGGCTGTAAAATGCTGTTAATTGTCCTGTACCCACGAATGTAAAAGAAGTACCTGTCTCTCCAATTACTTTTATCCAATCCCAGAGATTTCCTCGCTTTGCTTTCTCCCACCCCCTCCATCCACCACCAATGGATTTCATGTAACCCTCATATACAATAAGTTGCAAAACTGCTGCTTCCCGGAGCATTTCCTCAATCTGTTGAGTTTGCTTCCTGGCAATTGTTGTCAGTTGGGCTCAGATAAACTCTTATCAGCGTCCCCTTAGGCTGGATGCTCTTTCGTTGCACACTGCCCCCCATCCAGATCAGGAGCGAGGCCTACGTGTCCCCGTGCCACTGCTGCTCCATCTTACTGGAAGTTCGGCAATGACATGACGAATGAAGTGGCAGCTATACAGACTGGTAGAGAGGAAATAAAACTGTTGTTCACAGCTGATATGATTTTCTACAGAGAACCCCCCCAAAAAATCAATAAAATAATTCCTGGAAACAAGGTTGCAGGATACAAGCTCAGCATATAAAAGTTAACTGCTTTCTTATAAACCAACAACGAGCAATTGGATTTTGAAATAACAAACACAAAGCCATTTACATGGGCACTGAAAGCTGCAATAGTTAGGTATGGGGGCCTGCCCCTTTCTGTGCTGCCTCCTGCCACGGCTTGGGGCCAGAGCACCCCGCCCCCCACGGTGCCCAGGATGCCAATGACACGCGTCCCAGGCCAGGAACAGGTCGCTGGGAGGCCAGGTTAGAAACCCGGATCGAGCCTTTTCTTTAGAAAATGCCAGTAACACTCCCACGGCTGGTATAATGAGTCTTCTGACTGGTACGCGTAAGACAGCGGAGCGTTCTGAGGTCTGCACTTCACGACACAGCAGCAGGCTCACGTACACGGGCACCTGCAGTGTGGCAGTTTTGTTGTCACATCAGCTGAGGTCGCTGTGAGCTGCTCACTTCACTCAGGGCTGACCGGGATCCCGATGGTTTGGGGCTGTGACCTTCCAGCACTAGACTTAACAGTATGGCTGCCCCAGGTCCCAGCAGGAACGCCCCCTGCCCCGCCCCGGCTGGTGATTTCCCCACAATGCACATCAACAGTGGTATTTCACTGGGGGTGTTCTGAAGGAAACTGAGCAAAATAAATCATTCACAGGGTAAATACAGTACAATTCCTGGCTTATTTTTAAGTTTATAGCTGTTATTTTATTTAAAATTTGTGTGTATAAGCTCACAATCTTCTCATGTAACGTAAGTGCACACTTGGCATTTGCTTGTGAGCAACAGGCTTTCCGCAGCCTGTGTAATGGGTCCCCCTGCAGTCTCTCCACAATGTTTCTCCCGCGGGAGGGAGCATGGGGTCCACGGGGGCCACAACCAGGTCTGAGGGGCTGTGGCCTAGGGAGCCCTGGTCATCGTGTCATGACGTGTTTAATGCTGATTACAGTCAGCTTTTCTCTTAGAGCAAATTTAGGACTTGGTAGAGCTAACGCTGACACTAAACATGCGTGCTTTTCATCCTACCCAGGTAAGGCTCGGGGCACAGGCTCCCCGTCTGCACTATTAAACGATTCTGGGCACATCTCTGCTCAGGCGATCGCCATCATTCCCAGGGAGCACGTCCCCAGCACCAAGACGTGTTTCTCAGCCCCACACTGCAGTGAAAATGATGCTGCTTGTATACAGAATGGGTTTTAGGCTGAAGAGCTCATGGCCTGGGCAGAATAGCTGCTAATGCGGAGAGAGGCACACAGGATGCGTTCTGACAGGGCTACAGGGTGACAAGGGGGCCTGTGTGGAGCAAATCGACACGGTCAGTGCACATGTGCATGGAGGTTCTGTGTTTATTCTTGATGCAATTTATTATCAGCCACATGACCCCCAACTCAATTTCAGGTGCCCAATACAACGCGTGCCTTTTGCCTGTCAGTTAGATATACTGGACCAGATGCCTAGTATTTTGCTTTCCCCGGGGAGGGAGACACGAATGGTCAGAGATGGCACTGGCCTTACTCAGATCACACCCGAGTCGCTGCTGATTCGTCAGTCCCTGGAGACCGCATCATCTCAGCTCCCTCACCTACACCCTGAGAATCGTCACCATATTTGCCCCACAGGCTTGCTGAGGAGTCCAACTGACTCAATTGAGGTGCCCAGAAGAAAGTAGGAAAATCAGCTACGGGGCCGCACACATGGTTACTACTTCCTTTTCCTCTTCCATTTCATCTGTCCCTTGTGTTCCCGAGCACCTTGTCATTCTCGATTGCACCAATACAGACGGGGTGGCACAGCCCGAGAACTGCTGAAGCCTCTCTCGACCCCGGGGCACTGTGACTTCCTGTTTCTCACAAGCCAGCACGTCCCCGACAGGCTGGAGCCTGGCCAGCAGTCCTGATTTCATCCTGACAGCTGCCCTTTCCTTCACTGCGTCCCAGAAGCAAGCGGCACCAGCACAGCTCACTGGAAACGCACCAGCAGGGTGTGCCCTGAGTCCCCAGCGACTCCCAGGCCCCCCGTTGGGTCACTCCTTTGTGTATGAGTCAGGTACAGATGAAGAGGCAAACTTTTCCACACACACAAAATCTTCAGGATCTAAAAATGGTCTTGGGGGCCCGTGTTTTCAGTTATTAGCAAAGGAATGTGGCGGTCATGGAAACCACGTTCTAGAAAGACACCGCAGAAAGCCAGAAGTCTGCCGGGGGCACGGTGTCCCCTTCCCTGGTACAGTCCCGCAGCCTCCGAAGCCCATCCGCTTACACCTGGATCTGTGAACGGCATCTGGCGACAGTGTGATGCTGGTGACAATCACAATGACAGCCATCACGAGATGCTAACATTTGTCACTCACTCACCGTGACCCATCTGCCAAGGTCTTGTATTCTCAGATCTAATCATCTTCAAGACGCAGGAAGCAGTCCTACTACCACCCCCTTCCTTTCGATACACAAGGAGTCAGAGGCCCACGGAAACCGGGCCAACTCGCCAGCAGGCCCGGGGCAGCCTCAGAGCCTGTCCAGGCAGCCACCGCACACACTTCCCTGTCCCCAGTACTCAGGCAGCACAGAGGCCACAAGCTCTCATCCTGCCACCCAGTCTCTGCAAGGCTCCACCCTGCCAGCGGCTTCCTAAGTGTTCTGACTGTGTTCCACAACACAAAGTGATTTCACATCAAAACCTAAAACACACACATGTGCACACACACGTGCGCACATGTATACACATACACACACACACTGACGCTTCCTTAAACAACACTTACTCTTATGTGTGATGTACTGTGATATTTTCTATTCTGTACATTCCATACATCCCAATCCTGTCTTTTTCATTAAAAAAATTGCTGGTAGTGACTCAGTAATTTGAATTAATGGCCCACCAATGAGTTGCAACCCACACCTTAAACACCAGTGTTATTTCAATGTAAACGACCAGACAGTGAAACGAAGCAACATCACTTGCTGAACAGAAGCTCGACTAGATGAACTGCATCTTCTGTTATTAAACATGTCTGCCACCCTCGTCCTTTCCTCCCACACCTGTTTCCACCCAAGACCACTTTGTTTGGTGCAAAAACCATCATCTGCCTACTTCAGAAGTTTGTGGCTTCAGCCGCTGTTGTAGCAAAATTGTCATTTCAGGAGGAACAGTTTTGAAAGGTGAAGACTTCACGCGTTGTTACTGAAGTCGCATGTGTGCGTGCGTGTCGACAAATACACCTCTGCAAATATCTTGTTTCCTTATAACAGAGACACCAGAGAACTCCATCCTCCGTCCGCCCCATGAAGACACCACGAGAAGACCATCTATGAACCAACTAGAGAAAGGTTCTCATCAGAACCGTGACCTTGGAGTGTCCTGCCTGTGAGAAATAAATCCTGCGTTTAGATGCCCCCCAGCCACAGTATTCTTCACTGCAGCTGTGTGCCTGAGGCATGAACGAGCCAATGAGAATTTGCTGGTTCGGGACAGAATCACCAAGGGAAGGTCCGGTCACTCATTTGGCAGCAAGCACCTTAGCAACGTGCAAGCCAGGGACTGAGGTTGAGGAGAAACCCTAGGGAATCCATCCCAACGTACATGGAACATTCCAGTGTCCTCATGTCGTAACTTATAAGCTAATTCTATTTGTATAGAAATAAAGTTTTAACATGAAGTTGTCCACATAAAACACATCTCCTGGGACGTTCCCTTGATTACCTGTCATTTAACCTGCCTTTACACCAGACCTTCCCACTTCTTCTGCAGCAGGTGGTAATGACTTTCGTGGATGTCACGCTGAAAGGGTGGACTCTACCTATGGGGTCTGAGTTCCCACCAGGCAGTTTGGGGGCGCATGGATGTCCTGAGGGGAGTGTAAGGTAAAAGAGAACCCAGGACACAGCGCTGGAGAAAGGGAGGGGTGCTGAGGATGAAGTAAACGAATACACTGTTACTGTCTGTACAGGAGGAAGAAACTGCACGGCATTGCTTCCATTATTTCTGGAAACTTCTAGAAGTTTACCTCAAGGAAATAAGTGAGGATGCCCATCAAGTTATAAAGTTATATGTCTACAAGTTGGCCAGTGGTGTTTATAAAAGGGCACAAAAAATAAATTTCTAACAGGGTGATCTTTCACAGTAAGTTATGTTTCATAATTACTATGACGTATGCTGTAGTTAAGGGGTGTGTGTCACTTAAAACGATGCCATGCAGTGTTGTGCTATACAAAAGTATTTTCACAATATGGGGGTTGCCCCATAGAAGCCCCTATCAGTAGGTATTATTTTAACATTCAAGTGTTTTTACTATGACATAGTGCATTCATTCCCTCACTGTTGTTTCACATATAATATATGCCTATGTGCCTAATATATATATATTTTTAGTTTTAGGTGTACAAAACGATGTAATAGTTAGACATTTATCATTTATATACCTCACACATGTTTGCCTAATATTCTTTTTTTTTTCTTATTTACTGGGGTGACAATTGTTAATGAAATTACATAATTTCAGGTGTACAATTCCATATTACATCATCAATAAATCCCATTGTGTGTTCACCACCCAGAGTCAGTTCTCCTTCCATCACCATATATTTGATCCCCCTTACCCTCATCTCCCTCCCCCCACCCCCCTTACCCTCTGGTAACCACTAAACTATTGTCTGTGTCTATGAGTTCTTGTTTCTCATTTGTTTGTCTTGTTTTTGGTTTATATACCACATATCAGTGAAATCATAGGGTTCTCTGCTTTTTCTGTCTGACTTATTTCGCTTAGCATTATATTCTCAAGATCCATCCATGTTGTCACAAATGTTCCTATATCATCTTTCCTTAACGCTGAATAGTATTCCATTGTGTATATATACCACAACTTCTTTACCCATTCATCTATTGAAGGACATTTTGGTTGTTTCCATGTCTTGGCCACCGTAAACAAAGCTGCAATGAACATTGGCGTACACGTGTCTCTATAGAGAAATGCTTTTATATTTTTGGGGTAGATACCCAGGAGAGCGATTGCTGGGTCATATGGTAATTCTATTCGTAATTTTTTGAGGAACCGCCACACTGCCTTCCATAGCGGCTGCACCAGTCTGCATTCCCACCAACAGTGTGTGAGGGTTCCTTTTTCTCCACAGCCTCTCCAACACTTGTTACTATTTGTCTTGTTGATGATAGCCATTCTGACTGGGGTGAGGTGATATCTCGTTGTGGTTTTTATTTGCATTTCTCTGATGATTAGTGATGTTGAGCATTTTTTCATATGTCTATTTGCCATTTGTAAGTCCTCTTTAGAGAAATGTCTCTTCAGGTCCTCTGCCCATTTTTCAATTGGGTTGTTTGTTTTTTTGTTCTTGAGTTTCATGAGTTCCTTGTATATTTTGGATATTAGACCCTTATCGGGGGCACTGTTTGCAAAAATCTTCTCCCATTCAGTCGGTTGCCTCTTTATTTTGTCGATGGTTTCTTTTGCTGTGCAGAAACTTTTAAGTTTCATATAGTCCCATTTGTTTATTTTAGCTTTTACTTCCATTGCCTTTGGAGTCAAATTCATAAAATGCTCTTTGAACCCAAGGTCCATAAGTTTAGTACCTATGTTTTCTTCTATGCAGTTTATTGTGTCAGGTCTTATGCTTAAGTCTTTGATCCATTTTGAATTAATTTTGGTACATGGTGACAGATAACAGTCCAGTTTCATTCTTTTGCACGTGGCTATCCAAATCTCCCAGCACCATTTGTTGAAGAGGCTGTCTTTTCTCCATTGTATGTTTTTAGCTTCTTTGTCAAAAATTATCTGTCCATATTTATGTGGTTTTATTTCTGGGTTCTCAGTTCTATTCCATTGGTCTATGTGTCTGTTTCTGCCAATACCATGCTGTTTTGATTGTTGTAGCCCTGTAGTACAAGCTAAAGTCAGGCAGTGTGATACCTCCAGCATTGTTCTTTTTTCTTAAGATTGCTTTGGTTATTCGGGGTCTTTTGTGGTTCCAAACAAATCTGATGATTTTTTGTTCTATTTCTTTAAAAAATGCCATTGGGATTTTGATGGGGATTGCATTAAATCTGTATATTGCTTTGGGTAATATGGCCATTTTAACTATGTTGATTCTTCCAAGCCATGAGCACGGAATGTCTTTCCATTTCTTTGTGTCATCTTCAATTTCTTTCAAAAATGTCTTATAGTTTTCAGCATATAAATCCTTCACATCCTTGGTTAAATTTATTCCTAGGTATTTTATTCTTTTTGCTGCAATTGCAAAGGGAATTGTTTTTTGCATTTCTTTTTGTGAGATTTCATTGTTAGTATATAGGAATGCAATGGACTTTTGTACGTTGATTTTGTAGCCAGCAACTTTACTGTATTCGTTGATTGTTTCTAACAGCTTTTTGGTGGAGTCTTTAGGGTTTTCTATATATAGTATCATGTCATCTGCAAAGAGTGATATTTTAACTTCTTCATTCCCAATTTGGACACCTTTTATTTCTTTCTCTTGCCTGATGGCTCTGGCAAGGACTTCCAACACTATGTTGAAAAGCAGAGGTGATAGGGGACAGCCCTGTTGTGTTCCTGAACGTAGAGCAAAGGGCTTCAGTTTTTCACCATTAATTATGAGCTTGGCTGAGGGCTTCTCATAGATGGCCTTTATTATGTTAAGGTATTTTCCTTCTATACCTATTTTATTAAGTGTTTTAATCATAAATGGATGTTGTATCTTGTCAAATGCTTTTTCTGCATCAATTGATATAATCATATGATTTTTGTCCTTTATTTTGTTTATGTGATGTATCACATTGATGGATTTGCGGATGTTGAACCATCCTTGTGCCCCAGGGATGAACCCCACTTGGTCGTGATGAATAATCTTTTTAATGCATTGTTGTATTCGATTTGCTAAAATTTTGTTTAGGATTTTTGCATCAGTATTCATCAGAGATATAGGTCTGTAGTTTTCTTTCTTTGTGTTGTCCTTACCAGGTTTTGGTATCAGGGTAATGTTTGCCTCATAAAATGAGTTAGGGAGTACTGACTCTTCTTCAATTTTTTGGAAGAGTTTGAGCAGGATTGGTATTAGATCCTGTTTGAAGGTTTGGTAGAATTCACTAGTGAAGCCATCTGGTCTCGGACTTTTGCTTTTGGGAAGGTTTTTAATGACTGATTCAATTTCTTTACTGGTGATCGGTCTGTTTAGATTTTCCAGTTCTTCATGGTTCAGCCTTGGAAGGCTATATGTTTCTAAGAACTTTTCCATTTCTTCTAGGTTATTGAATTTGGTGGCATATAGTCCTTCATAGTATTCTTGAATGATCCTTTGTATTTCTGTGGTGTCCGTGATAACTTCCCCTTTCTCATTTCTGATTTTGTTAATTAGTGTCTTCTCTCTTTTTATCTTAGTGAGTCTAGCCAGGGGTTTGTCGATTTTATTAATTTTTTCAAAGAACCATCTCTTTGTCACATTAATTTTTTCTATTGTCTTTTTGTTCTCTATTTCATTTAGCTCTGCTCTGATTTTTGTTATTTCCTTTCTTCTGCTGACCTTGGGTTTCACTTGTTCTTCTTTTTCTAGTTCTTTGAGGTGTAACATGAGGTTATTTATTTGGGATTTTTCTTGTTTCTTGATATAGGCCTGTAATGATATAAATTTCCCTTTTAAAACTGCTTTCGCCGCATCCCAAAAATTTTGGTAGGATGTATTTTCATTGTCATTTGTTTCTATGTATCTTTTGAGCTCTCCTCTAATTTCTTCTTTGACCCAGTCATTCTTTAAAAGTATGTTGTTTAATCTCCATGTATTTGTGTTTCTTTTTGCTTTCTTTGCACAGTTGATATCCAATTTCAAAGCCTTGTGATCAGAGAATATGCTTGGTATGATTTCAATCTTCTTAAATTTGCTGAGGCTGCTTTTATGTCCCAATATATGGTCTATCCTTGAGAATGTTCCATGTACACTCGAAAAGAATGTATAGTCTGATGTTTTAGGATGAAGTGCTCTATATATGTCAATGATGTCCATTTCATCTAATGTGTCATTTAGGGCTGCGATTTTGTTATTTATTTTCTGTTTGGATGATCTATCCATAGCTGTCAATGATGTATTTAAGTCCCCTAGTATAATTGTGTTTTGGTCAATTTCTCCCTTTAGTTCTGTTAGTAGTTGCTTGGTATATTTCGGTGCTCCCTGATTGGGGGCATAAATATTGATGACTGTTATGTCTTCTTGTTGTATAGTCCCCTTTACCATTATGAAATGTCCATCTTTGTCTCTTGTTATCTTTTTCACCCTGAAGTCTGTTTCATCTGATATCATTATGGCTACACCTGATTTTCTCTGGGTACCATTTGCTTGGAGTGCCAATTTCCACCCTTTCACTTTGAGTCTATGCTTGTCCTTGTAGCTGAGATGTGTCTCTTGGAGACAGCATATGGTTGGGTTTAGTTTTTTGATCCAATCTGCTACTCTGTGCCTTTTTATTGGTGAGTTCAGTCCATTTACATTTAGGGTGGTTATTGATACGTGAGGATTTCCTGTCATTCTATCTTTAGTTTTCTGGTAAGCCTGTGACTCCATTGTTTCTTTGCCTTTTTGTTGTTGTCTATTATTTCTGTGTGGTGGTGTTCTATGATGTTTCCCTCTGTTTCTTCTTTTATTGCAGTATATATTTCAGTTCTGGATTTTTTTTGAGTGGTTACCCTTAAGATTATGTGAAAGAAAGTTTGATATTTAGAGTATTCCATTTTCTTCAGCACGCTTACTTTCTCCATTCCCATATTCCGGTTCAGGCCTTTACGCTCCCCCTTTTAATGTTTCGGTTGCCACAAATTGTCCCTGTTGATGGTGGTCGAATAGCCTCCTTTAGTATTTCTTGTAGTGCAGGTCGTGTATTAGAAAATTCCCTCAGCTTCTGTATGTCTGGAAAGATCTTTATTCCTCCTTCATATCTAAAGGATATCTTTGCTGGATATATTATTCTTGGCTCATGATTTCTCTCTTTCAATAGTTTGAATATTTGGTTCCACTCCATCCTGGCTTGTAGAGTTTCTGCTGAAAAATCGGATGATAATCTAATGGGCTTTCCTTTGTAGGTTACCGTCTTCTTTTCCCTGGCTGCCTTGAGGATTCTTTCTTTGGTGTTAATTTTAGACAGCTTGAATACAATGTGTCTTGGAGAAGGCCTGTTGGGATTGAGGTAATTAGGTGTTCTATTTGCTTCTTGGATTCGAGGATCCAGTTCTGTCCACAAATCTGGGAAGTTCTCATTGAGAATTTCTTTGAGTATATTCTCTGTTCCCTTCTCTCTTTCTTCTCCTTCTGGTATGCCCATTATTCTTATATTGCTCTTTCTGATGGAGTCAGAAAGTTCTTGTAGAGTTCTTTCGTTTCTTTTAAGTCTCAAGTCTCTTTCTTCTTCCATCTGTGTAATTTCCAGGTTTCTATCTTCGATGTCACTGATTCTTTCCTCCATCTGGTCAACTCTACTACCTAAGCTGGTTATTTCATTCTTAATTTCTTCTATTGAGTTCTTAATCTCCAGAAATTCCATTTGGTTCTTTTTTAAAATTTCAATCTCTTGTAAAATGCTCGTGTTGTTCTTTCATTGCGTTTCTGAGTTCATTAAATTGCCTTTCCGTGTTTTCTTGCATCTCTTTGAGGTTTTTCAGAACTGCAATCTTGAATTCTCTATCATTTAAGTCACATATTTCCGTATCTTTAAGTTCCTTTTCTGGAGACTTTTCACTTTCTTTCTGAGCTGTCTTGTTGCCTTGGTTATTCATGGCAATTAATGATTTATTATTTCTCTTCCTAGACATCTACAGGAGTGGCTTCTGCAACAGGTTGATAGGAAGAGGTCTCTCTGACACAGTAGTGCTATATTTTCTCTGCACTTTTCCAGCTTCTCACACAATGGGGGGATTCCCTGGGAGATGGGCCTCTCCTCTGTTAACAGTTCACCTGGGTCATAGGGCGCCACGTCCCTGTGGGGGTGCGGAGAGCTTTTAAAGTTTCAAAGCTCTTTCTGCACCCGATTCAGAGCCCGTATGTTTCAGCAGTTCTGTTTACTCCTGCAGGGATCCGCCCAGATAGGTGGGGCCAGGGTGGGGTGAGGTGTGAGAGGTGGCCCAGAGCAATGGCGGCGACCACCACCACAGCCGGTCCTGCTTCCACAGCTCCCTCCCCTTTGCCCGAACTAGTTGGGCTGCGAATCTGTTTCTGCGGTCCACAGTTCTCAGAACAGCAAAGATCCTGTCCTTGTGATCTGACACTGCTACTTTATCCCTTCTAGCACCGGGCAGGTGGGGGCGGGGCGAGCTCTGGGAGGGTAGGGAGGGGGCGGCTAGTCTCAGTGCCTAAGGCTTCCGTTCTCCGCTCGGCAGTGAGGGCTTAAACCACAGTTTTCAGCCTTCTTCCCTCAGTCTTTTCTCCGAGGTCTGCCGTGAACGTTGGGTTCAGCCGTGCTATATGCTGCCCCCTCAGCCCTGTGGGCCGTAAGCGGAGCCCTAGCAGTCCGAGTCCTTCCCTCTCCCGCAGCTGCGGAAGATCCGGGAGCAGCGGGCTCCGAGCACTGAGCTAGGTCTGCGTCCTGTGCCCGCGCGGCTCCGTCTCCGCACTTCTCCTCTCCCTCCTCCCCCGCTCGCGCGATTCACCCACCTGGAGGTGAATTCAGTAGTCGGCCTCTTCGTCTTGCCTGTCTGCTGTGCAAGGAGTCCTTTGTGGAGTTATTGTTGTCCGATTAGTTGTAAATTCCAGGGGAGCTTTACAGAGGCTCACCTCACGCCGCCATTTTGATCCGGAATCCTAATATTCTTGATTGATAATTTAATTTGCCTTTTTAAAAAATTTCAATTTGAAATTGACTTACCAGTGCAAATTGGGGTCAGTGTAACAGTTCTCGCAAATGCTGATAAACTCTCCAACTCTTTACAACTGGTTTAAATATGACATCCAAGAGAATGAAGAAAAGCCTTTCTTAGAATAACATCTTCTATAATGCGCCAATGTCACAAAAAAATTACTGGGAGAGCAACCTCATTGTAGTGTGTCTGAAAGTCTTCCCGCAGAACTTTTCTTCTTGAAAAAGTGGCTTTTCTTCTTCCATTATGGTCATTTTGAAGGTACTGCATTAATGCACTTTTATCACTGACTTGAGGCTAATTTTACAGAAATCTTTTTTATCTTTCTATATTCTACAGCCACTTACTTATCATAAAATTACCTTCATACATTGTATTATCTGAGCTTCAGAGAGTATTGTGCCCTTAAAATGAAATGGGTACTGCATGGACACGGCTGTGACAGGCTTATTTCCAAAAAGATGACTTTATTAATTTGTCTGTCACTAAAGAAAAGTTTAGGTTTTTCAATCGATGTCAGCTTTCATTTGGGCTTTGACAGAGACTGAGGCCGGCTGAAGAAAAGTTGGTATTCTGAATAGGACTGGAAGCCAACGTTACTTCACGGCTTTATGACCTAACTGATACCAAGCTTAGACGTCCTGCAGGATTCTGGGAATGCTAATTACTCGTCCCACTCTCATAGCATTAACACCAGTCTATAGCGCTTTTAGTTTTAATTTGGTGCAGGAGAAATATAAATGTGAGACTTGAAGAGCCTCTAAAAACCCATCTAGTTTAACCCCCCTCAATTTAGAGATGAGGAAATTGGAAAACTAAATGTCTAAAATTATGGTCTTTGCTCTTGATTCGTTCTGATAACAATGGGACTGTAACTCAGACTCCCCCACCCTTCTTCCCTTTCTTTTTCTTTTTAACCTCTCTGTTAATGACCCTTTCATACACTGATTCTCTGGCCTGTGAGCACCTTACAGTCACCTAGGGACTTCTAAAGATGGCAAACCCACACCTGCTTCAGAAGAGTGACATTAGAATGCTCCCTGGTGACATGCTGCCTGGTGACACCAACTAAAGCGACTGGGGTTAGCACCGACTATTTCCATGAGTGGGCTAACAGACCCCTGGAACCACGGTGTACCCTTCCTGATGGGCTCCCGCTGAGTCGGGGCTGCACCAATAGCCGCTGCCCACTCCACTGTCCTGCACCACCGGGGGCTAATGCAGGAAACTAGGCAACATCTCTGAGATCTCCTTCAAGCCAAGCATCCCCAAACACTCGCATTTCTTTCTTTCCAAAGTCTCAACAATCTGACTGTTCCTTCTCATTCTTATAATCACCAACCTCAACTCATGACCAGACTGTAGCAACAGCTCATTAAATACTTTCTGTATTGGGACACTAGCGTGTTTCTTCAAAAAAAGTTAAAAATTCAATTACCACATGATCCAGCAATTCCACTCCTAGGTGTAGAACCGAAAGAATTAAAGCAGGGTCTCAAAGAGATACTGTTTCCCCAAAAATAAAACCGGGTCTTAGATTAAATTTTGCTCCAAAGGACGCATTAGGGTTTATGTTCAGGGGATGTCATCCTGAAAAATCATGCTAGGGCTTATTTTATGGTTAGGTCTTATTTTCGGGGAAACATGATACTTGTGTGCCCATGTTCACAGCAGCATTATGCATAATAGCCAAGAGGTGCAAACAAGTCGTCCATCAACCGACGACTGGATGAACAGAATGTGTCTATCTAGGCTACGGAATATTATGCAGCCTTTAAAAAAAAGGAAATCCTGCCACATGCTAGAACATGGATGGACCCCGAGGACAGTATGCTGAGAAATAAGCTAGTTACAGAAGGACAGATACCGCATGATCCCACTCATGCAAAGAACCTCAAATAGTCAAATTCATAGAAGCAGAGAGCAAAACAGTGGTCGCCAGAGGCAGGGACATGTTGTTAAACGGGCAGAGTTTTAGTTTGGGAAGGTGAAGAGGTCCATGGATAGACAGTGGTGATGGTTGCACAACAAAGGAAATGTGCTTGAAGCCACCGAGTTGTGCACTCAAAGGCGGTCAGAAGAGGAAGTTTCGTGTCACGAATATTTTACCACAAAACAAAAGCACTTTCCCTCTGAATAATCCAGCCTGCAGGGTGCCGCACAAGCCACGCTCTGACCCCCTCCACCCAGGCTCAGCTCGTCTCGTGTGACTGTGGTCTGAGGCTCCATAGTGGGGACCCCATGACCTCAGCTTTGTGCCCCTGCTGCGGTGCCCTAGGCTCTTCCTGTCGTGACTTCCCCAGAAAGGACAGCAGGCGGGTGAGCGGGCGGTGATACCCCTGTGCGCGCTGTCCCAAGACCCTTCAGGACGGGTGTGTCAGGCTCACATCTCCGTGGCCACAGACACGGCTCAGAGACCACGGTCCTCATGGACTGTCAGAGAACCGGCATTGCAGGCGCAGTTGTGATATTTTCCACCGCAGCACAAAATGCAGACAGGCTACTTTTGTCCCAGTGAAACGGTCCTCCTGTGGAGGCCTTCAGACCTGCTCTCCAGTGGGGACCAAGACAGAACTTTACAGAGTGAACCCAGGACTTGTACGCACTCATTCCAGTGAGGCAGCTGGTACACCTTTCTAGTAAGAAGTCAAAACCACACCATTTGCCCATTTCCATGTAAAGAAAGGCTTGCTTAGGATGGCGAGTTAAAAGCAAATTTCTAACTCGACCATAGTGGTAATATACTGCCATCCTTTTACAGCTGTACCTGATTGCATCATTTTAAACTGAAAGGCAAACTTTGTTTCTAATTTTCTTTTAAAAAAATTGCAGCTTTATGTAAGTGGACTCCTTTGATTTCCAGTTTTATTCTTTAAGCCAATCAAGTGGACAACAGACTTATTGGCTAAAAATCTGAAGTAAATGAGGAAAAATTCAAATTGAAATATAAATTGACATAGGGACATCACACAACCCTAAGTGTTACGCCAGTTGTGGCCAGCGGTGGCCTGAGAAGGGACTGGGACTCCTTTAGGCAAATGAGGGACTCCATCAGGACCCGGCACAGAAGCCAGGCCCACAGGCCGTGTGTGTCCTCTCACTTCCTCTTGGACGTTAGGTTTATTCAACACTTTCCATCTCTAACAGAAGACGTGCCTCTTTTACGTAACTGTCAAATAACGATGGCCATGTGTGGCAGGCACCAGCTTTACCATCAGTGCCAGCTGTGGACTAAAATTCCTACGTGCTCTCACTAGACTGGGGAAAGGGCTAGTCGTCCAGTTTCCCGAAACATTGCAAATAATGGAGCTTCCACTTCCTAGACGTCCTCAGAGCACATTTAGTCACGAAGGGAAAAGCAGAGGCACCGTTCCACCTGTGGACAGGCGTCGTTGTGGTGACAACCGCTGGAATCATCAATCCAGGATGACCGAGCAACTGTGCCCCCTGAGTCGCCATAACATCATGTACATGCTATTTTAAAAATACACATTTTAACTGGTCTCACCAGGACCCTGTACACTCAAACATGCTTAAGATACTTTAATGGAGAGGTTCGCTGGTTGTAGAGGTGCAGACAGTGTCTGCCCGAGCGTGTGGTGCCGGCCGACGTGTGTGGTGACGCCCGAGCGTGTGTGGTGACGCCCGAGCGTGTGTGGTGACGCCTGAGCGTGTGGGGCCGGCCGACGTGTGTGGTGACGCCCGAGCGTGTGTGGTGACGCCCGAGCGTGTGTGGTGACGCCTGAGCGTGTGGGGCCGGCCGACGTGTGTGGTGACACCCGAGCGTGTGTGGTGACGCCCGAGCGTGTGTGGTGACGCCCGAGCGTGTGGTGCCGGCCGACGTGTGTGGTGACACCCGAGCGTGTGTGGTGACGCCCGAGCGTGTGTGGTGACTCCCGAGCGTGTGGTGCCGGCCGACGTGTGTGGTGACGCCCGAGCGTGTGTGGTGACGCCTGAGCGTGTGGGGCCGGCCGACGTGTGTGGTGACGCCCGAGCGTGTGTGGTGACGCCCGAGCGTGTGTGGTGACGCCTGAGCGTGTGGGGCCGGCCGACGTGTGTGGTGACACCCGAGCGTGTGTGGTGACGCCCGAGCGTGTGTGGTGACGCCCGAGCGTGTGGTGCCGGCCGACGTGTGTGGTGACACCCGAGCGTGTGTGGTGACGCCCGAGCGTGTGTGGTGACTCCCGAGCGTGTGGTGCCGGCCGACGTGTGTGGTGACGCCCGAGCGTGTGTGGTGACGCCTGAGCGTGTGTGGTGACGCCCGAGCGCGTGTGTGTGGTGACGCCCGAGCGTGTGTGGTGACGCCTGAGCGTGTGGTGACGCCCGAGCGCGTGGTGACGCCCGAGCGTGTGGTGACGCCCGAGCGTGTGTGGTGACGCCCGAGCGCGTGGTGCCGGCCGACGTGTGTGGTGACGCCCGAGCGCGTGGTGCCGGCCGACGTGTGTGGTGACACCCGAGCGCGTGGTGCCGGCCGACGTGTGTGGTGACGCCCGAGCGTGTGTGGTGACGCCTGAGCGTGTGTGGTGACGCCCGAGCGTGTGTGGTGACGCCCGAGCGTGTGTGGTGACGCCCGAGCGCGTGGTGCCGGCCGACGTGTGTGGTGACGCCCGAGCGTGTGGTGCCGGCCGACGTGTGTGGTGACGCCCGAGCGTGTGTGGTGACGCCTGAGCGTGTGTGGTGACGCCCGAGCGCGTGTGTGTGGTGACGCCCGAGCGTGTGTGGTGACGCCTGAGCGTGTGGTGACGCCCGAGCGCGTGGTGACGCCCGAGCGTGTGGTGACGCCCGAGCGTGTGTGGTGACGCCCGAGCGCGTGGTGCCGGCCGACGTGTGTGGTGACGCCCGAGCGTGTGTGGTGACGCCCGAGCGTGTGTGGTGACGCCCGAGCGTGTGTGGTGACGCCCGAGCGTGTGGTGACGCCCGAGCGTGTGTGGTGACGCCCGAGCGCGTGGTGCCGGCCGACGTGTGTGGTGACGCCCGAGCGTGTGTGGTGACGCCCGAGCGTGTGTGGTGACGCCCGAGCGTGTGTGGTGACGCCCGAGCGTGTGGTGACGCCCGAGCGTGTGTGGTGACGCCCGAGCGCGTGGTGCCGGCCGACGTGTGTGGTGACGCCCGAGCGTGTGGTGCCGGCCGACGTGTGTGGTGACGCCTGAGCACGTGGTGCCGGCCGACGTATGTGGTGACGCCCGAGCGTGTGGTGACGCCCGAGCGCGTGGTGACGCCCGAGCGTGTGGTGACGCCCGAGCGTGTGTGGTGACGCCCGAGCGTGTGTGGTGACGCCCGAGCGCGTTGTGCCGGCCGACGTGTGTGGTGACGCCCGAGCGTGTGTGGTGACGCCCGAGCGCGTGGTGCCGGCCGACGTGCGCGCTGAGCTCCCTACCTAGATCCTCCTCCTCCGGCCCTGAGAAGCTGATGCCCGGCTGGACCAGGTCCCCGCCGTCTTCCTCTGCAAAGAGAGAAACAAAGACACTGTTTAATCTGTGTCCGGTGCAGACTGTTACACACAGCACATCGTCCACACTTCGCCATGGACAGTCAAACACGAGATGCGTTCACACTCATTCGTGTCACTGATCAGAGCTGCACTTCGCGCCGAACCCCAGGGACAACCCTGTCTTGTGTGAGCAGCACTCTGACCGCCCGTGTCCGCAGCAGCTCAGGCTGCGGCCAAGCGACTCTGAGCTCCACCTGTGGTTTCACTTCAGGTTTATGAGGCTATCGCATCAGAAGAGACTGCGGAAGGCCGGACGCTGTCACCTCCGTGCTCCCTCCCGCTGGTTGAGCCCAGCCCTGCCCAGCGCTGTCCAAAAAGCACCCACCAGCGGGGACCTCCTTCCCAACAGCCAAAACCTGCAGGTCTATGTTAACGCATAACATTGGATTTTGCTCCAAACACAAGTCTCCTTCCTCCTCTTGGGAGAACACTTCAGGTCACCAGCATTGAATGACATCGGTGTGTGGCGCACAGGCGTGGGGGCTGCCTAGCGCTGTCCCTCCCCTCCCATATGGGTTGGCAGAGGCCAATGAGGTAAAGGGACCTGTCGTTTGTCCCCTAGTCCCTGGGGGCTGGACTAGAGATGTGCAGCCTCCACCCTGCACTGTGCCCGGCAGACGTGCCCTGGGCTGCAGGCACCAATACCCCACCCAGGACGGAACGTGAGGGGTGCCGGTCCTCCCGGAGATGGGGTGTCACTACACACATGACACATACGTCGCCATTTTGCATTGTTTCATAAATACAAAAAGAATTACAAACAGCCTCTACACATGCATCTGGGCAGGCTTCCCGCGTTTCCGAGTAGGCTTTGAGGGAAACATTTATTTCCTGCTGGTCATGGCCAACCCAGTGAGGCACGTCAGTGTCGGAGAGCACGTTAATGCATCGTGAGGAGACCCACTCCCACTGTTACCACTGCGGGCTCAGCAGCTGCGCCTGTGTCCTTTTCAGAAAGTTTGCAGGACGTCAAGAAAGGAGGATGTTTGGCTGTGGAAGACGCTGCAGGGCCTGATGACATCTGCAGTTGAATCATATTTTGTGGGGTCCCTCATCAGTGCTTTAAAAATACTTACATTTTTAGATATTGTAAGTATGTACGCGTATGTATGCGTCGCGCACCTACACGTGTCATGCGTGAATGAGCTGAGTATTTCACAGACCAGCTGCACCCTGGGTGCCCACCTGGCTGGGGCGTGGGGCACACATTTCCAGTCATGTTTCCCACTCATGAGCGCAGTGAGCACAGCACGAGGCCCAGGGGGGCGTGTTCTCGATCGTTTAGAAATATCCCTGCGCTGTGATGCAGTGCTAATGAAGTGGGTTGCTATGGAGACCACAGTCATCACGCGGTCAGCATAATTAACTGAAAACAGTGAATTCGGTCAGAATGGAATTAGGGGACAAAAACCACACACGAGTCCTCACTTTCACACCTCGCTTGTCCTTGGCGCTTTCATGGAATGAGCTGGCACGACGAGGCAGCATGACATTGTGGATTCCGGGGCTGAGTGTGCAGCTTGCAAGCACGCCAGCACTAAAGAGGCCAGTGGACAGCAGCTCACATTCAGTGTGCAAAGCTGTGCACGCAGCTGTGTGTTTCGGGGGACGCCTGCATGGTGCTAGAATGCACTCTAAGGATGGCATGTGTGTCTGTGGAGGCAGGGCCCGAGGTTACAGGCAGAAGTGATGGCCTCTTAGTTGTCCTTTGTCACCTCAACGCGAGGCCTGGAGGCAGCATCAGTCAGGCTGCAGCAGTGCGATGTGCATGAGGCGTCTCAATGCCACTGGGACATAAGGACACTGATCTGCCACTGAGGCAACATGACACGGTGCACTTGTGAGCTTGCCTGCAGCCCTCACATGGGGGCCATCCTGCTCCCTGCTCCTGTTTACCAGGCTGAGGTAATTGTGAAAACATAATGACGGGCGCCAGCGCCATTCCACAGGAATATGGTGTTGCTGCCTTCACGAGTCCCGGGACGGCCGTGCAGTGCTGGGAGCCAGGGCACCTGGTACTTCCTGTCAGTCAGTCTCACAGCCTGGTCCAGCGGCTGCAGCAGCAGCATTTTCCAATGAGGAAATCGAGGTCCATAGAAGCTGAGGACACACAGGAGACCTGGCTCGTGCCACTGTCTCTCTCCACAAGACTGTGACGCTCCCACTGTGACCACGGTGTCTTACTTATGGAGATTCTGCACCGAGCCTCCTCGATCCGGCTTTCTTGGACTGATAAAGGAATGACTGAACCCCATGAGGAAAGAGGCAGAAGCCATGAGAGAAATGATTTTGTGCAGGTGAGCGACAGATGGGCCAGGTGGTCCCGAGGAAGACTACCTTCAAGAGGAAACTCAACTTTCATGAAACTCGGCGGATATTTTCCTTCTGTTTAGAAGGCAGGCCCGTGTGTCAGGGCCCATCTGAGGAGAGGGTGCGGGGCTGTGTCCCTTCTGCCAGGCTCGGGTGGGACCCACAGCTCGTTCCTGTCTCGGCTGCACAGCATACCTCTGATCCCTCGGGACTTGTCGTGTGCCTCGTTGACACACACAAGAGTTACTGAACACCTGAGACCAGCTGGGTGAACTGAGTTGAATTTGGATAATGAGTGAGTCACCACATCTATCTGAGAGACACTGAACATGCCAGTAGGTGACCCTGCTGGGACAGGCATGACAACTGTGGCTACAAGAAGCAACAGCGAGGCCTGGAAGATGAGATGAGGCCGCTTTGGTGAGGCTGCAGACAAAAGCCACCGTCCTCCACAGGGAGCGTGCCACGGCTCGGGGACAAAAGTGATGTCAGCAGCTGGGCGAGGCTGGGCTTCAGCACACTGGACTCACGGGGCCGAAGGACCCCCTCCTGGGGATGTTTCCACCGAGAAGGGACCTGTCACGGGTGTCACTGCTCATTCCAACTACCCAGGTGCTGCCAGTGACCTGAGGTGATGGAGATTTTCAAGCCTGAGACTCAGAGGCAACATAGCAGATGGAGAGAGACAGAGCTGGGTCTGAAATGTCAGCCATGCACCACGCGAGATTTCATCACCTCTCGGGCCTGGTCCTCACCCTAAAGGTGGAGGTAACGCTTTCCTTCCAGCGGCCGAGCACCTGTCGTCCTCTCTCCACTGGACGTAACTCGCAGGACCAGTGGTGTCTAAGCTGCTCGCGTTTCAATCCTGGAAAGTCAGGACCAGCACCAAGCCCCCTGACAGCCCTGCCCAGCCTGCTCCCAGTGTGCTCCTGGATGATGCCTGACCTTGGCTGACCTTGCAGCGCGTGAGGAGTGTGATAATCTGGGCGCACGTCTGCACACAGTCCTGTCACCATGACTCAGTTATGTCCAGCCGCTCTGCAGTTAGGCAGGAATGGCCGACGTAGCACGATGGCCTCCGGAGGTCACGTAAGTTCCCTGAGGCCACTTCTGGGACAGCCACTGGCTCTGAACTCAGAAGCTCCCTTCCTTTTGGTTTCTGAAGAGGACACCCACTTCCTTTCATTGATGGGATGATGTGCTTTCCTCTGATGGGAGTGGAATCTGAGGCTTCTGCTATGAAATCAAGGTTTCCAAATCTGACCAACATCACCAAGGACTACGTCTCGCCCCACCTGTGCCCGTGTGTCATTGGGCTCCCGATGGGGCATGTCCCACTGTCTGTTCCATTCCCTTCCTTTCCAGCCCAGAGGACCATTCAGGCTCGCAGAAGCATTTCTCAAACCGCCGGGCACCTTGTACCTACCTTTTCACCAGGTCCTGCGTTGTCTGAGGCACCTGGTCTACCTGCACCCTTCAGGTACATGCACATCTTGGGCTCTGCTCAGTCGGCCTCTGCCCTCCCTCACAGCCGCCCTTGAACCTGGTATTGTCTCCTGTCTGGGTGAGACGGAAGTGGGCGGTGGGGTCAAGTCACAAATTTTACCTGTGAAAACATGTCCCTGCGTGTGACTGTGGCAAGAAGCCGCTCCTCCTGTACAGAAAGGAGTCACGAGTGGTGTTAGTGTGGGCAGGACGATAGCAGCCACAGTGGCAGTGCCAGACTGCAGGCAGGCGTGACAGGTGCCAGTGACTTCTGGGACACGCACAGAGACACTCGGTGAAGTCAGTTTCGGAGAGAGCATTGCACAGAGTTTGGCGACCTGACAGTCTGCCCAGCATCTAGGTTCTTTTCATTCTTTCAAAGTTTACTTCTAAAGAAAGCATCTCGAGTCTACATTTCAGCCATTTCCCTAATGATAGGATTTGAAGGCTGCTGAGATTAAGGATTCATTTCTGCTCCGCGAGGACAAAAGACTATGATTAGCTCTAAGGCTGCTTCCTCTTCCGTTTCATTCCCAGCTGCACCGCCAGCCCACACGCGGCCCCTGCGGTAATGACTACTAACGGCTTTTCTCTGAAAGCCACACAAGTGCTCATAATTTTATTTTCGACCGAGGAACAAGTGTCAGCAGAAGCTGGCCCTGATGTCTGCAGAATTTTCACTGACACTTAAATCAGACAAAGAGAAAAACTCAGAGTCACTGATGATGCAACCTCACTCCACCAGGAAAGACAACAAATGGCTCCTGAAACCGGCGGCAGCTCCTGGTCAGGAGAGCAGGCACTGGCTCTCAGGCCACATGACACGTGTGTGAGCACCCCCCCTCTCGCTTCCAAGTTTTGAGGGTCTCACCGAGTGATGTGAACCAGCACTGTGCATTCAGATAAATCACAAAGTCCTCTTCAGGGAACCCAGGCATACCTAAGCAACACTCACTCAATTCTGAATTTCTCTGGACTCAGAAAAAAGACAAAAAGCTGATGCAAAAACCACTGTTCCTTATTTAAATATCTGACAAGTTCAAGATGAAATTGTGTCTGCTGTTAAACTTGAACATTATTCACTTCAAAAGTGACATGAATTATATTTTACATAATGTTTTAAATCTAAATTTCAAGCGAGAAATGTTAAAGCTGTTACACGACCATCTGTATTCAATAAGGTTTTACACCGAAATTCCCTTGAACTTTGTCCATCGTGTTTAAACTGGAAATGCTATTTTAAAGACAGAACAAAGGGCATTTTACAAAGCTTAAAAAACCGTGGCTGGGGTACTTGGCGTTATGGCTTCCCACCTACGACAAACAGGAGCCCCAGAGGGCAAAGTGGACAGAGGGAACCCAAATGCGGATCTCTCTCTGACGGCTAGTCCCATCGGCTGTGTTAAGTCCGCTGTACAGCGGCTGGAGAACATGTTAGCTGAATTTGAATCTCGGATAAACACAGGAGGATAGTGTTTTAGTACATCCATGCAATATCCATTGTTCATCGGAAGTCCTGGCTTGGCTGGTTGGGGGTGGGGCTGCGTCAGTTCACTTCATAGCTCAGAGGTGGGTCACTCGCTGTGTCTCCAGTGGAAGACACAGCGGAATGAACAAAGGAGTTTATTAAAGCCCCTCAGTCCACTCTCTCCTCCTTCAATGAGAATCTGGAGACCTGACCACCCACCCACCTAGGAGCCGACAGTGGCTGCCAAGTCTCCTCGGGCAGGCGCCCTGAGAATCACTGACTTCACTTATTCTGTTTCCTCTCACACCTCTGCTTCCTGGAGAGGGGTTGACCCGGGTTTAACATTAAACACACACACACACACACACACACACACGGTCAACTTTTAAACACTCTTAAATTCCTTATTTGACATATTGTTTTAATTTCCCACATCGACCTCTGCCTCTCTGTCCCACGTGTGAGGACCTCCCATTTGGCAGGAGTAACGAAAGCTCTAGCTACTACTGTGCCTTTTCCTGGATTTTGTGCAATTACTTCAGGGTAAATAGTGACACTCCATTTTCTCTTTCCTTAAAATATTGGCAAGCCTTGATTTTCAAATATCCAGTTAAAGCGGAATGGTTAAATAATTATGGTACAATCATAGCAGAGAATGTTAGAAGTTTAAGTGTTCTAGAAACTCCCAATGTAACGCTAAGGGAGAAAAGCCAAACGCAAATGCTGTACTTTATGATCCTGGTTTTGCTCTGAGAAAAGATTGGTGGCAATTTACCAAGATGCTGAGAGCACGTGGCCCTGCCTGGAGGCATCAAGGGTACCTTTTCTTTTCTCTTTAAATACTCTGCACTTTCCAGATTGTCTTCACCCAGCCTGCATCTGTTTTATACAAAAGGAATTACAAACACACGTGCTGTTCAGTCTTCAGTAAAGACAAGATCTGACTTTTCCTCTTCACCGTAATTCGGTGGCCAGAATGGAGATGGATGGCGCTGACGTGTGGCCCCACTTTCCTTAGTCAAGGCCAGTGCTCACTTCCTGCCCCCTGGTTGCCGTAAACAGCAGCAGAGTTAAGCTTCAGAAAGAAGCTTGGAGGAGTGAGCTGCCCACCTGTGCATCCCTCTTGGTGTGGACGCGGCGTGAGGGACTTGAGCACTGAGGGGAGGATGGTGCCATCCCCACGCTCTGCTGCGTGCATACTGCTTCCTCTGATCTCTGACTAGCAGCTTACTGGTCCCTACCAGCTGCTCAAAGATCAGCATGGACTGTCCTCCGGGGCCCGTGATCTGGGCCCTACCTGTGCTTCCCTGGGTTCTCTTTCTGTCCCAACTGTCACACACGCAGGGTTTCTTGGGCATCTAAAGAGGTAACTTTTGAGGCCAACTCTGAGAAATGTCACACATGGGTTCCTTACGGAAATGGAAGTAGTTGCAGAAGTTAAGAGCAGAGTCCATTGGGTCAGTGAGGTCCCATCAAGGGTCTTCCAGGGCTTCCCACAGGAAGAGGGTGTGTGTGGAGCGATAGCTAGGAGACCACGTGCTCATGTCCCCTCACCCACCCTGAGCCTAAACCAGGTTCCCCAGCCCATGCTCGTCCCTTTTGTTGCTGTGTCTGGTCACTGACTCACTGACCGCAACGACCTCAGAGATGGGATTCTCACTATCTGAGTATTTCAGATGACTCGTTATTATATCCATTCTGCAAATGAGGAAAGTGAGCTTCAGAGACGTATGTAATTAACCTGAAATCCTGTGACTTCTCACGGAAGTGCTAAGATTAGAAGCTGGGCCCTGAATTCCTCCCAAGTCCACATGTTCCAGTGCTGACGTCGCCCCTCACTGCCCATCTGTCTGCCGGGGTTGGCGGCCACTAGTGGCTCAGGCTGGGTAGCTGCTTAGGACCCGTCTCTGTGGGGACATAATCTGTGCCCTTGGCACCTCTTTACGTGGCTCTCAGCTCTTTCTTGGCGGTCCAGAGGCCCACTCTTCTCTTCTAGGTCTTCTTTAAAACACTTCTCTTTCGGCATCAAAAATCTGGGCTCAGAAAAGAGATGTGCAGAACTCATTCAGACTGAAGTGCAAATGGATCCACTGCTGCCAATTCCAGGAACCGCGTGTGCACACTGACGGGAGGGGGCATGAGGGAGGGGCCCCAGCTGTCCACTGGCCACACTGGGCTGGTCCGGAGTCCCGAGGACCCCTGCCTGAGGAGCTGCACAGTTCTGACTGTGTCACGGACTCGTCTTAGGCTATTAAAATTCCGCCTTAAGATATTATGCAAAAGATAATACGGTCACATTCCCTGTTCACTGAACCCAGCACTTCCTGGAAGCAGAAGGTGGCAGAGATTCCGTGAGTGAGGCAGGGGTCCTGGCTCTCTGCCCATCCCCTAATCCCCTAGTCGTGTGCAAATGACACCGCCCGGCACCTACTGACATTCCACCAGGGACCCAAGTCAACAGTCAACAGACACTTGATGACGGACACTGAGTTTTGGGGGCAGGGATACATGCTAGGGACGCAGAGTGTGGCAGGAAAATGAGAGAAAAACAAGTGACTGCTGTACAGTGACGTAGTTCAGGAACAGACACGTGCACCAGTGAGGACGTTATGTTGCTCTGCAGATGGGGATCATTTAAAAAAATCACACCTTTAGCTCTTTTTAAAATTTATTATCTTCAGTTGTTGCACAGACTTGACTAAGCACAATTATGTATAAAATTCGTTATATAAATTTATATATTGAAACACTTCATAGCCAAAATATTGTTTATTCTTATTTTCTAAAAGAAAACAATTTCAAAAATTTGATTTGTGGTTGGTCGTTTCTGACCCTGAACCTCTGTAAACGCCCACTTTCAGTCCTACGAGTCGTCAACCTGAATTTGATCCGTATCCCCTGGCTTAGCTATTACTCACGTATCCATTCTGGTTGTTAATATAAGGAATAACATTTGTTAAAAATGATAGACAAAACTAGTTACCTATTATTAATCGACAAACCATGCCTAAGGCATCATTCTTTTATTTATTTTGTTTTGTAAATACATCACACATCAAGTTTCATCGTGGGGAATAAAGTAAGTACAGGGAGTCATGGCAGCACCTGGACTGCAATTCATTTTCCAAGCCCTCGGATTCCAGGTCGATTTGCTGTAACCAGTTACATGGTCCCTGACGTGAGCCGTGACTGAGACGTGACTGACAAGTGACGGCTGCATGCTGTGCTGGCGTGGCCGCCCCAATAGTTTCCTTCTCCCCAGTGGCCGGTCTGTGGCTCACCCAGAGACACGGGGGTGGGGTGTCTCTGGTGCTCCCATCTGTTAGTGTGTCCTGAGAGCAGAGCTGCACAGATACACATGCTTAACGCCATGTTTGGGACACAAACGCACAGCTCTTGCATGTCAGGCTCACTGGCCGCACATCTGCCTTCAGGTGGGTATGTTTTCTGTAATGAAAACCCTGCACCTTCATCCCGTGTGGCCTGAAGCTGTCACCTGGGGCTGGGAAGAGCAAGGCCTAGACGACTGGCGCTGCTGTGGCCCCACGTGGCTGTGAAGCCTGTGCCTGCCCCGCATTCCACACCTGGGCTCGGGTGGTGCTGGGCAGACAGCCTTCCAGACAGTGTCCTCGCTCTCACACTGCCTGGTGCGGCTGCCTCTCTAAGTCAGAGGCCACGAGCGCAGGCGCAGGCGGCCTCCAGGACCCCCTCCCCCCCGTGGCCCAGGCCCCCCCCAGTCCCCAGCACCTGTGAGCACAGGGACCCCACTGCCCACCTCCCACCTGTCACAACACGAAAGCCGACTTGCTCAGATCCAGGCGGAAGCACATTCTAGTTTTTATGATTTAGGCAAGTAACGCGAGCCTCAGTTCCCTCATCTGTGAATGGGGGTGTTTTGAAGATGAGGTGAGAAAAGCCCACAGGAAGCCCTTGTGCAGCGTGTGTGGCACTAACACCCCTCAGCCTGTTTCCTTCCCCGCCTGATGCCTCCATGGAGTCACACAGGTCTCAGAAGACGCAGCCCCTCAGCCCCCCGAGCGGCCCGGGAGGTGCTGGCCCGAGCGCGGCCTAGGACACAGTGGCTGAGACAGACCGCACACAGGAGAGTCCGGGGTCCTGAGGCCAACGGCGTTCACCTGGTCTCCGTAACCGTCCTGAGCCTCCGTCTGTCCGGTGGCTCAGCACCTGCCTCGGGGGCCCCGACAAGCTCCTGGGGGCTGCCAGCGCCACCGGACCAGCAGGCACCGCCCCTTCCAGACCCACTGTCTGCACACGACGATACCCACTGCTCGGACACGAGCTGAGTGTGCTGCGCTGCGTCTCTTTCCCGCCGGCAGCATCACGCTTACAGCTCCACACTGGGCTGCCAGGAACTGGAAGGTGCATGGCTGCTTCTAAAAGCATTGTTGCATTTGAAGGATAGATACATCCTCCCGGGCTCTAAGGTGGAAACTATTTAAAAAACCTGCAATTCATTAGCTGCCTTTAAAGTGCACAGCAGGTCTGGCTAGTCAATCCAATCTGAATTACACTAACCAGCTTATGGTAATTTTCTAGCAAGATGAGAGAAAAGGAAGACAGAAATACATGTTGTAACAGAAAAATGACAGGGCAGCTGCACTGAAATCACCCCCATTTTCCAAGCTCATTTTGGAAGTTTCCTGTCAAGGCCTCTTTGTCTGTATCCACGGAATCCTCCACAGCTCTGTAACAGAGGCCGCGGAGACACCTGATGTTAACTGTAATTTTCACCCTCAATTGTTCTTTCTCATCAGAATTTAAGATAATATCTTGTTATTGGCATTGCAGCCATGACGGCAAATAAACTTCCAACAAGGCCGACCGACATGAGAACGAGAGATGGGCAGACGTCGGGAGGAAGCCATGATGAATTGCTAAAAGGACAAATCGGTGTTCTGTTGCCAGGAAGTGTTTCGATCCAGTCTGGTGACTCAGTTTCAGAGAACGTGAAAGAATCTCAGAAACCATTTAATGATGTATAACTGTCCTGCTCCTCAAACCTGATGGTCAGCGAGGGCGGCTTTACTTTTTCACAGGTGTCTTTCCCATCAGAATTTATCAGCTAATAGCATGAATATTGTTGTAGCAATGCCAACGGCTATTTCAAACAAATCCCCATTCAGCTCTTACCTCGGTTGCTATTAGTTTCACAAGCTGGAGTAGAAGAACCCACGCAGTTCCGAGTCATCCGAGTGTCCTGAGCTCCCGGGTCGGCGTGTGGGGTTACCACCCAATGATGTGTTGCCACAGTGAAAACCCCACACGCCATGAAGCACGCCAGAGGTCACCTGGCAGTTCTGAGGCCACACCTTCCACTCGCAGGTGGAAGTGGCCTCTTTTCCTTCCCAGCACCTCTGGGCATGAGCATGCCCAGGACTCATTTTAGTGTCTTTACAAAATAATCACCAAGTTCCTTTCCTAAACTACAAATGCTGAATGAACACTGGAATGCATGCCTGCTTACTCTGCTGGACCAAGGGCTGGTGCAGGCTGATGGCTGAGTAGTTCTCCATGCACGAAGTCTAACCACGCTGGTTAGCAGTTTACTCAAAATGTCGTGGCGCTCCCGGGGTCCCGCTGCCCCCGCTTCCACGGCAGGTGCAGATGGGCCCAGCATCTAGATGTCATCTCACCAGACCTGCAGGTGAGCACTCAGGGCTCCCACCTTTTCTTAAAAAAGGATTTAAATTCTGATTGCTATACGACTGCTGTTTTGCATCTAACAGGTGCTCATCAATGAACAATCTGTGACAAATGACAGTTTCCAGACTCAGGAAAACAATCCCTGGAAACTCAGCACCTGCGGTCCCCATGTCCCCACTGATTTTGAGGGCAGACGCCATGTCCTAGGAGAGGCCCCTGTGACGCTCTCCGCATTCTGCACGGCAGGAAGCCTCAGGGTCCAGGCCACACAGCACTGGGAAGGAGTCTGGAGTTCTGCAAATGTGCAAGCGATGCCACACAGGTCTAACTAGGTCTCAGCCACTACAGTTCCCTCCTCACTGTGGGAGCAGATCACACAGCGATACTTGCTGGAGCTCGAGGTGCGTCACTTCCTGAAAACCCCCTGAGATGCCCCATGGAGTCCCCGGGGCCTCACACCCACCACAAAGCCCATCTCTTCCTGCTTCCTAAGTCGGGTCCCAAGACACAGCCAAGCCCACAGATGGTCCCTCCCTGCTGCTCCCCGGCCTGACCTCAGCTGCTGGCCATGCGGAGCTGCTCGCAAGCTCACAGGAGGGCCATTCGGGGTGGGGATGGCCTACGGACAGTGGGCCACGTGCCGGCTGAGAGCACGGGTCCTCTGCCTGACACCAGGCTTCCCTCTGTCTGCTGTCTCCCTCTGACAGGCTGCTCTGGCCCAATGCCCCAGGGACGTCCCCCAGTCTCCACCCAGACCAAGGGACACCCCGCAGGGCCTGTGTTCGCCTCCTGCAGTTTGGTATGCATGACAGAGACGCTGGTGGCTGGGCTGCTGAGGGACGACTGCCTCCAGGTCAGCTGTCTGCCCCCAGCTGTGTTGGTGAGACCGCAGAGGGTGCAGCTAGGAGAACAGGGGCCCCATTTGCCAGGAATAGGGGAGCAGGGAGCAGACACTGCAGGGCCAGCGGCCACCGTATGGCTCGTCCCTCTGGAGCTTTCCTGATTAGTCACAGGTTCTACTGGGGGAGCCATAACAAAGAATGCATTTGACGGCTTGACTTGAGGCTGTGCACCAAATTCTAACTGCCATTATTTCCACAAGGTCTTTATAAAGTCACAGATGGGTATGACAACACAGAGGGTGGAGAACGCAAACACCATGTGGCTTCGTGACACACAGCACAGCCCCCTCTCCTCCTGTCCAGGGATCGAGAAGTGCACCAAGTGGCTTGTCCCAGTTCTTCCCACATGAAGCAATGACTTGGAAAAGCAATTGTTCTGAGCTTAAAACCATCTTTAAACCCACACATTCCACAAAATGTGACATAAGCAATGTGACTTCCCCCAAACTGCCACGTAAGCAGTTTGCTCAGGTGACGGATCACCAAGCACTGGGACGCCTGTCTCCTGTGAGCACAGTTCTTGGTGCCCAGCCATGAAGACGCCGTTAGCTTTCTCCCGAGGCAGAGCCACTGGAGCCCAATGGAGGGGCTCAGGCTGGGCAAGGGGGTGAGCGGTTGAGGGGCTGATCCTGAAACTTCCTCCCAGCTGGTCGTTCCCAACAATGGTGGTGGCATGGCAAGGTGACCACGCCAGGTCCATGGGGGAGGGGTAGAGCCCAAGCGCAGGGTTGGCTTGATGGTGCCTAAGGTGAGTTTAATTTTCTGGGCCGGTTGAGGAGTCAGGGATTTTTTTCTAAATTCACTTCCAAGCCTTCAGTGTCTTAGAAAATAAAATCCAATTATGTCATTAACTTTGACTTTTCTGCCTAAGATTTTTCTGGGAAAAGTTTTTGCCATTGGAAAGGAGTATATTTCCTATTTCCCCCTCGGACTGGTGTGGGGACTGCTGTCTGGTCACTTATTAAACTATTCTGTGTGCTGATGCCACTGGACACGGACCACATAGGAAGTACGTGAAGACCACACTCCAGGAGACTCCCCGAACGCACTCATTTTTGTTGTTCTTTTTTTTGTTGTTGTTAGCATGAACTCTTGATTTGGCCAATCATTTGGAAATGTGATGGGTCAACAGCTGTCCTGGAGGCGGGCCTAAACCACCATCTTCTTTCTGGGTTTAGGTCGTTTTAAGGCAAAGTGTGTGCACCTGCCCCAACCTTCTTTGCATGTTGCTGAGTGTATGGCCCAAAATGTCCCCTTTCATGAAAATGCAGTGGGAACTCTCTAAATCACGCGTGAGGTCTGAAGAGCAAACCCTGCGTCTGGAGGCTCCAGGCACTCAGCGGCCCCCAGTGTTTCCTGCATTGTCAGAGCTCAGGCGCGAGAGGGGCAAGGGGGGCACAGTGTCAGGAGACTGCAGATTCCGACCTCAGGTCAACTGCAGGGCCATGGGAGATGACCGCCCTCCCAGGGCACCGACTGTTCCCCTGTACGTGGGGACAATATCCTTCCCTGCAGTACAGGCCTTGTGAGGATCCAACGGTAAGGTATGGAAAACATTTGCAACAGGCACCGGACTTTACCGGAAAAGGAAGTCACAGCAGCACGACCCAGTTCAGACATGCAGCCCAGGCACTTTCCCTATAAATCCCACAGCTTTCCAAGCTTCCCTCCACACAAAGGCTCCACACCGACGTCTTCACTGCAAAACTCTGTGGGCCACACACACCGACACATGGACAGCAGCGAGGGCCTCAGGGCTTCTGAGGAGGCACCAGGCAGGGCCACACAGAGTCTGGGACATCTCCATCTCAGGGCCGGCCGACCCCTTCACAACAGGGAGGCAAGGAGCCAGTGACTTTCCCGAATGAGACACAGGCCTATAGCTGGTCGCTTCCAGGACTCCATACACAGGGAAGGGAAATGCAAAGCTCTTCTGCATCACAAATCAGGCCCCCATCAAGCAGACCCCTAACCCTACCCCCTTCAGGAATGGGCCCAATCATCAGGTCCTCATTTCCAATTCGCGAACGGCTACACATGCCTAGCGTTTTACGCCGGGGGGGCGGGGGGGTACGTTTCAGGGTAGAGCTCCTCATGCAAAAACATACAATGCTATTTCTGTCCTACACACATCTGGGGCCTGAGTGCTCACTGTCACCTGCTTACTGTGCCCCACAGCTCCTGGGTGCACTTTGTGGTGGCTGAGCCCAGAATTAGGAAGCACCTTCAGCTTTTGAAACAGAATGACATTTTAGACTTGACCATCTCTGGGACCTACTGTCACCCACTCACAGGACAAAAGCTCTGCTGAGCAGCGGCTGTCCTGTCATTAGTCTGTTGGCCCTGCTGCTGCTGGTGTTATGGGACCTGAGGAGGTGGCTCGATTTGATAGCTCCAGAGACATTCATGGAACGTTAATAAGTTATTATTTCCCTGAAGATTATGTTCCATTAGTCCTGCTTGGCTAACCATGCATTCTGATCTTGGGCTTCTCCCTCAGTTTCACAGCTTGTCTTAAGGCATCCCTCCTTCACCTGTGCCTGGCTAACAACCAGAATTCACTAAGGAGCAGGATCGAACAGTGACCCTTCTGTGATGAGGCGTTCCTGGACGACCAGACAAAATAACACCAGCTCCAACCCAAATCAACATGAGACATGCATTGAATATATTAAGTGTGGTCTCTGGGAGGAAGAGTGATCAGGAATTATGGGCAGCCGTGGGCTCGCAAAGGACAGCTGGGGTTTAAAGCTGGTCTTCATATTCTGGGGAACGTTATGAAAAGTATATGGAAATCATAGATGACCAAACAAGCTGTATTTACACACAACACTTTTACACAAGTTGAGCAGGCCCATGACCTTCCAGCACCCATCTGTGCCGAGTACAAATCCCCAGTGTCAAGGGAGGGCAGACGGTAGCCTGGAAACAGGTCACAGGAAGTCATCTGATGTTTCAGGCCAAAGAAGAAATAAACAATGATGCAAATTGGCTCTTTTGTAAGAGGAATGCAACAAAATGAACAGACAGCCAAGGTTACAACAAGAGAGAGCATTTAGTTAACAGCATTTAAGGTCACCTGAGCACCAACTCAGAGTTGTCGGCAAAAGTGCTTTCTTGAAAACTTGGTGCTGAATTATGTAGGCCACAATAGCCTGTTTGCTCAAATCTGCATAAAATCCCAAACAGATTTCATCTGGAAACCAGCTGGAGGCACCGGCCCTGTTCTCGTGGGCCTCCTGCCCACTGTCATATGGTGAAGGTCCCATTACCAGGGCCACAAATTCCAATGGCCACAGCATTTTAATTGATGGGTTAAGACATGGTGAGCACAGTAAAAGATGACAATTGGGGGGGAAAAGGTGGGTGATTTCTGAAGGTCGCATTAACCCATTACATACAAAGAGCGTGTGTACAACTGCACCTGCGCACCTGCCCCCTCGGAAAGGACCAGCACTGCGGGCTCTGTCCGAGGTGCTGAACCAGCGAGGAGCCACTTTCCTTCTGACAGCTGCTCCCCGACGGGTTTGTACCGGTTTGGGTCATCACTTCATCAGGCATCATTTCTTCTTTCCCACCTTTTGAATTATTCTGGGCCCCATAATGTAATTTCCTGTTGGCTCTGAGGCTGTGAACCCATAACAATCCATATGCTTAGCCACGAAAAAGTAAATGTCGAGAAGTAAATAAGCCACTTTGGAGGCACGCTCCCGAGCAGATGGCTGTTCATCCTGGTTGTGGACAGGGGACTCAGGGGACACTACATATGGGGGTCTGACAGACGCTGGGAAGATGACTGACATGGCCCAGCGTGCATAAGCCAGAGATTCAAGAAAAGAGCACCACTCCTCACCATTACGACTGAATGGAAGTTCACGCCACGCAGGACGGGCGAGTCCCGGAGATGGGGAGGGCCGCGTCTTTAAGAGGCGAGAACAGGTGTGTGAGGACACAGAGCAGCAACGTGCGTAGTGGCAGCTGCCTTATGCAGCATTTGCCGCGAACACCACTCCTGGAATGGTTTTCTACTGCCTGTCTCAGTGTTTTATGTGTTGGTGGGTGCCTTCCAGCCTTTATCCAAACACCTGAGCTAGGACACAGGGCGGGGTCTCAGGTCTTGGCTCCTTTGGTCCCGTGGGCAGGAGATCTGGGAATAATTTTCTTCAGTGTGTCCCCGACCTGACGCGACACCCCTACCCCCACCATTGGCACCCCATTCAATGAACCAAATCTGCTTTAGGCACAAGGTTATCTGAGTAGAGCGGGCAGGAGGGAGGGGATAAATTCCAAGTAGGCCAGGTGCTCTGTTCTGCATGAGTCTCCTAAGAAGGAGCCTGTCTATAGATCCGGGGACTCCTGACTGTCACTGAGACATGGAGGTCACAGAGCACAGCAGCATGTAGCAGACACGGGCTAAGAAGCTGGACGGAACACAGGGCTGCATGCGTGGGGACGGACCCCAAGGCAAGTCACCACCAAAATCTGCATTGGGGGAGGAGCCGAGAGGAAGTGTGTGATCAAAATATCTAAGCTGGTCTCAGCAGAAATTAGCCTGACTCAGCTAAAGAGCCACATGCTGTGCTCAGCTAAACTATGAGGAATTAGAAGGCACACAGGAGAGGAGACCCAGCGACATCCCCAGAGCACAGAGCAAAGAAGGATAATTATGAGCATTATGAGACTAGGTTTATTTTTAACATGGCCGTAAGCATGCTGCAGGAAAAGTTAGGCTCACACTGCTTTCCTCACATACGTGTAACGGGAGCAAGGCTTCAGAGGACTATAGAAAAACGTCTGCATGCTACTTCAAAAATTTCCCAAAACTGAACAAAAGCATTTCATGCTAAAGGATTCCCCAAGGCAGCCTTGCTTTCACGACCCGTCTCCAATCCAGACCTTAGTGAGACCCGTGTGTGTGACTCCACATCACGGGTGGTCTCGCTGTGTGGGCACCACTCACCGTGTCCCTGGGAATGATTCCAGCACAGCAGGGACACCCCTTCTGAAGAATGCTTGGGGCCCCAGCATTTCTTCACTCTAAAGGATGTCAGCCAGCTCTGCCTACGGCAAGCTCAGACTGTGCAAGAGTGACTACAGAAGATACTTTCCTTTTTAGTGAAGAGAAGTCACTGCTGAGATTTTCTAGAGAGGAAAAAAAAAAGGAACCTGAAATTTGGATCTTTCCATTTGGTAAGCAAGAGGAAAAGGCCTAAAAACCAACCGCCTGAAGTTTCAGCGAACAATTGCTGAAAAACCATCCCATTTGATAAACACATCTTTGACGCCCCTGTTCCGCCATCAGACAGAGGGAGTGCTGTGACCAACCTCTGCCCTGGGGACATGGGAGGGTCACAGTTGTGCAGGGCTGGGTGTGGTGAGTCAGCCCTGCCCAACATCCTTCCTCCTAAATGTCCACCCATGAAGCGTGGGGCTCCCCCAAACACAAGGCTGACAAATGTGTTTCTTCCCATTCTGACCCTGGGCCATGGTGATCTGTGTTATTTGCACACACAGGGCACTTAGGGGGGACAGACAGCACAGGAGGTGGTGTTATCACCAGAATGACTTCCCTTGGAGTCCCACCCCACTCGTGCTGTGACCTCTCCATGGAGGCCATTAGGATGACAGCTGAAACCTGCTTCCTTGGTCTGTGCCGCACCCACTGCGAAGCACCTGTTATTAGAAAGGAACCGCGGATGAGAGAGGTGAGGATTTGCAGAGGAACACGCCCAGCTGTGGCCCAGGGACGTGTAAGTCATGCAGGGAGGGCAGCAAAGTGCCACCGAGGAGGAAAAGGCTGCACGACTCCCGGCACGTTACCAGGTGAACAGGTTTGACTGGCTTCAAACAACTGACAGAATTTTTGACGAACTCCCAGAAATGACCACACTAGTTGGACTTTGTGCAAATTTAGACTCAACCTCATTTGCAAACAATAGTTAAAATGCTCCCCACAGGACTGCTCCCCATGGCCTGGTCACAGACTCAGCACCCAAATACTCTCCAGACGATGGTTTAAAACTGCACTCAGTGACCTATTAGGGGTGGTTCGATTTTGTGGTTTGTGGCCAGAAGTATTTTTAAAAGACTAGCACAGAGGAGGACAGGACAAGGTAGGAGAGGTCAGGCATCTGCCACATGGTGAAGGTGAATATTCTTTGTGACACTGTCTCCTGTTTAAGTAGCACATATGCATTTTTGTATTTTTTGTGTTCTGGTGAAATGCATTTCTTACTTTGGGCTGCAGGCCCCAAAGTTTAAAAAGTGGTCAGTCTAGTAAAATGATTCTTAGGTTTCTGGGGACCCCAACACCTTCAAGGACGCTGCTGAGAGAAAGAAGGCGTACCCCTTGGCAGACTGCCCTCACGGTCTGACATCTTCAGTCTGAGTGGAAGGAAAGGACGTCTGACAGGTGACGCAGCAGAAGCCACAGACATTTCACCCACTGAGCGCTAGCTGCACCCTTGATTTTCACTGCCAGCTTCTGTGCCCCCCATAGCAGGGAACCCGCGGCGGCCAACTTCAAAGGGTTACATCGGGATGGCCTAATCTGCCCTGCTCCTCCCACTGCCCCCCGGGAATGACCATGGTGACAAACACCATCGTGTGCCTACCACACCCTCAGGGCTGCGGGGGGGGGGGGAGCTCATGTGCACTTTCTCATTTCACCACAGCCGCCAGTAAGTACAATCCTTCGACCCCTGTCACGGGGGCGAGGAAGCTGAGGCCCAGGGCAGCAGGCCAGGGCTCAGGGGGCTGGGCCACGTGCTGCCTCTGCAGCATGGCTCAGAGTGTCCCTGCAGCGCGGCTCTGAGCGTCCCTGCAGCCGGTGTGAGCAGACCCAGGAGAGGGCAGGGACCACCAGCCAGGTCTGGAGTAGAGCCGTTCTCACGGACAGGTTTCCGTGGCTGAGGCCACTGTTCTCATGAGCCCATAGCTCTCAAAGGAGCCGTGATCCCACTGGACGAATGAAGAAACCTGAGGCCCAGAGACAGTGGTGAGACTGGGGCCTGATCCCAGGCTGTGTGGGCAGCGCACAGGCAAGCTGACCCCATGTCCTCTCCCTGGGGCCACCGGGCAGAGCCCTCACCTGCCCCCAGCCCTCTCTGGGCCCCCACCCTGACATATGTGTTCTCATCGCTTAATAAACCAACCAGCTGGGGGCCACTCCCTGAGTTAGTCTTGCTTGGTTTTTATTGTTGCTGAAAATCTCCCCTGTAAAGAGTGCTCAACATTTTTTTTGAGCCATTTGATACAAAGTAGCATCTTCCTGTTGAATGTATCCTTTCAAATGAATGGGTCCTATAAACCACGTCTGCCACAGGGGCTGGGGTCCGGTGTGCAGGGGGATAAAGTGGCCAGTCTCTCAGGCCTGGGGCCAGCTCCGTCCTGGCTCCCACCCCTTCCCACCCGCACCTGTTGCCAAGCAACCCAGGGGCTCAGCGGGTCCTGAAGCTGAGTTGGGGCAGACTTGCTGAACAGAGCTGATGACATTAAGTGGCACCTGCCTGACACACAGCGGGTCCTTTCCAGCACGAGCCCAGCCTCCCTTCCGGGTCCTTCACCGGACTCTGTCATCTCTCCAAGCCCAGCCAGAGGGTCACTGATTCTGGGGAAAGAAAACCTACACTGGGTTTTCCAGTTTCAATTCTTTCCAAGTCTTACCCTGCCCCTTACATTCCAGAGATGTTTTCCGTCTCCCTATGGAGCCAAAGCCCAGGGTGTGTAAGTCCCAAGAGTAAAACTGCACTGGCGCACAGTCTCTCCCAGGGGAACTGCGTCTTCCCCCACAGAGCACATTCTCTGATTAAAACAAAGAATTCTTTACTCTCCATTCCACCTCAAGTTCTCCAAAGAGATTGTGCCACAAAATGAGTTGAGCTCTCACACCCTACCGTTGAGGAAACACTGCCCTAGTCCAATGTATAAAGCACGCACCAGGAACTCTCTGCAGAGTCAATCTTCTATAGAAAGGGTCACATCTGTTTCCACTACCAACTGAAAATGTGGTGGAAACCACAACGGAGTGACTGCCAAGTGCCCGTGGTTCTGAGCTGAGCCCTCGTGTCTGCAGCAGAGGCAGCCGTGACAGGAAACAGGGCGCATGTGAATGGCAGCCTGAGACCTAGTGTCCGGGTGTCACTTCACTTCCGGCCTTATTTGCTTCCTCAGTGAAACCCCTGTCTTCATCCCCAAGGGCTGCTGTGAGGACGACATGGAATAAGATGGAAAAGTCCCAGCAAATGTCTGGATAAAGGTTTGTTTAAACAATTTGTTTTCATTAAAAAATTTTAAACTCCATTAATACTTGTTTAAAAGATCAGAATTAAGGGTTCATTTCTTCACACCTCGCCAGACTTAGTTACAAGACCCACTTCGATATACGCCCCTCGGATGTGGGGGTGACAGTTATTGTGTGTTTGGTTAAGTGCCCTGAAACATAAAATAATTTTCAATTGGTAGACGCAGTTCTTAAGCCCACGGAAGTCACGTTTCAGAGGAAAATGCCTGGGGACGGACACTGGGGTTTAGGGAGCCCTCGAGGTGGTGTGCTGGCATCACACACGTTTTTGCCGTTTTCCAGGTGCCAGCAGACCTGTTCTATCAGTACCAGGGAATGACATGCCGAGTAACTTCACTCCATCAAACGCACACAGGCCTCAGAGCTCTGTGCTCCCCAGTAAGAAAACAGCAGAATCTAAAGTGCAGGAGAGAAACACTGAGCGGAACAGACAGACGGTCAGTGTGACAGGCCTGCCCCATTTCACGGGGACACGTGATTAATCAATTTTACAAGTAACACAAGCTTGGACTGCAGCCGACCTGAGGAAGAAGTGGGTCCAAGCCCATCCAGAGGTCCTGACAGTGAGAAACAGGCTCGAATGGCTGTCTCTGCAGGGCTCCTCCATCGCAATATTAATTATGGGCAATGGATATCATGATTTCGAAACACGCACAAGATACATGTGGCGAGCGACGCCTCTCGACACATCACACGGGGAGACAGGGGGCCCCCTCACGTGTCTGTGTCTGCACTGGCCCAGCAGACGTGTTGGGACCGCCAGGACGCTGAGTGGACATCACAGAACCACAGCACGCTGTCATACCCGGGCCCTGGCGTCGTCTGTCCTGGAATCCCCTCCCGCGCCCTGCCCAGGACTGCTCGCCACGCGTACAGCACTGCCATGTCCCACGAGGTGAGTGAAGACGGCCGTCCCACGGACACACGCCTGTGCTCTCCCGCTCTGGTGTGACCTAAGCTTCCGGTACATTCTGCCGGAGGGTCAGAGGCTGCTCACAGACGCGCTGACACACCGTTCAGCAGAAATCCTCAAGGATTCACGCACGGCAGCCTGACCACTGTGCACATTGCCCGCTAACACTCCTCAGCTAAACGTTCGATTCAACCACAGGAAGACTGACATTTCTGAAGGTTGAAAACACTGAAATACCAGCAGTCAACTCACGGAGTGCACATAACGAAAGGAAAGATATAACATGTGTTAGAGTAACTTCCACCTGGAATCATAAAAGCACAACAAACGTTTTTATCCCGACTGTGGGAAAATGCTGTTAGGACACTAAGGTCCCTGAGTGACTAAGTTCCTGAAACTCAGAAGTTCTGTGACTTCCAAACACACTGCAGGAAGAACACGCAGGTTCTGTGACGACGAGAACACGTACACTTCACAGGTCACATGTGTGGTTCCCTGCACCAGATGTAAAGCCATTTCTCGAGCTGTGGAAATGTGTGTGCCCTTGAAGGCAGCATTAGAAAAGAAATGACAGGAGGGGCCGCCAGGTCTGGGCGACAGGGATGAGCAGCTCTCATGGAGCCGCTTCGGGGAGAAGGTGGGGAGGGTACAGAGGGTGGGGTGGGGGGGCCGCAGGCATGGCCCCCACTGAGGAAGCTGTGCTTGGTGCTGGGGGGAGGGAAACGTGAGCAGGAACTGAAACGGACAAGGAAGCCATTTTAGTGAATATCAGATACAGTTTCTCTCCAAATGAAGCTGAAACCGTTTGCAAGGAACCATCTGTCTTGTGGGAATTGGAACGTTGATTTGGTGCCATTGGCTTATCCTATTAGTATTCAGAACGGATCTTTAAGCCACTAATGAAGGGTGGAAACCTATGTTTCTGGTGACAGACCACAGATTAGCAGGCTGGAATACATGTCTCCTTACGTTCCGTCCTCTCTGTGGGGCGCACGGCCTCCGAGAGCCTGGACCTCCGTGGGCACACAGAGATCCAGGCCTGGCTTCTCTCTGCCACCGTCTTTGCTGTCACCACCCGATGACCATTTTGGCTCATGACTATAACTTCAGATTTAGATCTACTTTAAAAAATGTAAATAAGCAAAAGAACAAAATGGGCTAGAAAAGAATACAGAAAAACGCCTAATGTAATGTATTTAATCTGCTTGATACGCTTAACAATGTTGCAGCTCCACTAAAACAGCAGTGTTTCACCAGGTCCCTGGAGGCTGGGAGAGAACAGGGACCACGGGCGACGTAAAGCCGGTGGCCTTGGAGCGGAACGGAGGCCGAGCCCAAAGAAGCTAACCCCGGCCTGGGCCCAGCCAGCGCTGGACACCTGCCACACGTGTGTCACCCGCCTTCTCGGCTCTGACTGCAAGACGCTGACGCGCAGGCCCGCCTCCACCAACGCGCGGATGGCCGAGCTCACTTATGCAGACACCCCGGATTTGCCAGTTATTAAGCACACAAGCATTCTGAACCGTCGTCAGCAACCTGTCTCGTTCTCAATGTTTAACGAGTGTAGTTTGTGTCTCTTGGACGGTATGATTTTTTTAATTAAAAAGCTTACTTTGCTGCAAAAAGATGACGCTTCTGGTAGTAATGGTTACGACCCAGTTTTTACTATGAAATTGGCCATTTCCGAGATGACATGGTAACAAGCAACAGAACAGACACAGAAGTGGACTTTGGAGTTCTGCAAGCGCCTGGCTGTCCCACAGCAGTGGCCCAACC